>NW_028242776.1:672995-1345991 GCF_964263255.1 Lissotriton vulgaris
GGGGTCATAGATACCATATGGGCCGCCTCTGTTAAGTAGTTCATCAGAAAGACCCTGAACAAATGAACTATTTTGTGATGGATGCGGTACCCACAAGTAAAAGCACTGAGGGAATTGGAAATTAAATATATCATTGGTCTGGATTGCAGAATACCCAGTGGGTTAAATTATGATGAGGAACTATAATCTTGTCTATAGATTAATGATTAGAATAGGATAATGTATACAGTGTGTCCAGTTAGGGAAAGAGAAGGGATACAAAAATAAGAATAAAAGAGAAAAAAAAATGAAAGGATTTTTTTTTTCTTCCTTATCGTTGGTTCATTTACTCTCTGGTTTTAGAACATGAGCTGAAACCTGATCAGTTTACCAATGAAGACCATACAAAGGCACTTGCCGAAGATTTTGGAGGGGAAAGTAAAATGCTTATTTGATATAGACATTAAGAAAGTAGCAATACTATAATAAAACAAGCATTTGCAATGCAATCGATCTCCCACTTTTGAAAGTTAGAGCTATTGGCGTTGAAAATGACAGGCTCTATATACCATGTCCACCATTTCGCGAAGTCTTATAAGTACACTCCGAGACATTAACTCCCATGTAGAAAAAAATAAACATCAGAAAAACATTTATTCAACATCATCTTGTTTTTCTGCTGCGCTAGTTGCTCATAGAGTGTTAGATGAATGGCCGTTTTCACCTAAACTGTGATTTTTGCGTTCAGCGACCTTATGGCTGGTATGTTAGTTGATTCCAGGTTTGTTGCTCATTGCTGCATTTTTTAGAGTTATTCTCCAGTCATACCTTAAAGAATAAAGCTGTTGCTAAAAGCTACAAATACACTAGATAGTGTACCGTTTTGTTATCTATGCTGACTGAACTTACCTATTTCAACAGTTTAAACAAGCCATGGTATTTAAATAGTGTTGCAGATGGCTTGTGGAGATAAGGATACCACAAGGGGACAGTTACCTGATTGGCTGCTGTACTGGGTGTGCAGCATTCGCCGAAGTGTACTAACCGTCGAGTATTGTTTTCACTTAGTAGGGAAGCAGTGTGGTGTGCCGGGTAAGGGTGCGAAAGACTGTTATGAGCTCTCGCTGTGTTGTGGCACCAAAGTCTGGCTCGGAGCACAGCATTCTGAAAGATTATGCAGACGTAAAACGAAGCTGTGTGGTGCACTGGGTGAGGGGATTGGAAGAGTGCTCCGAGCTCTCACTATGCTGTGCCAGAAGTGTAGTGCAAAAGGGAAAGCATGCGTGAAGACACAAAAGCGAAGGTGGGAGTGGGGTTGGAGGCATGCAAAGGAAAATTTAAAATAAATACTGTCATTTGTAACA
Organism: Lissotriton vulgaris; assembly: GCF_964263255.1. Classification (NCBI taxonomy): domain Eukaryota; kingdom Metazoa; phylum Chordata; class Amphibia; order Caudata; family Salamandridae; genus Lissotriton; species Lissotriton vulgaris. The sequence continues at coordinate 674,339 of NW_028242776.1, forward strand.
GGTGAACGGTAGTAACAGCTGAGCGACAGAAGATAAAGCGCTGCGCTCGTGAATTTGGCGCCGCTCTGAGGGTTAAAGTATAGTTAGTCTTTTAATAAAATGGAGGCAGGTGAGTTGTCGTGCAGAACATACTGTTTGGCCGCCACAAGAAAAGATACACCTTGTGAAATGTAAGCAGGAACAACATGGTAACCTTAACATGTTTACACTTATTATTTATAAATGACATGAGCTTGAAGGGAGGGGACCGGAGAGTGCCAACGTCTGAGTGTTTCTTTTCACTTCGCTGGGAGCAGTGTGGTGCGCCGGGCGAGGGGGGGGGGAACTGCTCTGAGCTCGCAACGTGCTGTGCCACCGAAGTCTGGCCTGAGCATGGCATGCTGAAAGATTAGACGTCCGTAAAGCTTGCGCCGTACAGTTTGAGTCTCTGCGTCATGATAAAAACGAAAAAAATGCCACTTCAATAACAAGCTGATTATAGTTGGGCAAGCAGTGCGGTGCAGAACAAAAGAAAGGTGCCACCATACTAAAAGATAAAGCGCGCTGTCAGTGTAAAACAAGTAAAATAAAAAACCTTGTCCACTGTGCGACGGGGGAGATGCAGCATGCCGAGGAGCAGCTTCAGTTTGACAGCTGAGAACAGTCCTTGGAAGCAGAGACGGATGTTGTCGATGACTGAGGTTGTAAGGAAGGAGGCGATACTCGGCGGCGCCCATTGCTCGTCCACGGATCCCAATTTATTGTGCAGCCACAACCCAGTGTCGCTCTCCCTCATAGACGCCATCTTGGAACAAGCTCTCGCGCATTCCTGACGCTTATATTGTATTATCTCTGTACTGATAAACATAGTGCCTACACGGAGTAATGAAGGACAGAGTGTCACGCCGCCAATAAAAGAGCCAGTCCTGGTGGGCGGGGCTTAAAGTGGACAGCGGCAACAAGAAGGGATTAAAAAGCCTCCTTCATAATAGAAGGGCTGCGTTTAGCAGCAGCTATGACGCCAGCCAATGGAAAGAAGGGGCGGGGCTTCAAGTCCCTTTCGGAAACCGTATTGATTTCAAGAGGCTCTCGCATGGCGAGAGCACCGCATGCGTGCTGCTAATGCCAGGCGAGACCTAAAAATAAAAAATTTGGAAATTAGATTATCGGTAACAGGCACTTGCAATTGAGTATTAAGGTGAATTAACTATATTTTTGCATACAATAATGAATTGCTAATTTACTAAAAATATGAACTGTATCTAAGAAGAGTAAATAGTGGATGAATGATTTAAAATATTACAATGAATTTAAAAATCGCACTTTATTTAAGAAGCAGAAAAAATGTAATGTGATCAAAGTCTTGCTTCTCTGTTCATAGATTCCTGTATGTAAATGGAACGGTATGCTGCGTACATGTCATGTGATCAAGGCCGTCTATGCGGCTAAAACACGTTATGAAGGAAGGCAAATAAAATCTGAAAAAAGAAAAACACATTTATGTCTGCTCAGTTGTGGCTTGGAGATTGTCGAAGCAAACTAAGGAGTGACATATATTTATATTTTATATATATATATATCGATATATAGATATACACCTTCTTACCTTACATATTGTGCACTTTAAGGTAAAAATGAAAGGAACGGCTTACTCTGACATATCCGCTTATGTTCAGGTCTGACCTATTATTGATGTAGGTTGAAAGTGCATGTATAGCTCACTAATCAGTGAATCCACTGAGGTTTCAATGAACCTGATGTGTATGTGGTAAGTTAACAGACATATCAGTAGTTAAGCCTGTGTTTTATGGGTGCTGAACTTGATGCGATTGAGAGGTAAAGGGAACTTAGTAAGACACTTCAGTTGAGTTGGAATGGTAGCATGCCATTCTCACTGCACTTGTAGTTAAGTGAGATCTGTGGAGTTCGGGAATTAAGTAAAATCTAAAGGTCTTTTACCCTTCATCTGATAGAGCTGATGATCATCACATATTTCATTTTCACTAGGATTGTCATTAAATCTGTTTTTCAGCAGATTTAATTTCCATTATCTAGAAAAGGCATCTTTCTACCATTGACAATACCTTTTAAATGATAGTCTGCTGGTGACTTTTATGTTTCTGTGAAAGAGAAGAACTCACCAATGCAGGATTTAACAGGAGAGACCAAGAGTGGTGATGAGGTATGCTGCGTTGATTAGAGCACATTCTAACACAAATATATGTAGTTTATATTTTTAATATGTATATTATGTGTGTCACAAGAGATGTGTGTATAATGCCAGTGAAAACACGTGTGCCACAAATGTTGTTTAGGGACGATGTAGTAATAAACATACATTACAACTGCCCAAACAAGCTCCAAGTCATGACTTGTTTATGTGACTTCTCCCTTAGTTCACATTGCACGTTGGCATCAGCTCCACATTCTATTTTTTTTCTGTCATCTAGTTTGGACATGTTCTGTAACAACTCAGAGATCAACTTGTTCAATGTGGATTTTTTAGGCCTAAGTATTCTACGCCTTGAGACCAACTGGAGAAAAATCATTGCGTGCGTTTCTCCCACTGCTACACCACTTCTCTTCGACTGACTGCTTTGCGTTGATGCCCAGGTAGCTGACACAGCCCTGTTCTACGACTCAGTCCAGTCCTCTTAGATATCTGCGAAGCTCAACTCGGAGAATGCAGTCTCTAGGGGATGATGGAATGCACACCTTTTCATTTTTGTTCATGGTACAATGCTGAATATCCATGGGCGAACTAGCAAGGTGCGTGCAACCTACCCCTCTTCTTTGACTAGAAGAAGTCGTCCTGGGAGTTCTGCCTCAGTTTAAAAAGACTAGGCTACCGAAGGGAAAGGCGATGGGCATGCTTGAAAAAACAGCAGCACTTCTAGTCTGCAGATAACTCTGGCTTAGAGCCTCACTTAGCCAAACTATCTAGATCATCAAGGCCAAGGTGCTCACGCCCACGGATCCAAAAAAGTTCAAAGCTTCTCCAAATAACCCGCCTTCAGATAGAAGCCAGGTCCTCCCTGGTGCTCTAATTGTTTATACAGCAAGGAAGTGGGCATTTGCCTAGGCAACTTGAGATCCCTCCCAAGATAAGAAGAATAAGCTTCTCAGTGTTGTAGGCAAAGCGTGGTTGGTGTACCCACCCATTGGCGAGTCTGCAGTTGAGACATGATAGATAGCAATGGTAGGAGATGGAGTCTCTATTGCAGAACCCTCTTTTAAAGCTACCGAAAAAGAGATGAGGAGCTAGTAACGGAACGAAAGATAATTTCCAGCGCGGTTCCATTGCACACTGGGCACCGTAGATATACTTATCCTAGTGTAAATACGAGCATCTTGTTCCATCACCCCAAATGGCTTTGTGTCTTCTGTTTTGTACCTGAGGTCCAGCAACACCTCCTTAACATCTATTTTGATGGGGAACATCTTGTTGGTCCCCCAAATAGAAGAGATGTTTGGGAAAATGTAGGTGGCCATTAAGATTGCGAATCCATGAATGCCTTAGAGTCTGCCACACCAAGTGGCACTCTTCAATGACTGCAATCCACTAGCGGGAGAAATGCTACAGCCTGCGGCCAGGCGCAATCCTACTAGTGCTAAAATATGAAAACAGTCCAATAGCTTCCTGATTCCCAGGAAGGCAGAGAATACAGGGGCAACAACTGTAAGGACAGTGGTAGATGTAACTCTGCTAAAGAAGCATCTGCTCCCAAACACGGACTCTCCCACGTTTCTCTCTCCTCAGCAAATGCACAACACCTGTCAGGGGATTAAGAGATCAGATTGTTGGGTACTAGCATTTTATCAGCGGAGGTGCTGCCCTGAATAAAAACTAGGAAGGATACTTTCTATGTTTCACACCGTTACTGGCTCCACTGTATATTCATATACATCATCAAAGGGAAATCCAACATTCATTTCAATATACTTACCACTGCTTAATGTAAAAATGTCTAATTTATTCAATAAAATCAGTCATTCATCAGTCTATAACTATTCTCGGAATTAAAAATATACTGTATCCAGTATTGCCTTCATATAATACAATAGTGTATCAATTCTAAAAGTTTTTTTAAAAAACATTGTTCATATTTTATGCAACATTCCATCAGTATAAAATATCTCCCTAATACAGTAATGTAATATTTTATAAGAACAAATTTCTCTGATCTACACAATCAAAGAGCAGACGAATACCATAATATAAAAAGGAAAACAAATCTCATCACATGTTGTCAACTCAGCATGTCTGTGATATTGAATTGGTTCACCCCACCTTCTTCAGGAAAAAGTATTATAAGATATCATTTTATCTAAAAAGATAGAGAACAATATTCAAACACACAGTGATAAAAGGCAAGTTTACTTAAATCTGGCTCAGTGTGTAACTGTTATAATTCCTACTCGTCTTCCGTGCATTTACAACTATTCAAATTTACCCTCTTACAGGAATTGCATTTTTCCCCACTCGCATATTCACGTATCACATATTCATGAATCACCTCTAGCAGTTGAACATTCCTCAAAGTCATTCCTCGTTATTTAACAAAAAGGCTCTGAATTACTACTTTATAGCTCCCTCATGAGCCATTGTTCTTATTTTCTTTTTTATATATCTATTGTTGTTATTTGGGATCTAGGAGCTAATTAGTAACTTCCTATTATCAATGTTTCACATATATGTGATGTTTTCTTAACATACTGTAAAAAAATGTACACATATCTTTTCCCCTTCACTGACACATGTAGTGCGGATCTCACTTGTTTTATCTGCAAAAAAAGGGATAACTGTTCTAACTTAAAACTCACTGTAATAGTAACTCCACACAATGAATGGTGGGTTGCCACGTCAGACTTACTTTAGATATGTAAAACTGATCTTGTCATATTCCAAAGTGTAATTATTGAGTAATTGTACCAATGGTCTAAGCCGGAGTGTCACTTTCTGTCCGTTTCCTGTCCTCTTATCGTTGGGACAATATTCTACACAGGAATAAGATATATATATATGGTGTCACATGTTTGTTTATTTAAACCAATGATATGCACACAACTTGACTCGTGAGCAAGGGAAGTCTCCCGAAACTCGTTGAGTTACTTTTTTGTTTCCGGTCACGGAATAAAATCCTTTTTGATGCAACTCGAGTTCATGCTCTTTCATACTGCCTTGGATGCAAGGAATAAAGTATGGATTCTTGAATTGATATATATATAGCTTTGTTTTCTTATAGAAAGTTATATATCTCTCACTTATTTTAATCGATTACCTTAACTTCCTTATTGACTTACCTCCGTTTGTCACGGGTAGGATACATAGAAGGCAATCTCCCCTATGCTGCCCGTGTTGTTCCTATTGACAGGCATCCTCATTTCAATTTCTAATTATTTTCTTTGTGGTAATCTATGGGACTCCTAATTTGCGTCCTCCCTCTTGTTCCATTAAGTAGGTAGTAATTTGCGAGACATTGCCTGCCACTTAGCCTCTGTCTTTGAAATCCCATCAAATGCAGCTAGATAAACGGAACATTTCAAAGCCTTTTTATCGCTTATTTTCCTTCTGATTTTCAGCAAGTTTATTTTGAGGGTGCTGTAGCACACCAGCTTCCATTGCTCCCGTTGAGGCTCAGGCTCAACACAAATTTCCTCTGTAAGCTAAAATGATATAGCACATCTGTTTTTAATCCATTAATCCACTTAACCTTTTTTTCCCTCCACAACAATTGCCATGACTGACCTTATATGACTGCTCAAAGAGATAACCAGATGTGGTGCTAATCCGTCCACAGTGTCATCATTTATAGGCTAATCAAAAAATTTATTTTCACTGGAAAGTGCAGCGGATCCAGTACTACTGCGTCGACCACCACTGTGTAATATAATATAGTGATATGTGTGTGTGTATATATATATATATATATATTCACTGAAAAAACCATAGGTTTCACACCAGTTATAGTTAGGTTGAAATGTTACTCGCATAAAACCATTGAAATTCCCACGTTATAGTTAGTTGGACTCACTATAACTTGCGCGTGCAATGCACTGCTGATGACGTCACATATTACATCACTCATGACATGGTCAGTGACATCACTGATGACAACATCCTTGTGACAAAGTGGCAGACCTCCTATCAGCATAAAATAACCTTTGACACACACATTCAAAAATAGAAACTAACATTTTCTTAAAAAAGGAGAAACCAATACCAATTACAACAACGTATTAGGTAATTCCAACATCTATATACACATCCACTCATTCAGCAACAGTTCTATATAGTCACTCATGCATATACTTACTCATCATATGTACTCATACACCTATACATCCGGTTACACACTAATACTCATCCATATAGTTACTCACACACAAATTCACACATGCAAATAAACTATCAAAAAACCATTTACTTGATTATACTGCTATATACACACCACTACACATACTTCTACAGAAACGGAAACATATTTACTCTCTTAAACAATCAATTATACAAACACATACTCACTAACCCACCCATACACACAATCATCCACCCATACAGTCTTGCACACATGCTGTCTTCAAAATACATACAAATAGTGAGTCACTCATTCATGCATCTGTGCTCTAAGTAATCTCCCCCACCGAACTATACAGACCCTGATACTGATACTCAAAAAAACAACTAATAACCCATATACACACTCATGTAGCTACTCACCAACCCATGCAGCCACTTATACACAAAGTGAGACACAGATACAGATATTTAAATATTTAAACATTACTCGCTAATATATGTATTCACTAAGATACATTTAATAAGTCAGTTAACCAATCAATTTTACACAAATAAAATCCATTTAGACATTTATTTACCCATTTATTCTTCCATCAACCTTTAAATATACATATATAAAAAATATTTATTTTTCAGAAAGATACACATTCACTGGATGATGTCATCAGTGATGTCATTTGAGATGTGATCAGTGATGTCATTTGAGATGCCATCAGTGGTGTCATGAGTGATGTCACTGACCATGTCATGAGTGATGTAATATGTGACGTCATCAGCAATGCATTGCACGTGCAAGTTATAGTGAGTCCAACTAACTATAACGTGGGAATTTCAATGGTTTTATGCGAGCAAAATTTCCACCTAACTATAACTGGTGTGAAACCTATGGTTTTTTCAGTGAATTTAATAGGTTTTTTAAATGCTAATTCCTAACTATAACTGGTGTGAAACCTATGGTTTTTTCAGTGAATATATATATATGTATGTATATATATATATGTATGTATATATATATATGTATATATATATATATATATATATATATATATATATATATATATATATATATATATAATTTCTATGGCAAAATGAAACCCCTCATTTTGTTCCTTTTCAAATTAAATGTATTAAGTGTTACCACTTTATTCCAATCAAGATGACTTCAGGTGTGCCATACTTTTGTCATAAGTAAGACTGTTAGCGTTCTAGTTGTTCTTTAGAACACTCTGGGACATTCTGTCATTGGGCTATAGTTGGGCTACATCTGGCTGATATTTGGGCTACATTTGGGCTCTTTTGTCTCTGGTGGCCATCTTGGAGACTGCATATCAGAATTTTTTAAATGAAATATAAGAGGATTTGAGAAGTCACTCAAAATGTGCCCTAATTTTTCTTTCTTCAGCACTAATCATAATTTCTATGGCAAAATGAACCCCCTCATTTTGTTCCTTTGCAAATTAAATGTTTTAAGTGTTAACACTTTATTCCAATCAAGATGACTTCAGGTGTGCCATACTTTTGTCATAAGTAAGACTGTTAGCGCTCTAGTTGTTCTTTAGAACACTCTGGGACATTCTGTCATTGGGCTGTAGTTGGGCTACATCTGGCTGATATTTGGGCTACATTTGTTTTTTTTGTCTCTGGTGGCCATCTTTGGGCTACATTGGGCTACATTTGGGCTCTAACATATATATAGCCCAATGTAGCCCAATATATATTTTTTCAAAGTAAATTTTCGTAAAAACCACTGGAGCACATATCTTGAGACATAGCAAAGGCACATCGGGCTACCAGTCCCTACAATTTTGCCAAGTTTGGAGGAAATCCATTCAGCCGTTCGCGCTAAAAGTGAGGTTGACCGCCCTATGGAAATTAACATGGGGAAAACACGTTTTGGGACCCCCCTTTTATCTCGGCCCCCGCTTGACGAATCCCCCCGAAACTTTCAGGGAAGGACTAGAGCTCCGCGAGGCAAATTTGAGGAAATTTTCAGGCAGACTCGTCAACTGGTGCCAAAGTTATTCACAATAGAATTTTGAGATTTTGCATTGAAAAAAATCCTAACTAGAACTACCTACTGGCGACCGCCAGTAGGTAATATATATATATATATATATTAAACAGTAAAGACAAAGTCATGTTTTTGGAGTAATTGTGCTACCTTTATGCTACTCTTCAGGTTTGTGCTGCTAACTTTGGAGATGTCTGTAATGCAGTTGGACAAGAAGCCACCGAAAAGTACTTGGTATGTAAAAAATAAATAAAGTGCACAATAAACTAATTAAGATTGTTATTTTGTTTGTAATGTGTGAAATTGTACTGAAGCATGATGGGAATGGGAGAAAGTGATTAACATCTTACACGTCACCTGCAAACAAGATTTCTGTTGATGTTCAATAACTTTATAGGTGGGTAACAAAAATAATTGATCAGTGTCCTTTATTGTTTTAAAATGTATTTAAGTATTAGAGGATATTATCCTGAATCAAGTGGTACAAGGCTCAAAGGTTTGAAACTACTCTTTATCCTGCCAACACACTAGCATTTTCACTTACTGTACATTGTAGCAGACTAGGCACTCAGACACCCAGCCTCGTGCTTTTGATAATGTCAGCAAGAAGTCCTTCCTCAACCACAAAGTAGCCCTACCCCAGCCACATGCAACCATAGCAATAGCTCTCAGACGTTTGTGCTTTACAGATGCAGGTCCAGAACTCTTTTTCGCTATCAAATACATTTCTCATTACTTTCAACCAAAATGAGTTCAAATATCACCTTGAATGATCCTGAGGTTAAAGCACTATTGATAGTGTCACAAGACGATGACTTCAATCAGAGCTGCATTTCATCTGCATGTGGTGTCAGGGGTCCAAACATGGCCCCTAAGCCTCAGCTTCTTTACATCCATGATCTCTCTATCTGGAACCTTGTGGCAGTCCCTTTTACCTTCTTTAGGTAAGGCTTCTGAAAAGGACGGATCTCTCAAGTGATCCTGGTTGAAAACATGGGGGCCCTATTCCCTTCCACATTGGCCCAAAACCGTGTTTCATCTTCTTGAGACAATCACTGTGCCAGTACCTGCACCGTACTCCAAGCTGCCTATTGGTGCGATTTAGTCCTTGAAGTCCAACAAATATTATGCAAGTGCAAGAGCAGAACTTCATGCCTTCTTTGAGGTCAGTCCTCTGGTGGATCCCCTTTGAGGTGCAAATATTGCTTGTCTACAGGGGATCTTCTTGCCTCACTGATCTTTAGACATTTCCAGTAGAGATTACAGGTGCTTGGGGGAAAATGATTTGGAGGCTGATAACTTCGTCCTGCCTTATCACTCTGATGTTGGCACTTTCCTCAGTATGGTTCTTCAGCTATGTAGGAAGCTGGCTCTGTATATGGTGTACCACTAGGTGGTTACACCGTGCACAGAGTCTAAAGATTCCCCCAGAAGTGTACATGGCTCACTGCAATCTCAAAGTGCTCTATTTGTGGTAGTGTGGACAAGCAGCCTCAGGCCTAAGACAGAGGAGTGTAAGACGTTTGTTGTGCACACAATAACCGATGAATGAGTCACGACTCAAAAAGGAGATCTACTCTAATTTTATAAAAATAACCTATGTTTGAGTTTTATTTTAAGACCAACATCTTCGCAAAAAGGTAAGTAAGTTTTTCAGGAAAAATACTTTATTCTTTCAAAATTCGACAGTGCAATTTTCAGACTGTTCAATGTTAACCTAAGGAGGAAAACGACAATGCGGTTTCACGGATGAGTACCCAACTTACACTTCCAGTCTTTGTGGTTTACGGTAATCAGAGGGCAAGGTTCAGGTAAGTACAAAGTCCACACCACCAGCAGCACACGGGTGGCCTGATGCAGAGGTCAAATTCGGAGATGGGCCAGAAGCGTTTCAGTGGAGCTAGGGGTGATTGAAGCCACGCTGCTTGCAGGTAACTAAATCGTTTGCAGGGGCCAAGTATTGAGGGTGAGTGCAAGCACAATGGGGGGCCACAAGGCAGCACCAACCATACACCACCGGTGGCACGGTTAACCGGGTGCAGGGTACAAATCAGCAGCGGGCACCCAATGCAAGGCAAATGGAAATCTCGATCAGACAAAGAGGCTGCAGGCTCGGACCAGGAGGCTGGACGAAGGTGACCAGCAGCTGGGCAGGTAAGTAGAGGTTCTGGTGGACTTCTAAGTACCGTCAGCTGGCTTCCCAAAGTCAGGTGGCTGAGGATGCAGGGATGCCTTTAGGTGTCTGATTTTCTTTGTTGGTCACGGTCAGGTAGACCCTTCATGATAAGGCTGCAGGAGTCTTCGTGGGGCCAAGGAGAGGTCAGCCACCGATGTTGTTGAGGTCAGGATCACTGGGTAGACTTCACTGGCCAGGTGAGCCACTCAAACTCATGCTGTGTGTGTCTGGTGCAGAGTGGGCAGGAGTTGCGGTTCCAGCTGGATCTGGAGTCCTTGTAGTTGAATTCTTCTGAACAGGGCCGCTGTCCTCAGGAGATCTGATCTTTGTTGAAGGCAGTCTTCCTTAGGTTTGTGGAAGTTGCTGGCAACAGGATAAGCGTTGTCTTCTTTAAAGCTGGAGACAGGCCAGTAGGGCTGGGGTCAAGTCAGTAGACGTCTTCAGGCTTTGCTGCTCAGTGTTTTCTTCGTCCTTCGTAGGTTTCAGGAATATGAGGATCAAGTTTCAGGGGTGCCCCTAAATACTGAATTTAGGGGCATTAGAGGCACTCCCAGGTAGTATCCTTTGGGCTACTTACCTTTAGGGTGACTACACCCTTTGTATGTCCCCTCCCTTTGGGGAGGGGGCATCCTGTAACATTTTTGGCCAAAATCCTTCCATCAAACATGAAGGAATGTTTATGGAGAGGGGTCACTTCAGGTGTTGACACCTTAGGGGGGGGTCCTGGCTGAGAGGGTAGACACCTCTCCTGAATACTTATTTTCCCACTGACCTTGTTGCCAAAAGCTGGGCTTGGTCAAGGATGGAGGGCATCTCCACTAGTTGGGGGGCCCTGGCTAGCATTTCAATGGTCAGGAAGTCTTTGAGGCTCACCGTCTTGAATACTGTTACTCCTTGGTGTGCAGTACCTCCACCCTAAGCAGGCTTTGTATCTGAAAGAAACACGTTAGTATTAGATTCCTTACCTTAGAATATCCCCAGGCGTCAGTCTGGATCCGGAAACTTTTGCGTAGCAGTACCCCTGCGCGTCGGTAGGCGTCGTCTGCAGGCGTCCCCTGCGGCTCCGCGTCCGTCGTTGGCGTCGTGCGCCGTGATGACGTCGCTGGAGTATATAGACGCCGCCTCCGCGCGCTGACGTCAGTTCTTCTTTTTTCCGCGCCAGTTAGCGCAGATCCGAAGAGCAGTACTCCGGTCTTTTGACCTAGTTTGTTAACTTTCTGTAAATCTCTTTTTGGTGCCTGGTAGGATGCCCGGTTTCAAGAATTGTGACGGTTGTGACCGCACGATGTCGGTCACGGACCATCACCGACTCTGCCTCCGGTGCCTGGGCCCCGACCACGACGTGGACGCCTGCGTCGATTGCCGGGCTCTGACTAATAAGGCTAGACTGGAGCGGTCCCGCAAGCTACTCGAGCTCCGGGTGTCGCCCCGCGTCGAGAGCGGTCCCGGTCCGGCCGGAGGTCCAGGGAGCGTTCGAGGGAGCGGTCGCGGAGCCGCGCCGGACGCTCCGGAAGTCGCCACCATTCGTCGGGCTCTTCAGGTAAGAAACACAAGAAGTCGGGGCGTCGTCATCGTACCCCCGACTCACCCCGACGCTCGCACGACGCGGCCGGGGGTTCGGGTGACCCCAACCCCCCGGCTCCGCGAGAGTCGCCGGCACGGCCTGCTCCATACCCTCCGGTCCCTGGGCAAGGTGCGACGCCTGAGGAGATTGAGGCGTTCCTCATGGCCATGAGGGCGCTCACTTCTCCGACGGGCCTTCTGGCGCCTTCGGGCCCAGTGAACCAGTCTGGGGGCCCTGGCGGCTCGGGTGTCCCTGACTCGACGCCATCGGGTGCTCCGGCCCCGGTGCCGCCGACGGCTCCGACCCCGGCGTGGCAAGGGCCTTCGGGGTCGACGCCGGGTGGTCTGCCGGCCGCTCCGGCGCCGATTCCATCGGGGTTGCCCCCGACGTCGCCCCCGCGCGGCGCCGGTACTCCTGTGCCGGCGCCGGCTCCGGGCGTCGTCGTCCCCATACCCTCCCCGACTCCGGACGCGGAGTCGAACCGACGTCGCTCGACGCCGGGCTCGACGCCGATGGGGCCTGTGAACCCCGAGGAGCCGGTCTACATCGTTGACTCCGAATATGGAGATGATGAAGAGTACGGGGAAGGTTGGGAGGGGTCTGAGGACCCTCTGTCACGTGAGTGTCAGTATGACGTGGACTGGACAGGTGATTTGGGGGATGCCAGTGGTCTGGACGACTCTCCTAACCCTGGCTTTGTCTCTCCTCCTTCCGTGGCATCGGAGGAGGGAGCTGCGTATTCAGTGGTGCTGATGAGGGCTGCCAAGGCCTTACACCTTGAGCTCCCCGTCGCGGCCGTGAGGCCTAACATCCTCACTGAGGTCTTCAAACCGCAGTCATGCCCACAGGAGCCACTGCTGCCGTTTAACGAAGCCTTGTCAGACGTTCTGTTGGGCACGTGGTCCAGGCCCTCTTCAGGTTCGCCTGTTGATCGGAACGTGGCCAGACGCCACCGTCCGTGTCCGGACGACCCCAAGTTCCTGTCCACCCATCCCACCCCTGAGAGTCTGGTGATCCAGGCCTCGACTTCCCAGACCGCATTCCCGTCGGCCCCGCCCGACCGGGAATCTAAGAGGTATGACCAGTATGGTAAGAAGGTCTTCTCGTCCCTGAGTCTGGGACTGCGGTCTTGCAACACCGCATGCCTCTTGGGCCGTTACACCCACTCTGTGTGGGACACGGTCGCGGAACTGCTGCCAGAATGCCCCATGGAGGTGCGGGCAAAGCTCGGCAAGGCTGTGGCTGAGGGCCGAGATGCAGCTAAATATTCCATACGGTGTGGTCTTGATACGACCGACTCGCTGGGCAGAGCTATGTCAACGACGGTGGCGATTCGTCGCCACGCCTGGCTGAGATCCGCAAACTTTTCGGCAGATGTCCAAAATGCCTTGATGGACATGCCGTTTGATGGCTGTCGCCTCTTTAGTGACAAGGCGGACCACGCGCTGGAACGCTTCAAGGACTCCAGGGTAACGGCCAAGTCCTTGGGTCTCTCGACCCAGCGCCAGCAAACGGGTTCGTTTCGTTCCTTTCGTGGCCAAGGAAGGGGCGTCCCCACACGTGCTGCCAGCCACGCGCCGCAACAATCCTTCGAACGCGGTGGCGGACGTGGAAACCGCCGTAGAGGCGGTCGGGGTCAACGGCGGGGTCAGGCCACCCCCCCGCAGCATCTGCCTCCAAATCCTCCTAGTCCGTGCTTTCAGGCCCATGTGACGCCAGTGGGTGGCAGGGTTCGCCATCAATATGCCCGCTGGCGCACAGTCACATCGGACACGTCGGTGCTGCAACTCGTCCGAAGGGGCTACTCCCTCCCCTTCGAGACCACTCCTCCAGCCATGCCACCGCAGAACCACCGTGTGTCGGGGGACCACTTGACACTTCTGCAGGAGGAAGTTACGGCCCTCTTGGCCAAGGGGGCCATCGAGCGCATTCCTGGGCCAGAAGTAGGGCGTGGTTGCTATTCCCACTACTTTCTGGTGCCCAAGAAGGACAAAGGGGGCCTACGTCCTATCTTGGATCTTCGGAACGTCAACGGCTTCCTCCGGAAGGAGAAGTTCAAGATGTTGACATTGGCTCAGGTCTTGGCTGCTCTCGACCCGCAAGACTGGATGGTAGCGTTGGACTTGCAGGATGCGTATTTTCACATCCCCGTCCTGCCGGCCCACCGGCGTTACCTGCGGTTCACGGTAGGCCAGGAGCACTTTCAGTTTATCGTGCTCCCCTTCGGCCTTACCAGCGCCCCACGGGTGTTCACAAAGGTGATGGCGGTGGTCGCAGCCCATCTGCGCAGGTTAGGGGTTTCAGTCTTCCCCTACCTAGACGACTGGTTGTTGAAGGCGGGCTCGCCCCAGACAGTCGTCCACCACCTTCAGATGACGGCAGACCTCTTGCACGACCTGGGGTTCTCCATCAATGTGCCGAAATCACACCTGTGTCCCTCTCAAAAGCTCCTTTTCATCGGAGCGGTTCTGGACTCGGCGCAGTTTCGGGTTTATCCGCCGGAACGGCGGGTCCGGGATATACAGGCTTTGATTCCCATCTTTCAGCCGCTATCCCGGGTTTCGGTCAGGTTGACGCTGCGGCTGCTGGGGCTGATGGCTTCCTGCATCCTTCTGGTGCATCACGCCCGGTGGCGGATGCGGGCTCTGCAGTGGGACCTGAAGTTTCAGTGGGCCCAGCATCAGGGCAACTTGTCCGACCACGTCTTGATCTCGGAGGGCACTGCGAGACAACTGCAGTGGTGGCTTACGGACCGCGATTAGGTCAGAGGCAGATCCCTCTCCCTTCCCCAACCGGAGCACGTTGTCGTGACGGATGCGTCCCTCCAGGGCTGGGGAGGCCACTTGGGAGAGGCGGAGATCAGAGGCATCTGGTCTCCGGCAGAGTCCCGGCTCCATATCAACCTGTTGGAGCTGCGGGCGATTCGTCTAGCACTGAAGGCATTCCTCCCCTTTGTCAACGGGAGTGTAGTGCAGGTGTTCACAGACAACACCACCGCCATGTGGTACTGCAACAAACAGGGCGGGGTGGGGTCGTGGACCCTTTGCCAGGAGGCTCTGCGCCTCTGGCAGTGGCTGGAACGTCAGGGCTTGACTTTGACGGTTCAACACCTGGCAGGTTCTCTGAACGCCAGGGCGGACGAACTCAGCCGTCGGTGCTCGATGGATCACGAATGGCGTCTGAACTCGGACGTGGCGCAAGGCCTCTTTCTGCAATGGGGAGAGCCTTGGTTAGATCTATTCGCCACAGAAGAGAACGCGCAATGTCATCAGTTCTGCGCGTTGGAGTTTCCAAGACTGCACTCACACGGCGACGCCTTTCGGCGCGAGTGGAGTTGCGGTCTGTTATACGCCTTTCCGCCTATACCACTTCTGCCCAGAGTGCTGAAGAAGATCAGGCGCGACCGGGCCCAAGTTATCCTTGTGGCTCCGGACTGGGCTCGAAGGTACTGGTATCCCGAGCTACTCCGCATGTCAGTCGGTCCCCCGATCCGCCTGCCCCTTCAGGAGGACCTTCTGTCGCAGCAGCAGGGGACGGTCCTCCACCCGAACCTGTCCAGTCTCCACCTCCATGCTTGGAGATTGAGCGGCGGCAGTTGAGGCCATTTGACTTGCCTCCTGAAGTCTGTGATGTAATTCTGGCAGCCAGGCGTCCCCCCACAAAGTCGGTATACGCCTGTCGGTGGAACAGATTTGTGGCATGGTGCACAGCAAAGGCTGTGGACCCTCT
The DNA here is from genome assembly GCF_964263255.1 of Lissotriton vulgaris. Lineage (NCBI taxonomy): Eukaryota > Metazoa > Chordata > Amphibia > Caudata > Salamandridae > Lissotriton > Lissotriton vulgaris. The sequence goes on from NW_028242776.1 coordinate 690,099, forward strand.
TTCTGCCCCTCTTTCCGAGGTTCTTCTTTTTCTTCTCTCTCTTGCCCAGCAGGGCTCTGCTCTGGGCACTATCAAGGGCTACCTTTCGGCCCTTTCAGCCTTTCTAAGGCTTCCTGATCAGCCTTCTTTGTTCAAGTCCCCAATTGTAAAGAGATTCTTGAAGGGCATCACACACATGTATCCACCTGTTCCGTTTGTGATGCCTCAGTGGGACTTGAACCTGGTTCTAACCTTTTTGATGTGTGCTCCCTTTGAGCCCCTTCATTCTTGTCCTCTCCGTCTCCTGACTTTAAAGACGACTTTCCTGGTTGCCATCACCTCTGCCAGGAGGGTGAGTGAGCTCCAGGCTCTTTCTGTCAAACCTCCTTTCATGTCCATTCATCCAGACATGGTGGTTCTGAGAACTAGACCTCCTTTCCTGCCCAAAGTAGTTTCTGCTTTTCACATCGGGCAGTCCATCACCCTCCCTTCCTTCTTCCCGCCTCCGCATCTTTCAAAGGATGAAGAGCGGCTCCATCGTCTGGACCCAAAACGTGCGCTTTCATTTTATATGGATCGCACACGCCAGTTCCGGGTGGATGACCAACTGTTTGTTGGCTACGTGGGTGCGAAGAAGGGACGGGCGGTACATAAACGGACCATCTCTCGGTGGGCCGTTCTGTGCATCAAAGCGTGCTACTCTTTGGCTCGGAAGGAGCCTCCTGTTGGGCTGAGGGCCCATTCCACTCGGGCCACGGCGGCTACTACTGCCCTGGGCCGGGGAGTCCCCTTGCAGGACATTTGCCAGGCGGCTACGTGGGCCTCGCTGCACACCTTTGCGAGGCACTACTGCCTGGACAGTCAAGTCCGGAGGGATGGCTTCTTTGGCCGTTCTGTCCTCCAGGACTTTCTGGTGTAGGAATGTATTGGTTCGCAGACCCGCCACCGGGGTTGGTATTGCTGGGGTATCTATTCTAAGGTAAGGAATCTAATACTAACGTGTTTCTTTCAGATGAACAAGTTACTTACCTTCGGTAACGATATATCTGTAAGAAACATTAGTTAGTATTAGATTCCTTACCGAACCCACCCATCCTCCCCGTTCTGCGAACTGATACCTAGGGTTAATGACATCCCTTTCAGGGCCCTAGTTTCAAATGGCACCAGTGTTGGTTCTCACACGGCTCTGCGTGTTCTGGCGCGGAAAAGCTGTGTACAAAGAACTGACGTCAGCGCGCGGAGGCGGCGTCTATATACTCCAGCGACGTCATCACGGCGCACGACGCCAACGACTGACGCGGAGCCGGATGGGACGCCTGCAGACGACGCCTACCGACGCTCAGGGGTACTGCTACGCAAAAGTTTCCGGATCCAGACTGACGCCTGGGGATATTCTAAGGTAAGGAATCTAATACTAACTAATGTTTCTTACAGATATATTGTTACCGAAGGTAAGTAACTTGTTCTTCTGACCCACGAGAGCACAAGGGCTCTCACCTCAGGGGTCAGAAACATGTCTGTAAGTGGCAGGCTGGTACAGACCAGTCAACTGCGCACCTGAGATTTGGTCGTTTTTCAGATGGTATCTCTAAGATGCCCTCTGAGTGCATTTCGTAATGAATCCAGCCCATACTTCTGTGTGGGTTTATTATGCTGAGCTGTTTGATACCAAACTTCTTACCATTCAGTAAAGCCATCATGGAGCTGTTGAGTTCGTAATAACAAACTCACAGCCCACATACTCAATATGACTCCACTGCACTTACAGTGTATAAGAATAGTCTTAGACACTGTAAGGGCATATTGCTCATGCAGTTATGTCCTCACCTGTGGACCTTAAGACTGTGAGGACACTAGCGGGCGACTTACCTATGCCACAGGCAGTATTTGTGGTCATGTGTAGAGACGTAGGTTTTGTCTGCACCAAAACACACAGTCTGCAATGGCAGTGTATGTGTTTGGTGAGGGGGCTCTGTGGGTGGCATAATGCATGCTGCAGCCCTTAGAGACCCTTTCTGGTCTCAAGGCCGTTGGTACCACTGGTCCCTCTTACATGGGACAACATGTGGGCCAAAAGTGTGCAAATTGTGGAAACAGAGGTACAGTTTTGGGAAAGAACACAGGCACTGGGTACCTCATTAGCAGCGAACCAGTTCACATTGTCATGGTGCATCAGATATCAGGCAAAAAGTGGGGGGTAACTATGCAAAAAGGGGCATCTCCCTACAGCTACTCCCTCCCCTTCTTGACTACCCCTCCACCCATGTCACCCACTTGCGACAGGCTGATGGAGGACTATCTATCCTTAATCTTCCAGGAAGTGGAGGCTCTCTTGGCCAAGGGGGCCATAGAGAGGTTGCTGACATCAGAAGTAGGTCGTAGTTGCTATTCCCGCTACTTTCTGGTACCCAAAATGGACGGAGGCCTTCGTCCTATCCTAGACCTGTTCCCTCTCAATTTCTTAATCAAAAAAGAGAAATTCAAAATTCTCACGCTCGCTCAAGTCCTGTCTGCCCTGGAACTGGTAGACTGGATGGTAGCTTTTAACTTGCATGGCGCTTATTTTCACATCTCAAGCCTGCCTTCCCACAGACGTTAACTGCGGTTCAGTGTGGGTCACGAGCACTTTCAGTTCGCCATGCTACCTTTTGGCCTTACTAGCACCCCTCGGGTGTTCACCAAAGTGAATGCGGGGCTTGTAGCTCATCTGTGAACATCGAGGTGACAAGCTTCCCCAAGGCTTATCCCAGGCACTCTTCTCCCACCTCCAGACTACAGTGGACCTCTTGAACTCACTCGGGTTTGCTATCCATGTGCTGAAGTCACAATGACTCCTTCTCAGACTCTCCTTTTCATCTGAGCCGTTCTGGACACGGTGCAGTTTCGGGCTTATCTCCCGAATGGCGAATACAGGATATTCAGGCCATATTATCGATGTTTCAGCCTATTTTATAGGTTTTGGCGAGACCAATTCTGAGGCTGCTGGGCCTCGTGTTCGCCTGCATCCTGCTTGTGACACATGCTGGCATATGTGAGCTCTGCAGTGGAACCTGAAGTTCCAGTAGATGCAGCATCCGGGGAATCACTCTGACGTGGTCCGGATCTCAGAACAAACTGCAAAAGATCTGTAGTGGTGGCTAACAAACCGCGATTGGGCCACCGGCAGATCCTTCTCCCTTCCCCAACCAGATCTGACAGTAGTGACAGAAGAGTCACTCCTGGGATAGGGCGGCCATCTGGGAGAGGTGGAGATCAGAGGTCTCCAGGCAGAATCCGGACTCCACTTCAATTTACTGAAGCTCCAAGCGATCCGGCTGGCATTGAATGCATTTCTTCCCTCTATAAAGTGAATGCTAGTGCAGGTGTTCACAGACAACACCACTGCCATGTGGTACTGCAACAAACAGGGTGGGGTGGCGTTGTGGACCCTTTGTCAAGAGGACGTCTCTGGACATGGCTGAAACAGTGGTTCTACACCTGACTGGATTTCTGAAAGCTAGTGCGAGCAAACTCTGTCGAAGATACCTAGCTGATCACAAGTGGTGTCTCCATCAGGAATTGGTGCAAGGCCTCTTTCAAGAATGGGGAGAGCCTTTGGTTTGATCTGTCTGCAACTGCAGAGAGCATGCAATGTCTGCAGTTTCACATCCTGGAGTTTTCACAACGACTCGCTCAGACGCTTTCCCTCTAGGTTTGCACTCATGCCTCCTGTATGCATTTCCGCCCCTACCATTCCTGCGAGTTGTCGTGTCCAAGTCATCCTGTGGCTCCAGACTGGGCTCGGAGAGTTTTGTATCCCGAGCTGTTGAGCATGACCATCAGTCCTCTGATCAGGCTGCCCCTTTGATAGGATCTTTTAACGCAGCAGCAGGGGAGGGTTCTCCACCTGAAACAGTCATTGCTCTGCCTTCATGCGTGAAGATTGAGCAGTGACAGTTGATAGCTTTTGACATTCAACCCGAAGTCTGCAATGTTCTCTTGGTATACTATATTTAAGTAAGGGGTGATTACGCCACCTTACCCAGGCTGTACGTACGGACCTGTGGTGTCAGTTTGGAAGGCTAACCAGGGGTGTCACAATACATGCTGCAGCCCCTGGTAGGCCAGGGTGCACCTATGCTCTGGGTACCTAAGGTATACTATACAGGGGCTCACAAGGGTGACCCAGTAACCAATCTGGTAGGGACCTAAAGTACATGGTATCAATTTAGAGCGAGAACAGCTAGGCTGTGGGTCTGATTAGCAGGACCACAGCCATACTAAAGTCGAAAAACCAGTGAATCACAGCAAAAAGTGGGGTTAACTATAGGAAGCAGACCCTACTCTCCTACACCAGCGATCTAAAAAATTGTCAGATCTCCCTAATCCCCTACTTGGCCCAAGTACTTGAGAAAACCATTAATCAGCCGCTCACCATATTTCTGGAACAAAACGACTTACTGGACACCTCACAACCAGCACCCTGAGTCCCTTCCTGGGCATCTGACGGGCAGCAACGTGGGCCTCTCTTCACACGTTCACCAAAAACCACTGCCTGGACAATCAGGTCCGTCGGGACCAGCACTTTGCGCGTTTGGTCTTGCAGGAATTTTTGGTGTGACATTGTTTTGAAGACCCGCTTCCAGAGAGGTATTACTAAGGTGTATATTCTAATGTAAGGCATCTGCGGTTAGAAGTCTCCACCGGATGAACAAGTTACGTTCCTTAAGTAACTCCTTATCTGGTAGAGACTCTGTCTGGCTGCAGAATCTTTACCGTTCAACCCATCCTCCCCACTCTGTGAACGGATTTGTAGGGGCAGTGTTTTCCCCTTACAGGGCCCTTGTTTTACTCACTGGTGGTCAGTGTTCTTCCTGGCTCCGTGATCCTGGCGTGGAAAGTTGTGAAAATAAACTGACAGCATGCTGGTCTGGCACCTCTATGGCCCTGCGTATGTCACTTCCATCGTAGACAACGCCTTGTGGAGCTGAAGGACGCCACCTACTGGCATGCAGGGGTACTGCTCAAGAAAAATTTCCAGATCCAGCCTGGGGATAATTGTAATTATCAGATAAGAAGTCACCAAAGGTAAGTAACTCGTTCTTCAAGAAAGTAGACATTTTTATTTCTATTACTTTTTTACTATCTTGACCTTTTTAAAAAAAATAATTTTTTACACGATTTGTAGGGCAGTATGACACATGGAAAAATAAGCCTAAAGATTTTCAAACCAAAGACGAGTGAAAGGCGGGGAAATGATGACCAAGATGGATCAGCCAGAAAAGAAAATTCCCCTTGTGTGTAGTCCATCTCTTTCATCTTCTCAAGCCAGTAAGTGAGCAAGAAAAGAGCCATGGGACCCTATCTTACACATCAATGGTCCAACAAGGTTTAAGCACAATCACCCCTTGTCACACTGTGTTGATGACCAAGTGAGCTTCATCGTGAGCGGCTTATTTTGAACCACTGGTTGCTTTCAAGCTCTTGCTTTATATTGAGACATTGACAAACGTTCAGACATTTTTTGACGACCTTCTCTACAGCCTGAATCCCCTAAACAGCAACAGAAATTGAGAAAGCTTCAAGAACAAAACAAGGCATGGACTGAGACTACCAAACCTCCTCCTGTTTATCCCAGCCTCAAAACCATGTTGGCCCAGCATTTATCCACAGGCAACTTTAGAGTCCTTGACACCTAAATGACCAAGGCCAAATTAAAAATTCAGGTCCAATCAAAATAGAGTACAGTCCAGGTAGCTCTCCGGATCTTGTAATTGACTCAGCACTCACGCTAGCAGGACACCACCACCTTGGAAGGTTCCAAGCCACCCTTCAAACTTAATTGATAATTTATGTATATCTGGAATCCGTTCCAGCGGAAATCTTTCGGGTGGAAGACATAATTTTGCAGCGTGAATCTTTATAGATTCACTATGCTGTGCATTATTCCGCTGTCTAGTGGTTGGGTCCGGAATCGTGGTCTTTTCTTTCTTCTTTTTGCTTTTTTTTCGTAGCCAAGGTGGGCGTCGACGTCCCACCTTTTGGTGTACTTCCTGTGACGTCGGCACGCTTCCTGAGGAAGCTCCCACCTTTGGACACCATCTTCAGTTTCTTTTTTCCGCCGTTGGGTCTGGATCGTCACCGAGAGACTCCAGAAATTTTGGAGGAAAGAAGAGGAAAAAGTCTAATTTTACACAGAAAAGATTGGAGAAGATACAGAGGAACAAGATCACCAAGCTGGGACGATGAAGGAGGAGGAGAACTTCAAGATATTCGACGTCCAATGGAGAATGTGCACACAGGGGGCCCCCTGAGTGCAGGAATGGAGAAAATACCTTTTAAATTCTGCCGTAACAGCCACCACAAATACGCGCAGAAGAATCCGCACCTGGTCTGCAACCTCTGCTTGCCGGTCGACCACGAGAGCAAGGATTGCAACGCCTGCTCCGCCTTCACCCCAAAGACACTCGGTTTTAGAGAGAGACAGAGGAGAGCCAACTACACCATGCAAGGCAAAGGTCAACCTGCATCGCTTCGGGACCTGGGCCTCTTCAGCGACTAAGAGGACCACATCGCCGAGGGACCAGATGACAAAACGGTCGTAGAGACCGATAAGAAGACATTTAAAGAGGTAAGAGAGACGTCAACCCCTAAACCTCCGACAGACTCTCGAAAACCCGAGTCAGACTCTTTGAAAACAGAGTCATAAGTCCTCGAAAGGAGCACTGGCGCCGAAAATCTCGACGGCCGCAGCTGCATCCAAGGACAAACAGCCCAGCGGATCCTTGAAAAAGGACTCCCAGGCGGCGAAGACCGGCGAAAAGCCTAGGTCGTCGAAGCACGTCCCCGAAAAGGATTGCTCGACTTCGAAAGAGAAGAACCCAAAGGTCGCTTCGACGTCGACGACTAAGTCGAAGAGATCGGCCGAAATGCATGACGCTGAACATGCCGCCGAGATGGAGAGGAAAAAGAGAAGGCTCGAGACAGAAACGGAGAACACCCTGCAAAGGAAGAGAGAGTTCGACGAGAAAATGAAAAGGTTCACAATTCCGTCTAAACCGCCGCCGATTGTCGAAATAGAAGAGGAAGAGGAGTTTGACGCCGAAGGGCCGCCGAAAACTCCCGAGCCCCAGGAACACCTAGAGGAAGAGGGGCCTATACTAAGAGGAAGAAGGCGAGGATGACCAGCGAACGAGTTTCGGCTCGGCATCCTCGATGGCACAGGACCTGGAATGGCAGGACCTCGACTCCGAAAACCCGTAAGAGCCCATGGAGACTTATCCTTCGAGGCTTTTGCCGCCAGATGACATTGGGGCCTATAACATGGTCATCAAGAACGCTGCAGCGGCTTATGGAGTCAAACTGGAAGAGGAAAAACCAAAGCCATGCTTCCTCTTGGAGACCCTGCTCCCCACTCAGACAAAGAGTCAGTTCCTCCCCATGCTTCCGACTGTCATGAACCAAGGGAGGGAGGCGTTCAAAGACCCAGCGACCTGCAGGTCTGTCACACCTAGGACGGAGAAAAAATACAAGCACTCCTCTGAGGATCCTCCCTGCATCCAGGGATCCGTCACGGCAGACTCCATTATTGCAGCAACAGCCAGGAAGAGGACAAATGTCCCAACAACATCAGGCCCACCACCGGACAAAGAAAGTAAGAGGATGGACCTAACTGGGAGAAAAATAGAGAGAAATGCAGCGGTTCACTGGCGCATGGCGAACTCCAATGCCCTACTGAACAGACACCTGGACCAGCATTGGGACGAGATCGGACAACTGCTCAAGCACCTCCCAGATGAATACCAGCAAAGAGCATCACACCTGGCGGAGGAGGGAAAAAATATAGCAAATACTTGCCTGAATACAGCCTTGGATGGGGCTAACACATCCAGCAGACTTATGATGATAGGAATCACAGAGAGAAGGCAGGCCTGACTCAGGATCTCCAGGCTTCAAGCCAGAAGTGCAGAACAACATTCTGAGCGCTCCTTTCAATGGAGAGACACTGTTCGGGGCACTGGTGGATGAAAATCTCACCAGCTTAAGAAAGAAAAAGAAACTGCAAGGTCCATGGGGGCCTTACAATTTAGAGGGATGAGAGGGGGTACCCCAACACGGAGACCAAACGGAAGGGGAGGAATCCAGCTGGGAACGTCACACAAGACATTCCAGCAGGCCCACCAGGGCAACAATCAATCACAGCAGGGACAGCAAAAACAAACCTGGCAGTACCAGCCTCGGGCCAGTTCTTTCCCGGGAGGGCGAATGGACGAGGGCAAATGAGAAGAGGGGGCCAGCAACCGACCTCAAAGTGACCCCTTCATGCAAAGCATGCCCACCCACACACTCCCTCCGAGGGTGGAACACCACAAGGTCAACAAGAGCGGGTTATAGGGACCAAACATCAATGAACATGTAATACCAGTTGGAGGCAGGCTAAGACACTTCTTCCAGGAGTGGAAAAAGATAACTACAGACAAATGGATACTCAACATCATACATTTAGGACACTGCATAGAATTGGAAAAGAAACCACCAAACAGAAAACCAAAAAGGAAGGCACATTCAGGAAAAGAACTAGCGCTACTCCTAGAGGAATCACAAGAACTCCTCCGAAAGGAGGCCATCAAACCTGTTCCATTCAGAGAAAGGAACAAGGGAGTGTACTCAAACTATTTCCTAGTACCAAAAGTGGACGAAACGCTAAGACCCATCCTGGGTCTAAGGTTCCTAAACAAATACATAACGACACAAAAATTAAAAAATGACATCCCTACAAGAGGTAATTCCTCAGATAAGGGACGGAGACTTCATGTCCACCATAGACCTCAAAGATGCCTACCTGCACATTCCCATGAACAGGCAGCACAAACATCTACTAAGATTTACCATCAACAAAGAACACTACCAGTTCACAGCCCTAGCCTTCGGACTAAAGTCCGCACCAAGGGTCTTCACAAAATGTCTCGCGGCCGTGGCAGCGTACCTGCGCAGGGAAGGGATTCATGTATACCCTTACCTCGACGACTGGCTAATAAAAGCAAGTTCACACAGGACATGCAAGGAACACACACAGCGAGTCACAGAAACACTGACAGACCTGGGATTCTCCATACACTGGGGGAAACCCTCAATGGAACCAGAGCAAGTGAAGACCTTCCTGGGTGCACAGATCAACACCATACAGCGCAAGGTGTTCCCCAGCGACAAGAGAACACTGGACTAGCTCTGACAGTGAGGACAGCGAGCAAGATCATGGGGATGATGGCGTCCTGCATACACCTGGTGCCCAATATACGCCTCTACATGAGACCATTCCGGGAATGGCTGCAACAATAATATTTACAAGCTACAGGAAGTTTGGAAGATCTAGTGGTTGTAATGCACGCAGTGCAGGAGAAGATTACGTGGTGGAACAGGGAGAACATAATAAAAGGGAATCCTTTAACACCACCAACCCAAACGGTGACCATCACCACAGACGCATCCCAGATGGGATGGGGAGCACACATGAACAAGCACAAGGTGGGGGGTCTTTGGACTCCAGCAGATGCTGTCAGACAAATCAACTACCTGGAACTGAAGACAGTGTTCCTCGCCCTGAAGGCATTCCAGAAACAACTGCACAACCAGAGAGTGTTGATACAAACAGACAACACTAAAACAATGTTTGACATCAACAAACTGGGAGGAACACAATAAGTCGCTCTATCCAACCTAGCGCAGGAAATATGGAGATGGGCCAAACCACTCAAAATAGACCAGCTAGCCATACACCAACCAGGGAAGGACAATGTGGTAGCAGACTGGCTCAGCAGACAGACTTCAGCATCCCACAAGTGGGAGCTCAATGCACAGGAAACGCAAAGGCTATTCAGGAGGTGGGGAACACTGATGATAGACCTATTTGCAACACACCAGAATGCAAAATGCCGATACTACGCAACCAGGCAACCAGGGGAACGATCCCAGGGGAATGCCCTATGAATAAGCTGGTCGAAAACACTTGCCTATGCTTTTCCGCCGATACCACTGATACACAGGGTACTCAACAAGTGCAGAACCAGCAACATGACACTGATCCTGGTGGCACTACAGTGGGCAAGGCAGACCTGATACTCTCACATAATGGAAATGGCACAGGGACCACCCCACAAGTTCGGGAAAAGTAAAGACTTACTCTTCATGCAAAACGGAGAAGTACTACACCCAGAGCCAGAGAGCCTCAGCCTAGCTGCATGGCTCCTGAAGACATAGAGTTTGCACACCTAAGGCTACCGGAGAGCACCCTTGGGTGCTACGAGAGGCAAGGAGACCTATCACACGAAGGTGCTATGTGGCAAAATAGAAGAGGTTCACACAATGGTGCAGCAAGAAAAAAGTACACAAGAAGATAAGGGAATCAACGGTGCTAAGATATCAGAGGCACCTGCTGAGAGCAAAACTAAGTTCATCCTCGCTAAGAGTACACTTAGCAGCGATAGTAGCCTACACAAGAGGAGAGACAGGAAAGAGCTTCTTTACATCACAAGTAGTAAAGAGATTCCTGGAAGGTGCAAAAAGGATCGTACCACCTAAGAGGATGCCGCCACCGGCATGGAACCTTAATGTAGTCCTAACAGAGCTTATGAAAGCGCCCTTTGAACCCATCCATAAGGCCTCCCTACAAATTCTAACTATGAAGACAGCCTTTCTGGTGGCAATCACCTCGCTGCTCAGGGTAAGGTAACTGCAAGCGCTAACACTGCAAGAACCCTACATTCAAATACACAATGACAGGGTGGTAATGAGAACTGACCCACACTTTATGCCGAAGGTGGTGTCTAGGTTCCACACGAACCAGACAGTACAAATACCAAGCTTCTTTCAGAAATCGTCCACGAGCGCAGAGAGGGCACTGCACACTCTAGACGCTAGAAGAGCAGTAATGCATTACATGGAAAGAACTAAAGAGCACAGGAAAACAAAGCAGTTCTTTGTGTCCTTCGCAAGCAGTTTCCTGGGTAGACCAGTAACAAAGGGCACCATTGCGCGATGGATCGCACAAACTATACAATTCTGCCACAAAGAGGCAGGCCAAGAACTAGCAGAGAGGGCACGAGCCCACTCTACCAGGACGAAGGGAGCAACAATAACCTTCCTGGCTAACACACCCATTCAAGACATATGCCTGGCGGCAACAAGGGCTTCAGTGCACACATTCACTAAGCACTACTGTGTGGATATACAAATGAACAAGGAAGCACAAGTAGGACAGAAGGTGCTTCAACATATATTCAACAACCAACGCTCATCTTCCACCCAGCCGCCACAAACATAACAAACCGCTACAAAGTCTATGCGCAGCATAGTGAATCAAGAAAGATTCACGCTGCAAAACTAATAGTTTCTTACCTGTCGGTGTAGTTTTGCAGGTTGAAGATCTTTCTGGATTCACTAGCATACCCACCTACCTCCGCCAGAAAGATGAGGCAGGAGAAGAAGGTGAAAATACAAGGACAATATACAAACAGACGCCTTAAAAGACAAAGCGGAAAAACCATTTACTTGGAGGAAGAACTAGAAAACATTGCCAAAGGATTCACAAACGGCGGAAAAAAGAATCCGAAGATGGTGCCTAAAGGTGGGAGCTTCTGCAGGAAGCGTGCTGACGTCACAGGAAGTACACCAAAAGGTGGGACGTCAATGCCAACCTGGGCTACGAAAAAAAAAAAGAAAAGACTACGATTCCGGACCCAACCACTAGAACGCGTAATAATACACAGCATAGTGAATCCAGAAAGATCTTCAAGCTGCATAACTACACCGACAGGTAAGTGTTATGATAAATAAACCATGTAGATCTGGTAATATTTCCAAGTGGATTTATTCTTCAAAGGAAGACCTGAACATCTTCATGCCAGACACAGCTGGACCAACTGCTCACTGATGCCACAGGCATGACATCATCTTAGAACCATCTTAGGCATCATAAGAAAGCAACATTCTAAGGAGTGAAAGATGTGAGTAATGATAAAGTGATGAACCACATAACATATAAATATAACACATCCCCCCCTTTATCAACACAACGAATATAAAAAAAATAAGTATTAAATAAAGTTTGAAACATAAGGCATCATAAGAAAGCAACATTCTAATGAGTGAAAGATGTGAGTAATGATAAAGTGATGAACCACATAACATATAAATATAACAGTAAGAAACTATTAGTTACCTTCCACAGATTTTCCAGTATAGCTTAAAGAAAGGTAAACATTAAAGTTATATGGCCTCCAGTCACACCCAATCGTTAATTAATTTTTCTAAACTAACTCTCCAGCATGATCCTTAAAACATTTGTGTCTCTAATTATCAGGACCCATGCTGGAACCTTTCTCTCACTCGAATCTGCCAAATCCTAGAAGCCTCTTCAGTAAAAACTCCACATGACAAGGATCCCCAATACCTGATCATCCGGCAGATTCTATCATAGTGTTCTGTCCTTCATCTTTTATCTCATAATATATTAGATGAGCAACACAAGATGATGCTACTGAGAGCCTCACCCCAGAGTCCTTTTCAAGAGATATTTACAGGGTTAGCCACCTCTGTAATCAATTGGGTGCCCTCATTTGTTTAACTTCCCTAAAACTTTGACAGCGGAGAAGAGTTGTCATTCCTGTGTTGGTCAAAAAATCCTAGAAGTTATTTCTGCAGTTGATTTAACCAAAGTTGATCTGAATTAACGTATAAAACTTAAACCATTGAATGAAGCAGAAAGGGAAGTACTTCTTGAATTCTCTCAAATGAAGGTTGGCAAAACAGACACTTGCAGCTTGCAGGAAATCTTCACCTACAAGAAGTCCATCTTCCAAATATCAACAATGTTAGGGCAGAATGCTCTTAAATGTCTTAGTGTGGGTGTAAACAGATGACTGCATTGATAACAACATGAGTGAGAGAGGTGCTGCTAACTGAGCCTTTCACCAAAGAGGAAATGTTCAATTCTGAGACTTTGCATTCTTATTTTCTGAAGAGAGCATGAAAGTAATCATCTGGTTAAATATTTGTCTCCTACTTTTCTATTTCTGTTGGCACTTCCCTCTTTTCTCCTATTCTGGAGACCATTATCAATCTGAAATGCTCCAAAACAGAAATGATAATCATCTACCCAGACTGACTTCACTAGCAAAGATTTTTTGGCCTGCTTCACAAAATGAGAAAGCCATGCAGACATTTACAAGTGACAGGCAAGATCTCACTAGAGCATTCACTGCCAGGTTACTGAATACATGCAAAACGCTGTCTTTACTTCCTCCAAACTGCATGACTTTTATGAAAGAAGCAAAATATCTGTGAACAAGCTCTTCCTGGGCCATATAGTTTAATTCATTGTATACATGTGCCTGAAGGAGGAGCGGAGTTCGATCTGTGGACATGCCAAGAATGCATTACTTCCTGCCTCAGTATTTTGGCAAAATCAGGCTTCTAATAATCCTGAATTCCGGTCAGTTGGGCAGTCCCTAAAACATACTACAAAAGCCCTTCTCTGTTATAATTTTGTACCATCCCTATGATGATGATGATGATGATGATTTGAAACAGTTTAATAAAGGACTTCTTGTTGAGAGAGGACTTTTCATCCTTCTGCAGTTAGCTCTCAGACCTCCGTTTGAATCAATGAATAAATCAACTCTCCAAAAACCATTATATCTGTCATGGCGGGAGAGTGAAATGCAGGCCTTGTTCTCTCACAGACCTTACAAGCATATTCTTTAGTAGTGAGAAAGTGTTCAGCAGTGGCACCATGGACCCTACTGGATTCATAGAGAATCGCACCTTGCATCCCTACTTGGATATTAAAAGACATCCATAATCAAGATGTTATGGTATTTGGATCTGTATAGCACTACTTTTCCCCCCAGGGTATTCAGGTGCTGGAGCAGATGTGTAGGTCGTCTGCCGGGTGTTATTTGAAGAGCCGGGTCTTCATCTTCTTGCGGAATTCTAAAAGCGACGAGGCCCTTGTGTGTAGAGAGGGTTTGTTCCACGTTTTGCCTCCTGTAGGATGCTGGCACTTTATATAGTATGTAGTCGAAAGAAGAGGTGGGGACCAGGAGCTAGTTAGTGGTCCAGTGCCCGTGCTCCTAAATAACCATAGAGTCAACACAAATGGGGGGCACTGTTCCAAAGGGAGAGATGCAGAGAGCAAGGAAAAGGTGTTAGGTCGCGGACTCAGTGTGAGGCAGCGGCGCCTTAGACCTGAGGGCCCGCTGTTGTGTTAGTCCAACATTTGACTAATGACTGCATGTATACCTAGCAGCACTAAGTGGAAACCTTGTTTTTAATCTTTGTGTTACTGTTTTCATTGTTTGCGCCGTACCTTTGGTATTCTTAACTGCTCCACACCCTTCTTGCCTCTAGTTCACTGCCTTAGACCCCGGTCCGTCACGGCTCGTGCCGTTTGTACAGAGGGTCGGTCCGGGCAATATTCCACTTCCGGTTGCACCACCGGAAGTAGCAACTAGAGTACTAGCTTATTTTCGTCCTTATTCTTAATCTGGAGCCGGGCGCGGACGCTCGCAGCGGCGCGCCAAAGGCAAGCCCGTCTGCTCCCATCTGCGCCTGAACACCACCAGTCGCCAGGACCCTTGTACTTTTTTCCCAGGTAACTTGTTTTCTACCCTCAATTTCTCCTGATATTTTTAATTACATGTCCAGTCTCAGGTACTCCAGCAAAGAACTAAAAGAAATAAATACTCTTCAAATCAAACTCTCCGATGCCCTAGCAGCTGAAATTGGCAGGTTTCCTGACCTCTTCTGCCCGGCCCTCCCTTTTGACCAGATCGCGACTCCTGTACCTCTATGTCCTAATTTGTCCAGCAGTAAGGCCTCTAAGGAACCTCCCCGCCATTTGTTTTAATGCGTGTTCCATTTCTAAACATGCATTAGAAATATGGAGCCTTCTTGATTCAGAAGCTCCAGACATCTGCTTTGTGTCTGAGATTTGGCTACACGAGAACGCGACCTCCGATGTACATATTGCCTTTCCTCCTGAGTATAAAATATTACGACTTGATAGGAACGACTCCAGAGGGGGCGGACTACTAATTGCAGCCGCCCACAACGTAAACGTTGTTAGGGTGAAAAACCTTGTTTTCAACCGTACGGAAATTATTGTGTTCAAGATTAAGGGACCCTCAAATAGCGTCTGGAAGGGAGCTTTACTCTACCGACCTCCTGGCACTAAGGGAGAGTTTGCTAACAATCTGCTAGAGATCATTGCCCCTCATGTTCTGACAAATTCCTTCTGATTGGCGATTTTAATTACCATGCAGAAGTACAGCTGAATATGGATACTGAAAAGCTAATCTCCAATATGAACACCCTCGGCTTTGTTCAGAAGGTTATAGGCCCTACACATCAGGCCATACCCTCGACCTCCTTTTTTCAAATTCTCCTGATATCATGGCTGATCCCCCCCCCCCTCCTAAATGCCACTGCTCTGGACTTATCACTACCTATTGAAATTTACCATTCCTACCTTCGCAACTGAAATAGCTTCTGAAAAGGAATCTATACTACGCAGGTCCTTGTAAAAAATTACGCTATCCTCGTTTTCTAAACATTTTCACCCTGATTAGAATACCCCTATCATGAGTGCCAGTACAGCAGCACGTCACTTTGACAAAGCCATTGAGATAACACTGCATAAAATCGCCCCCTGGTGTAATGTCAAATGTAAGATTAGAAATGCCCCATGAACAACTAAAAATCACCAAATCCCTAACCAGACCCGCGGAGAAAAAATGGCGGAATAGCAAAGACCAGGACGACTGTAAAGCATATAAAGCACTGCATACTGGCTATATGCGTGACATAAGGTTGTCAAAGTGAGCATTTCTTACGGAGCGGATAAATAAAGCGGAAAATTCCTCTGAAGAACTGTATCAAATTTTAAGAGAGTTTACTACCTCTAGCAACCCGTCATTTAACACCCAACTCCCAAGAATGGACTGACGCTCTTTCAGTATTCTTTGAGGAACAAATAAATGCTATTCACGTCTCATTCCCCCCCCCCAGCAAACTATAACGCAGCCTGAAGCGCTGGCATATCTGCCATGCGAACCACCTCATATCCTTAGTGAATGTGAAAAATTCGACACTGATACGACCATGTCAGTTGGGCTGAAAATAAAGTCTGGGTCCCCTACCGACCAGGTCACACCTAAACTATTCCCCATACTTGCCCCGGCCTTGGTGGAATGTTTGACCGGTCTCCTCAATAAATCTCTCCTGGAGGCAGACTTCCCCACAACATGGAAGGCAGCTAGAATCAGGCCAATACTGAAGAAACCCTCGGCTGACCCTAACATCCTCTTAAACTATCGGCAGGTCTCATTGCTCCCATATTTCGGGAAAATATTTGAATTTTTTGTTAACTAACAGCTTGTGAGCCATCTGGAAAAAAAAGGGCTCTTAGACCCCTCCCAATCGGGTTTCCGGGCATCTCACAGCATGGAGACAGCGCAGGTTGAGGTCGCGGACAATATCAGGTTGGCCTTAGATAAACACCAATCAACCATTCTTGTCCTGCTTGATCTGTCCGCGGCATTTGACACCATCTCCCATCGCATCCTAATCCAACGGCTGTGGGAGATTGGTGTCAGAGGAAATGCTCTAAAATGGTTCACCAACTACCTATCTGATCGTACAACAGCTGTCCAAATTGACAAAAATATAGCAAGTGAAAGGCCTGTTCAGATGGGTGTTCCGCAGGGCTCCATTTTAAGCCCTACGCTTTTTAATGTCTATATGACCCCTCTAGCCAGAGTGATCAGAGCTTTCGGCTTCGATGTTCTGTCCTACGCCGATGATACCCAGATTCTTATTACTCTGGGCCCTGATCCAAACGAGACAAGACAGCGTTTCAAAAATTGCATGACGTAGGTTGAGAAATGGATCTGCAGCACAACGGCAGCAAATCAGAAATCATGCTCTTTGGTAAAGCTGCAGAACACTGGGCTCAGGACTGGTGGCCAACCAATCTGAGCAACTGTCCAACCCCCAAGGAATCACTGTGGAAATTGGGATTTCACTTGGACAATAAATTGTCCATGAAGAACCAAACAAATCATATCGTAGGCACCTGTTTGGACTTATGCGCAGCCTTAGAAAGGTTTTCAAGTGGATCTCCGCCGAGGCCCGGAAACCTCTAGTTCAGGGTTTAATCATAAATAGAATGGACTACGGGAATGCGCTTTTACTAGCCATGAATGAGCATCTCCTGAATAGACTACAGGTTCTTCAAAACACCGCTGCGCGGCTGGTTTTAAACTTACCTCAAAGGTCCCCATCGGCCCCATGCCTGAATAGCCTTCATTGGCTCCCTGTAAAAAAAACTAATCCTGTTCAAAACGTTATGCCTAGTCCACAAACACATGCACGGAAAGGGTCCAAAATATTGGTCTCAAAAGCGAACATGGTATGTGCCCGAAGAGAACTCCAATCTAGCGCCGAGTCTCTGCTCACTCCCCTTAGAATACAAACCTCCAGAAATGGCGGTCGTTCCTTCTCTTTTCTCGCCCCCGCTTCTTGGAACAAAATGCCCCTCAACCTTCGCGTCATCTCTGAACAGAAGCTGAAGACATGGCTTTTTGCAAACTAAGCCTCTCCACACTCTCGTCAGAGCCGTCTGCAAGCGACTCTTTGGATGTGATATGTGCGCGTTACAAATGTTTTTGACTTGACTTGAGGAGTGAGGGGAAGTGCTGAGCAAAGACAATTCTTTCATCTTGTTGCCCTCACACACCCCGAAGGATGTCATGCTTCATCATTGGGCGGTTGCTCCTCGTCGGGCCGGCGGTGCAATGCCCTACGGGTCCCCCGAAGGGTCACTTTAGCAGAGATCTTTTAGACAACTGCTGTTGGGTGCATGTGGAAACTCACTTTTCTTTCTTTGGTTCCGTCAAGATGTAGGAGAACAGCTTCACTGCTCCACAGGCAGAAGTTATGGCACTCCTCCCAGGCTTTTAGAGGCACAGTATCTTGCAGGGTGAGTCAACTGTGGTGCATTTGTCGATAACAGCGAACATGCCGGCAGGGTTGGCACCAAGTCAGTTGCATCTTCTGCAGTTCTTTCTTTTGACGGCTCTTTGGTGTTTCTTTCTTTTAGGTCAGCAGGATCTGATTTCCTGGTGCCAGGAGCTCCCCTAAATACTGAATTTAGCGGTGTTAGGCGATTGTTGGGTAGTAGCCAATGAGCTACTTATCCCTGGGATCTCTACAACCCCCCTATATGACCACTTCCTGTGGGAAGTGGACATACCTCTGTCCCAGAGTCTCTAGGTTTGCCATCACAAAGATGCCAGTCTTAGGATTTTGGTCTTTACTTCAGGTAGCCTACCTTAGGGGTGGAACTAGCCTGAAGTCGAACATGCCTCTCTGACTACTATTTTACTCACCTGTTAAAGTCCCAAATGGGCCCTGGACATGGGGAGTGGCTGCCTCTCCTGTGAGGGATGCCAGATTCGCATACCAAAGGCATTGGGCTTTTTGAAGATCCCTTCCCTTGGAATACTAATTTGTAGGTCATTGCCCGAGCCGGCTTTTTTCCTGACCATCTGAGAGCAAAGGCCCTTATCCCTGAGGTCAGAAACTCATCTATAGTGGCAGACTTGCGAACACCGTTCAGCCAGCACACTTGTAGTTGGTAGGTTTTAAGGGGGCACCTCTAAGGTGCGCTCTGTGTGCATGTATTAATAAATCCATCACTGGAATTGGTGTGGTATTATTCATACAAGATGTTTGATACCAAATATCTTTGGTTTCAGTGAAGCCATCATGTAGCTGGTGTGAGAAAGTGGCTCCATATGTACTGGACTAGAATGCAGTACAGTGTGTATAGAGTCCACCAACCCCAGAGGTATAACCGAGTTTAAAGTCAGAACTGACCTTACTCTCCAAAGTGGTAGCTTGGTCGAGCATTTAGGCAGTACCAGAGGACAGTGTAAAGCATTTGTTGTACACACTCAGTCAGCAAAAGGTTTCACACACTCAAGAACTGAACTCCAGGCCAATTGTTGTTATATCATCAGATATAGTTGTTTTATTTTTAGAACCAACAGTTATAAAAATATACTTTTCAAGTTATGAGTACTCTCATGTAAATACTTTGCAAAGGAGCAATAAAGTTGGTGCACACAATAATTACAGGATATACAGTGAGCAACACAGTTCAGAAAAACACACTCTAGCATTCAGCTCAATGGGTTTTTCACAGATAAGGACAGTTGATTACTTTATGGATTACTTTGGTAGTTCCAGGACCAGACCTTAGGTTCAGTCCTGGGATCTAAGCTGAAACCAGATTAGCAAAAATGTTTTAGTTACTGTGATGAATTTCCAGGAATATGAAGCGGTTTAAAAGTTCACACTTAAAAACATTTCAATGTAAATCTCACAATGTTATTCAATGGGAAGAAATTTAAGTTGCAGGTAAAGTACGACCGCGTTACTTTTGTAGCCCAGCACTGGTCTCCTAGGGCCAGCACTGGGGGCTTAACTCAAAACAGGTAGGTAATTGCGTTTCAGTATTTCGTACAAATTTTAGGTCGTGCTGGAAAAGCATGCGAAGCATGCGTCCAAGCTCGACAACTAATGTTGCCGACTTCTGGGAATGTGAGACACGAGTCGGCCACGCGCTTTTTGTGTCTCAGATTTGTCCTTGTGAGCGCGCTTTTGCTGCTGGCTGCTTGCTGTGTGGGTGCGCTTTCGCTTTCGGTTAATGCGCTCAATTAGAAATGAAATGCTTACACTTGAGTCACCCAAGGGGGGAAGTTTGCAAGATGCTTTTTAGGTCTCGCCTGTCGATGCGCATGCGCATCGAGCTTGCGAGACTATGGGGGCTTAAACAGTCTTTAACCAACTTGCAAGGAATCGTGGCGATTCCTTGCAGTGCCCGTGAAATTCAAGCTCAATGTGCATGCGCATTGAGCTTAAAAGCGCGTGCACATGCCCCCAGCCGCCTGCCTTGCATGTATTTTCCCTCAGGCGCACTCCTCCCACACCCCCGCTCCGCCCCCTCCCCTCCCCTGCCTGCCGTGTCGCACCTCTCCCCGCTCCGCCCCCTCCCCTGCCCGCCGTGTCGCATTTCTCCTCCCCCTCCCCTTCTCTACCTTCCCTCCGTCTTGTCTCTTTTGGCTCCCCTCCTCCTCCTACTCTCCTCCCCACTCTCTCTCTCACAGCCTCCCCCAGCTCCGCCCCCTCACTTCTTGGTTGCACGGCCGCTAGGCAGTGCCTCCCCTACTCTCCTCCCCCCCCCCCCTCCTCCTCCTACTCTCCTCCCCCCTCCTCCTCCTACTCTCCTCCCCACTCTCTCTCTCCCAGCACAACCTTCTTTACTTTTGTCTTCCTGTGAAAACGCACGTCTGTGTCTGTCTGATTTTTTCTCAATAACTAGGGAGATAAACCTGCGTTAAATGAACAATTTGCTGAGTTCCACGTTTTGGGGTGTGCAGGATGTTAGCTAGTATTTTTTAACACACCGGTGTGCACTGTGGAGAGGCTTCCGTGACGATATAGGTCATGGGCGCTCATGTGGTTAAAGATGGCGATAGGCAGTGTGAGTGAGCAAAGAGCTGCTTCTGTGCGTGTTTTCAGCCGGCAGTAAGCATCTTTGTGAGACTGCTCTGCAGTTGTTGCTTTCTCAATCGGCATTGTGTTTCCCTTAATGGCCATTTGATTTCAAATTTTGCTGCTTGCAAATGATGCGTGTGAGAGACCCCTCTGGGGGCCTCTTATGTTCGTCATAACTTCCTAGTGGGACCGCCGTTGTCGGCCAAGACTTTTGGCAGGGCTGTTAAAGCGAAGACAGCGGAAAACGAGCCATTCTGATTACGTGCAGCACGGCCTCCAACTCAGCACGATCACAAGCAAAACCTCTCCCTGCTCCTGTCCAGTGCTAAGGACGTGCCTTTTATGGGCTATGAGACTATATCTTGGACGGGCTTTGTGCTTTGACCTTCTCTTGTATTCGTCACTCTCTTGTAACCAACCCTCTATCATTCAAATAGGTTAGTATTTCCCACCACTTTCTTCCAAACATCCTCTAGGAGGCAGGATACAAACGGTTAATGTTGTCTGCATAGATTTTAATACGTGAGGAAAGTCTAACACGGCGCCCGATTATTGCCCTTCATATGTTCCCCGACTTTTTTTCTACATTTCCTCATTTTGTCAGTTCGCAGTTTTCCCTGCAAAATGACATTATTATTTCTCAGTGCAAGTTGGCACTGAAAGTGGTTGAACTCCTTTCTCGCAATTTTATTTCAACACCACTTGCCTCGCGAATTTGATGGATGTTGGAGATCTTTATTTTCTCACGACATTTTAAAAGGGAAGCAAAAGTCCTGATTTTAATTTGAAAACACAAATGTAAAAAACTCTGCGAACTCCAGGTAGCAATTATGCATTCGCAAGTATTACGAAAAGTTTCCTAGAGAGACATTTTGGTTTTGCACATCCCTTATTCAATGCATGACTACTGCAATCAAGTCTAAAGCCAGTTTCTGAGCTGTCATTGAAATTGAAATAGTCAATTGTTCCAGAAACTAAAGCATGTCGTTGAGTGTGTAACATCCATGTCATTCAATACAACAGCCATGCTCTAGATCAGAAGCTTTTCATCCAAACACCTCCCTTGATCTAAACCAATACAATGAGCTAACAGATCACTAACTTATAGGTGGAGTGTGAAAAATAAAATATCAAGGAAGCAAACCTGTATTACGCCTTGAAAATGGAGCAACACCCTTCTACACATAATGCTTGCACCTTCATTTCTATAATTCAAAAAAATCTGAATACATCTTTCTTGAACATTTTCAAAAAATATTTCATCCATTATCCATGATTAAAAGAGCACCAATTTGCCACCTCGGAATCCACTTAGATTACATTTACCTTTCTTCTGCTATCATCTGTATTATGCACAAAGTCATATCACCTCTTCCCCAAGTTCTACATACGTTCATTTTTAGGCCTCGCGTACCGACAGCTCATTTATGCTCATGTATCCCGCTTTCACCACATCCACAACCACCACCACAACATCCACCACCACTTTCACCACATCCACCACATCCACCACATCACCACCACATCCACCACCTCCACCACCACCACATCCACCCCCACATCCACCCCCACATCCACCATCACCACCACCATCACCACCACCATCACCACCACCACCACATCCACCACCACATCCACCACCACATCCACCACCACCACCATATCCCCCAGATCCACCACCATCACATCTATATGTGTGTGGCTCTGTGTGTGTTTAGGTGCAAATGCAATGTTCTTGGATTTTCGTCACAATAAAATACACTGAACATAATCTTCACAAAAGTTATTTACAAACGTTTAAGCTATTGCCATTATAAATTACAATAACTTTTATTTAAGTATTAATTATTTACAAAATTAAAAGCCATTGTTATTTGTAATATCAATACATCTAAGTCACGTAAATACAACACACATTGCATTACAAATGCTATAGGTGTCACATTTGCAAAAGTTAAAACTATTGACATTGTAACTGACAAAGCTATTAATTTTGCTACTTTCAAAACCAACACATAAATAAAAAAGTGTCATTTACAATATCAATAGCTCAAACTTTCCTAATGCGAGACCTATTGCATTTCCAATGCTTGTTTAGTTATTTACAGCAAGTGTAGTGATCTTAATTTGTCTTTAAGCAGCCAGGTCTTGTAAAAGGCTTTCTCATTATCATTACGTGAAAAGGCTTTCCCATTATTATTACACCCGCACACACACAGACACACGTGCACACACGCACACACAATCTCGCTTGCACACGCACACATATCTCCTCCCGCGCCCCCCCCCCACTCACTGGGCTCATTCGGCATGTCCCTCTCTCCCTCTGCAGCAGGCGGGGCTCTCCACGAGCACGGGAGCCCCGCTAGCTCACAGGCAAATCTTCCGGCTGGCTTGACAAACAGGAGCGCAGGGGTAGGCTCCAGTCTGCTTCCTGTTTGTGGCCCCGCCCCCGTCCCAACACAGGTTGCCTGGCTTCCTGTCTGCCATGGAAAACATTTGGATGCTATTCGACATAAAAGAGCAGAGAGTGATATTGTACTGAACACTTAGTTTATGTGCACTAGAGCGGTGATGATGAATATGTCACACCTCAGGGGCAGGTGAGGCTCATTGCAAATGTTAGGCTTTGTGTGGACTGACAACAATGAAGGACAGGTGGCTCCGTGCCAGATATGCATGTGACATAATCCATTCTACCAAGCATTTAAATATCAGTATACGTATTGTGTGTGGGATCGTGTACAACGGGCCTCTGCAGAGTATTGGAAGATATTGGGACTGAATGAAGTACCTTGCCGTTTTTTTCCGGTACACATTTTCAATGTGAGCTGACCTTCCCTCCACCAAACTCTAAGTCCACAACTTAAAAGCGAGCGCTGCATTAAAACCATCAAGTAATATTTTTGCTAGTGTGTGTCTGCAGCTGGATGAAATGCTGAGTTGGAGGTACTTTGTTTCTCTTATGCAAATAAAACCACCCTACCCACTATGCATCCGAAATTACTGGTTTGTAGCCAGGGGTTATTGTTAAACTCGTGCTGGGACAAAGCCATTCGCCGGCCATGCATTTTCAGTTTCAGGTTTCTATAACTGTATGCGAAGATCACTTTTCTAGGTGAAAGAGTGTAAATGATTTCCATCTAACTGTGCTATTTATAGCCTTAGCATAGGAGAAAAAAAATGCTGACATAGCCTTACACTGTTCACGGAAATGTGGTACCAAAGGAGAGCCTGCTGTTTGCAAATGAGTATTGTAATACTAATACATGTAAGTCACGTAAATACAACACATATTGCATTACAAATGCTATAGGTGTCACATTTGCAAAAGTTATAACTATTGGTATTGTAAATGACGAAACTATTAATTTCGCTATTTTCAAAAACAAAACCTAAATAAAAAAAGTGTAAATTACAATACCAATAGCTCAAACCTTTCTAATGCGAGACCTATTGCATTGCAAATGCTTGTTAAAGAATATTTGCAGTTTTCAAAAGTAGACAGAAGAAATTTCATAAAAAAGCAGACTATGGGTTCCTATGGAGAAAATACAGATGACTAGTAAACCCGCTAGGGATTACTTTTGCGGTTCATTACTGGGCTGAAAGGTACAGTACTGGCTTCTCCCCTGATCACAGAGGGGTACTTTAGAATTCGAACTTTGGCGGCTGGGTGCTTTTGAGCTGTTGGGCGCTCAATTTTATCCAATGAGGATCTTGAAGAGGGAAAAAAGGCTGCAGGCTCGGGGACGGAGATTCTCCCGGGGCGACCAGCACTTCAAGAGGTAAGTTGGGATCTTGGAGCACAGCTAGGTACCCCAAAGGGAGGCACAGGGGACTGTAGGGCGCCAGGTGCAGGGGTGTTTTTGGGTGTCGGAAAAGCTTACCCTCGGCTGGTCGCAGCAGGGGTGGCCCCTGGTTCTGTCTACAGGCGTCATCTGGTTCGCCGAGGAGGGTCTTTGGGCACTGGACTTCGGGTCCCAGTCGCCGGGGGGACGTCCTCGTGGTCTTGGTTTGGGTTGGCCCGGCCCGGGCTCGGCTGGTGCAGAGTGGGCTGGTCCAGAGCTTCCTGGTGGGCACCAGGTGGGTTGTTGCAGCAGAGCCTCTGCTGATGGGAGTCCCAATCTTCAAGAGGGTCAAGGCAGGCAGGTCCATCTGGGGGTCCTAAGGGTGCTGTCTGCGGGGGTTGCCGGGTTTAGGCAGGAGCAGGTTCCAGGATCAACAGGCTGGTAGGGCTGGGGCCAAGTCAGTTGTTGTTGTCCTGTTGTTAGCAGCTGCACCGCGGGTCTTCTTCTTCTAGGGATATAGGGATATGAGGAAGGAAGGTTCAGAGAACCCTAAATACTGAATTTAGGGGCGTTACAGGTAGGGCAAGGGTCCCTGCCCTGGGGTGGGTACACCCCCTAGCCTGCTCCTCTCCTGTGGGAGGGGGGCAGGAACCTAGCTGTGATAGGGCAGGGCTCCCCATCTTCAAGATGGCCGGAGCCCGGGGTCGTGCTTCACCTCGTCTCCCCCACCTGAGGGGTGGGGTTGGCACAGGCTGGCAACCCCCCTTCCTGACATAGTTTTTCCCGCCAATCTTCCCGCCAGAGTGGGGGGCAGGACTGGTGGGGGCTGGTTGCTGGGTACACCAAATGATCTGGAGAAGCTCACAGAGGCGGCATGCCTTTGAAGCTTCCCCCTGCCCATCCTGGGGAGGAGACCTAGCACCTCTCCCAGGATGTGCATTGTTGCAGGCCCAGGAGAGCGGGGGCTCTTCTACCCAGGGGTCCAGCAACATGTCTGTTGTGTGGCAGCCACTCAGCCAGACGTGGATTGTAGGTTAGGGTTTCAGAGGGCATCTCTAAGATGCCCTCTTGTGCACTTTACATTAAATCCTACACTGGCATCAGTGCAGGTTTAATGTGCTGAGAAGTTTGATACCAAACTTGGCAGTCTTCACTGTGGCCATTATGGTGCTGTGGAGTTCGTAATGACAACCTCCCAGCACTATATACTCTTAATGGCATCACTGCACTTACAGTGCCCAGGACTGGCCCTGGGTACTGTAGGGGCACAGGGCTCATGCACCTGTGCCCTCACCTCTGGCATAGGGCACCCAGCTAGAGGGGTGGCTGAAGTATGCCAGGGCAGTGGGTTCTGGGAGCATGGCACACAGGGTTGTGTGCCATGTCGACTCTTGTTATAGTTCTGTACTTAGGCACTCAGCCTGCAAAGGCAGTGTGTGGATGCCAGGGTACAGGGCCCCTAAGGATGGCACAGTAAGTGCTGCAGCCCTCAGGGGTCTTCCCTGGTCACCATGCCCTGGGTACCTAGGGTGCCATTTACCAGGGGCTGACAGGTGGCCATAGATGCCAATTGGGTCTTTTGTTTCACCATAGATTTAGGGAAGAAACACAGGCCCTGGGTACCTGGTTGGCAGGAACCCAGGACACACTCAGTCACAGCACATCAGCAGTTCAGAAAAAAGTGGGGGCATACCAATGCAAGAAAGATGGCACTTTATCACAGCTGGGAACTCATTTTTACCAGTGTCCAGCACATGTACTTAAAAAGACCTCCCTGGTCAATTGTACTGGGAGCCATTGAGCTGGCTAGCACATGCAGTATAGTGCACCCCGTCAGGCTGAAAGGCATGCTGTAGGGATGACTAACCTATATTGTATGCAGTGTCTGTGGGCATATTTACAACAAGGGGTGGTGAGGGACAGAGTCTCTGAATTAAGCAGAAAGCTCTCACCCAGTCAAGAGATCAGGGCTAGATCCAACACCGTTTTTTAGCTCACTGCACCATCCCAGTTTCAGAACCTGGCTGTATGCAAATTAGTCTGTTCCTGTCCCAGTGCATGATGGGAACAGGGCAAACCAAACTACAGAAGCCAATTCTTACACTGGGAAGGAAACAAGCTCCCGGGGACCGGTTTCTGGCATTACAGCCGTCTTCGGCCCGGTTTGCTTGAATCCTGATGGTGCAATGAGCAAGGGTCTCACATCTGAGAATACCCTTCCACGCTTAGGGTGGACAAAAATATTTACAACAAGGGGTGGTGAGGGACAGAGTCTCTGAATTAAGCAGAAAGCTCTCACCCAGTCAAGAGATCAGGGCTAGATCCAACACCGTTTTTTTTTAGCTCACTGCACCATCCCAGTTTCAGAACCTGGCTGTATGCAAATTAGTCTGTCCCACTCAATTCAGACACTCTGTCCATCACCACCCCCTTTTGTAAATCGATTTTGGCACTATAGGTGTGGCAGGGTATACTCAGACATGAGTCCCTTTCTCACTGCTCCATCAGGATTCAAGCAAGCCGGGCCGAAGAGGCTGAAATGCCAGAAACCGGTCCCCGGTAGCTTGTCTCCTTTCTGGTAAAGAATTGGCTTGGTAGTTTAGTCTGCCCTGTTCCCATGATGCACTGGGCCAGGGACAGACTGATTTGCATATAGCCAGATTCTGAGCTGGGATGGGGCAGTGAGATAAATAACGGTGATGGATCAAGCCCTGATCTTTGGACTGGGTAAGAGTGGTCTGCTCAATTCAGACACTCTGTTCATCACCACCCCCTTTTGTAAATCGATTTTGGCCACTATAGGTGTGGCAGGGTATACTCAGACATGAGTCCCTTTCTCACTGCTCCATCAGGATTCAAGCAAGCCGGGCCGAAGAGGCTGAAATGCCAGAAACCGGTCCCCGGTAGCTTGTCTCCTTTCTGGTAAAGAATTGGCTTGGTAGTTTAGTCTGCCCTGTTCCCATGATGCACTGGGCCAGGGACAGACTGATTTGCATATAGCCAGATTCTGAGCTGGGATGGGGCAGTGAGATAAATAACGGTGATGGATCAAGCCCTGATCTTTGGACTGGGTAAGAGTGGTCTGCTCAATTCAGACACTCTGTTCATCACCACCCCCTTTTGTAAATCGATTTTGGCCACTATAGGTGTGGCAGGGTATACTCAGACATGAGTCCCTTTCTCACTGCTCCATCAGGATTCAAGCAAGCCGGGCCGAAGAGGCTGAAATGCCAGAAACCGGTCCCCGGTAGCTTGTCTCCTTTCTGGTAAAGAATTGGCTTGGTAGTTTAGTCTGCCCTGTTCCCATGATGCACTGGGCCAGGGACAGACTGATTTGCATATAGCCAGATTCTGAGCTGGGATGGGGCAGTGAGATAAATAACGGTGATGGATCAAGCCCTGATCTTTGGACTGGGTAAGAGTGGTCTGCTCAATTCAGACACTCTGTTCATCACCACCCCCTTTTGTAAATCGATTTTGGCCACTATAGGTGTGGCAGGGTATACTCAGACATGAGTCCCTTTCTCACTGCTCCATCAGGATTCAAGCAAGCCGGGCCGAAGAGGCTGAAATGCCAGAAACCGGTCCCCGGTAGCTTGTCTCCTTTCTGGTAAAGAATTGGCTTGGTAGTTTAGTCTGCCCTGTTCCCATGATGCACTGGGCCAGGGACAGACTGATTTGCATATAGCCAGATTCTGAGCTGGGATGGGGCAGTGAGATAAATAACGGTGATGGATCAAGCCCTGATCTTTGGACTGGGTAAGAGTGGTCTGCTCAATTCAGACACTCTGTTCATCACCACCCCCTTTTGTAAATCGTGTCTGTGGGCATGGCACACAGGTTTGGGTGCCATCTTGTATTTTCACTTTTGCCTGCACCAGGACATGCAGCCTGCCATGGCAGTTTGTATGTGTTTGTTGAGGGGTACCTTAAGGTGACATAATGCATGTTGCAGGCCTCTTTGATACCCATGCCCTAAGTACCTGTGGTACCATCTACTGGGAACTTACAGTGGTGCTAAAGGTTTTGCCAATTGGAGGACCAATTTTACAGATTTGGGAAAGAGAGCTGGCACTAGGGACCTAGTTAGCATGAACACAGTGCATTTCCGTCACAATTGAATTAAATACCAGGCACAAGGGGGAGCTGACAATGCATTGGCATAGCCAATAGGTCTCGCCTTTGGGACCTTATACGTGTTTAGCCATGCAGCAGTTGATTTTGTTGCACCAATGATATTGTGCTGCATAACTAAATACTTATAACGGCCCAAAAGCGAGACCTATTGGCTATGCCAATGCTTGTTTTCCAGTGCTCTGCACCAGCATTTAATTGTCTTCACCACACTTATGACACTCTGCCACATGGTGGCGCTGCTCATCTAATTTAGAGATGAGCACAATAATGGTTGTTTATGAATGCAATATACATTACAAAATACTAATATCTGCCCCCCCACCCCATCCATTACATTTGCGGACCTGGAATAATTTGAACTTTCGCATTTGCAGGCAAGAGAGATGGTTAGTAGTTGTTTTGGTATCGTCACTGGCAGCGATGACGGGTCAATGGGTGGTGTAACCTGCAGTGGCCTCCTGGTCACTTTTTATTTTACAAATTAAGCACTGTGTGTAACATGGCTTAAAACTAGTTGGCAGCCTCTTAGTGTTTTTTCCCCGTTTACTTCAAGCCAGACTGGTTTGGTAACTTATGGTACACTTTCATAAACAGGGTAAAGGTATGCCCTCACATAAAAATTTTATGCAAGATACTGGTGAAGGGCATTTTGCGTAATGCACAGAAATGTAGATAATTTTGGCAAAACTCGTGTATTTTTCAGAAAACAAATTGCAGCTTTGACCACCCTCTCATCGACTATTTTATCTGAAGATTTACTGTTTTCAAAACCTCTCTAGAAAACGACTTCAAATTGCCTTTATAAAATGCATTCATTAGTAAGTAAAGCTACACACCTCTCCCAAAACAAGCCATGGTGTCTATTCACCACAGTGCCAGAACTAATCACCAAAGATAAGCCAATGTGTTAGGAAAAAGGACTTCGAACCATTCCTTCTTGGTCATTACCAGTCAATAGCCCATGTTCATTTGCAAATGCTTAAAATGCAATAGCGACAGAAGCACGAACACCAATGTACAAAGCACAAATTAATAGCCATGTATATGTGCCAGCCACATGATGGACTCACACTCTTCCTGACATCACCTGCCACATTAACTCAAGATTTGAAAAGATTTTCCTGACGCGGTGAAGATATTTTTCATAGCCACAAATATGGAAAGATACCTGGCTTTGCGGCCCACCAGTGAGCAATCAATCTTTTCCAATGGATTTCCCCAGCTGCTGTTCTACAAAAGGTGGTCATAACTGAGCACAAAATAGACATTACATATTTATATAAGAAGATTGATTTTTAATTTAAAAATGTGTTGACATTACAACAGCAGCAAGGGAAAATCTGTGTGTGCTAATGTTCATTAAGTACCTCAATATCTGCGATCCGTTAGCTCCAGCAGGAAATATCATACGATTTCCTTGTTGAATGTGTAATTATATTCCAGGTTAGGTGCTAAGTTTCACATCCAATCAGCCCATGAGTTAGTCTCCATCACCCAATGGGAAACACTGAATTGAGGTAAAAAAAAAAAACACCAGGTGTAATACTGCTACCATGGATAAACAGTATTTTCAAAGACAATTTTTGCACCCAGTAAAAGTGCACCTCTGAGAATTAAGCTTTCAGAGTCCAATAATATTTCAACCAAATGTTCATCTAACTGGTGCCTTGAATAGGCCAATGATTTATTGAGAAAATCAGAAATTGCCTGGGGTTATTTATTTTATATTATATGCTAAATCACCCATGAACCAATATCTTTTATTTTTTTTGTAAAGCCTCAGTAAAATTCTACACTCACTGTTTAATAGCAAAGTACTTGCTCTCCGAGTTAATAAATTAAAAATGACATGGGCAAATAAAAACCTTTAAAATTCTGAAAAAATAGCAGGAGAGTTTAAAAAAAAAAAATGTGCCTACTTCCTGTAGCAAGCATGTGGCCCCAGTAGGGAACCAACTGCAGTGGCGGTGTTCCGAGGCGTCAGTCCAGCTCTCTCAGCCCGCTGGACCGTGACATAGCTTCCAACAGAACGGAGTCCTGGCTTCCACCCGCTGGAAACCAACCAGTGTGGAATAAGACGCGGTGCGCTGTCCCTCCTCCCAGAGGGATAGAAAGGCTGATGACAAAGCCAAGGCGGCAGCTATAAATAAAAATGAAACACAATTATCTTCGACTGCGAGCTCAACAGAAGCGGTCAAAAAGGGGAGACGGATGCATGAGTATGTTACAAGTAGAATCTAGAAGGGGAGAAACAAATTTGTGATATTAAATATTGCTGTCCTGCCGCGGCGCACACAAATGGCTCTAAGGGGATAATTAAAGGGGGAAGCTGAATAGAGGGAGAAGCGATGACCATTACAGACAGGCCGCAGTTTAAAAAAGTGTAATGAAGTCTGGCAGTGATGGATGTCACGTCAGTGCCTGGTTCACAATAGGAGGCATATGTATTAATGAAGCATTTGTTTCCAGGTGGCGAACAAGGCTCATTGCACGCAGGGATGGGCTCGCTTAAGGCCCAGACGGGGGCCGTGGAGCGTGTCGTGGTCTGGAATCATTGCGTGTGTTCGTGGACATAAAAAAGCAATTTAGCACGAGAAAAAATAAGAGCTGAGGCGAGAAAGTGTTGACATTGGTCCAAGGACAAGGACAAGGGAAAGGCCTCCATCCAGGAAAGCGCTGACATTTTACTGGTACAAGGAAGTATTTACCAGCTGTTTTAAACTGATGACAATGAGCACAACCCCCCTCAAAAAAATCTTGTAAACATCATCTCAGACATAGGTTTTGAAAACGACATAAAGGTGAAAATTAATGCTTGAGTAATACTTTCTACACAAATGCAAAGCACAAAGTGACTTATATAGGGTTGTGTCGGTAAAACAATCCCAGAAGAAGGAAAACAAGCGTGCGCTGCCACGCTAATTGCAAACAGATGGCCCCTGCTCGCTCCCGCAAGGCTGATGCCAGCACAACCACGAATGCTTGAAAAGGGCATACCAATTCCAAAAGGTAATCTCCTAGAGCAGCGCATGCGCGCTGCCTAGGTGAGACCGAAAAAGAGGCACTTTCTTACATTTTAATGTTGGAGTAGGCTAGGGCTGTTCTTCTTTTGCATCTGCAAGGGGTGTGTGGAGCAGAGAGTGAGGCAGAGCAATAAAAGTCTGGTGGAATACTGCAGCAGTGGCAAGATGGCTTCTGAGTGAGATTCACAGTAACTTACCCCCGCTCCGCTCCTCACCAGGCTGGATTACCGACAACGGATGAACCACTATCCGGCGGTAGGCAGAATTATGGAGGGATGAAGTAGACCGGGCTAATCACAAACAAAACGCAAAGAACGCAAGGTAATCGAGGCTACACCGAGAAATGCGAAGTTTGACAAATGTTTCCTGGACACAGTGGTTTCACAGACCCAACGGAGCCCAGAGGCGTCGATGCGTGACTGCCTGCTCCACGCTCTGGGACTCTCTCGCTCTGCCTCTGCTGTCAGCCACTGGAGGAAGGATCTGCTCTGGCTGCTGGCTGGGGTTGCGTAGCAACAGGGAAACCGAGAGAGACATCAGAGACCATCGTACAGAAGCCATGGCAGCGCG
The DNA here is from genome assembly GCF_964263255.1 of Lissotriton vulgaris. NCBI lineage: Eukaryota > Metazoa > Chordata > Amphibia > Caudata > Salamandridae > Lissotriton > Lissotriton vulgaris. The sequence goes on from NW_028242776.1 coordinate 722,197, forward strand.
AGGAGGTCGCAGTCGGACGCGCTTAAACACGCTCTGTACTTCCCGCAAAGAGAGCGACCCTAAGACTGAGATGGAAGCTACGAAGGCAGACACTCGCGCCGGTAAGGGGGCCAAGCAGGAGAAAGTTAAAGACAAAACAGAGGCTCCCAAAAGTTCTAAAACTACAGAATTGAAAGGTATGCTGCTGGGTGGCCCTGGAGAGAAAAAACGGGTCGCAATAAATAGCATGCTCCCCTTATTGATGGCAATAAAGAGCTGGGGGCACTGGGGGTGCTACAAAAGGACAGAAATATGGCTAGTCAGGAAGCAATAATCACAGAAAATTCCCAGAGCTCCCCCCTAGCTATTTCATCAGAACATGTGGAGGAGGAGAGACCATCCTGGGGGTCGTGCGATGAGAACACAAAGCTAGGTTCACCTGAGGAACCTTGTAGAGACCCCCAAAGAAAGGAGAATACTGAAAGGGGATATCCGGGAAAAGGGTAGTACCCCTACAGCAATCGGAAAGGCCGAGGAAGGGGGAACTGTGCCTGAGCAGTCACAACAAATAGCTAATGATGAAGGGGCTATCCCGAAAAAGAGCTATGAGGCGGGATATCTTTTCCCAGACTCCATGGAAAAATTGTATTCCCTGAATGAAGAGTCATCTGAGTCAGAGACTGGACTCTCCAGCAGTAGTGAAAGGGTGGAATGTGAGGATACTTCCACGAGCAACTACAGCCAGCAAGAGGAAAAGAGAATCCAGAAAAGAACAAAATGGGGGTCGGAAGGGAAGAGGAACAGACATAAGAAAAACCTAGACGAAGGAGAACTTCGATGGGATTATTCAGCAACTCGACTGCTATTCCCCAATAGCCCGAAAGGAGTAGGAAAGAGGGCAAAACAACATCAATTTAGCCATGAGGCGCAGAAAACCCATGATGAAACTGCAGAACCTTCTCTGTCAATGATCTTTCAGTCCCTGAGGTCTTTTCAGGATGAGATTAAAATTGAAAATCGACAAGCACGGCTTGCATCAAAGAAACTGCAGTGCACTATGCGCAAAGTTGGGAAAACATGCACAGAGATTGCAGATAGGCTGGGCATGGTGGAAAAACGCACAGAGGATTTAGAAAACACGGTGGATACATTGAAGGAACAGGCATCCTCACAAGGCAGTATGCTAAAAGATGTAATGTGGAAGCTGGGGAAAGCAGAAAACCACCATTGTAGAAATAACCTGAGACTGCTGGGAATTCCTGCAAACATCGAAGGGAAGGATATCTGGGAATTCACAATAAACCTACTGGAAAACTCTCCACCAGAACTGGCACTCGGGGACTGGGACAAGGAAATTCAGCGGGTGCATAGATTTCCCCTGTCAATTCTCAAGCGCCCTGCGAACACACAAGGGTATCCATGCGTGATTTTAATATACTTTAGGAACTTTTTACTCCGGCAGACCGTTTATGATCTGGTTAGACCCAACATGAATGGAAAGGGGGAAAACTTTTCTTATTTCGCCAAATCAGACTTTAAACATGCCACCTTGGAAAGGAGATGGAGGCTCAGGCAGCTCCTAACCCATGTCTAAAAAGCCGGCGCATCAGCCTTTTTACAAAATCCGGATAAACTAAAAATCATTTATCAAGGACAGAATTATTATTTCACATCCGAAATACAAGCCCAAAAACTGTTATACAAGATCATAACGGGGGAAAAGAAATCTATCGAGACTGAATGAGCCAATCAGCCCACGTTAAAAGTAACAGTAGACAGGGAGTGGGATAGTAAATATATGCTCCTCTGGCCTTTCAGGGGGGCTGACCAAGATACTGTGAAGGGGCAAAAACATCTCCTGGGTTCCCTTTTTCTTTTTGAGTGGTACTGGAAGTGAAATGTAGATGTGTAGCAAAATGCGATTTCTTTTTCCATGCACACTAGGATGGGCTTTTCCTCTTTATCTTCTGCTTTGTTTTCTTCTTTTTTATATATATATATTAGATTGAGCACAAGGTAAGGCAGCAGGGAGAGGAGGGAGTGCGGGCGTGGGCAACCCAGACGCTATCACACAGGCTCAGGATTGAGCCTGATTGCCCTAAGAAGGGTGGGGGAGGGAGGTGGTAGGGGGGAGGCTGCCAGCAGGGTGGTAGGGGGTGGGAAAATGGGACCACAGGCACTCAACAGGTATAAGACATGCAATCAGGATAGATAAATCATGGCGCATCTAACAGATCAAAGGTCGAGGGCGGTATGAATGGTATGAAGGGATGGTATGATCGAGGGAGGGTCTGATCGAGGGAGGGGGAGATATAACCCTAAATGGCTAAACTAAAAATGTGTCTATCAATATTTGTGGCCTTAATGACCCAAAAAAAGGCAGAGTGGCGGTGGGATTAAGAGCAACAGGGGCTAATATCATATGTCTCCAAGAGACAGATATGGAGGAATCGCAACATCTTCTTAAAACCCAAGGGTATAGACTTATTATAGCCACAACGCAGAAGACGAAGACAAGGGGGGTGGCCATCCTGGCAATGGGAGGGGGAATACAATTTGTTTGATCAGCAGCCGATAAATATGGTCGATGGGTAATCTCGGAATGCCAGTATAATAACGGAAAAAAACTAACTATATGTTCTATATATAGTAAAGTCACCGATGATCCGGATGTATTGGAATTTATCACTAATGAACTGGTTCACTGGCCACTCCCATTGATTGTATGTGGCGACTTTAATTTGAACTTGTCGTATGATTGGTCTTGAGAGTCTGGATTTGTATATAAAGGGAGAAAACCTAAGGTATATCGTGCCCTTAAACTAAGAATTGTGCATCACACACAGTCTGAGTGACTGCTGGCAGGCAAAGCACCCTAAAGATCCATGTTATACTTTCTTCTCCAACCCACATGCCAAACTCGCTAGATTAGACTATGTATTTGTAACTAGTGCTATGATCTCAAGCTGCATAAAAGATAGATTACCACAGAATCACAAGCCTCTAATTATGAGTATTGACAGTGGAAGAATGAATGACGACCAGAATATTTGGACCTTCGAGAGGGCCCTGCTCCTAAATAAAGAGTACTGTCAACATATAAACAAATGTATACCTGAATTCTTAGAGGGTAACCTGGGTATCACCTCAATCGAGATAGTTTGGGACACTCTTAAGGCAGGAATAAGAGGAGAAACTTTACGGTTTTCGTTAAAATCTAACAAAGCGGCTAAACTAAAAATGGGGATATTGCAAAAAAAGCTGTCTGTAGCGGAGGAGGGATTGATAAGCGCGGTACAAGAAGGCCATGATCTCAAAGGGGCAGTAAGAGTAGTGGCAGTTGCTAAAAACATCATCATCAATATCTTCACAGAAAAGGCGATGTGCAAGGCTACAATGAATAGGGAGGATACGTACGAGTTGAGTGAACAAGTGGGGCATCAATTGCCGGTATGCACTAGGCAACAAAATACGGCTAATATGATTAAGGACATTAAAGATCCAAAATACGGCCTTAGAAATTACCCTAAAGAGATAAGAGCCGCATTTCAAAGTTACTACCAAGAACTATATGAAGAAACCAGTGTACAACAAGATGAGATTGGGGAATATCTAGATCAGACTCTAACCTTAAAGCTGCCACAGGAGGATCAAGACAGCTTGGATGAAACACCACAGTGGGAAGAAATATTACTGTCAAATAGTTTAGCCAAAGGGAAGGCAGCTGGGCTGGATGGAATACCAGCAGAGTTCTATGCTAAAATCTATAAACTACTAAAGGGGATTTTAAGTGACCTATTCATACATGTCTTTCAGGGAGGGCATCCTCCAGGATCGTGGGCTCGAGATAAAATTGTAGTTTTTTTAAAGAAAAATAAAGATGCCGCAGAACTTGGATCCTATCGTCCTATCACCCTAATAAATTGTGATTCAAAAAAATATGCAAAGTTGCTAGCCAACCGACTAGCGTCATTCACTCACAAAGTTGTATCAGGCTGCCAGCATGGGTTCATCCCGGGGAGATCTACCACCGACCACGTACAGAGAGTGATTACACTTTTTGACATTACCGAGATGGCAGGAGACCCTATGGCACTCATATTATTAGATGCGGAGAAAGCCTTTGACATGGTGTCCTGGCAATATCTATGGACAGCAATGTCAAAGAGTGGTATACTCAGAGCTATTCGAATGTTATACACAGGTCCTGAAGCAGTAATAATGGCGAATGGGGCAGTATTAGGGAAAATAGACGTAACCAGAGGGACAAGACAGGGATGCCCATGCTCCCCTCTACTATTTGCAATTTATATCGACCATTTTATCCGCAGACTTCAAAATAATCAGTCAATCCCACCAATAAAGTCCCAAAACGGCAACACAAAGACCTTCGATTACGCGGATGATATCGCGCTGGTCACAAGCAACCCAGGCGCAGCAATAAAAGTGATGGAAGAGGAGGCAAAAAACTTTGGGACAGTATCCTGGTATAAGTTGAACCAGGATAAAACCCAGATAGTTCTCAATAACAAACTTACGAGCAGGGATCATCGGGTAGTAGAGAGTGCCACCTATCTGGGTGTTAACATAACCGCCAATTTGGATAACCTAGGTGAAGGTTAATCTGGACTCGCTAAAACAACAAACTGAAAAAGATCTCAACAGACTAAACAACCTACATTTAACTAGTGGAGGTAGATGCCATGTGATAAAAATGCTTTTTTCCTCAAAAGGTTTATATTTTTTTAGGACAATTTTGTTTAGAGTTGACGCCACAACTGTTCAAAGTTATAGTTAACATGTTCTCTCGATTTATTTGGGATATAAAAGACTTCGTAGGGCGCTTAGATACCTCTCTCCCGAAAAATAGGCGTCCTCGCCCTGCCTAATCTTAAAGTGTATTGGTGGGCTACGATCTTGAAATACTGCAATGTGTTATTGACTCAAAATCGGTATAATAGGTCAAATAGGGATATACCAACACCACAAGAACTTATCCTGGGCAATGAAGCTTGTGGGTATCTATGGCAACATACATATAACTGCTACTTTAAAAGAGTATGCTTCAAAATCTTGACAGGCATACATATAGCCTGGAATAATGTGCGCAAACTCCTGGGAATTGGGAGGTTTTCTTACTACACCACTCTATCCAAAAATAATAATCTCCCGGAGATATTCAATGATGCATGTATGAATAAATGGCTCAATGAAGGGATCCCTTAATTTGGCTGTTTCTATTCGTCAACGGTGCTTAAATCATTTGAAGATCTAAGAAATGAGTATATGCTAGATCATAGACACTTATTTACATTCCTCCAAGTCAGATATTTTTTAACAAAGAAAGGGGGCGAGCGATCTAAATTTCAGAGAATTCAGACCATTGAAATAATAAATAAAAATAAAGCAGTAAAGATTGGCGAAATCTATGATAGCTTGGTCACCATACTCCCTGATGATATGAATAAATTTGTCGTAAAATTGCAGGACAAACTAGGGGCGACAGTAGAGTCATGTCTGAGATTTTATGAACTATCTCAATCTGCATTAATGTCTGCTAGATTACAAGCCCATTATTATAAAACGTTTGTTCAACTATATTACACACCAAATAGGATAGCCCAATGGGGATCTGGTAAAGGTACAGCGGTGTGCTTTGTACGAGGTCGACATTATACATATATTTGCAACATGTGATGCATTACAAGAACTGATCAGGGACATCTCTGGCTTTTTATCCAAAATGTTTAATGTAAGAATTGAAATCACAAAAGGAGAAATAATGTTAGTAGGTATAGATGGAGATATTCAACTAAATAATATGCAAGGGTTGATATTTATATCTATGGCAGTACTTAGAATATGTCTGGCCTCTGCATGGCTGGATCCAAACCCACCTGTATTCCAACAATGGCAGGCACAATTGCTGGCTTCATACAGTCTTGAGGTTGTTATTTATAGACGGAAAGGAAGGGGCGGAGCAAAAGGAAAAAGGGGCTGAAAATCTGGGATCCCCTGTGGCAGTGGATGCAAAGCCTAGAGTCTCGAGACTAGTGCCCAATTGTACAATTATAAAATGTAATAGGAAAGGCTTTGACTATACAATGGCAAAATGTCTTGTGTAAAGCTAACCTTATATGTGCTATAACATACATATTTGATTTTTTTCAAAATATAATGTAATGCTCGTGATATTATAAATATACCTGATCTTATGTAAATATTGAGAAATACAATACGGGGGGGGGGGGGGGGGTTAGAGCGGGGAGGGAAAGTATGTATGTGAAAAATGCACCTATAAATATTATTTTAAAATAAAAAGTCTGGTGGGATAGTGGAGGTGGCAGTTGACCAATGTTGTGTAGTGCCTTTTATGCTTGGATGAGGATTTTAAATTGGCATCACTTTTGTTTCGGCAGCCAGGAGAGTTTGCCGTGATGATGTGTGCCGTAGGAGATCCAGGATGAGTCTAACGGTGGCGTTCTAAATAATCTGAATTCGGTGGAGGAGGTGATTGGGAATGCAGTCATAGAGTGCTTTGCCGTAGTATAATCTACTGGCTTGTGTGATGCTGTGCCTGTTGCTCTTTGGGTATCTATTTGAAGATATTTCTCAGGATACGTAGTATGTGGATGCAGGAGAAGCTGACTGGATTCACCAGTGCGCCAAATTGAGTTTATCACCCAAGATGATTTCCAGGTTTCGTGTGTGGTTAGTGAGTGATGGTGTTGGACCAAGCTCTGATGAAGGTGTAGTCCCAGAGGGCATTCTTGTTCCCGAAGATCAGCACTACTGTCTTGGCCAAGTTGTTTCAAAGTCCATCTATTCTGCTCTGCTAGTCTGATCTGGTTGTGGGGGGGAGTAGTCTGACATTGAAAGCATGAGCTGGGTGTTATCGACTTAGAAGATGATGGAGATGCCGTGAGATCTGAAGATGTTTAAGATTGGTATCTAAATGTTGAACCGGGTGGTCCAGTAGGGTGTGAATCTCATCTGTGGAGGCAGTGATTGCTGTCTCTGTACAGTGGTTGTTTTGCAAGCCGGATTGGGTGTGGTGGAGAAGTTTATGTAGTTAAAGGTGATTGGTGAGTTGTTAGATTGTCTTATCTGTTCCCTTCACTGCGTATGACAGAAGGAGATGGGGTGAAAGTTGCTCAGTTCACTGGGGTCTGCCAGTGTTTTTTAGGAGGGCTGTGACTGCAGCATGCTTTTAGTCTTCAGGGAAGGTTGCAGACTCGATGGAGGAGTTGATGATGCGAGTGAGGAGGTCTTCCTTCGTTGTAGATATGATGTAGACATAGGTCTGTGGAGGCCCCTGAATGAACAGTTTTCATGATGGAGGTGGTTTCTTCTTCGTTAACTGTTTTCCTGTTGATTAGGTGCCTGTCCAAGTGTTAGTTGGGCAGCTTGCTGATGATATCTTCAGGGGTTGGTTGTTTTTCAAAGTTATTGTAGATCTTATCTGAAAGAAACACGTAGTGAAAGATTCCTTACCTAAGACTATCCCCAGGCGTCAGACTGGATCTGGAAAGTTTTTCGTCAGCAGTACCCCTGCGCATCGGTAGGCGTCGTCGTGCGGCTCCGCATGCATTGTCGATGCCAAGATGACGTTTGTGGTGCTACTCAGACGCACCCACGCGCGCTGACTTCAGTTTTCTTTTTCCGCGCCAGCAAGCGCAGATCCTGGAAGAGCAAGTACCCCTAGTCATATTTTGGCTGAGCTTTTCGAGGCCTTTTACCTCATCTTTTCGAGCCGATTGACTCCTAGTGTCGTAGGGATGCCTGGTTTCAAGAACTGCGGGGACTGTCATCGCATGATGTCGTGACGGACCCCCACCGTGTGTGTGTCTGTTGCCTGGGGCGCGACCACGAACCCAAGTCGTGCCTCCACTGCTGGGCCATGGCGTTGAAGACTTTGCGGGAGTGGTCCCGAAAGTTGCTGGAAGTCCAGCAGTCGGCTCTGCGCCGCTCGAGGTCCCGGTCCCGTGGGAAGTCGAGGGACCGGTCGCGGAGTCGTCGTCATTCTTCTGGATCTAAGTCTTCGCAATCGGGGTCAGGTAAATCGAAGCATTCCACAAAGAAGTCAAAGAAGCATCGTCCCTCTTTGACTTCCCGTCGTGCGACATGGCTGAGGGTGCGGGCGGTGCCACTCCCACGGCTCCGGTGGAGCCTGCGACGTCGCCGCCATTCTACCCCCCCCTTTTCGGGTGTGGCGGCGACGCCTGCTCAGGTGCAAGAGTTTTCTGCTGCCATGGCCCGACTCTTTGGGCTGTCTGGCCCCGCCGGTGCACCTGCGGGCCTGACACGGGGTTCTGCTTTCCCATCACCGATGGTTCCGGCCCGACCCCGCAGGTCCCCCTGGGATCGGTTCCCAATAGATGCCGGTTGACCTAGTGACATCTCCTCCTCCGGCACCGATCTCCCCGGCACCGCTTCAGACATCGCCCTCTCCTCGGGACGACGTCGTCCCTGGGTACAGCCCGACCCGGACACAGTGCTGGATCGGCGTCGCCCGATGCAGATACCGACCCTAATGGGTCCTTTTTTGCCCTATGTCCCTCCTCCTTATTTTGAGCCTGTTCCACAAACTTCGGACTGGGAGGGTCTGAGGACCCTCTAGTACAGGACTGTGCTTATGATCCCGACGGGGCAGAGGATTTGGGGGATGCCAGTGGTCTTGACACCTCTCCTGGCATGCTGTCTCCTCCTACCATGGCTGCGGAGGAGGAAGCCAGTTACGCAGTGGTGTTGCGTAGGGCAGCCAAGGCTCTCCACCTCGAACACCCTATGGTGGCCGTCAGGACTAACCTCCTGACAGAAGTGCTCCAGCGGGTGGCAACCTCTTCGAAGCCCTTGCTGCCTTTTAATGAAGCACTATCTGACATTCTTTTGGGCACCTGGTCCAGGCCCAACACAGGGGCTCCTGTGGACAGGAAAGTGGGCAGATGCCATCGCCCGGCTCCGTGCGACCCCCTCTTCCTTACCCAACGCCCCACCCCTGAGAGCTTGGTTGTCCAAGCCTCTGCATCCCAGAGTGCATTCCCTACTGCACCTCCGGATAGGGAATCCAAGAGGCTGGATCTGCTTGGCAAGAAGCTGTTTTCCTCTGCCAGCTTAGGGCTGCATTCGGTAAACACTGCATGTCTCCTGGGCCGTCATACCCACTCTCTGTGGGACACGGTTGCGCAGATGCTGCCCAACTGTTCAGAAGAGACCCAGGCAGTTCTTTCCACAGGCGGCTGCGGCCGGGAGAGACACAGCGAAGTTCACCATACGATGTGGGCTGGACACCGCCGACTCACTGGGCAGATCAATTTCCACGACAGTAGCGCTTCGGCACCACGCCTGGTTGAGGACAACTGGCTTATCAGGGAATGTCCAGAACACTCTGATGGACATGCCCTTTGATGGCATTCGCCATTTTGGCAGTATAGCAGACAGTGCGTTGGAGCTCTTCAAGGACTCCCGGGCTTCAGCCAAATCCTTGGGCCTGTCGGCCGTTCAGCCTCTTTCGCCTTCTGCTTTTTGCTCCTTTCGTGGCTACACAAGGGGCGCCTGACAGCGTTTGCAGAGCCACAGGCCACAGCAGCAACAACTTCAGCTAGGCTGCGGACATGGGAACCATCAAGGCGGTTCAGGGGGCCAGCAGGCGGGTCAGTCCACCTCCACCCCCGCAGCATCCACTGCCAAACTTTCCTAGTCCGATCTTTCAGGCCCATCAAACGCCAGTGGGTGGACGAATACGCCATCATCTCCATCACTGGTGCAGAATCACTTCGGGCAAGTGGGTGCTGCAAATTGTCCGAAGGGGCTACTCCCTCCCCTTCGAGACAACCCCTCCAGCCATGCCACCTCAGTACCACTGCATGTCGAGGGATCACTTGGCATTTCTCCAGCAGGAAGTTGCGGCCCTCTTGGGGGCCATCGAGCACGTTCTGACATCCGAAGTAGGTCGTGGTTGTTGACAAGGGCCTGCGTTCCATAATAGACCTTCGGAACGACAATCGCTTCCTCTGGAAGGAGATGTTCGGTAGTAGGGGATCTGTGTGTAGTCATAATCTAGTGAATAGTCCCGCCCATGTGTGTGGACCCCGGAGCAATCGAAATAGTCTCTAAAGTTGTCTTCTTCTACAGTCCTGCATAGACACTTAAGAGAAAATCAAAGACAAATAATGCAGCCTAAAACTACACTGGCCAGTACTTCATCTTTAAGTGACAAAAATAGCCTAATAATATTAAATTTAACACATTTTGTAAAGTTTCACAACTAGAGAAACTCCCTTTCACAAAAATCCTTTGTCATGATAGAGAGGAAGGGTTGGACAGACAAGCCCCATAGGCTGCCATTATGTGTCTCGAAAAGGGATACAGTGCCTTTAAGGAACTCTCCATAGACCCTCGGTATCCCAGGATGCACAACCAAAGGCCTTTTACTTTCAGTTCTTTTTTCCGGCTCCTGCTAGCATGACCCTGGAGCATTTAGCTCTACTTTTTTGGATATATCTTCAATTTTTGAAACTTTTCCAGTGTTTTGAGTGTTTCACTCGACGTCTGGGGTCTTCCTCTTCCAGTTGCTGTGTTTTTGACCAGTTTTGCCACCTCTATATTGTGGAAATGCCAGCTTTATTCGGCAAGTGCCCTGAGTTTGGTAGGAAGAAGGCTAAATCTGACACCCACAGAGTGTGTATACTCTGTCTCCCTTCTCGCAATGTCCGACTCCTGTGATATTTTTCACTCTTTCTCCAGGAGGACCCTGCGTGACAGGGAGAAGCTTCGTCTGCAAGGCCTGGAGCAGAGGAGACATCAAGAAACAGGTGGGGCTTCTGGGCAGGGAGGGACTCTATCTTCATCCTCTGCCTGTGCATCGGCCTCTGGGTGGCTCCCCAGTCAAGAAAAGGCCCAGAAAAGGCACCGGTCCCGGTCGACATCGATGGCGTTGAGAGGTATGACTACCATCTGCTCCCCGTCGACCCAGGCCTCTAGGTCGAAGTGACTTGGCCGTTTGGCGTCGAGGGGTAGGACGTCAAGACCTCGGATGAGGTCGACGTCGGAGTTCACCGGCGTCGACACATCATCAACGTCGTGATGATTCCCTGAGAGGCAGGCGCTCGCCGTCAAGGCGACACCGCCGTCGACGGGAAGATCGACGTCGAGGAGAGAAAGATTGCAAGCGAGGACACTCGACGTCGGGGAGTTAGTCGACGTCAGGAAGGTCGACGTCGAAAAGAAAGACGTCAAAGAGGTTGACGTAGAGGATAGAAAAATCGACGTCGAGGGGTGAACAGTCGAAGTCGAGGCCCAGAACAGTGTCTAGTGCCTCTGTGGTGAGCGTCTCATCGTCGCCAGCGAGTCCCCGGTCGCGGCGGCGCTGGTGTCCTCACTCAGAGAGGTCGGCCTCCAGAGTGTCCTCTTTGAGCCCTGATCGCAAGAAGAGACAAGTCCTTGGGTCACCGGAATCTGATTACTCCCGGACCACCTCACCCTCAAGGACGCCTACTCCTCCGCCGCCTCTTCCGCAGCTGCCTCCTCCTCTTCATCCTCCTCCACTTCCACCACTGCCTCAGCCTCCTCTACCGAGCCCTGTGGTACCGGCGCTACCTGTTCCGCTTCCGCAGCCCCCGGGGCCAGTGGTTCCTGCAAGGCCCAGAAAGCCAAGGTCAAGATCCAGAGCAAGGCATCGCTCTCGCAGTGAACGTCTATCTTCGACAAGGTCACGCCATCGTTGGCGTAGGGACAGGTCTCGGTCCAGGTATATGGACTCATCTAGCAACAGGAGGTATTCTCCCACTTTGTCGGACTCTCCTCCAACAAGAGTGTCCCCAGTGGACGACATTGTGACTTTCCAAGATGTGCTGCTGAGGGGGGCAGCAAAGTTGGGGATCACATTGACTGTGCCCACCCCCACCACTTCCGTGATCTTTGAAACACTGCAGCGCAGGCACCTCTCTCGCCCTTTGCTGCCAGGACTGTAAGAACCGTCCATGGAGCTGTTTCTGACGCCGGCCTCGGTGAAGTCGGCGCCATCGAGACTTCAAAAGAAGTACAGTCCCCCGGATTCTGATCCAGCATTCTTGAGAGCAGATCCTGTACCGGATTCTGGCATTGTGACAGCAGCCAAGAAACAGCATTCTACTGCCCCGTCGTCTACGGTTCCTCCGGACAAGGAGAGCAGGCGCATGGATTCGGCAGGAAGGAAATCTGTAGTACGGCTGCCACTTAAATGAAGGCAGCTAGTGCATCCGCACTTTTGGTCAGATATGATCGCTCGTTGTGGGAGTCCCTGCAACAATTCATCGAGCTCCTCCCGAGAGACAGGAGAGAAGACTTCCAGGAGATTCTCATGATCTCAAATCAGGTCATCAGTTCAGCGGCGGATGCCTCTCTCCTGGCCGCGCATGGGTACTGCCATGGCATTAACTTGAGGCGACATTCCTGGTTGCGCCTTACCTCTCTTAAACCCAAGGGGCAACAGCGGATCGCTAATTTGCCCTTTTCAGGATACACCCTCTTTGGGGCTCATGCAGACGAGGAGATGGCCCGCATGAAGGTGGAAGTGGAAACGCTGAAGGCTGTAGTTTTGGAGAAACTGAAGGAGCAGCGGAAGTCATACCGTCCCTTCCAGAGGCGTCACTCTTCCCAGAGGTATCAACGGGGGCAAGGTCACCAGGCTGGCCAACAGCAGCAGCAACAACAGCAATACCAGCGACAAAACTTCTGGAAACGTCAGAGGGGCAGAGGCAGACAGCAGTCCTCTTCGGCGAATAAGGGCCTGGCCAGGTTTAAGCCCTGAGGAGTTACTTCCCCCTCGTCCGTTAACCGCTCCGGTGGGGGAAGCAAACAGAATTACTTGGCAGAGTGGAAAAAAATTACTCCGGACAAGTGAGTGCTGAATATTGTTTGCAAGGGATACAGTCTTCGGTTTGTCAGCCCTCCTCCAGCTATTCCACCGGTTCCTTCCCACTACCAGCTGCGATAACTCTAGGCGGAGGCCTATACCCTGTTAAGAAAAAGGGTGATAGAAGACGTCCCTCTGTCTCAAAGGGGAAAGGGTCTATACTCACGGTTCTTTCTGGTTCGCAAAAAGGACAAGAACGAGTTCAAGCCCATTCTGGATTTGCGACAAGCAAACTGATTCTTTGGAAGAATTTCGCATGCTGTCCTTGCACCAGATTATCCTCAGCTGCAACGAGGAGACTGGCTTTGCGCAGTAGATCTTCAGGATGCGTACTTCCATGTGCCCCTTGCACGGAAAATCCAAAGTTCCTGCGATTCTTCGTCGGCACCAATCACTATCAATACACTGTGCTACCGTTTGGACAGAAGTCTGCACCCAGGACTTTCTCAAAATGCATGGCAGTGGTGGCAGCGCACCTGAGAAAGAACAAGGTGTTTGTCTACCCGTACCTGGCCGACTGGTTGATCAAAGCCTCCACCTTTCAGGAAGCACAATTGCATTTCAACAGCACGGCCGTTCTGTTGAATCAGCTGGGTTTGCACATCAACATGTCCAAGTCTGTTCCGACTCCGGTTCAGTACCTGGGAGCCTCCATCAACACTATCCGAGCAAGCGTGTCTCCTGTCGGTTCAGTCAACGACAGTAAGGACGGTGTCTTTTCTTCTGGGGTCGATGGCCTCTTGCATCTTCCTCACGCCACATGCATGCCTCCACATAAGATCGCTGCAGGAATGTTTGGAGGATCAATGGGACCAGAAACGAGGGAGCTGGGACGACAGGATCCAACTGTCTCTACACACTCAACAGTCTCTGAGATGGTGGTGTTCGGCAGAGAATCTCCTAAAGGGGGTCCCCTTCCAAAAGGACATTCCCACACAGACTATTGGGACGTATGCGTCTCTCCACGGCTGGGGAGCGCATTCAGACCATCTTCAGATCCAGGGTACGTGGTCCCAGGCGGAATCCACGTACCACATCAACTTTCTTAAACTCAGAGCTGTTCATTTGGCGCTGAAAGCCTGTCATCCGTCCTTCCATACTGACTCCTTGCTTGTAGAGACGGACAATACGACTACAATGTATTACCTCAACAAGCAGGGGGCTCGAGATCGCACACACTGTCCCAAGAAGCGCAGGCGATCTGGCACTGGCTGTTAGCCAGAGGAATGACGATAACGGCGACCCATCTACCAGGTGTGCAGAATTCTCAAGCGGACGCCCTCAGCAGGCTTGTTCAAGAGAACCACGAGTGGGTCTTAAACGACGAGGTGCTAGGAAACATGTTCGAAAGATGGGGCACTCCAGACATGGATCTGTTTGCCACCGCTGAAAACAGCAAATGCTGAGACTTCGCCTCCAGGTTTTACCAACCGGGGACCCTGGGGACTGCGCTATGCATCAGCTGGTCGAACTGCTTTCTGTTTGCTTTTTCACCCATGCCTCTGATTCCGGCAGTGCTCATCAAGCTGTCACAGTCCAGAGCGCGAATCATTCTCATTGCTCCGGAGTGGCCTCGACAGTGGTGGTTCACAGACCTGCTCCACCGGTCTCTCCAACCTCACCTGTGGCTTCCATGTCGGCCGAACCTTCTAACGAAGTTCGGGAGGCAGATGGTGCACCCCAACCTCTCATCGTTGAGTTTGGCCGCTTGGCTCCTGAGATAGTACAGTATGGACACTTGAATTTCCCTGACAACTGCATGGAGATACTCAAGGAAGCTAAGAGACCTTCCACCAGGACTTCCTATGCCTATATGTGGAAGAGGTTCTGCATCTGGTGCACGCCCAAGAATGCTGATCCTACTTCTTGCAAGGAAGATGTCATCCTTCCATATCTCTTGCATTGGCTCAATCTGGCCGTAAATTCCGTTCTATTAAGGTTCACCTAGCAGCATTAACTGCGTATAGGAAAGGCCCTTCACAAACATCCTTCTTCCTGATTCCTGTAATTAAAGATTTTTTGGAAGGTTTGAAGAAAGTGTTTCCTCCTGTCAGGCGTCCATCGCCTTCATGGGAACGGAATGTGGTGCTGCCTCGGTTGATAAAGGAACCTTTTGAACCCATTCATGAGGCTTCCCTGCAGCATCTTTCCTGGAAGGCGGCCTTCCTTGTGGCTATAACATCAGCCCGCAGGCCTTGTGTTGCAACGAGCCTTATACAGTGTTTCATGCTTCTAAGGTTGTCATGAGGACTCACCGTAAGTTCCTACCTAAAGTGATTTCTGATTTTCATGTCAATCAGACGATAACTTTGCCTACAATCTTTCAACACCCTTCCTCTCCTGCGGAGAGGTCTCTTCGTTCCCTGGATGTAAGAAGAATGTTGAAGTTCTACTTAGATAAGACTAAGGATATTCGTAGGTCAGACCAATTGTTTGGTAACGATGGTTCAGTCAGGACTGGTCTTGACTCTTCTAAACAGTCCATCTCTAGATGGATAGTGTCCTGTATCCAGTTGTGTTACCAGAAGGCTAACAAGACCTTAGGGGGTAAGCCTAAGGCCCATTCCACCGGGGGCAAAGCAGCTATAATGGCTTTGCTACGCAATGTTCCCAATGCAGATATCTGCAGGGCTGACACCTGGGAGTCGGTTCATACCTTTGCCAAACACTACTGCCTGGACTCTGATGCCAGAGCAGATGTTCAGGTTGGGGAGGCTTCATTGAGAAATCATTTTGCACAGTAATAGTTTATCTGTTTCCTCCACCGCTGGTTTGGTTTGTTGGGATGGGCTTGCCATTCTATTCACTAGATTACGACTATACACAGATCCCCTACTACAGAAGGAGTAGTTTCTTACCTGTAACTCCAGTTCTGTAGTAGTGGTATCTCTGTTCTAGTCATAAGCGCCCGCCCTCCTCCCCGGTGGATGAAAGGTTAATGTACTGAATGCTACAGGCCTAGCTTTATACACCTTCAAAAAGAACTGAAAGTTAAAGGCCTTTGGCTGTGCAACCTGGGATACAGAGGGTCTCTGGAGAGTTCCTTAAAGGTACTGTATCCCTTTTCCAGACACATAATGGCAGCCTAAGGGGCTTGTCTGTCCAACCCTTCCTCTCCATCATGACAAAGGATTTTTGTGAAGGGGAGTTTTTCTAGGTTTGAAACTTTACAAAGTGTGTAAAATTTAATATTATTTGGCTATTTTTGTCACTTCAAGATGAAGTACTGGCCAGTGTAGCCTTGTAGTTTTAGGCTGCATTATTTGTCTTTGATTTTCTCTTAAGTGTCTATGCAGGACTGCAGAAGAAGACAACTTAAGAGACTATTTCGATTGCTCCGGGGTCCACGCACATGGGCGGGACTATTCACTAGATTATGACTAACAGAGATACCCCTACTACAGAACTGGAGTTACAGGTAAGAAACTACTCCTTCAAGATGCTCACACTTGCTCGGGTCTTGTCTGCTCTAGACCCGTAAGACTGGATGGTAGCGTTGGACATGCAGTACGCCTTTTGTCACATTCCTGCCCTGCCAGCCCAACGGCGCTACCTGCGATTCACGGTAGGCCACGAGTACTTCAGCTCACTGTGCTCCCATTTGGCCTCACCAGCGCCCCTCGGGTGTTCACGAAGGTGATGGCGGTGGTCGCAGCTCATCTGCGCAGATCGGGGATTTGTCTTCCTCTATCTCGACAACTGTTTGTTGAAGGCGAGTTCGCCCCAGGCAGTTGTCTCCCACCTCCAGACTATGGCTGACCTCCTGCACTCGCTGGGGTTTTCCATCAACGTGCCGAAGTCGCACCTGATTCCCTCGCGGAAGCTCCTTTTTATCGGAGCGGTTCTGGACTTGGCGCAGTTTCGAGTTTATCCTCCCGAACAGCGAGTCCGGGATATTCAGGCTATGATTCCGATCTTTCAGCCTCTATCCCTGGTTTCGGTCAGGCTGACCCTTCGACTACTGGGCCTGATGGCCTCTGGCATCCAGCTGGAGATCATGCCCGATGGCATATCCGGGCTCTGCAGTGGGACCTGAAGTTCCAGTGGGCACAGCATCGGGGCAACCTGTCCGATCACATTAAAATCTCCGAGGGCACTGCACGACAATTGCAGTGGGGCTCACGAATCGTGTTTGGGTCAATGGCAGATCCCTTTCTCTTCCCCAACCGGAACATACAGTTGTGACGGACGTGTCCCTTCTGGGATGCGGCGGCCACATGGGAGAGGCGGAGATCAGAGGACTCTTGTCTTTGGCGGCATCCAGGCTCCATATCCCCTTCTGGAGCTTCGGGCAATCCGACTTGCACTGAAAGGATTCCTTCTCTCTGTCATGGGGAGAGTAGTGCAGGTGTTCACGGACAACACCACCGACAATGTGGTACTGCAACAAACTGGGCGGGTGGGGTCATGGACCCTCTGTCAAGAGGCTCTGCACCTCTGGACTTGGCTGGAACATCAAGGCATGTCCCTGGTGGTTCAACACCTGGCAGGTTCTCTGAATGCCAGGGCAGACGAACTCAGCCGCCGGTGCATGATATATCACGAATGGTGTCTGAACTCGGATGTGGCGCAAGGTCTTTTTCAGCAGTGGGGAGATCTATTCGCCACCGAAGAGAACGCACAATGTCATCAGTTCTGCGCGTTGGAATTTCCAAGGCGGCACTCGCTCGGCGCCGCTTTTCGCCGTGAGTGGAGTTGCGGTCTGTTGTACGCATTTCCGCCTATACCGCTTCTGTCCAGATCAGGCGCAACTGGGTCCAAGTCATCCTTGTGGCTCCGGACTGGGCTTGAAGAGTATGGTATCCTGAGCTACTTCATATGAGCATCGATCCCTTGATCCGTCTGCCTCTGCGGGAGGATCTTCTGTCGCATCAGCAGGGGACGGTCCTCCTGAACTTGTCCAGCCTCCACCTCCTTGCGTGGAGGTTGAGTGGCGGCAGTTGACGTCTTTCGACCTGCCCCCTGAAGTCTGTAATGTTATCTTGGCAGCCAGGCGTCCCTCCACTAAGACAGTATACGCCTGCAGGTGGAATACGTTTGTGGCATGGTGCACAGCAAAGGCTGTGGATCCCCTTTCTGCCCCTCTTTCAGAGGTCCTTCTTTTTCTTCTATCTTTGGCCCAGCTCTGGGCACTATCAAGGGCTATCTCTTGGCCATTTCCGCCTTCTTAAGGCTCCCAGATCAGCCTTACCTTTTCAAATCCCCTGTTGTAAATAGATTCTTGAAAGGCATCACAAACATGTTTCCTCCTGTCCCTTTCGTGATGCCTCAGTGGGACTTGAATCTAGTTCTTACATATCTGATGTGTGCTCCCTTTGAGCCACTTCACAATTGTCCTCTTCGTCTTCTCACTCTAAAGACTGCTTTCCTGGTTGCCATCTCTTCTGCTAGAATAGTGAGTGAGCTCCAGGCTCTTAATTCCAAGCCTCCTTTTCTCTCTGTCCATCTGGACTCGTCCTTTTCTGCCAAAGGTTGCCACTGCCTTTCACATCGGGCAAACCATCACTTTGCCCACCTTCTTTCTGCATCCCTCAAGAGGAGGAGAGGCTACACCGTCTGGGCCCAAAACGTGTGCTCTCATTCTACCTGAATCGCAAACAACAGTTCCGGGTGGATGACCAGCTCTTTGTTGGCTACGTGGGCGCCAAGAAAGGTCGGGCTGTGCACAAGCGGACCATCTCTCTGTAGATCATTCTGTGCATAAAGGCTTGTTACTCCTTGGCTAAAAAGGAGCCTCAGGTGGGGTTGCGCGCCCACTCTACCAGGGCGACGGCATCCACTACTGCTCTGGGACGAGGAGTTCCCTTGCATGGTATCTGTCAGGCTGCTGGGTGGGCCTTGTTGCACACGTTTAGAAATGGGGGTGGTGATGGACAGAGTATCTGAATTAAGCAGATCACTCCTACCCAGTCAACAGATCAGGGCTTGATCCATCACCGTTTTTTAGCTCACTGCACCATCCCAGCTCAGAACCTGGCTACATGCAAATTAGTATGTCCCTGGCCCAGTGCATCATGGGAACAGGGCAGACCAAACTACCAAGCCAATTCTTTTACTGGAAAGGAAACAAGCCTCCGGGGACCGGTTTCTGGCATTACAGCCGTCTTCGGCCCGGCTTGCTTGAATCCTGATGGTGCAGTGAGCAAGGGACTCACATCTGAGCATACCCTTCCACGCTTATGGTGGACAAAACGATTCAGAAAAGGGGGTGGTGATGGACAGAGTATCTGAATTAAGCAGAACACTCCTACCCAGTCAACAGATCAGGGCTTGATCCATCACCGTTCTTTAGCTCACTGCACCATCCCAGCTCAGAACCTGGCTACATGCAAATATGTCTGTCCCTGGCCCAGTGCATCATGGGAACAGGGCAGACCAAACTACCAAGCCAATTCTTTTACTGGAAAGGAAACAAGCTTCCGGGGACCGGTTTCTGGCCTTACAGCCGTCTTCGGCCCGGCTTGCTTGAATCCTGATGGTGCAGTGAGCAAGGGACTCACATCTGAGCATACCCTTCCACGCTTATGGTGGACAAAACGATTCAGAAAAGGGGGTGGTGATGGACAGAGTATCTGAATTAAGCAGAACACTCCTACCCAGTCAACAGATCAGGGCTTGATCCATCACCGTTTTTTAGCTCACTGCACCATCCCAGCTACTGCCTGGACAGCCAAGTGCGGAGAGATGGCTTCTTTGGCCGTTCTGTTCTCCAGGACTTCCCGGTATGATCTTGGTTCGCAGACCCACCACTGGGGTTGTTATTGCTGGGGTATCTATTCTAAGGTAAGGAATCTATCACTAGGTGTTTCTTTCAGATTCACAAGTTACTTACCTTCGTTAACGATACATCTGTAAGAAACATTAGTAGTGATAGATTTCTTACTGCCTCACCCGTCCTCCCCGTTCTGCGAACTGATTTCTAGGGTTAAGGTCATCCCTTTCAGGGCCCTAGTTTCATGGCACCAGTGGTCAGTTTCTTGCATGGCTCTGCGTTCCTGGCGCGGAAAGTCGTGTACAGAGCGTCTAAGTAGCTCCAGTGACGACATCCCGGTGCCAACGACGCACGTGGAGCTGCTCGACGACGCCTACAGACGCGCAGGGGTACTGCTGACGAAAACCTTTCCGGATCCAGTCTGACGCCCGGTGATATTCTAAGGTAAAGAATTTATCACTACTAATGTTTCTTACAGATATATTGTTACCGAAGGTAAGTAGGTTGTGCTTTAGTTTTGCTGTTAAAGTTTTGAGAGGTTGTTGTAGAGTTCCTCAGAGCGGGTGATGGAATGGACTGAGGCTTGGGGATGGTGAATTCCTTATGTTAGCAAACATCTGTTTGTCGTTGTTGAACCTGGCTTCTATTCGGTCCGTGAAGGTTCTTCTGTTGGTCTTGCTTAGGAGGAGATGGTAGTGCCTGAGGGAAGCCTTGTAGATTGATCTGGCGTCGTGGCTGACTCTCCATTTCCTTTCCAGCTGTTTGCAATATATTTTTCAGACCCATAATTCAGCACAGTTGGAGATCCACTGGTTGAATCTGGTAATCTCCTCAGCTAGGTTCTTTGTGCTGTTGGGTTGTTAAGTTTCGTGTGTGCAGCGCAAGTCAGCTTTAGTTAGTGTGTTCCAGTTCTGCCTGGGTTGGTTGATATTGATTGGAGCTCATGCTATTGCTGGAGCAAATATTGGGTTTAAAGTGTTTCCTGCATTTGTGTGGGGTCCGTGATGAGCTGGGAAAGTCCCATGTTACGAAGACTTATAAGGGAGTCAGTGGAGCAGTTGTCAGAGGGGTTTTCCTCATAGAATTTAAAATCGCAGAGGAGTAGGACCTCCTTGGAGTTGATGGCGAGGACGGCGAAAAAGTCTGAGATGTGTTTGCTGAAGTTGCTTTGTGGACTGGGTGGTCTGTAAGCCAGGATGCCCTTTAGGGAGGCTCTGTTGTTAGTTTGTAGGTTGAAGTGCTTCTGCTCCCGGAATCGGGTCTCCAGGTCTGTGGTAGTTGTGGTTTGTATCTGATGGCAAGTCCCCTGTTGAGGCCATGAAACCACCCTGCAGCTGCTGCAGGTGTCCTTGGAGAGGGGAGGAGTACAGGGGTTGGGGGCAGAGCCATGGAAAAGCAGGATGAAATATTAGACGCAGGAGAGCAGGTAAGGAGTTGGAGGAGGAAAAAGAGTGGGGGGTTGAGGGGCTGTGGGAGGGAAGATAAACAAAAGTAGGAGAAAAAGTATGAAAAAGGCATTGAAGACAGAAGTATGAGAAAAAGAGACCCAAAAGTAATGGAAAGGAATGAGAATAAAAGACACAAAGTAAGGAAAAAGTGAGGTGATGTATAATCCTCACACTGGTACAGCTGCCCCTCTTGTACTAATGATAGGTAAACATTTGTGGCCAGAACCCTCCCCGCCTGAAGGATTATAGAGATTTCACACATTTTCAACAAAAACTACTGAGGCATTCAATTTCAACAAATTCTCGGAGACCTAATGTAAAAACAGAAAAAAGTGTCTGTGGTGTTTACTTGCTTCATTGTTTAAAAATTCTGTGTGCCTATTGGCTCTGTACACAGAACATCATAACAACAAGCCTGTGTGTGTGCTGTTAATGTAGCCATAGTGATCTGCTCCGACTAATGCTTGTGCCTGCACCGTGCACAGATGAGTGTGGCCCATATGTTTAGCAGCATGCGAAACAAGTCACTTGTCTGTCCTGCTACGGAAAGTGTTTTGGGCACACCAAGGATGGCAGACATATCTTTTTATGTTTCTTATTTTATTTATTTATTTATTTATTTAACTGTGTATCTCATCTGCGACTCACCGGGATAAGCTGCGTAGATGAAAACATACCCCCCCAATTTTATGTGGTCATCTGTGCACCAAATTGTGGGGCGATGGTGTGCGGATAATGAACACTGTTTTTAATCTTGTTTCCATCAACATGCAGAAATGGAATCCATAGAAATGTAAAGCGTTGGCAAAGTTGCACACTTAAAACAATCTGGATCTGCTCTTATAAACTTTTAAATATGCCACATTTATCTGTGAGTATGTTAGTAAAAATATTACTCTGGCATGCTTATCGAAAGTTGTGAGTTCAATGATTGTTCTTTTCTGTACTTCACAGGCAAGAGTTCCATATGCAGAGTATCTCCTAAACTGACAGTGAGGATTGTGGTACTACCAA
Organism: Lissotriton vulgaris; assembly: GCF_964263255.1. Taxonomy (NCBI): domain Eukaryota; kingdom Metazoa; phylum Chordata; class Amphibia; order Caudata; family Salamandridae; genus Lissotriton; species Lissotriton vulgaris. The sequence goes on from NW_028242776.1 coordinate 744,245, forward strand.
TGACTAAATCAACATTTGCTTGTTTTTTTTGTTTTATTGTCATGTAGGCCTTCTTTCTCAAAACATCGTGCCCAACTCAGAAATGTATTTTCGGCCATAAACCTACTTTTATTGCTGAAAATAACTCCATTTATGCGTGCCAGAAGTTTGGTAAAGGATTCCTGGCAGACGCAAGTGAATTTACCATTACAGGTTTCTCAGCCATAAGTGTGCAGAAATCCACATTAATAAATCCCACGCAAGTGGTGGAAAGGGAATATTACAAGGCATGGTTTGCCTTGTAAGTTTGTGAATACCCACTAATGTATGCTTCTGGGTATCCAGCAACTGAAATCTGACACTTTTACATACTGGAAATGGGTGGAAAGTTCATCCAATCAGGGATGGACGAACTCTCCTTCCAGTATCACCCCCAGATTTCCTGGGAGCTTAGAGGAAGGGCTTTTTTTCGTTAGAAACAATTTTGTTCCGTATAGAGAGAAAAAAATGTCAATTTGCACAGGGGGCTGCACAGCCACTGCGCTTAAATGTTTGCTATGCAGATCTGATATGGTGGGAGGAATAAGAGCCGGGAGTATATCTTGAAACCTGTAATGGTTACATCTTTCCAGGCATAGTGCTGGGAATGTCTGTGAGATCCCAAACAGTACTAAATATGCACCGTTACGTAGGTGTATTTCCAAGGGTGCAGATTTGCTACTTTTTATATGGTGCAGGACTACATGCTACCCGAGAGAACTCCTTATGGGAAGGCCTATGCACTCTCTATTAGTAGTGTGGTAGCTACAGCTCTTTTCATGAGGAATGGATCAGCACTTAAGTTTGACGAACTATATATACCCTGAACTATCATTGCAACTTTTTCATGAGTAGTGATTCCAGGCTAAGATTTCAAGTAGGTCGAGCTTGCGTAATTATTTTGGTTAGCTACCTGTTTTACGCCTGTTCTCCTTGATTACTCTCAGCTGACATTGATCAATAAGTTTGATGTGCACCTCTGTGTTCTCTTCCAGGGGATCCTCCTCAATAGTCATAAGCACTGAATATTCCCACCCATGTGCGGAGAACCTGGAAATAATATACAATTATCTATGGAAATCACATATATCTAGCTCCACATATATGTATGTACATATATAATTTTTTCTCACACCAATGCAGCCCCAAAACTGAGGCTGATCAATGTTATTATCCATACATAGACTGTATTTGCAAGCATATAAAAAACATATTAGGTGAAATAGCATTTGAACTCTGTGTTTTAATGAGCAAAACACTAATATATCATGAAAATTGCCAATAAATAGGTATTGTTAGCCCACAGGCTGCATTGTAAAGCAATAGCATAGAAAATAAAAGCATTTTCACAAAAACTGGCCCCGTGCCTTTAAGGCAGCCATGACCCCTGGCTTCCCATCATGCCTCAGGGGTGACAGTTAGGTCAGTTGTTCTCTCTGGCTCCTTCAGTCAGGACTCTGGTTTTACAGCTCCTACCTTTTTGACTTTCTGTCAAAAATATCTTGAAATTCTTCAACTTTTTCACTTTCACTCTGACGTCTTCTGACTTTAGAGTGCTGGTGCTGCCTTTTTTGTTTTTCAAAAAAGGTTTATTTTTGTCAAAATGCCTTCACTTTTCGATCCTTGGACCCCCCCCCCCCCCGTGGCAAAAAGGCCAGGACTGGCACACACCCTGTGTGTATCCTTTGTCTCCCTGAGACACATAATGCAGACAGCTGTCAACATTGTAAGAACGTATCAAGGAGAACCCTCAAGGACAGGGAGAGAATCCGAATTTATGGCCTCTCTGAAAGAGGTAGGTCTCCCAAAAGGCAGCAGAAGAGGAGAACGCGGTCGACGCGAGAGAAGTCCCGACCTGTTCTCTGTCGGGATCGGCGTCTAAGCTGGTTGCGACAATGAAGACATCTTCGAAGACAGCTCATCATACTTCGACGGTGAAGACTTCGATGTTGATAACTCAGGTTGACGTCAACCAGGTGGCGTTCAACGTTGAGAGGCAGGCCTCCGTCGTCGCCAGGTGGGCATACGACGTTGAGGCAGATCACTCAGTCGTCCCACCAGCGATCGACGTTGAGGCACAGGCGATCGATGTCGAGATACACTTTGTCGACGCCTCATCACCGGAGTTTGGCGTCGAATCAAGTTTCTCCGTCTGCGTCCCAACGGCGTTCGATGTCGAGCCACAGATCTCCACCAAGGATGGTTCATAAGTCCCCGGCGTCAAGATACCAGCCGTCACCTTCAGTGTCGAGACCGGCGTTGGGCCCAACGTCGACACAGAAGACCCCTGTAAGAATGACGTCGAGTTTGTGAACTCCGTTACCGGGTCACCTGCCAGCGTCGAAGCAGAGATCTCCAAAGTCGATGCCGAGAAAGGAAGCGGCATTAGCGTCAGAGAGGCGTTCCAAGTCAAGGGGACGTTCTCCTGTACGCTCGAGCCCACCTTAAAAAAAGAAGAGATTTTCTTCAGGGCAACCTCCGCCAAGACACCAGACATCACAGTCGTTCCAGATCTCGCTCTAGATGTCCTTCAGGAGAGGTCTTTCCCCCAGTGAGCCTATCGTCATCTCCCTCAGGCTCTCATATCTCTCACCGTGAATCAGCATCTAAGACCTCGGATGTTGTAATCTATTCTTCTGACAGTGCATCAGAACATTCACCTGCCAGATCACTACACGAAGAGGTGAATCCATCTCCTCCGGCCCGTTCCCCTGAGAGGAGAGAAAGGCAGAAGGCGCCTTCCATCAGGCTGTCACCTAGGTGGTACAGGCCATTACACCACTGGGCCCCCGACAAAGACACAGCAGCTCGGTTAAAGCAGCAGGTGGATCGGGATTGACCTCCGTCCAGACCCAGAGAGCGAACGTGCACCCCGGTGCGCTCAAGCAGGTGGAGATAGAGGTCAAGGAGAAGGGAGCACAGATCTCCTACTTCTTCCTCATTGTCTACTCGCTCACATAGAGACTATTCTCCTACACTAACCGACAGCCCACCGTCGAGAATCTCTCCAGTGGAGGACATCTTCACTTTCCAAGACATCTTAGGCAGAGGGGCGCTTAATCTGGGGATTCACATGACAGCGCGCCTTACCAAGTCTTCAGTGATTTTCAAAATGCTGCATCATAAGACAGCGGCCAAACCTCTGCTTTCCTTGGTTCCAGGGATCATAGAACCAGTCATGGACTTATTCCTCACGCCTGTGACCATGAAATCAGTACCGGCGAGGATTTTCAAAAAATATCGGTCGCCAAAGGAGGATCCACTTTTCCTGAGAGCTGACTCTCCCTCGGATTCAGTGATTATCTCAGCGGCAAGAAAGACACATGCCGTGGCATCTTCCTCCACTGTACCTCCAGACAAGTAGAGCAAGTCGCATGACTCCTGGGGACAAAGAGTATGCGGCACCTCAGCCTCCTTGCTGAAGGTTTCCAATGCGGAGGCGCTATTGGGTCGCTATGATAGATCCCTGTGGGATTCCCTACAGCACTTCATTGAAAAACTCCCTCAGAAAGATCGCAGGGATTTTGAAGAGATCCTTACGGAGGGCAGCCAGGTCTCTAACCAGATTATTAGCGCTGCAGCAGACTGAGCTACCCTGTCGGCGCATGGATATGCTCATATGGTATTCGCAAGGATATCTTCTTTGTTGCATCTTACCTCCCTAAAGCCAGAAGCTCAGACACGAATCATGAACCTGCCTTTCTCTGGATCATCTTTATTCGGTTCACACACCAATGAGGAAATGCAGCGTATGAAGACGGAATTGGGCACTCTAAAAGCTGTGGGGCTTGAAAAGAAAAAAGAATTCTGTAAAATTTTCCGCCCCTACAATAAGCGATCCTCCCAACAGAGGGTTCAAACCCCTCAGTGGCAAAAGGGTCAAAGACCAACAGGGGCAGCAAAAATCCCAGTACAGAGGCAGGCGCTCCTCAAGAGGTGGAGGAAATCAGCGCCAAGGCAACAATTCCAACAAAGCGAAATCCAAACAATGAGTCCTTCCTTCCCCCAGCGCTGTTGACCACACCAGTGGGGGGAAGCATCGCGAATCATATGGAAGAGTGGCGTGACATTACAAAAATCGCTGGGAGTTAGCTACGCTTCAGAATGGTTACTTTCTTTGGTTTCAACATCAACCTCCCTCTATCCCTCTACTGCCAACATCGAGTCATCAGTTAAAACTCCTACAAAAAGAGGTACCCACCTTTCTCACAAAATCAGCTATCGAGAGGGTACCAAGATCTCAAAGAGGAAAGGAGTTTATTCAAGATACTTTCTGGTCAAGAAAAAAGGCCAGAAAGCGGAGTACAGACCCATTCTGGACTTGCGGACACTCAATCTTTACGTCAAAAAAGAAAAGTTTTGCATGTTGGCGCTTCATCAAATGTATGTGTTCGCTGGACCTACAAGATGCATACTTTCATGTACCAATAGCTTACAGTCACAGGAAATTCCTCCGTTTCCGGGTGGGGACCTCTCTTTACCAGTTCAAAGTCCTCCCATTCGGTTTGAAGTCAGCTTCCCGAGTGTTCACAAAGTGCATCGCAGTGGTAGCAGCCGCTCTACGCCACAGGGGTGTCTTCGTGTACCCATATCTGGACGACTGGCTGTTAAAGGGTCCTTCCCCAGACAGTGTAAGGAACCACTTTCTGAGCTGCATCGATCTATGCCATCGGTTGCGTCTGCATGTGAATTCCAACAAGTCAACTTCACAGCCGATGCAGTAAATACATTTCTTAGGAGCTCTGCTAGACTCCGAGGCAGGAAAAGTGTTTCCTTCGGAGGAGAGACTGTCTTCCATCACTCAAAAATGCCATCTGGTTCTACGAAACAGGGATCTGACGGTGTGAAGGATTGCCTCCCTGCTAGGGTCGATGTCATCCTGCATTTTTTTGGTCCCCAATGCCACACTACGGATGCGTCCTCTTCAGCAGGATCTGGAGGACAAGTGGGACCAGCAGGCAGCTTGCTGGGACGACAAGATAACTTTGTCAAATAAAGCGTGAGCGTCCATACCTTGGTGGATGAAAAGGCGAAATATGCAAGTCAGCATTCCGTTCCATCAACCTCCACCTGCCCATACGCTGATAACAGATGCCCCTCTACAAGGCTTGGGGGGGCACACATGGGTCATCTCCAGACGCAAGGACTGTGGTCTCCCAAAGAGCGCTCCTACCACATCAACATGTTGGAGCTGAGGCTAGTCCATCTAGCCCTCAAAGCTTTCCTGCCCTCGATTCAAACATCATTAGTGTTAGTACAAACAGACAACACCACCGCTATGTGTACTACCTGAACAAGCAGGGAGGAACACGCTCATGCACCCTCTCCCTGGAAGCGCAAAATCTGTGGCATTGGCTCCTGGCTCGAAATCTGTCAGTCACAGCAGTCCATCTCCCAGGAGAACAGAACGTGAGAGCGGACACTCTAAGCCGGCATTTCGAAGACAAAGAGGACTGGGTTCTCAACAACAAGATAGTCGAAAGCATCTTCCAGTCATGGGGTCGTCCCACAATAGATCTCTTCGCAGACGACGAAAACACCAAATGCCGTGACTTCGCCTCAAGATTCTACCGACCAGGATCGAAAGGGAATGCCCTTTTGATAGACTTGTCAGGGGAATTTGTGTACACCTTTCCACCCCTTCCGCTGATCCCGAAGGTGGTGAGCAAGCTAGCTCACTCGTACATAAGGATTATTCTCATTGCCCCCGATTGGCCGAGACAGTGGTGGTACACGAACCTTCTACATCTGTCAGAGTGACCTCACAGGAGGCTGCCGTGCAGGCCGGACCTGCTATCCAAGATGAACGGGAGGATTCATCATCCTAACCTTCTGTCACTGAACTTGGCAGCATAGCTCCTGAGGTCATACAATACGGCCACCTAGGACTGCCACAGGACTGCATGTCCATTTTGAAAGAAGCGAGACAGCCTTCCACAAGGCATTCCTATGCATGCAAGTTGAAGCGTTTCTACATGTGGTGTATGCAGAACAATTGTCATCCTATCAAGGGTTAGGAAGAGGTCATTCTCCCATACCTATTATATCTGGACAGTGGCGGCTCCTCCATGGGGGCGTTTGGGCGCTGCCCCCCTGCTTTCTCGCCGTGCGAGAAGGCAGAAACAAATGGTAGTTATTGCCTTAATATAACTACCATTTGTTTCTGCCTTCTCGCACGGCGAGAAAGCCGTGAGTGAGTGACTGACTGGGCAGCCTGAGGCCGCCCAAACAGACAGTATAACACAACAGTGGGAAAGCCACTCCCCTCTGCCCTCGAGTAACACCACCCACTCACTCTCCCTGTTCTCTCTGTATGCTGCAGCAGCAGCATACAGAGAAAATTATGTAGCCTGGGGCAGCCGGCCGCACCAATCAAGAACGAGGCGGTGGAGGGGAGGGAGGCTGCCTGCCACGCCGCCTTCCTGATGACGTGCAGGACTTAAACCAGGACGGCGGGACAGAGTCTCCGACCGATTGTAAGTTTACTTTTATTTTATATATATTTTGTTTGTTTCCAAACACCTTCCGCCTCCCCCCTCATCCCCTCAGGTCGTCTTTTATAAGTAGCCGGGAAGAGGGGTCACGGGTCAGTCTATTCATGATTCACTGCTGCCGCGTTCGATCTGCAGGTCACCAGTTTGAATCACAGTAAAGACCGACCAACTCATCCTTGCCTCCTTATAGTAACACACACCTTTTATTTATAATAATTCTCAGCAATGGGAAAAGTTCAGGATAAAGTGCCTCTGATGATGGAACTTTTCTTTCGAAACGATTTGGATTACTAGTGTACTTGTTAATGTCGACGTCTACTGATAACAAATTACACGATAAACACGAAGGAAACTGTAAAATGGAAATTATGAATAAAAATGATTCAAATCAGAAAACTAAAAGAATGATTTAAAATGTTTACAGTTTAAAAAGATCACCACGATATGTTCACTTCTTAAGGGGAAAGGTCACCCGAGATGTAGCATATGGTGTGATTATTTCAAGTGATGCGGAAGTACAAAGGGAGCACTGATAAGGTATTTTGAAATTGAATTAGAGACGAGGAGCAACAGGATAGGTTGTCATAGTGAGTTGCATTAAATTGGGTAATACTAGTAACATCTGTTATTTGCAGTGCTGGCCATAAAAGAAGCGCGGTGTAGTGGAAATGCCGCCTGTGAATCCTCTTAATGGCTACACGCAGAGATAAGCAGGAACATAGACACACCCCCTTTTTGGGCCCCGGGGGCATCATAACAAACGGAGAATCTGGAGATATGGCCTCGTGGATAAGTTGTCGCCTTTGGGGGGTTGTACGCTATGGTCTGTGTGTTTTGTAGAGTGTTACTTTCCAGTTATTTTTGGGTTTGGACGGAGGCTTTTTCATGTATACTCCCCAGGGTATGGTCACACAGAGGTTAACAGGTTAACGTTTATCTCAGAGTCTCCTTGTTGTCCAAACATATCAGTTTTCTTGCAAAGAATGAATGCCTGCCAATGTCTCTGTTGTAGTCTGTCCAGCTTTTAATTTTTCAGAGACTGGATACTTGCATATCCGAGCTGAGAGGTAGTTTGAGATGATAAATAAAAAATTAACAAATATCGTAGCCATAGTTCAGCTCTAAAAATAACGAGTTCAAGAGTGACTGACGGAATGCATGGAGCAGTGTTTAACTACTGTTTTAACAAGTGGCCTGTGCCCTGTCGGGTGATGTCAACTATAGTATGTATATCTACACTTTCACAATTGCTTTATAAACCGTTTTGCATTGCTTTGTCAAATGGTCTTTAAAATGCACCATTCACACTCTTTTTTTCTCTGGATAATCTCCCCACCCTCTTATGATGTTCACGCACGCTTCGCTCACTCGCAACGCGTCTCATCCGCAACTTTTACGCCCTACCAATTTCAAATGTCACCAGCCGCCACTGTATCTGGATAAAGCAGGGTTGAAATTTAATTCCATTAAGGTGCACTTAGCAGCTATAACACTTATAGCCGGTCACCTTCCCAACCTTCTTATTTCCAGGTACAGGCTGTGAAAGATTTTCTACTGGGCTTGAAGAAGGTCTACCCTCCGTTACGCTCTCCGTCGCCCCCCTGGAGTTGAACCTGGTGCTATCGAAATTGATGAGTCCTCCTTTCGAACCCATTCATAAAGCACCCTTGCAGCAGATTTCGTGGAAGGCTGTTTTTTTGGTAGCAATCACGTCAGCCCGCAGGGTGAGCGAAATTCAAGCTCTCTGTTCCAAAGAGCCTTATACGGTGTTCCATCTAAATAGGGTGGTGTTGAAGACACATCCCTCTTTTCTGCCTAAGGTGGTCTCAGATTTCCATGTAAACCAGACCGTCTCTCTATCCACTTTTTTCCCAATCCCTCCACTCCGGCTGAGAGGGCCTTACATTCTTTGGACCTGAAAAGAGTTTTAAAATTCTATCTTGATAGGTCCAAATCTATACGCAAGTCTGATCAACTGTCAACTATGGATCGGTCAGATCAGGTTATGCAGCTTTGAAACATTCAATCTCAAGGTGGATAGTTTTGTGTATCAAACCTGCCTACCAATTGGCGCAGAAGACCCTGGGGTTTTCTCCCAAAGCACATTCCACCAGAGGGAAAGCGGCTACTACAGCTTTTCTTCATAATTTGCCCATGTCTGAGATTTGTAAGGCGGCGACCTGGAGGTCCGTCCATACATTTTCCAGACACTACTGTCTAGATTCAGACACTAAAGCAGATACCCAGGAAGGCCAGGCCTCCTTGCGGAATCTGTTTAACGGCTGATTGTCAGCTGTTACCACCTTTGGTTGGGTCATGCGTTTCTCATTTACCTGCAGGCGGTTGATGGGCTTGCTATTCTATTCAGTGCTTATGACTATTGATGAGGATCCCCTGGAAGAGAAGGATAAGTTACTTACTTCTAATCCTAGTTCTCTTCCAGGGGTATCCTCATCAAAGTCATAAGCAACCCACCCGCCTTCCCAGGTAAATGAGACATTGTCAAAGTGTTTATAGTTTATTGTTGAGCCCTGACTTTCAGGGTTAGGCAAAGAACAACTGACCTAAATGTTACCCCTGAGGCATGATGGGAAGACAGGGGTAATGGCTGCCTTAAAGGCACGGTGCCATTTTTTGTTGTAAAGGCTTTCATTTTCTATGCTATTGCTTTACAATGCTGCCTGTGGGCTCACATGATATGAATGTTTTGCTCATTAAAACCGAGGTCAAGTGCTATTTGACCTAATGTTTTTTATATGCTTGCAAATACAGTCTATGTATTGGTAATTACGTTGTTTAGCCTCAGTTTTGGGGCTGCATTGGTGTGAGAAAAAATGATATATGTGCATACATATATGTGGAGCTAGATATATGTGATATCCAGATATAATTTTATATTGTTTCCGGGGTCCCCGCACATGGGCGGGAATATTCAGTGCTTATGACTTTGATGAGGATACCCCTGGAAGAGAACTAGGATTACAGGTAAGTAACTTATCCTTTCTGAAGAACCTAAACAGCATAGGTATCTTTTTGAGATTCTCGTTCATTCTTCTTTCTTCCAAATAAAGCAGGAGAATGATTTCCACATTACTGATTAACATCTTCTTTTTCTGATCATCCACACTGTGTAAACTTCCTCAAACTGACAGTGCCCCATCTTCTCAGGCAATGAAGCAATTTTATGCGGGTGATGCCTTTGTTCCTTTCTTTTCTGCTTTGTTTATCTTTTTATAAAATAATTAAGGAAGGGCTTTCGGGTGTTCCTTCTGTTTATTATTACACTTTGCTATGTCATTCAGTTTAATTCTCAATTCCCAAAATGTCCATTAAATGTTGCCCAGAAGATAAGAAAAATAAAAATGAAAATTTTGGAAAGAGAAATTTGTCTTACTGCATACATCCTGTGTCAATGAATTCAAATAAATAACTGTGATGTAGAATTGGGATTACAGGTCATTAAATTATCCATGTGCCCTTTTATCCAGTTTGAAGGAAAATCAGAGTGTAGTATTTTGATCTCCGTAGTACTATACTAGTAATAGTATACTTTTATATGTTATGTATCACGGTTTTCTCTTTCTAAGCACTGTAAAGAAACTGCATGTCTTTCTATTACCCTGTGTACTTCTTGAAGTTTTAGAGCACCCTTTCTCACTTCTGTTTCCGAACATCTAACACGAAATAAAAGTATTAGCCTTGCTCTAATCTGATTTTTTTTAAATAAGTGTTTTTTGTGTGTTTTATTGTAACAGATCCCCAAGTTTTTGGAGCTGTGTTCTGATAGCGTATGGGGAATGCGCAAAGCTTGTGCAGAATGCTTCATGGCTGTGTCCTACACCACCTCCAGTGAAATTCGAAGGACCAAGCTCTCCCCTCTCTTCATTAATCTCATCAGTGACCCGTGTAGATGGGTATGTGTATCTCTTGCATTAAACTGAGAAACTGTTGCCATCATTGGTACCTTACGTCACATAAAGAGGAAAAGATAAAAGTAAATAGGACTTCTTTTTTTGGTCTCTACCAGTTGAAAGGAACTGCACTCTTAACTTCGAAGGCATTTTACTATGCCTCTGGGAAGAAGGGAAACTCGAACACCTTGTTTTAAAATATCTTCCTCAGGTACGCAGATATTAGTTATTATCAATAGATTGTATGGCATAACAACGAATGCCTTTACCTCCCATACTTTTACCAGGCATGGTAAGTGTATTTAAGGCAAGTAAAACTTGTATATTCACTGAAAAAAGCCAAAGGTTACAGGGACGTTACAGTTCGGCTCAGACTTCAAATGCACAAAACCATTGAAATTCAGCAGTTATAGTTACCTGAGCTAATTAGAACTTATGCCCCGCAATGCACTGCTTATGACCTCACTTATTACATTACTAATGATGTGGTCAGTGACATCACTGTTGACATTGACCAGTGGTTGTAAGTGTTTTCTTAAAGTTTGAGTGTTAAACATATTTACTAAGTGTGAGTAGTTGGCCTGATATGCAGTGTTCACTATTCTAGTGATCACTATGTATCAGTCCAAACAACCCTTATTGATGATTGGTTGTAAGTCAACCTTATAGACCAGCTATCCTATTAGCATGGACAAGAGCAGTCTTTAGGCTAAACTCTATAGGGCGTGTTAAGCCAGCTGTCATACCATCACATTTACCCCTTGAACACCAAGTGAAAGGACACCACACAAGTTGATATGAAAATAAACAGATATTTATTTATAACACAACAACCCTGGACTCTTTATGAGGACAGGGCGCTAAGCACAATACAAAACTCTTAAAGAAATACTGAAAGTCGCACAATTTACACAAATGCCCGAGTGGCACGAAAAACCATATACTATGGAAGTGGAATGCGAAATTACTAGCAGGTAAGTACTACTCTCAGAGGCTTTAGAACCGCTGGGCCTACAATGCTGAACCCTTAGATTAGAAGCAGGAGGCCTAGGGACGTTGTGTGCAGAGTGGAAACTCTCACGCGTAATGCGGGACAAAGTCTATGGATAATAGTAAATGCAAAGTTAGTGTTCTCGGGCGAACCCGACTAGGTAGGTCAAAAACGAAAGTGGATCTAGACACTTAGAGAGTTGTTCTACGCTGGAACACCGAGGTACTCGGTTTACCTAGCCCAGGGGCTGCGGCTGCATAGGGTTCAAGTGTCGTCGGGAATCCTCGTTTACTAACCAGGAGCCTGAAGTGGAAGTTGCTGGCAGGCGACCAGTGAAGATGTTCCGGGCTGATCCAAGGACTGGATCAGTGAAGAGAGTACCTGTAAGCAGAGGTGACCAAGTTCTGAACCACTAGCCAGTGGTTAGGTGGGCACCAAGATGGCACCGGACGAGGTCACTCAGCCAGGCGAAGAGGTGACACTGGATTCTGCTGCTGCACGGACCAGGGGCGCTGGTGTCTACCAGGCTGGAGGTCTGCGAGCTGTCCCACGTTGGATGTCTGCTGCTGGCGATGCTGGATCCGGTGAAGGAGGCAACAAGCCTTGGCTACGGCAAGCCCGCGTGGCGACACAAAATGGCGTCTTGAGTGGACCAGGAGGGTCCGAGGAAGGTCCCCTTCAGGAGGAGACTGGGGCCAGTCTAGAGGAGCTAGACCAGCGGTGAAACAAACATAGGACGTCGTCTGGAGGGTCACTAGCCAACGGGCAAGTGACCGGACAACGTGGCAAGCGACACAGAAGCAAAAGGGCCCCACGCAGATCTGGTGGATGCTGGGGGGCTGGTCTTCGGTGCTCGTGCTGCTTGGGGTTGGGGCTTCTCTTACCCCAGTGCACCCACTCGAGGGTCCCTCGGTGGTCGTGCTGGGTCAGTGTCGTGCTGGTTCCGTTGATAGCCGGGTCCTCTGGTCTCGTCGCACCTATGATTCTCAGCTGTGCTGTAGAGGCAGGTTGAGGTCAGAGAGGGCAGGGAGTCCGGGTCTCGTCGTGCTGGTCAGTCTGGTTTCGGAGGAAGGACGTCTTAGCAAACCGCAAGATACTTAGTTGGTGCCTGCTGCTGCAGGGTGACTACTCCTTAGTCACAAGGGAGAAATCTTGATAAGAAGTCTTGAGTTCCTTTCGTAGAAAGTAGTTTCAGGATTCAAAGATGATCTAAATTTGGAAGGGTCCCCGCTCCTACCTTTGTTCTAAAGAAAGGGGCTGGTACTCGACTAGGTCCTGCCCATGGGTGGGACCAGGAAGGGGGGTGGTTACACCCCTCTCCCCTGTCCGGACTTTCCCCAGCTCAGGGGCTGGTGTGCCCCTGGAACTGGTTCAAGCCGGCCTATGCACAGTGAGCACCGGGGTGCCACTTGCAGTCACCTTCCTATTCAGCCCTGCCTACCTAGGATACACAAAACCCTGTCTGGGATGGTGCTAGCACCGCCCCTGACAGGAAACCCTTTGTCCAAGCTCTCCTCGCTGGAAGGACTCCCAGCAGCAGGAGGTCTGACTTGTGTCTGTGGTGGCAGCATCCATTTTGTGATGCTGAGGCTTGAGTTAACTTTAACCGGGGTTCACAGTTACACACATTTCGTGTCCCTCTAGAAGGGTGGAATGTTAACCCCGTCGCCAGAATTGGCGAGGGGTTAGTATTCCAATTCGTATGACACCTTACACGACATGTTTTGATAAAGCGATACCAGAGTTGGCAAATAACCGCGAGGATTATAATGCACTTAAGAGTATATGGTACGCGTTATCATGGAACAGCTATTGGGACTCGGTCCCCCAAGCTGCAAACGGGCTCAGCTCATGCCAGAGCACCATCTCACATGATTCCAAGCACTCTGCCTTCAGGATTGTTAAGGCCTGCCATAGGAGTGACTGATAGGAATCCATGTGTCCATTTTAGGGTTAGATATAGGTATACTATATCTAAAGCAAAGGGTGATTACACCACCTTGCCCCAGCTGTCGTGCAGCCAGTTGTGTCAAATTTAGATGGCCAGCCATGGGTGGCATAATACATGCTGCAGCCCCTGGTAGGCCCTGGGTACACCTATGCCCTGAGTGACAGGGTCTGATAAGGTGGCCCAGTACCAATTGGTAAATGCACCTAAGGTACACGGAATCCATTTTACAGAGAGAGCAGTAGGCCTGGGGCCCTGAATAGCAGGGTCCCAGGTCGACTAAGTCGGAAAACCAGCAAAACACCAGGCCAAAAGTTGGGGGCAACCATAGTCAGGTATCCACCTCCCTACACTAAGGTACTACAAAAGTTAAATTAGTATACTTTGTGTACTGCCAAGTGATACTATTGCTAACTTGTATAATGTGAGTGGCTATGTGACTGTGTGTATCTGTGTGTGATTATCTGTATGGGAGAGTGAGTGGCTGTTTGAGTGAGTGTTCGCTTAATCGAGTGGGCGTGTGAGTCACTCTATTGTAGAGTGTCTGTTTGAGTGAATGTATGGGTAAGTAAATGGACGTGTGAGTGCTTGTATGAATGTGTATGTAAGTAGTGGCTTCTGCCACCCAGTAGCATGGGTCGGCTGGGGCTGGTGGGGATAGAAAATATATTTTATATCCCCACCACCCTGCTACCTGACCGCTGCCTTGCACTCTTCTATTCCTGCTTGAAGCAGTAAGCACTCCCAGGCTCCCCTAAGCCGCTCACAACACTATAACACTGCAATGCTACGTTTGATTAGTCTGAGTGCCCACCACTCCTCCCCTTGCTGGCTGTGATGATAGCCAAGCCCTTCCCTGTAAACCTGCGCGACAGCGGAAAAATAAAACAATGATAAGTGTTGTTATAATTTTATTTGTCCTTTTTCAACTGTGCAAAATGCAGTGGGGCAGTTCTCCTCCGCCTTAGAAGAGGAGCCTCAACTGAATGTAAGTGTTTATGTGGGTGTGTGAGTGGTGATATGGGTGTGAGTGGCTATTTTGAGAGGCTGTATGGGTGAATGAGTGGGGATGTGAGTGGCTGTATGAGTGTTTGAGTAACTGCATAAGTGAGTAGCTGTGGGAGTGACTGTATGGGCAAGGGGCTGTGTGAGTAGGTATATTGTTGAGTTGTGTGTGATTGTATATGTGTGTGTGTGAGTGGGTGGGTGTATGTGTGAGTGGTTGTGTGAGTAGGTGTAAACGTGGGTGGGTGTGTGTGGTCATGTGGATGATGTCATCAGTGATATTTATTAACCTAAAAACCAAAGTTACCACTCACAGCCCCACTCATTCATCCAAAGAGCCATTCACACACCCACTCATTCACCCATACTCCTATTCATACAGCCACTCACTCACCCATACATCCTCTCAATAGAGCCACTCACTCGGCTATACCACCACTCTCACACCCACACAACCACTTACATATCCATTTACACATCCATACAAGCACTGACACGTCTTCACTCATCAATAGACACTCACTCTCCAATGCAGCCTCTCACACACCTACTTTGTTAACCAAACATCCACTCAAACAGCCACGCCTTCATCCATTCAGCCACTTACACAGCTACAAACCCAGCCATACAGCCACTCACCAGTGCAACCACTCAGACAGCCACTAACTTACCCATACAGCTGCTCACACCCCCACTTATTCACCCATACAGATACTCTCACCCCCACTTATTCACCCATACAGATACTTACACACCTACTTATTCCCCCATACAGCCACTCACACACCCACTTATTCCCCCATACAGCCACACACACACACACCCACTTATTCCCCCATACAGCCACTCACACACCCTCGTATTCCCCCATACAGCCACTCACACACCCACTCACACACAATACACAAAGCCACTCACATAATATATGTTAGAAATAGTATCACTCATTAGGAGTACACAAAGTATACTAATTTAACTTTTGTAGTACCTTAGTAAATATGTTTAACACTCATAAACATTAGGAAAACATTCACAATCACTTGATGTCAGCAGTGAAGTAATTTGAGATGTCATCCGCAATGTCACTCACCAGGACGAGTGATGTAAAATGTGAGGTCATATGCTGTACATTGCGGGGGCTTTGGTTAGCTCAGGCAACTATAACTGCTGAATTTCTATGGTTGTGTGCATGTGAAATCTGAGCCCAACTATAATGTCCCTGTAACCTTTGTTTTTTTCAGTGAAGGTCTGCAGTTTCTCGATGTTATTTCCTAACTATATACGGACTGTAGTGGGAGTGTAAGTCTCTGAGTCTGTAAGTTGGTCTGAGACTTTCTGAGTGGATCTGTCAGTGGGTGTGAGACTGCTGAGTGGGTGTGCCTGAGTGGGTCAGTGAGTGGGTGTATGAATGTTTGAGTGTATATTTCCTTTAAAAACAATTGGGCACAATTCTCAAATCCGCCTTGTTGGTACATATTGGGGGTGGGGGTTTGCTGAGCATCGCAGCAGATTTGCGAATTCTTTCACATGGAAAAATAAAATGTTCTGGGGTGTATTCTGGCCTTTCAGGGATCCCCCAAAGACCACTAGATTTCACACATGGGGCCAGGGTACCTACACCCTAACACCCTTCTACTACATTGCATCTGAATTTTTGCTGCTGGGGACCATTGCTCAATATCTAAAATGCCAGCTGCAACTTTCTACACAGGTTTCGGTCAGCCAATCACAGCTTTGCTGTGGGACTTAGATTTACAAAGAATTTGTGCCTCTAGATATACCAATGTGTGTTCCCTTTAATATCTCAAAAACTACTGAACAGATTTTCACCAAATCATTTAAATCATGCTTACTGTACAATAATCTGGCTTTCTGCCAAATTTGGTGTAATTCCATTCAGTGGTTAAGGCTGTAGTCGTGTCTAAAATCTCTGAGAATTACCAATAGAGAAACACTTTTTTTACAGCCCCTTTTTCTCTGCCCATGTTTAATGAATCACCCCAAAACTTTCCTTGCTCAGCTAAACAAAGTGTGGTACTTTTTTGGGAAAATATTGAGAAGATTCGTCAAACTGCACCAAAGTTGTATGCAAGTCGAAAAATACTGTGAGCTGTAGATCACATGCTTTGCATAGCCCGCCATCTAGTGTTGGGTCTGGATGTTTGCATTTTGCTTTTGTTCAAAGAATTTTTTTCCAGTCACGAGGTAGGTGACTCCTCCTTTCGGTGATTGTGCGCATGGGCATCGGCTCCATTGTCAGACTGTTTTTTCCACCATCGGGTTCGGATGTGAATTGCTGCGCTCTGGTTCGGCACCGTTTCTTGGGTTCCCTTTGACGCACAATCCACTCCCCTCAGCGGTATTGTTCTGTTCCTTGATCTCTTTTCCCATTCTCTGCTTATCATTTCAACTCAAAGAACTTCGATTGGTAAACTCTTAGAGAGCCGTTGAGCCTACCCGCGTCGGGCTCGCTAGCAGTCGATGGAGCAGACTCCATTTAAGCTCTGTCCCGGGTGTCGTGCCAAGTTTCCGCGCACCGACCTGCACGAAGTGTGCAACCTCTGTTTATCCCCTGAACACGACAAGAAAGATTGCAACTCGTGCTATTGTTTTGATAGAAGAAGATGCTTCGTGACTGCCGGGCTCAATGTCACGAGATTCAACACCAAGGCGGCTCTGTACCGGACATCTATGGCGAAGATTCCGACCGAGAAGAAACACAAGCTTAAGGAGCGAGGGAAGAACACATCTCCGTGTACGAGGCCGACTCTGACATGGAAGAGGAGGATCCAGTTACACCGGGTCAGTGTATCACAAGTACAGAAACCCCCTTGCCCCCACAACACAAGACAAAAAAGGCACCAGTACTTCCTATACCTGCGGGCCAGAGAGAACTTCCGGCTGAGGACCAAGTCGGCCCCATGCCGGTGCCAAACTGATCCTCGGTGTCAAAATCCAAGCATGTCCTGGTCCGTGTTCCATGTTTGTCGAAGACTAAATCTTCGGTACTGAAGAGTTCGAAGCCGACGCTTTGGACACCGAAAAATAAAGATAAAAAGACTGCGCAAAAAGAGCCTCGGTCCGATGACCCACCTTCGGTTCCGAAACAGAAAGAACTGGTTAATAACCCAGATACTGGACATGTTCTTTCCAAGCTGCCTGAAAAAAGGCAACTGGGCCAGCAGGATGAGCACCACATGCCACATAAGAAAAGAAATGTGGGTACTAACCCTTCACCTTATGTTCCCCTCCTTCACCTACTAATCCTCAATTACTTATCACACCCACTAATTCATCACCACCACCACTATCACCTGATCCACATGATGAAGGGGATGAGGATAGGCCACAAGATGTTGACCCATGGGAGGATTATGACACTGAGTGGAGAAGTGTGGCTCACCGGTTAGAGGAGGCAGACCCGGACGCAGAGGTCAGACCAGGGTTCAATTCCCGACGCAGCAGGGTCTTGAGCTCAAAATGTCCACGGACTCGATAATTCTCGCCTCGGTGCCTACTTGATTCATGGGTTCACACTCTGAAACTCTGGGCAATAGCTTGCTTAATCTCCACTACGGCCCCACCGCGATGGGATGCCTGGCTTTCACCTTGGGGATGCCCAGTAGGGGTTATCTCGCAGGGAAAAGCCAGGACAGGTTCCCAAAGCAAGCGCCTTGAGACCTTACGGTGAAAGGCGCTATAGAAGAATGTATGATTTACGATTTACCCACACACAGATACTGACCCTGACTTATACCTGTCCATGCCATCACCAACTAATGACAATATAGGCTACATTGAGCGTCTTAACAGGGCTGCTCATTACCATGGGGTGGAACTACAAAAAGAGGCTTCAGAGCAGGACTTGTTGTTTGAGACCCTAATTCCTCTTTTAAAAAAAGTAGACATACACTGCCAATGCTTAAGGGAATTGTTAAACCTGCAGATGAGGTTTTCAAAGATCCTGTAAGGGCAAGAATCCTCAAGCTCAGGGTTGAAAAGAAAAATAAACCAGCACCTACGTACCCTGTCTACATCAAGGGTCAGCTGGCCTTCGACTCTCTTGTGGTTTTTAATGCTTGTAAGAGAACTAACTCTCAGACCACAGGTGAGTCCCCTCCTCCTGATAAGGAGTCCAAGTTAATTGATGCCTGGGGCAAAAGGGTAGCCTCACAATCAATGAATCACTGGCACATTGCCAATGCTCAGGCTTTGCTAGCCAGATATAATAGGGCTCATTACGATGACTTAGAAAAACGTATGCAATTTATACCTGATGAGCATAAATCTAAGGCAAATTATCTTTTCCTGGAGGGCAATTTTATCACCAATTCCTCCATCATGTGCGCCCTAGACGCAGCAGACACAGCAGCGCGTGCAGTAAACACCAGCGTACTGCTACTCAGACATGCATGGGTGAGAATTTCAGGGTTCAAACCTGAGGTACATGCCTCCATTCTCAACCAGCTATTTGACAAGGAACACCTCTTTGGTCCAGCAGTTGACACCTCGCTGGAAAAGATGAAGGAAGACACTGAGGTCGCAAAGTCCACAAGGGCTTTTCAGTTAACTGTGAATAGGAGTTTCTTTTGGCGCTCTTTTTATAGGGGTGTCTCCAAAAATATTTCCACAGAAAATCCCCCCTCTTACAAGGGCAACAACAATCGCCCTCATCAAGAGGCTAATTCAGAAGAGGTTTTAAAGAAAAGAATTGTAAGGGAAGAGGCTAACTCCACATGCACTTACTACGCAAACAAGCAGTGACTTCCTTCCGCTACCCCCTATCATTCCACTTCTGTCGGGTGACATCTCTCCCATTTTCTCCATGTTTGGAACACTATCACCTCAGTCAAATGGGTCTTACAAATTATCCAATATGGTTAGTGCCTGGAACTTGCAGACACTCCCCCAAACATTCCTCCAAAATAATCATGCAATGTCACAGGAACATCTTACCCTTCTAAAGCAAGAAGTTCTCTCTCTGTTAGAGAAAGGAGCTATAGAACCAGTACTTGATTTCCGAAAGATGAAACAACTGTTTCTTGCTTTTGCGCAACCACATAAAGGCAATCCTATATCAAAATTGGGCATTGCAAGGTGAATAATCAAGTACATTCAGACATGCTATGCAAAGGCAAAATGAACACTGACAATTTCCCCTAGAGCACATTCCACACGCAAACTAGGGGCTTCTATGGCATTCTTAGGGAATATACCCATAGAGGACATCTGCAAAGCTGCAACATGGACTACACCTCATACATTCACAAAACACTATTGTGTAGATGTGTGTAGATGTGTTAGCAAGACAGCAAGCTAGTGTCGGTCACGCAGTTTTACGGACATTATTTCAGACGACTGCATCAGCTACAGGTTCGCCACCGCTTTGGGAGATAACTGCTGTATAGTCTATGCAAAGCATGTGATCTACAGCTCACATGCCTCAAACGGAAAATGCTACTTACCCAGTATGCATCTGTTAGCATCTGTTGGCATGTAGAGCTGTAGATTCCCATGTGCCCACCCGCCTCCCCGGGTACATTTACCTGTTGCAGTAATATCTTACTTAGATACATATATACATGGACATCTCTTACTTACCCTCTGCGGCAAACAATCTAACAATGGAGCTGATGCCCATGCGCAATATCACCAAAAGGAGTCACCTACTTTGTGACTGGAAAAGACTTCTTCGAACAAAAACAAAGTGCAAACATCCGGACCCAACACTAGATGGCGGTCTATGCAAAGCATGTGAATCTACAGCTGTACATGCGAAGAACAGATGCATACTGGGTAAGTAGTATGAGAGAGAGAGAGAGAGAGAGAGAGAAAGGAGTTATAGTGAATTAAAGGTTTTGCGTAAATTGTAACTTTAAGGTAAAACTATAACTTTAGATTTTCGAATGTTTGTACTTTGGTTTGTATATAAAGAATAAACAAGGTTTTCCTAACTATGACTAGGTGTTAATCTTTTTTTTTTCCATTGAATTTTGATGGCTTTTAATGAAAGTCTTTTAAATCGTAAAGTATACTATCGTCCACTTGAGTCTCATTAAGTGGAGTGTTGTAGAGTACTGGACAGTATTGTAGCAGGTAGTGTTGAAGCGTGGAGTGGCATAGACTGAAATATCATGGAGTGGCTTAGAGGCTTAAAGTGCTTCTACAGGCATATATCCTTGCATTGGTGCAGACATACGACTTTCAGGAATTTTCAAGATTTTACAATAGTAGACTTGGGAACCGTATTCCTAGCATATTTTTGTGAATTTTTGTCTTCACATAAGCAATCAAACAATTTTTTGAATTAAGATATGACATAAGCAGAAATACATGCGTATATGCTCATGTCAAATATGCTCTGTGTTTGCAAATTCACTGTCCCTACACTATAGAAAAATATTTAATTCTGTCCTTGTAAAGAGTAAATTGCCCCCTTTCTAAGTATGGGAAGATATTGGATAGGAGTTGGTGAATAACCTTTACCATGTACATTTGTGGATGTGCACAGACTCTCATGGCGTTACAACCTTGCAACTGCTGCTTCCAAACTACTTCCATTCCTTGAAAGTAGATTTGCAGAAGAAGGCTACATCAGTGCCTTGTTAGAAACCAAACCTTATTTGGATATTTTCTGTCTCATTAACTGGTAATAATGCAATTGATGCCATCATTTGTTCCTTCACTGTCTTACCCCACGAAGGACAAACAGGACACTTAGATTCCTGAAGCATTTCGTCCCTTGGATGATTGATTTTTTTTATGAACGTAACACGCCTGCTGTAGACTAATTTCAAACTACAGTTGTTTGTGACACACTTTTATGGAGAAGCTATTTGATTCCATAAAGTTAAAGGTCAAAATAATATTGTATCGAAAGTAAGGTCTTTTGTGTAATTGTAAAAACATGCCCTTATCTGGTAACGTATAACTTTGCATTTTCTGTTCACATTTCTTTACTTAATAGTTCCACAGATTGTGCATGCCTAGTTCTGAATGCACAATTTTCCATAATTGTTCTCCCTCACATTGATAACATGTTTTGAGTTCCTCTTACTTTTTCCTTTTTATTTTGTCCTGAGTCCATTGAATTAACTGAAAATATTGATTTGTGTATTTAACAGATGTAACTAGCTTCATACAAAGTTGAAATGTGATCTCATTGCATTTATTCTTAGTATCACTTATAATTCCGTTATCTTTCAGTATTTACCTCTATTTTCTTAATTAAAAAACAGTTTATGATCAGAACTTAAGTATTATGAAAGACTAACTAGTCCTGTTTTTTTTCTTAATAGGACTTTTTTACTGACTCTTTTCGAATGTTAAAATAAGTTGCTTTGAGTCAGTAGTGTATGTAATCTCCATCAACTAGTAGGCAACGTCCAAACGGTAGGAATATTAAAAAGGTGTCATATTCTGCAGGAAAGTTCAAATTGAACGAACAGCCCAAAAAAGGCGAAGGCTTGGATGGATAGGGGTAGCCAGCAGAGAGGTGTTGTCTGTCAGAATAAGAAAACCATAGCGTGGAAAATTCATAAGCCGTCATTAAAATGTGATGAATACCCCCAGTCCTCAACATCTTTGTTTATCAGCGTTTGAGTGACGTGAATCGTCGATAATCCTTTCTACTCAATGTATTCACGTAATGTCATGGCATAGCATCAACTGGTTCTGGTAACACATACAGGAATGGCTTGATTTTCTGACTTAAAGCCCCAGAACTGCTTGTTGTCTTGATAGCTTTGTATTGCTCAGTGTAAAGACCATTGTATTTTAATTTTCCTTTTTATTGCCACAGGTTCGTCAGGCTGCCTTCCAATCCTTGGGTCCATTTATTTCTACCTTTGCAAACCCATCCAGTGCTGGCCTTTATATCAAGGAGGACGGTACACTCAGCATACGCCCATCTTCAGAAGATCTATTGACTACTTCCAACTGTAGTGAAAATAGTGTTGATTCGAGCAGGTAAAAATCTATAGGGAATGGAAATGTCAGAGAACCTGCTCTATCTGATAAAGCGTATTCCACTGTGTATATATAGCAAGCTATTAAGAACAGATGTATTGTTAAAATAACAGCACCTTGTTTTGGTAAAATAGCTCAGGATCCCGGTCTTCGGTCTGTGAATTTGCATGTAACAATCTTGGCAGAGCAGACTCATGTGGGTGATGAAACAAGAGATAGCCAGTTGGGTAATAACACTTATTAGGACCATATGTGAAGCATTTAGAGCCGGATTGCTAATAAGGACTCAACATTCACAGACTAGGACTGTCATGATATGCTGGCTTAGGGAGCATTCTGTACTTACCACCACTTCCCTCTCTTGTGTGCTGATGTGCTTTGCATCCCCATCTCTTTATTCTTTTTATCTCTCCCCCAAAGTTGAAAGGTGGATCTGTTGTCCAAAACTCAAATAGAACTGCTCTTGTTACGTGTGGTGCAGATCCCATGGTTTGACTTAAGGAAGATCTTTTGCACTTTAAAGGTTCTCCTGGTCATCTCCACCTCTCACCTCGCTCAAGTGCAGAACAAAGCCCAGTAGCCATAGAAAAACTAAAAGGAGTGGTTTGGTTATTCTTCTCTACTTCTGTGGTACTGAACTGCTTTCCTTTACCTTTTGACAATGGATCCACTATTCCCTTCCAGTGAGACACAAGTACAATGTCTGAATCACTTCATCATTCCACTTGTAGATTGCTTATAATTGTGCTTTTTTTTTTAGTTGCAGGCATGTTTTCACAGTTGTTCTTCTGCTTGCTAGACACTTGAGTCCATAGTATGGTACTGTTAGATAACATTAGTTTTTTGTTTCCAACTTGGTAATTTGAATCAGTTTTTCTACATGACGCATTTCTAAACGGTTATAAGAGGTTACAGTTGCTCTATAAGCTGCCATTTTTGTGCATTGTCCTCTACATATTGACCATTATCGTCCATGTTTTAATGGACTTTCTTTAAAACACTGGAAGCAATATCAAATTAAAACACATTATGTGTAGTTTAGACCTCATTAGTTCCAGCTAGCATAATAAATGTGCCCTGAATTCTTTGAGGGTTTTAGATCTGCTTTGTTTGTATGTATATGCTATTGTAGTCTAGTCTCTGCTTATTCTGTACTTGCAGTGCAGAGGAGGTTGTCAAATCCCAGGCCCACCAAGCAGCTGAGGAGCCACCAACTGAGAAAAATGGCCCACAGTCTTCGGAGTCAACGAACGTGGACATAAAAGTGGACAGAGTGACCGCCTCTGATGGCGGGAGCACTGATGGATTGCCTTGTAGTGAGCATACATCAGCACCGGAAATCAGGGGGACTGGCGAGTGCCCTGGGCCTGGAATGAACACCTCAGATTCCATTTCTAATCATTGCAAGGATGTGTTTAACTCTTTCCTTTACTGGCGCTCCCCTTTACCGGATATTAGCCAGGATTTGAAGTTGCTTCAGACAGATGGTGAAAAGGACGAAGAAGAGCAAGACAACACACAGTCCGCATCCCTCTGCAATGCATACGCAGCCAGCAGTGAGATTAAAAAAGTCCTGGAAAGTTTAAAAGAGCACATGGATGACCCAGATGTTCAAGGTAATACAGTGAGTAATGAAATAGGGGCAGGTAGAGGGCACACTGAACCAGCCTAGAAAATTAATGATAAGGCGGCACCACTCTCCATTAAGGGGTACCATAGGTGAACAATTTCACCACAGAGAATCCTGCTTTGGAGACAAGAGGGTCAGTGACAAGAAGAGGAAATCTTAAGTCACTAGCTATAAGGAGAATACATTATAAAAGTACAGTGTAGCAGAGGTTAACCCATCCAATAATAGAAATTGAGTGCAACATAAAGGAGTAGATGGAGACACATTATGCTTGTCAGTAAGAGATGGGTTTGCCTAACTGATAATAAATGTGGGTGCCATGTTTTAAGACTATACTGCAATGAACACATTCCTATCAGTATAAAGGGCTCTAAGAATGTATTTGCTAGTTCATTATAGAAGAACATAAAAAGCAACTAGAATGTTTAAGCTCTGCCTGTTTGGTATGATGAATTGGCATGCCAGCATATAGTTCTAATTTGTAACCCTGAAGGCATATGTTTGGCTTAAAACACTATACGTTCTACATAATAAACATAGATGGCTTTTTTCATTTGTTTTGTTGCTCCAATTGGGGCAAATGGGATTAAATGCCACAGTGTCTGTGATTGAGTAATTGTGTATGAAGCCATTAATGTTTTTTGGATGGAGTCCGAACCCTTAACTTTACATGAAGTCACGTCTAGTGGCTTACTTTCCTCTCCATAATACTGTTTGTACCTTTGAAAGTCTTTCAAAATAGGACTGAACTACTGATATATGAAATCGTTTTAAAAAGATGACTCTTTTTTTTTTTTACCCTACGTATGTTACAGCTCAGGTCCAGGTACTGACTGCAGCATTGCGGGCTGCTCAACTAGATTCAGTGAATGACAATGAAACAAGAAGCACTGAGAAGACTATGAAGGCTCTGCCGCAGGAAGCACCCTCTTTTAAAGATGAAAACAAAAACATTCCTGCCTCTCCTGAGTCTCCTGAGAAAGCCTCTGAGGTCTCAAAGGCCTGCTCATTTCAGAGCATTGTGAGTATTTCAAGCCAGTGACTTGCACCATGTTTCACTTCAAAACCAGACATCTACCATATGATGTGCCAAAGCGGCATATTCCCCCATACAGCGCATTATTATTCACTGCCAAGCCATTGGTTTTAACATGTGATATGATGCAAATTTCTCAGAAAGGTAAACTTTTTAGACCTGAGAGCTCAACAATCAATTTAAATGTTGGGTAGGCCATATGTATTTTGTCTTATCCAAGTGTCTCTACTAGAGATAAGGATTTCACGATCTGCAATTTCAGGGCTGTAACTAGACAAGTGTATAGCTAAGCATTAACAGTGTAATTCAGATCAGTTGCGTCTTGTGAACAACATTGTGTCCATAGCTATAAGTCGTACCACATTAGGAGAAGAAGGATATATGTTGGCATATGTGTCACTTTTTGAAGGGTAGTGTACTTATATGCCACTTAAGCTCTTATTCAGTTGATGCATGAGGATATATACCGGTGCTGCTTTGTGAATTATAGTAGCCCTGTGGGTTTGTGTAACATTTGGGGCAGTATCTCCATTAATTCTCCATTCAAAGCTTCATTTGGTCTTTTTACACATAAACATCGTGTTATTACTTGTTTTATACTCAAAATATACTAAAATTTCTTTCTCTACAAACCTTGTTAAACCATTACTTTGCACAACCTGCATTGGCATAGCAAAAGGGTGTCGCGCTTAGGACCGTATAAGTATTTAGTTATGCACACACATATCCTTGGTGCAACAACATCAACTGTTGCATGGCTAAACCCTCATAAGGTCCCAAAGGCGAGACCTATTGGCTATGCTAATGCTTGTTTTAGGTTTTGAGCGCTGCTTTTTTGTTCCCTCTGGAAACAGCTGAACCAATTTACATGGGTACGGCTATGAATTATTTGTGCTAAACATGGCAGTGTAAAGCCGTTGAGCTGTTTTATTGCTGTGAGTGTAGTTTGTGTGCTTCTCAGGGGGTAGACCCTGTCTACATTCACAGCATCCCTTATGGTGAGGTATGCGGTAGTATGGGTGCAAAACACCCCCTGAAAGGTAATGTAATTGTGTAATTATAAGATGTACATTCTCCACTAGATATACCGAATGTTGTATGTCTCAGAACAGCCTCAGAATCTACAGCTCTCTATTGCTTCCTAGCTACGTTTGCCCTTTAGAAATAGTGATACATACATAAAACACCTCCAGAAGGATTTAATCAGAAATTCAACTATAATATTTATTTCCCTTTTTAATATTAATATTTAGCCTTCTGGGTTCCAATCACAGTACTAACTTTGTAATGGTTTCTGGATTTTTGCAATGTTGTAGAATTTACATTCTAGGCGACAGCCTCTGCTTTTGCGAAAGGAGAATAAAGTTAGCAGCCCACAGCTCCCCCTAATCACAAGGAAATCTGATTTGTCTTCTGTAGACCAAATAAATCCACCTCTGAAACTTACTTGATTCGAAGATCACCTTAAATATTAACTCTTCTTAATATTTCGACTTTAAGCAGGAACTACTGAAAGTTAAACTTTTTACGATTTGTAAGAAAACGTTTAAGAAGCTTGGAGATCTGACGTGAGTAAAACAGCGTAGTTGGTTACTGCACCTGCTGCATAGAACTTTGAAAAACCTTAGGATCACATAATCAAATTTCAGCAGGGTATCTTTTTAAGGTTGATATATTTTTTTTTCAAAGTAGCATGTATCTGGGGAAGAACATATTCTTTAAGCGCCATGACACTTCGGCGAGATAGCCGATTATCCATGTTACAACACTTTCATTTTTATCACCAGTTCAAGTATTAACTATATTGATCTCGTTACTCTAATACGTTTGATTGAGAAAGAAAATGAGCCTTGCGATATTTGGAAGGAACGGAAATGCTCAGAGAGAAGAATGTTCACATTTGTTCTTGTTGTGGTGGGAGGTGAAAACAAAAGCAGTACTGTGAGGGTTGTGGAAGAAAAGGCCTAGACAAACTAGAACAGACTGCACCCACCTTTCCAAGGTTACTGACAAATATTTGGGAAATATTCGGACATGTCTTACTCCATCATGAACAGGACAGGATAAAATGTACATTCTGTAGAAGGAAATCTGCCAAGAAACTGATGCCCCTAAGAAACTTGCTGGGCTGGGACAGAGAACGTTTGACTTTCTTAAGAATTTGGCAACATATTTCCATGTAAGAGTACTAAAAAGGCACAACAGCTCATTGTTGTTAATATCGTATTTGCCAGTTCCAGCATTTTAAATGCTTACCAGTTCCTGGCTGCCTCCGCTACAAGTGAGCGACCTCTGCTGCACACTGCGCCACCTAGGAGATGGTAACATGACACCTAATTAACAAATAGTAATCAGCACGATGAAAGGCGCACAGACAGGGGAGCAAGAGTAAAGCGCGTGCGGCCATGCTAATTGAAAACAGATGGCCCCTGCGCGCGCTGCTCGCTCCCGCAAGGTGGTTGCCACCACAAGCCCTCATGCTTGAAAAGAGTAGATCGATTTCTAAAGGTCATCTCCTAGAGCAGCTCATGGGCTGCTCTAAGGCTCGACCTAAAAAGCAGTGTGCTTACATCATTGTCTATACCGTATTCTGATTGCTGTTTTGCCTTGAAAAGTGCACACTGTGTGAAGTAGTATATTCTTATTCTGCTTTTGGTGCATTTGCTTGTCTTGTGCTTTGTAGTGTCTCACTGATGTATGCTAGCTACTGTCTTTGAAGCCGAGCCTCAAAATGTGGCACTGGTGCCAGACCCTTTTTTGGAAAAAATGGGGCCCCTGCCTCATAGGATGAACCCTGGCAAGGTAAAGTATTTTTTTGAAAAAGGGAAAGTGCACACCGGGTTAAGTGTACTGGTAATTTGAGAGTAACATAGACATGCATTTTATAAAAACTCATTCTTCACTCATAGAATTATGATTGATGTTATTTATTTTTTGCATATATTTGATATTTATTCTTGGATTATTTTTAGTTTCTGTTTTTTAACTTTTTTTTCCTATTTTGCTTTTGTACATATATATATTTTTACTATTTTTGTTACCAAACACATTGTTACATACAAAACATTAAACGATTTTCTCATAAATAACTGTTTTTAAAAACCACATCATCACTATTTGAAACTTAATGTAAACGCAGAATTAATTCCTTCCCATTAATTCCTGGTGCCAGACCCTCCAACAGGAGTTATAATTGGAGGCAGTTAACTGGATCACATACTGCAGTTTTTTTGTGGGTGTAGAAATGCATGAGCACCAGTAAAGAGGAGATTCACTCTATTTTCATGAAGGCTGAAATTGATGCTGCCAAAGAACGTTGGAACATAAACCTTACTTTATATTTAGAATTCTCCCAATGAACTGCTGCAACTATGCATGGATATTCAGGTCACCTGACAGGAGATGATCTGTGAGTAAATTGACTACTTCGTTCCATCTTCTGGTGTTCGAATTGAGGCAAAGATTATTTCCGTCATTGCAGATTATTGGCTGTACCCAAAAATCGCACACTGTCTTTAGGGAGCCAAGCCTTGGCCTAAATTCTCCCAACATACTTAAACCTGCCCTTTAATGTTACTTGTACCGGTTTTAATCTGGCTGCACTAGAGATGTCAAAAAGTATCTATCTGCTGCTGCACCTTTATGGAGGTTGACAAAATATTTTCCCAAGTGTTGTGCATTGTTTTAGATGTTTTTTGTTTTTGTTTTACAGGACTCCCAAGAGGAAATGATTACAGCAAATGAATCAATGCTAGAAGACAGCACAGACTTGTTATTTGAAGATGAGAAATCTAAACTACAGGTACAACTACATATTACTTTGATCACACAAGTTAATCTCTAAGGGAGACGAATGCTTCCAATTACAACATCAGAAAAGTTTAGTCTCAAAACTCCAAAACCTCTTAATAAATGAGTTTGCCAAAGACATTTTGAGTGCACTCCATACCCTGTCCAGCAGTTGGACCTACCAGTATCCTTTTCCTTAGTCAAACGTGAAGCTGTTCCTCAGATAATTGAGAATGCGTCTTTCTTTGATCATTCAAGCTATAGTGTACTCTTCTGTAATATGGCAGGTTTGTGTAACAAAATAGTTAACCTAGGCTGGTTCACTTTTGTTTCTAAGCTTTACATCTTATGTGCACAGGAGACCTGGCAGTCGACCCTTTCCATGTAAGTGGATTCAGAACTTTCCTCCAACCAGCGCTGTTAGAGCTAAAGGCGGCTGGTTTATTTGTTTCCAACATTATGCCACTTTCCGAAATAATTGTCTGGTCTACATCAAATTTTAACCAGATAATATTGTTGGAACGTTTGCAAAAATGTAATGGTGTTCTTAATTATTACATCATCCCTGACTCTGGGGAAGTTTTGACTGTATAAAATGTTGTCTCTACGGCAGAGAGCGTCAAAGGAATACATAATAGTATGGGGTGGTGATTTTAATATTCATCCTTGCCCCCACCCTCTGAAAGGGTATGCGGTATGATGGACATTTGATGTGCCGATCAAACACGTTATGCACTCAGAATATGGCAACAAGGTAAACAAGATGATATATGAACATGGCCTCGCTTAAGCTAAAGACATATGTTGTGGCTCCCTTCGAATTGCAATTTCAGTGTTAGGGGCACCCACGTGGCAATTGATTATATTCTTTCATCTCTTACCGCACAGCGCTTTCTCACCAATTTTACTACGCATTGGAACGCCCTTAGTGATCATTCTCCTCGGAGTGTGCATTTTAACTTTATTTCTTGGTTGAAACATGCACCCATGGATAAAGTATGTGCATGGAACATCGAAGTAGCTTCTAGCAGTGGTCTTTCCTTACACTGGTCGAAGGTCAACTCGACTGACTTTTTAAGTAAACTGTTTGCCAAGTTTAGGTATGGCTTTGATAACTACTTGGATGAGACAGCCAACCCTACAATTGTTTTGTGTGCATTCATAAACATCTCTACAGGGATTAAAGATCTCTTTCGAGATGAGAACCCTCCAAGTAAACCTCCGAAGCAAGGGTGGTTTGATTCACATTGTTCCAAGGTGCATCCAAATCTTAAAGCCGCCGTTCATTAAACTCCTAGGTGGATGTATGACGTTACAACGCATACTTTTACAAAGCATACCATTACAACGCATTTTTTACAACGCAACATCCATTACAACGCATTCCATTACAACGCATGCCATTACAACGAATTTTAAAAAACTACCTTTACAACGCATTCCATTACAACTCATTCCATTACAACGCATACTACCTTTACAACGCATACCATTACAACGCAGACCATTACATTGCATGTATGGTAAGTATTGGATAGTGTAGGGGTAAAAATTACTATTCTAACTCGAGGGGGTGCAACAGTAGGGTAAGTGTTGGATAGTGTAAGGGTAAAAATTACTATTCTAACTCCAGAGGGTGCAACATTAGGGTAAGTGTTGGGTAGTGTAGGGGTAAACATTACTATTCTAACTCCAGGGGGTGCAACAGTAGGGTAAGTGTTGGATAGTGTAGGGGTAAAAATTACTATTCTAACTCCAGGGGGTGCAACAGTAGGGTAAGCGTTGGATAGTGTAAGGGTACTTGGCGTTGTAATGACATGCGTTGTAATGACATGCGTTGTAGTGACATGCGTTGTAGTGACATGCGTTGTAGTGACATGCGTTGTAGTGACATGTGTTGTAGTGTCATGCGTTGTAGTGTCATGCGTTGTAATGGATGCATTGTAACGGCATGCTTTGTAATGGATGTTGCGTTGTAAAAGTTTTCTTGTAATGGTAGTGCATTGTAAAGGTTGTTTCCCCTCCTAGGTGTACCAGTGAGGTGCAGATGGGTAGGAAGGAATATAGACTAGCCTTAAAGCAAAGGAAGCATGCCTTAAATGCAGAGTCCTGGGAGGCCCTTATTGCGGCTAGTTCAGCCAGTGATTTCCCACCCTTCTGGCTCGTGAATTTGGCCTTCTTGAAAGACGAGCAGGTCCCATGATTGGAAGTAACTATCACCGAAGCAGAGTGGGTGGCACACTTCTCTAAAATTTACCTCAATCCTATTCTGCAGCTGCCGCAGCAGGTGGCCTCCCTATGAACTCTCAGGGTGGAACCATCAACTATCCGGAGGTTCTCCCTTGATGAAGTTAACAGGGCTCTCATGCACAGTAAAGGCGGTAAGGCTCCCGGCTCACATGAAATTCTGGTTTACCTGTATAAAGAGAACGTTTGATCATGGGGGCCTATTTGAACCATTGTGCTTAGAGCATGCTGTAGTCTGGTGCCTTTGAATACCTAGCTGGATTCTTTAATTCTCCCTATTTACAAAAAGGTGATCGTGATAATCCTTCATGCTACTGACCGATCCCCATACTTGACTCCCTGGTTAAGGTCATCAGCAGGATTATACTGGACAGGTTGGAGGAGTGGGATGAAAACAGAGATGCTGTCAGACACTCAATATGGTTTCCGCAGGGGCATAGTGATGATTGAGCAGTGTTTTAAATTTGAGTTTGTTATTGGGAAAGAAAGGACATCTGTTCCTGGCATTTCGGTTTGACTGCGTCATCCACTCTAAATTGCTGTCTATTTTAGAGGACCTAGGCGTAGATCCCACTATAATTGTGTTCTTACAGGACCTGTACATAGGCAGCGGAGCTAGAGTGTCTTAGGGACTAAAGAGTGAATGCAAGTTGTCGTTTACTGAGGAGAGGGGTGAGACATGGATGTCCACTTGCCCCCTTCTTGTTTACCCTATACATCAACAATCTTGGTAATGTGTTGGTTGAGGGATGCAGGCAACTCCCCCACCTCGAACAGCATCCACTTCCATCCTTCCTCTACACTGTCGATGCCATCCTTATGGCCCGTAACCTCATGGGCCTTAAGCGCTTACTGATCTCTTTTACAGGACCTGGAATTAATAACCAATTTGACTAAAACCTTTGTAATGAAGTGCGAAAAAGGCAATGTGGAATATGGAGATCTATTTGTTAATAGCACAAAACGGAGTTTTACCCCTTCATTTAACTATCTGACGGTTATGCTTTCAAAGAGTAGGTCATGGAAGGATGCAATTAATGCAAGGAAGCTAACTTATTTTTTTTTACATCAAATGCTGCATTGTGTAATTTTGCACACAAGCTTGGTAATAAATCGATTCATTAAATGTTAGCTATATACAAGTGTGTTTCCACACCATTGTATGGGGTGGATCTTTGGGGATTTTGGAATACTGTTAATTTAAAACTGTGGATAATTCTTTTTTTTTTAGAACCCTATCAGCAGTTCCCCAGAGTTGTCTGTCCCAAGTTTGCCACTCAGAATTGGGGATGCCGTTTTTAGTTGATTTCGCTCACACACGTTGCATTCTGTTGTGACTTAAAGTGTGGACCAGTGCGGACACCAAAGGTGATCATGAATTGCCTCAAATCGACTGCATCTTTGCAAATTCCTTGGCTAAAAAATGTGAAACAAATTTGCTATGATTTGAGGCACGTGGAATTTTTTGAGTGCCCGGAAACATTGTACTCTGTGTCAGAAAAAGATTTATACAAAACGTGTTTCACTGTGTGAGGAAGCTAGGCTCACATATGAATTTACTTAACCAAGTGTTCTTAAGAACAAATTGTCACTGGTCACCTTTTCCTTGCAACCGTACCCAAGGTATGCTTTTAACACCGAAAACAATTTGGTCTTCACCCGGTTTAGATACTTTTAACCTATTAGTTACCTTCCGAAATCGGAATGATTGGTTAAAAATCTTTCGAAATACGCATGTGACAACACTTCATCTCAAAGCACCTTACGTACTTTTGTTAGGACTTAAGGAAATGCTATTTTTTACAGATTTTCTGCAACCTTGATTTTAACAATGTCGTTCTACTCTCTTGTACTTGTAAACCTTAGTCTCTGTCAATTTGTTATTCTGTTGCAAGTTACTTATGTACAGTTTTACAGTCTTGAAAAAAATTGATTTTATGCAATGATTTCAAGATGGCAATTTTTACTGTTGACTATTTTCTATGTGTACTTTTATGATTTCTGATGAATTCTAATAAAGTAGATTTTTTTTTTTTAGTGCACGGTTTTGAAAATATCTTACAATAAAGAACGTTACCTGTAAAAAAATAAGATGGTTACATTATCAAAAGGTGATTTGTAGCATAACATCAATTCTAAGCAAAGTAAAAAATTCATTAAAGTTATTCAGTGACCCACAGAGTATGGAAATCATTTCTTTTTATGAAATCTACTGGGTTTTTTCCCACATCAATTTGTGAATATTTCTAGCACCACTGTCTTCCATTGAGTCTCATTCTGTCATGAATTTTGTTCAGCGCAACGAAAAGGAGCTCCTACTTTGAGGTGTAGGAAACGTGCTCTTTATATAGTGGACCAAAACGAGGTACACTCTATAATGAGTCCAACCAAACCCTGATTGTTTTTCAGAGGCACAAATGACATCCCAAATGCTCTCTTTTGTAGTAGAGAGGGCCATCAGATTGAGGGTTCAAAACCAGGGCAGCTGGGCCACTCTGCGGTGCTGATGTCCCTCAAGGGCTCCTTTGTTTTGGATTCCTGACTGGACTCTCACAGACTCTGCTTGCTGCAAGGGTTACGATACCTCGAGTATTGGTACTGTGTGGCTCCAGTTGGTCCTGGTACCTATCACTCGGTGAGGGGGGGGGCAGATCTGACCTTCAGAAGCACAGGGCCCTCTTCCTGGGAGGCTGCTGATTCGGGCTGGCCAGGGAGTGGCAGCACAGTAAACTGGACTTTGCGTTTCGGGGCCTGTGGACTGCAGGGGAGTAGCTCCTCTACTCCAAGGGGGATTGCTTGGCGATTTGAGAAAGCTGGCAGTCTCCTGGGGTTTTTTTGAAGCTGGTCAGATGCAGAACGAGTTGCTGGGATTGGGCTTTGTCAAGAATTAGTGCAGCAGGCAGGGTGTTGTGCCAAAAGTCCATATATCTTCCGTACTCACTTTTTCTTACAGCTCTTGATATCCTTCTCTGCCGTCGAATCGGAGTTCCTGGTGTACTCAATTTAGTAGCATTACATGGAGTAACAGGTAGTTGCCAATGGACTACTTGCCTTTAGGGTGCCTACACCCTCTATATGACCGCTTCCTATGGGAAGTGGGCATAACCCTGACCCAGAAAGCCTAATTCTGCCAAAACTTAGAATGGTGAAATTTTAAACATCATGTCCACTTAAGCTAGCCCACCTTAGGAGTAGTTCTATCGTTAGAGGGGGCATACCTCTTGACAGCGAATTTCCCTGCCTGTCCTGTTACCAAATTGGGCATGGGGTGGCATTTCCCCTGTCTGGGGAAGCCTTGGGTCACATATCTGAGGCAACAGAGGCCTTTGAAGCCTCCTGCCTTGATATGCTGATCACTTTGCCATCCTGCTTAAAGGAAAGGACAACACCTCTGGCAAGAGCAGGAATTGTTCCTCTCTCCAAGAGTGTGGGATCTCACCTGTAGGGGATCAGAAACCGTCTGTTGCAGCAGGGTGATCTACACCAGTCAGCAAGCACACTAGTAGTTGGTAGGTTTCAGGGGGCACCTCTAAGGTGCCCTATGGGTGGATGTATTAACAAATGCATCACTGGAATCAGTGTGGTTTATCAATACGAGATGCTTGATACCAAATTTCTCTACTTTCAGTGAGCCATCATGTAGCTGGGGAACTCATCTCTGGACCCTGGCAGCTCTGGCCTCTCTGGCTACACTAGATGCGGTAACAGGTCTTAAGCGACTCCAGTTTCCCTTCCTTGGCTTATGTTGTCCTCATTTTGTTGTACCCTATGTCCCCAGTTGAGTTCAGACTGCACAGTATTTGATCCGTTTATATGTCACCCGCTGTTGAGACTCATCAGCTATGATATGCCTTGTCTAGGGGTATTGACCCATGACTTTATATAATTGCCTTGAACTACTCGCCTGTTATTCTTTTTCTTTTGCTATTAAGCACTGCACATTATGATGTTGGCCATCACCTTTCTATTTTCTTAAGTTTCTGCTATATGAGCACTGCTCTGATCGTATCTTTTGAAAGTTGGAAACATTTTAATAAAAAGATTTAAACAAAAATGTAGCTGGGGAACTTGTAAACACCAGTGTCCAGCATATGCTCTTAAAATGGATTCCTTGTTATCTTGTAACCAATAACCAATCAGACTTGGATATCATAGGGGCATATCTGCTCATTTAGATATATCCACACATGCAGTGTAGGGCACCCTGCCTTAGGGATGTAAGGCATGCTCTAGGGGTGACTTACCTGTACTGCATGCAGTGTCGCAGGTATGGCACACAGGAGGTGTGCCATGTCTTTTCTTTTCTCTGGACCAAGGCACGCAGCCTGCTATGGCAGTTTGCATGTTTGAGCTCAGGGCTCCTTTAGGGTGGCACAATACATGCCACTGCCCTTAGGTATCTACGTTAGACTCCTACCCTAGGTACCAGGGGCACTATTCACTAGGGAATAACAAGGGGTGCTAAAGGTATTGACGATTGGGGGAACAAAATATGCAGTTTTAGGGAAACATCTGGCACCTGGGACCTGGATAGCAGGAATCCAGTGCACTTCTGTCAAAATTTACACCAGGCAAAAAGTGGAGGTGACCATGTCTACACGCATTGGCATAGCCAATAGGTCTTGCTTTTGGGACCTTATAAGTATTTAGGTATGCAGCACAATATCCTTGGTGCAACAACATCAACTGTTGCATGGCTAAACACTTATAAGGTCACAAAGGAGAACATATTGTATATGCCAATGCTTGTTTATTTTTTTGTCTTTGAGTGACTTGTGATATCTCTGGTCTGCCATGATTGTGGGCCGTCCAGTGCTTTCTTGTGGAGCAATGAGCAGAGGTGGAAGCCCTTGGGCAGTGTGGTTTGCGCCGGCCCAGTCAAGGAGGTGAGTAGTAGGGAATCAGGATGAGAGGAATCAGTCCAGACATCAATCTGGAGTCACAACCTTACCATAACTATCCCCCCCGGTAACAGCGTGATCCTAGTAGTGGCCTTGTATGGGAGAAACCCTTCTCACACCGTGCAGAGTGCTAGCTTGCCAGGATGATTGAAAGATGCAGTAATAGGCACTGTACACAGAACGCTGAAAGTTGAGCACTGTTTGTCAAGATTATGACGCCAGCTGAAAGATTCAGGTCTCAGTTGTAGATGTTAGGGTGTAAACAGTACTGCAGTGTTAAAGCTAAATAATAATTGTGTCCATATATTCCTGAAGAACCAGGTCAGTAGCCAGGCATTCAAATATGTTCAAATACTCATGCAGAGACGGGTCAGAAGGCAGTTGGAACCACTGGCTTAGAGAGCAAAGCAGGAGGAGAGGCCAGATGGTGCCAGGTAGGGATCCCAAACTCAGACTTGGTCTCATTCAATGAGTTATGGCAGCCCTCACAGTTTATAATTTGTTAGTATGGCAAGCTGACACCATTTCGATGCAGGATCAATAGATAGCGATATTAGAGAGGACAGCCATCCAGGTTGGGGTTGGAGCGTTACTGGCGGTAATGGTGATGGTAGGGGCAGCGCTAAGATACCGGTGGAGACTGAGAAGCAGGGGCTGCGAAGGGCACTCCCTGGATCACGCTGCAGACGCAGATCAGCGTGCACGTTCTTTAGGCATGGGGGAGAAGGAGATTCGGACCGGGTAGGCACAATATCATCAGTGGTCAACCTAGGGCTGTGGCGTCATTTAGAATGCCTGCTGTAGGCCTTGTGGGAGATTTGGTGTTATCCGCAAACAGTTGCATCCGATCACCCGTGAAGCAGACACCGTCACCTTAGTGGTTGCACCGGGAGGCGTGTCTGGAAACAGACCTCGCAGGGTGACCGCGATTATAGCTTTATAGCAAAAGTAAAGAAATAGATGTTTTTTTCTATTTCTTTACTTTTGCTATAATCGCGGCACCCGCGCTTTCCTTTTACCGTTAAAAGTAAAGCACGGGTGTCACGATTAGCCTGAAGCGGGCGAGGAGGGAGTGGGAGAAGGGAGGGGTAGGGGAGGGATTCAAGCGTGCGTTGAAAGAAGCCAAAT
Source organism: Lissotriton vulgaris (assembly GCF_964263255.1). Taxonomy (NCBI): domain Eukaryota; kingdom Metazoa; phylum Chordata; class Amphibia; order Caudata; family Salamandridae; genus Lissotriton; species Lissotriton vulgaris. The sequence goes on from NW_028242776.1 coordinate 781,311, forward strand.
GGCAGCTGTGCACATCGCGCGCTCGTGCGCGTAATAGCAAGCTGGTGGCCGGCAAAGTAGCACTTTTAAAAGCAGCTACTAAATGTCTCGCCAAACAGCGCATGCGCTGGCTCAGGCTAGACCTAATAAGGGGCACTTTAGTACACAACTCCTCCCCAAATGAAAAATAAGGAGACTAACCTTTCCCAAGAGAGTCTTCAGCGTCTAAATGGAAAAACCTGGAAAGACCATTTGCCATGGTCAGTCCCAGGTCTGTGCTCCACTCAAGTCCATACCCTGTTGAGAGCTGGACTACCTCAGCAATTTGTCTTTTCACCTTTCATCTGCATTAGCCATCTGAGAGGCCTGTGATCATTTTGGACAAGGAAGTGAGTGCGAAACAGGTATGGCCTCAACCTCTTAAGGGACCAAACCACAGCAATGGTCAAACCTCAAACACTTTTCTCTGTTTAGTAACCTCCTGCTAATGAAAGCAACAGGCTGGCTACGGTCATCATCATTGATCTGGGAAAGGATAGCTCGAATCCATGTTCAGAGGCATCTGTCTGCACTATGAACTGCTTCGAATAATCTGGAGCTTTAAAAAAAGGGTGATGAGCACATTGCTTCTTTCAGGGTATCAAGGCCTTTTGACAGCTCACAGTCCAGTTTATCATCTTTGGCAACTTCTTGGAGGTAGGTTCTGTGAGGGGTGCCACAATGGTACCATGCCCTTTCACAAACTGACCATAGTACCCAGTACAGCCATGGAATGCTCTGACTTGGGTTTGGGATTGTTGAAGCTTCCCTGTCCAGAATTATATGGATCTTGGGCTGTAAAGGTTGAACTTGGTCTCCACCTACAAGGTGTCCCAAGTATACAGCTGTGCCCTGCTCTATCAGGCATTTGCTTGCCTTGATAGTAAGGCCTGCAGCGAGCAAAGCTTTCAGGACCTACCCAAGGTGGATCAGGTGATCCTATTAAGTGGAACTATAGACAGCAATATTGTTGAGATACGCTGCACTAAAAGTTTCTAATCCAGCAATGACTCAATTCACCAGCCTCTGGAAGGTGGCAGGGGCATTCTTGAACCCAAAGGGCATAACAGTGAACTTACAGTGCCCATCTGGGGTGGGGAACTCAGATTTCTCTTTTGCTCCTTGGGTCAGACCAATCTGCCAGTACACTGATGTCGCATCAAAGGTACTGAGATATTTGGCTGCCTCCAACCTGTCCATTAGCTCATTAGCTCTAGGAATTGAGTGTGCACCTGTGTTGGTTACTGCATTGAAACCTACATAAAACCTCAGTCCTGCTTTTCCATCTGTTAGTTCCTGCATTGAAACCTACATAAAACCTCAGCTCTGTTTTTCTATCCTTCGAATGAGGCTTGGGGTCTATCACAACTGGGCTTGCTTTGGAGCTCTCAGGGTGTTCAATGATTCCCAAATCCAGCATCTTGCTGACTTCAGCGCTGATGCTCTCCTTAACTTGATCAGACTGTCTATATATTTTGTTTTTGACAGAGGTATTGTCTCCAGTGTCCACATCATGGGTACACCAGGTAATCTGACCAGTGTTTCGGGAGAAGATCTCAGCCTACTGCTCCAGGACTTGCCTGCAGTCAGCGGGCAGAGAGGGTGTGTAAGAAGCTGGCTCTGTATTTACTATACTAGTAAGGTATAGTGTGCACAGAGTCCAGTGGATCCCCAGAGGTATGGCAGAGGCTTAAGTAGATAATACCTTACTCACTTTTGTGGTAGTGTGGTTGAGCAGCCAGTCTTATCAGAGGGTAGTGTTAAGCATTTGTTGAATGCACTCAGGCAAGAAATTATGCCACACACACTCAAAGACTGAATCACGACCAATTGTTTGAATAAAAAGTTGTTACTTTATGTTCATTACTAGAACCAAGATTTACTCAGTAGCAGGTAAGTGATACTTTAAATACTATACTTTTCAAGATACAATGTGTAAAGGTTTTGTAGTAGCATACAAATTGCTGTGCAGTCAAGAAAATGGGTTGTAAGCTCTTCAGAAAACTTCTAACTACTTTTTAGTTACTTTCCAGTTACTTATCTACATCTGAAAGAGACACGTTATTGATAGATTCCTTACCTTAGAATATCCCCAGGCGTCAGACTGGATCGGGAAAGTTTTGCTTAGCAGTACCCATGCGTGTCAGTAGGTGGTGTCCTGCGGCTCCGCGTCAGTCCCTGGCATCGTGAACGCCGGGATGACGCCACGAAGAGTACTTAGGCGCCACCCATGCGTGCTGACGTTCGTTCTTTCTTTTTCCGCGCCAGCAAGCGCAGATCTTGATTGAGCACGTACCTTAGTCACTTTTCTACTACGATTTTGAGACTTTTGTCTCCCCCTTTTTTCTCCAGGTGCACGTAGGGATGCCCAGCTTTAAGTCTTGTGGGGCCTGTCTCCGTAGTATGTCGGTGGAGGACACCCACGATGTTTGCCTCTACTGCCTGGAGACCGACCACGACCGTCGAGCCATGGACCCCAAGGCCTTGCAGGAGCAGCGTAGGAAATTGCTGGAGGTCCAGCATTAGTTACGCCGCCGCTCCAGGTCTAGCGACCGTTCCCGGGACCACTCACTTGACCGAAGCCATCGCTCCTCGGGCTCCAAGTCTTCGCCTTTGAATTCCGGTAGGCGACACCATAAAAAGAAGTCAAAGAAGCGCGTTCGCTCTCCAACGTTCCCCCGTCGCTCCTCGGAGGGGGACGGGCTCCGCCACTGCAGCTCCTCTGGAGCCTGGGAGTCCCGCGGCCTACCTGCCATACCCCGGTCCGTCGGCGACTCCCGAACAGGTGCAAGAGTTTCTTACTGCCATGGACTGCCGTTTTAGGCCCTGGGCTCCAGCCGGCGTGCCTTCGGGCCCCGCGGTCCCGTGTCCAGATCCTGCTGGCCCGGCGGCTCCGCCACCGGCGCCACAGGATCCTGTGCCGCTGGCTCCAGCCTCGGCGCCACGAGGTGCAGCGCTGTCGGCTCCGGTCCCATCCTCGGCTCCACCCCCAGCGCCTCACTGGGTGCCGTTTATCCCACCTCTGCCCAGGTTCCACAACCATTTTGTTCCGGCCTGGGATCCACATTGGGAAGCGGGACCTGTCTGGCGCCTTTCGGCCCTTCTCTGGCTCCGCCGCCGCGACTGGCTCCCCCTACGCCAGAGGCAGACGACTACTGGTATGGGTCCGAGGACCCTCTTGCCTGCCAATGTGAGTCCGAGCAAGATTGGATGAACGACCTGGAAGACGCAAGCGAACTCGGTGTTTCTTCTGACCCGGGATTTGCCTCTCCTCCGCCTACTATGGAGTTGGGTGCTTCCTACTCCTACACCATGGTGCTCCGCCAAGCTGCGGAGGCTCTTAATCTCGACCTCCCTAGAGTGGCCCTCAAAACAAACCTCCTTACAGAGGTGCTTCAGATGGTGTCTACATCGTCGGAGCCACTGCTTCCTTTCAATGAGGCCCTTACCTGGTCATTCAGGCCTCGACGTCGCAGAGTGCCTTTCCCACAGCTCCGCCGGATAAGGACTCTAAAAGCCTGGAACAATTTGGTAAGAGTTTATTCTCCTCTGCCAGCTTAGGGCTGCGGTCAGTTTACACCGCCTGCTTGTTGGGCTGTTACTCCCACGCAGTGTGGGATTCCGTTGCTCAGGTCTTGCCTCAGTGTTCTGAGGAGGTCCAGGCTGTCCTTTCCCTGTGATTACTGAAGTTAAGGATGCGGCTAAATTTGCCATCATGTGTGGTTTGGACACAGCTGATTCGTTGGGCAGGGCAATTTCCACGACTGTGGTGTTGCGGCGCCACGCCTGGATGCGTTTGACTGGATTCTCGCCCGATGTCCAGAGCTCGCTCATGGACATGCCCTTTGATGGCTACCGCCTCTTTGGAGATAAGGCAGACAGTGCACTGGAGCACTTTAAGGACTCACGAGCTTCGGCCAAGTCCTTGGGTCTTTCTACGAAAAACCCTGCCACTCCTGGGTTTCGTTCCTTTCGTGGCCAGGGCAGAGGCACCCAGGCAGGCTCCTCCAGCAAGCCTGTACAGAACCAGCCTCAGCGCGGCCGCAGCGTGGCTTCTGCATGAGTGGGTCTGGGAACCAGCTTACGGGTCAGTCCACCTCTACCCCCGCTGTTTCCACCTCCAAGCCTTCCTAATCCGAGCTTAAGGGAGCATCCCACGCCGGTAGGTGGCAGTGTCCACCACCAGCTCCACCACTGGTGCGAAATTACACACAAGTTCCCTCCGGTGCCGTTTATCATGCCTCAGTGGGACTTGGACCTTGTCTTGACGTTTCTGATGTGCGCTTCCTTTGAGGCCCTTCATAACAATCCTTTACGTCTTCTCATTCTTAAGACCGCTTTCCTGGTAGCTGTCACCTCTGCCAGAAGAGTGAGTGAGCTCCAAGCTCTTTCTTCTAAACCTCCTTTCCTTTCTATTCATCTGGACAAGGTGGTTTTGAGGATCCATCCTTCTTTCTTGCCAAAGGTTGTCAGGCCCTTCCACATCGGGCAGACCATCACTTTGCCCACCTTCTTTCCGCATCCTTCCACAGAGGAAGAGAGGCTCCACTGTCTGGACCCAAAACGTGCGCTCGCATTCTATCAGCAGCGTACACAGCAGTTCCGGGTGGATGATCAGTTCTTTGTTGGCTACGTGGGTGCCAAAAAAGGTCAGGCGGTGCACAAACGGACCATCTCCCGGTGGGTCGTTCTGTGCATTAAAGCATATTACTCCTTAGCCAAGAAGGAACCTCCTGTGGGACTGCGTGTCCATTCGACCAGGGCTACTGCAGCCACTACTGCCTTGGGACGTGGCGTTCACTTGCAGGACATTTGTCAGACAGCTACGTGGGCCTCGCTGCACACGTTTACCAAGCACTACTGCCTTGACAGTCCGGTCCGGAGAGACTGCTTCTTTGGCGGTTCTGTGCTCCGTGACCTTCTGGTGCAATCTTGTTTGCAGACCTACCACCGGGGTTGGTATTGCTGGGGTATCCATTCTAAGGTAACATGTCTCTTTCAGATGCACAAGTTACCACTTGTTACTTGTTACTACTTGTGTGACGATATATCTGTAAGAGACATTATTTAGTGATAGATTCCTTACCGCCCCACCCATCCTCCCCGTTCTGCAAACTGGTTACTAGGGTTAAGGTCATCCCTTTTAGGGCCCTAGTTTTATGCACCAATGGTCAGTATCTTGCATGGCTCTGCTTTCCTGGCTCGGAAAGTTGTGTACAGAACTGACGTCAGCGCTCATGGGTGGTGCTTAAGTACTCTCCGCGACGACATCTCGGCGCACACAACGCCAGCGACGGACACGGAGCCGCAGGACGCCACCTACTGACGCGCAGGGATACTGCTAAGCAAAACTTTCCGGATTCAGTCTGACGCCTGGGGATATTCTAAGGTAAGGAATCTATTACGAACTAATATCTCTTACGGATATATCGTTTCACAAATAGTAACTTGTGCTTTTGCACAAAACAAACTAATTATACAGTTTGGGCACTGTAGTACATTAGCAAGCGGGTTAACTCTTTTGAAGACACTAAGTTACTTTTGTTGCAGTACAAAACAGGTTGAACACTTAAAACATTTTTCAGAGACAAACCACCATACAATCCTTTGGAGAACAACAAATTGTTAGGTTTTCAGGTAAGTAAACGGTTTTGGTAACTGAGTTTTGGGGGGTAGAACCAAGGTTCAGTTAATTACTTGAGGTGCACCACCAGTGGCTCTGGGGTGTGCGGTTGCAGAGTTCAAGGGTTCCGATGTTGGGCAATGGGGCACCTCGATTGGTGGCTGCTCATGGACTGGCCTTGTGGTTTATAGAGGAAAGCTCCTGGGGTTAAGGTAAGGGTAAAGGGGTTCATAGGTCTAGAGATATCGAAAGTTATGGAGGGATGACCAAAAAGAACCGTTAGTGAAGTTGCCATTTGGAGAGAACGAGGTACGCAAAGAAGTTATGGAATCTTGTATTAGATTTTAAAATGCTTTTATAAACTAAACAAATTGTGCTGTGTGTGATTTTCTTGGACAGCAGAAGGCTTTGTGCTGATGTTTTTCTCCAGTTTAGAGAACAAACATGCTTTGCACTTGCAGCTCATTAAGCAACAGAAGGGTTAGTTGTGTTAAGTTCTCTGCTCCTGCTCAGATAAGATCTAAGACATGAGCCCGCCCAGAGACTTCTCACAAATAAGGGGAATGGTACCACCATTTTAAAAACACCCTGAGGCCAGTTTACAAATACCAAGCGTTTGAAAATAAGAGCAGCTGCAATGGTGGGGCACCCGGTGATGTATCTGCCTCCTTCGGCCTCATACAATATCTAAAATAGTGAGGGGTCTCCGGCCATCCTGACTTGTGCCATACACCAGACAAACTCCCTTTTCAATGTCCATCTTCCCCTTTCTGAAGGTCAAGCCTTCTCCTGAGCCACCTCTGCAAAGTTTTGAATTAACAATTTCGCTCAGCCACGGTATGCTGCGGTGGAACTTTTATTAAATTGTGCCATAATACAATGAAGGTATTATTGCCAACTGGACCACTGTCATTAGTGATTCCCACAGGTCAGTCAAGTTTTGATTTGATTTTGTTTTAGGTAATATGTATTATCACTTTGAATTCTGGGAGTCGTAGTATTGTGTTTATTATACGAATTAATGTAAAAGGCGCATCATGCCAAGTGTGGTTGAATAAAATGGCAAGCCCGGCTTACGGTGTCTTACACGGGAGGGGTGGGGTTCGGCACCTTCTTGTGCCGACCTACTGCAGACTTTTCATATTAAATCCACCTTCTGGAACATTACAACAAATGATTAAAAAGATACAATTATTTAAATTAACGGATTCAAGTTTTCAATTAAGAAGCAAGGCCGGAGTGAGAGGCGGTTTATGGCAGGCTGCATACCATCAGTTCAGGGACACCTGAGCAGGCCTGAGTGATGCCAGGACAGGTCATGGGGGTAACCTTGCAGTCAGCAGGTACACCCTAGTTGGCGCATTAATGCACCAGATTACATACAGTCTATGCCACCAGGCTTGGCTTTCTTCCTTCAGCCCTTTGCAGTGTGACAGCTCAGCCTGCTTGATCTCATAGATTCAAACACTACAAATAGCAGAATGCACTGCATTGTTAAATATAAACCCGGGGCTGGAGTATTGCGCCCTTCAAGACATGAAGTCACCCAGGTACAGTACAGAGGATGCTCATGCAGTCATATGGCATCTTAATAAAGGCAGACAGTACCTGAACATTAGGAGGGATTCCAGTGGGATGGGCGGGCAAATTCTAGCAGGCAGCAAGGATTTCCTGTTAGGCATACCAGAGCAGGCAGCAGAGATAATGGAGCAAGCACCAGGAATTATAGTCCAACACAACGTATACGAGCATGTAAGGAGAGTAACAGAGGAGGCAAATTAATAGCAGGGCACACAGAGGGGTTAGCACTGCAGGGAGCTATGACAGGAGGACAGAGTACCAGGGAGGGCAATAGAGATGCCAAACCTTTCAGGAGAAACACCCCAGCAGGCACAAAGGGTTGCAGGACACGAATAACCAAACAAGCATACCCTTTCAGGCAGACTACTGTATACCAGAGCAGTCAGCAACATTTCCAGAATAGGCCTTAAATATACATGAAAAGTCGGTGATGTTTAAAAGAGCAGGTAACCGAAGAATTTCGAGCGGGTAGAAGAGATAGCGGTGAAGGCCGTAAGGCACCAGTTTAGGCAGCCAATCAGAACAGAGTAGGCAGGAGTAGAATCCCGAGCAGGCATGGGTCATGCACTACCAGCTAGCAAAGATAATACTTTAGCAGGCAGCAAGTAAACCTGAGCACGCACATCGAAACATTGAAGGGATACCTATGCGGACAGTACGAGATACCTAAGTAGGCTGCGGACATACCATGTCCACTCAGATAATAGGAGATACCCAAGTTGGTGACACAGCAACACCCAAGTAGGCACAGTGGATATCAGAGCAAGCAAGAGTAAAGGCCAGAGAAAAGAGCATAGACATCAGGGGAAAAAGCTTGAACAGCCAATACCGTGGTGGTCGATAAGGCAGCTGGGGATACTCGATGAGGCAATTATAGAGGCACAGCTGCTAACAGTACAGCAGGTGCAATGGCACCAGAGCCCATTGGTGTAAATGTTGCTCTGGGCCCCAATTATGACGGTCTTTCAGCAGCAAGCTGTACGTGAGGGAATTTCTCTTGCCTGCATGAGGAACCATGGTACATTTGCTATGCCACTGGGTACTCTGGTCCCTTACAATACCCAGCAGCTGAGGGAGAGTCCAGCATGTTTATAGACAATACCATATCAATTTAAGAGGGCAACAGAGCATGCAAAGGCGAGCAGACCGAGAGAGGGGAAAAAGAGGAAACTAAGAGGGATATATAGAAGGCAGAACAAAATCTAAAGAGCCGGTGGAGGGCCTGGTAGGCATGAGGCAAAGGAGGAGTTACCAACTAGGAACAAGTGCCTGCATCACACATGAGTCTGAGGGGACTGCAAGACGAGCCAAAAGAAAGCAATGAAAAGGCATGATCATTCCAGACTCATTTGTGTGGTTACGGTTACCCTATGTGATGTGGGAACTATCATGAAGCACGAAACATAGATTAAAATCATGCTTGCAGCACGTTTGCTTGTTGATTTTCCATGGATCACAGGACTAAAAAAACAGACAGTAAAGAACAAGTGATTGTAAATATAGCTCATTGTTGTTTCCGTGAAGCAGCCAGCGGAAGTAGCTGGGAAAGTGAGGTTTTGGCAGGACGAGGCCGATGCCTAAGTGGGAGGAGCGGCCATGTCGTGCTCGTTGGATTGGCAATCCAAATGAACAATGAGTGAAATTGCCTGGGAGAGAGCGAAGCACACAAAGGAGGGACAATTACAACCAATGCACAAATAGAAAGGTAGCATTTCCAATCGGCACATCAAAGAACCAATGGCAATTGATGGACGTGGTTAAAGTCCATATTGTAGATAGCGCATGTCTTGCAGACTGCGCTTGTGTGCTGCCTAGGCTCGACCTAAGAATGGCTTCCCTGTTCGCTTGTAATATCCACGAATCGACGTTGATATCATGGACCCATAACTGTTCGTGCAGATATGTCCACACATGTAGTATAGTGCACTCTGCCTTAGGGCTGTAAGAAGAACTGCGGTAGGGGGTGGCTTACATGTACTGCTTGCAGCGCCTGTAGGCATGGCACACAGGAGATATGCCACTTCCTGTCTTTAATTTCTCTGCACCAAGGCACGCAGCCTGCAGTGGCAGTTTGCATTTTGGTCTGAGGGGGTCCCATAGGGTGGCACAATGCAATCTGCAGCCGCTATGGACCCTGTTTAGCCTCCTTGCCTGAGGTACCAGGGGTACCATTTAGTAGGGACTTACAAGGGGTGATACATTTATTGCCATTTGGGAAAACAATTGTACTGTCTTAGGGAAAAGATCTGGCATTGGGGGCCTGCATAGCAGGAACCTAGTGCACTTCTGTCAAAATTGCATCAGATACCAGGCAAAAAGTGGGGGTGGCCATGTCAAAAAAGGGGCCCTTACCTACGTGAGGGAAAGTCCAAAGAAGCGGGTGGTCTACACAGCTCGAGACGTTAGGTGGTTTTAACATTTTCTACGAATATGTTTCTCTAAGTCTTGCCTCTGAGCTGGAGGTGAAGATTCTTTACAAACAAATGATGACACTGTTGTGAAAACGCTGCATAGGTTGGTGTTAACTGGTGTTGCTGCTCTTGTTTGCACTCAGATTTGCCAATTTTGTTTCTTCTAGGATGTCATACCTCAGCCTCTTCTGGACCAATATTTGTCTATGACTGACCCAGCTCGTGCCCAGACAGTAGACACTGAAATAGCAAAGCACTGTGCATACAGTCTGCCTGGAGTGGCGTTAACACTAGGAAGACAGAACTGGCATTGTTTGAAGGATACCTATGAAACGCTGGCATCTGATGTACAGGTTTGGCCTTGATTTTCACTGATTAGAGTGGTATAAACACATTTCAGCTGATTCTGATAATAAGTACTAAAGCCTACCATAAATGTGTTAAATCTGCTATATTATAGTTAAGGCCTTTTCCAACTGCAATTACTTAACTGTGAAATACATGCCTGTAAGAGACATTTAAAGTAGTGTTGACAAAGACCGGTATAGTTCAGTAATATAATTATAACTGACGGGAAAAACTTTCTTTAGAGGACAAGTAGACATTGTGCCATGATTGATGAGCTAAGCTTTAATCAACAGTTCATGAAAAAAATCTTGCCCAGATATACAAAGTGAAAGCTGCAAACCTGATTTTCTCCTCCTGTTTCTCAAAGCATGTTCATGTGGTTGTTAGAAATACTTTCTTTACCATAACCACATTGCTTGGTTAGTATACAATGAGTTAAGTAGCACAGGAAATGTTTGAGATGTGTTCACTGGGCATATTAGATGCTTCAGTTTTATGTACCACATTCCTAAATTTCGGTCTAAATATCCTTGTGTAAATATTATGAGAAAATATTGCATTTCAGAAAATTTAGTGAGTTTTATTGCATGTCCAGTACCGCTCTCTTACTTTGAATTTGTATTTTTTCATTGCCAACAGTGGAAGGTCCGACGGACACTCGCTTTCTCCATTCATGAACTGGCTGTCATTCTTGGAGACCAACTCACTGCTGCAGATCTTGTGCCGATCTTCAATGGATTCTTGAAGGATCTAGATGAAGTTCGAATAGGCGTTCTCAAACATCTCTATGACTTTCTTAAATTGCTTCATGCAGACAAAAGAAGGGAGTATCTGTACCAACTGCAGGAGTTTATGGTGACAGACAACAGCAGGAACTGGAGGTTCCGGTATGAATTGGCAGAGTAAGTACTCCCATTATCGTTTTTCCTTAGGCACTAGTTGGAAATATTTAGTGTACTTGGTTGACCCATGATTTCCTTTATGAAAGTACTATTCTTTTAATGCTTTTTAACATTGAAGTTCATAGAAGGTTGCATGTTTAACATTTTGTGAACCTATTGTCGTGGTTAACTTAATTCCTTCAAGTAAACACCTTATCACAGAGAATTGTCCTTGTGTTATATTAAACTTTTTAATGCCACTACCTGATTGGAGTGACTTTCTTAGCCACCTTAAAGGAAAGGAACGCAGGTCCTAATGAGTTTTTGCTATCATATGTTTTCTGCTGTGTTTACAATTTGAAATGGATATTTTAGTTACAAACAGAACCTACATCCTGCCCCTTTGTTATGCCCACTCTATTCTATTCTCTGTTGTCACTTGCATAAACCACACCGCTCCAGTGTCTTATAGCTTGTACATAAACCAAACTAGAATTAGTATGGGATTTTGTTATAGTTCGTAATGCCCGTTTGGAAAACAAAATACGATTTTCAATCATGCTGTTAGGTTGTAAAGGGGATTGTGGCCTAATCCGTATGATCTACTTTTATATGTATCAGAAAAGCCTTGGGGACTGGTTGTGTCATGAAAATTCCATACAGTTCAGAGTTCAACCATAAAGTTCTTTCATGATTGGATCTAAATCCCTCAAAGGAGAAAGGTGATTAAAAATGCAAAGCAGGCTGTTATTGAGCATCATTTCCATCAAAGCAAGACCGTTCAAGATAAGATGCCCTTAGAATGCACTATAAACCATTTAATTAACTGCCAGGCCGATAAGGTTTATATACCACATATGTTTCACATTTACTTACTTTGCCTACTACCCCTACTGGGGTATAGGCCATCAACCAGGACTATTTAACCATTTCTGTCCTGGGCTTTTCTTTCACTCTGACTTGAAGCCTCTGCGCGAGGTGGTTTTGGCTATCCTCTTTTCCTTTTTCCTTGAGGGTTCCGGGTTAGAGCTTGCCAGGTGGTGTTTGAAGTGGGCTTGCGAGGGTGTGACCTACCCAGCCACAGCATCTTTTCATGATTTCTTCATGAGCAGGGAGTTGGAAAGCTTGCTTCCGTAGGCCGTTATTGCTGATGGTGTTTGACGAGCAGATTTGGAAGATTTTCTTCAGACTGATGTTGATGAAGGTCTGAACTTAGTTGCTGGTGGATACTGTTGTCTTCCAAGTTTCTGCTCCGTACAGAAGGACCAATTTTACATTGGTGTTTAGAAGCCTGGCTTGGTTTGCAACATTATGTCCTTAGAGCTCCAGATCGTCGTTAGCCGAATGAAGGCAGCCATTGCTTAGCCAATTCTTGCTATGACGTCCGCGTCTGTGCTGCCCTGCTTGTCCATGACATTGCCCATGGAGGTGAGGGTCTCCGCCTCTTCCAGTGCATCATTTGTAAGAGTGACCACAGTTGTGCTGGCTTTGTTAATCTTCAAGATCTTGGTTTTTCCCCAGTGCATGTAATGCTGATGTGGCTGCCACATTCTCATTCTTCTTTTGCATCTGCAAATGGGTATGAGAGAGTAGGGGCAGGCCATCAGTTGGATGTCCTCATGATCCAGTATATGGCCATTAGGAAGAGAAAAGGCAGAAGCAAACAACCCTTGCGGACTCTAGTACTTACTTTGAAAAATTCAGTGAGTTGTCCTCCATGGTCTATCTTGCAGGTCTTTCCCTCATAAGAATTCTTTATCATTCTAAATAGTTGATCTGGCACACCATAGGGGAGGTGGAGGTTCTAAAGGGTCTCTCTGTCCACACTGTTGAATTCCTTCTCATAGTGAATTAAATTGACGCAGAGTGTGGGAGGGCGGGGCGATGTTCCATTTCTTTGCTTGCTCAATGATGATGCTCAGTTTTGCAATCTGGCCTGTGCAGGATCTATCTTTGCAGAAGCCAGCTTTCTGGTCTTGCAACTGAACTTGTTCCTTCTGTTCAGGTGACTTTTGAAAACACTTTGCCTGGGGTTTATAGAAGAGTTAGACCTCTGGAATTTGCGCAGTTACCCAGGCTACCTTTCTTCTGGATCTTGATGAGATATCCCTCCCTTCAGTCTGATGGTACCTTTTCCTCTTCCCAGATCCTTCCGCACACGAGGGAGAGCATATCTACTGATGTTTCAATATCTGTCTTCAGTGCATCTTTAACAGGTCTTACTGACTTGCTGTATGTGCTGGAGAGTTTCCTTGTTGTGTGGTAGAGTTCTTTCAAGTTTCCATAACGTGCTGCTTCCTGGCTTTCTGTGGCAAGACCATCAATGAACCTTAGCGTGTCTGCTCTTAAGGTTCTCTTTGCTTCCTTGATGTTTCTACTGAGTGTCGTCGTCCTCTAGTTCTTGCATGACTTGGAAATTGTTACTGGAGGTGACAGAGTATTCACTCCGTCTCTGTGAGTTTTTGAGGAGAGTGGTGTTTTATAGCTGGCATTGGTTTGTCAGTATAATCCATGCTTTCTTCAAATTTAGCTCTAGCCTTGCCACGACAAGGTGATGGTCTGACGGCACGTCCACTCCTTTTATCACTCATGTTTGGCAGGGACCTCGAACTTCTTGCCAATGCAGGCATGGTCGATCTGACTCTGTTGAATGGTCTGGTGACACCCACATGTTTTTTGTATTCTGTTGTCTGAGCATACACTGCCGCCTATCACCATACTCCTCCTGGCAAAGAGATTATTCAAGTCTTTCACCATTCTCGCTCATATCGCCAAGGGCACTACTTTTTTATTGATATTACAGTGGGAGTCCCACCATGATGACGGGTAAAATTCCAGCATGTAAATCTATGGAAGATATTAATACTGGAGAACCACAGTGTACAGTTAAGTAACTTATTATATGTGAAGATAGATATAATATAATTGTTTATATTCACTTTAACAGTAGCAATGGTTGTTTGGAAATCAGCCTTAAACAGTCTTTCGGTTGATTGCTTCTAATCCAATTGTCCAGTAGTCTTGAGCTAATATGGTGAATCTCTTTTTTGTCAACTGAATGTGATGGAACAAAATTTGTGGCCACGTCTCCTGGCATGCCAGTTTGGGGCTACGTTATTCCCAACCCGTACAAGGATTTTTGTGGTTTGCAGAATCAGAAAGTAGGAGTTAGGTGTTTGTGTCATTTCACTTGGATTCCAACTAATCAAAAGTAAGTACTAGTCTGCATAGCGTCTAAAAGGAAATCTGGAGGAGACAATTGTGTGAGTGTCCAAATATTTCTCATCACTGTGTGAATATTTCTCCTCACTGTGTGTCCAGTATGCATATGCTGAGAACACCATGGGAACACATATGTGGGTTTTCTATATTGAAGCCACTAGGTTCCTTTTCTATTAAAGCTAAAACTGCCATTTTCTATTTGTTCTCCTAGCCAGACAGTCCATGAAAGGGAAGACTGTCTTTTATAAAGTGTGCAGCATTTAAAAACAATGTATGGTTTTGAAATGTCGGGAATCCAAGTAGCAGGCAATGGTGTGAAAGGTCCACAGATATAATATGACTTAATTAAAAGAAATGTAAATAAATAATATGTTGCAAAACTAAAAGGTTGAATCAGTGGTTAAAAACTGCTGGGAAAAATCCAACATTCCTTGGGAAAGAAATGGGCCTCTCTGGGAACTGTCTCCTTCAGTTCTTGAAACAGGTCCACATGTACAATCTAAAACCTTTAAACATGGCACCTAGTAGCGCTCCAGGGGAAGAGTAGGATTCAAATCTTTACAGGAGCACACATACATCCTTCACACTTCCTTTTCCAAGCTGTTGTGGGTTCTAGTGGGCTGTAAATAGGTTCTGAAAAGGACAAGCCTTCCTTAAACCACTCTTCACTGTCCATAAATTACCCCCTCCTACACTGTCCCAGAAATATGATGCATTTCTTTGTCTGAGCAATTGCCTTACAGCAGAAGATACATCTTTGCAAGTCTTTAGAAAAATGTCAGTCTTTTAGAGATACTTTAATTCTATTTGTTTTTGTTTGTTTGTTTCAGCCTTAAACATTAAACATTCACAACTTAGATTTTATGTACGTAAACAGGCTTTATAAATTAATTTCCTTGCTTTAGATGACAAAACCAGCTGCAGTAAGGCTGTCTGCATTGAGTTTGACACAAACGCCATGAGACATTTTGATTGTGGGGGAAATTACTCCACAGACATAAAAATGTGTTAGTGGACTTGGTGGTCGGTACTATTACAGCTAGCTTAAAATTTGTCGGCCACCTGTTTGTGAAACCCCGTAACCCCCCGCCCATTTTGACCAGGTGTTGACACTATCAGGTCTGCCTCATTTTATTAGGGGCTGTGCTGAAATTCAGATGGGTGCACCATTTTAAAAGCATGTCTAACCGGTGTCTTTTAAATAGGTGTCCTGTGTCAGCCCATAGCAGAGATCAAATTTTCAAGAGGGCCAAAAAGACAAACGCCTAGAAGAACATCATAGCAAGATGGATTAAAAAAAATGTATATCATTTACTTGTTGATTTCTGTCCCCAGATGACAGATGGCCAAAGTAGCGTTTTATGCAATTTCTTTCTAACACTGCCTGATGCACTGCACCCATTAACCCCTTCGACACTCATGACGAGCTCAGCTCGTCATGAGTTACGCCTGTCGTACGCTCATGACGAGCTGAGCTAGTCATGTAACGCGGGTTTTTTAAACCTCCGCGCACAGCGGGAAAACGGCCCGCGCGCATGAGGTTAAGACTTTGGGGCAGTCCACACATTAGTTGGCAAATGCTATTTGGTTGGCTTGCCATTGTATTCTCACTGTTGGTGAATTTAAGGGAATCAGGTGCATGGCTCTCTTCCCATTCTTCACTAATGTGTGGGACCGTAACAAGCTTTGACACATTTCCTAAAGTATAATGAAAAAATAAAATGAATGCACTACATCTTTTGGGCCAGTCAATAAAATCTAAGGAGGTTCGCCACTCACCATTACATTATTTGGGTGTGCAGAGTTGCAAGATATATAGAGGGGTCCTCATGTTCCTTTGGTTCTAGGTTTGATATCAGTTGTCCATCGGTAACTAAAATCATGGTTATACCAAACTTTACTGATAAACGTCATTATTATATCAATGTCTGTTGTGGCCAGACGTCAACACAAACCTAATATTAAAGATAGCATTTCCATTGTTAGTGTTCCATTATTCAGCTTTGTTTTGTTTAACACAATAAAGTGACCAATTGTAAAAAAATAAACTACTTCACATTTTACTACTTTAGCATGCAAAAAGATATTGATTGGGTTGTACTAATAAAAAGCTCAAGTCAGCAGGTAAATGCATTTGTATGACCTTGTGAGAAAATGTATAAAAACATTTGGTTTAGGGATGCAAAGACATGGAATCCTGACTTTCACTTGTTTCTTTCAGGCAGCTGATCCTCATCTTGGAGCTTTATAACCCCAATGATGTGTATGACTACTTGCGCCACATCGCGTTAACACTTTGTTCAGATAAAGTGTCTGAAGTCCGGTGGATTTCTTTCAAACTGGTAGGAAATCAAACTTACAACTATTGATATTTGTCTTTTGGAACAAATTTAACTTCTGTCTTCTCATTAAGGATATTGAGGACATAAAAAAGTTTTTAGCATAAGAATTCACAACTTGTTTTTAAAGTCTTGAATTATCGTTAATTATGTACCAGAACTGAGTCTATTTGAAAGAGCAGCACTGATTAACTGATCAAAGAAGAACACCTATTTTGCCTCGATTCTAAGAAGGATTCTTCTATGGATGAAGTTTCTTTTTGTAACCTGTTAAGAGTGCCACCGAATCCCTACGCCAAGTTATTGCCAATTCTCAGCGAGCAATAGCAAGGCCAATATGTCTGGCTTTAATGTGCCAATACATGTACCCCGGGGAATCGGGCACCCATCCATACGTTCGGGGTGACCGAGAGGTCTCCCCTTTCCATACGCCAAGTTTTTGCCAATTCTCAGCGAGCAATAGCAAGGCCAATATGTCTTGCTTTAATGTGCCAATACATGTAAACAAAGGCATGCACAAATGTTTTTCCCATTAAAGCCTGCTCTACTGGCCGTTGCTGGAAACTAGTGGCAAAAAGGATTGCTTTCACTATATAGTGCATACAGGAAACAAGGAATTGAATGTGACAAAACAGTTTGATTATTGAGTACTGTTCAGATGTAAAATGGTCCCTCCTGTATTGAAATGTAACCACGTCTTTGATAGGGCAAAATGATGTACCAAATAGTGAGTACCATGAGGGGAGGGTGTAACACATCTCAAGAGTGTAGCCATGGGCCCACTCTGTGTATTTCAAACAATAGTTAATAATTGATCGTGCAGACCTCTGCGCCATCAATCCAGACCTAAAGAAAGTATCCATGGGACAACCTTTACAATTTGAGTTGTAGCAGACAACACACACATTAAAATGTGTAATACTGCCTCCATCTCAAGTAGTCATGTTTGCGCTCAAACAATCAAATCCCCACAACATTGCCATGTATTGCTTTTCTCAAATAATAGTTGGGGAAAGACAACAATTGTGACTGACCTTCAATCGCCAGTGTTGCATTATGGAAAATGTAACAAACGACTGAATGTTTCACTGGCTGTCAACAACTACTTCTTCTCTTTTCTTTAATCTGATCTCAATGGCTTGGTACATGGTTTAAGCAAATGGGGATCAGGCCTGCCCTGAAAAACATTTTAATACCAGACCTGTGTGGCACCAAACAAGAACATTCAAACATCTTGAATAGGGGTTGGAAGGTATTTTGTCCCCAATTTATATTCTGCAAAGGAGACCAAAATATTTATTAAACGGTATAATTTTTCCAAAGTCTTAACAAATACATATTTTTTACATACAATTCTCTGGAAATTCACAGAGGTTACCAATACTTCAGTCCTGGCACAATTCCTTCTCTTCATAAATTGTTTATGTAGCTATAACAATTTGTGTACCGTTCCTTCAGGAGTGCTTACAGGAATGAATGGGCTGAGGACATTCCTGCCCCGAAAATAGGTATTTCCCCGACTACCCTTTAAAGGGTTTCAGGGTACTTGGAAAATGCAGTTGCAAAATTTCTGTATGTTCAACTGTGCACATTTGAGATTTTCTACGGTAAACATGGCTGTGTACAATGGGTTGAATATCTCAATACTTTAATTTTCTGACCTTGGAGCACATGAGCCGCCCTTTTCCCCAGTAAGTGATGTCAAGTTTGGTAAGACATTTCCAGGAAGCGCCTCGGTATCCTCCTTTTGCCCCTTAAAGCTAGTGCAGTACACTGTGCTACCACCTGTCGGGAAATAAATTATTTTATTTTCTCCCGACTGTACAGCGACCTATATTTTTTGTCTTTTTATTGTGTTCATACAAATTATTTAAATTTGACAGAGTAGCCTTTGTTAGTTGATTATATGAAACAAAGCAGGTTTCCCTTGAGAGTTATTGAAAGTATTTCTACTGTAATACTCAAAGGTGATTTCAAGTAATCCTGTATGTGTTTTCACACATTAACCCTCCAGATGCACAGAATTGGAAATCATTCAAGCTTAGAAAACATCTTTTAAAACAACACAAATGGGTGTTGAATGGCAATGTGTAACGAGACCTTTTTTTAAAATGGGACACTCTACAATGAACCTGTTCACCGCAAGAGAAAGTGCAAAAACCTCATGCCTTCGAATCCAGGTTCCCAGTATACAAGAAAAATGCCTTTTTAAAAAATAGATGAGGACATGCATCTCCACCTTTATTCCGATTCCTGCTGCTTCCTAAGTCATTGTCAAGACAGTGCAGTTCGAAATAACAATTAATACTCATTGTTCCCTGTCACTTCAGCAAAAGATAAAGCACAAGCCAGATTTTCTCTTCGGGATGTCAACAAAAAAATGTAGTCGCATCCTGCACTTCGTGAACTTTGCCACCAGGCGTCTGACAATTTACAATATGGCTGTCTGAGTCCCCGAATGACTGACAATGAACATCCTGGAAGAAGCAAACCGAGCATCCACTTGCTTATCTTATGCTTTCAAATGGAAGAGATTCTGCACATATCTCAATTTCAAACACTGTGGAGAATAAGGGATTTTAGTGCTCAAAACACAATACACAAATATTTAAACAAAAAAGCAAACTTATGCGGTTCTTTAAAGAGTAGGGATGTCATCCCTGCATCCCTTAAATCAGTGGTTCCCAAACTTTTTCAAATTACCTATTGGCTGTTGTTCGCGGCTCCCCATTTTGTTACTCTTTTTTTGCAGGTGGGGGGATGTAAGCCTGGCCTTGGGAGGACTTCCATTTTTCTCCCTGAAAATAAATGGGATGAAGGTATTCTATCATATTTCTTCCCTCTTGCCTGCAGCCCCCACAGGGGCAGCATTGTGCACATTTATAGATGCAGATGGTAGAGGCCCTTCGCTCCAGCCTTTGCTGGCCACTGTGCGCCAGTGGTTCTCCTACAGCATCTCATAGATGGTGTATTTACTTTTGGCCTCCTCTCTGTATGTCTGCAGTGTGCACATCGCGCACACATGGAGTAGTGGTCGTCCTGGATGTGCTCTCACTTCTCCACTGAAGCTCACTCAGTATGCAATTTTACATCCCGGTGTGAAGGGATTCACCTTGTACCTGCTGCCCCGTCCCCCCTCAAGCCCCATCACTTTGTCCATGAAAGGAGTTGGTCATCTTGGAATTTGTGACCCGTGTAACCTCTATCCCTCTCAAGTGCCAGTAGCACTTACTCAGTGCCGCAGCAGAAGCGGGATTACCTTGAGCCCGCTGTCACTCTCCCCTCTACTATTATTCCATCACAATTTTCTTTTAACAGCTTTTATGATTTTAGCTTGTTTTATGTTGATTAAGTGATCATGTTTTAATTTAACTGACCCATCTTTACTGTCTCACTATCAGTTCAAATTTCATCTATATATATATTAAATGGATAAAGCAACGCACCTGTTATGCACTCAAAACTCAAAAATCCATACAATCAGAGACATACACAATGAAACCCCAATCATCCATGTCCGCCTGCGTTACATAACATGTAGTACAAAAAATGTCAGACCTATTTTCTTCTTAGAATATGTTAGTTATTAATTGCAGATCCACAGCATGGTCTTGAGTCTGAGTAGGGCAATGCAATAGTGTTCAATTAAAAAAAAAAAAGCATAAAGGGAACAGCATTTGAAGATACGTCAACTGTCAGTAACTGGGAGCAAGTTCAGTGCACAGTGTTGCTCTAGGACAATCTGAAAGACCCCAATTGCGCATGCACTTGTTTAACATTAAAATTCTACACCTAATAGCCACTGGGGAAAGAATTAATTTTAAATTCGAGAATCAAACATTTTGATGGCTACAAGGAGTCAGTTTCAAGGTGTGGCTACCAATAATGGACAGCTTACAAACAGTTTATATGCTGAGTTGAAGCAGTCCACTGATGCCAGAAACTCAAAGTTCGAGGCATATGAGCTGTAGATCATGTGCTTTAGCTTAGATCGCCGTCTAGTGTTGGGTCTGGATGTTTGCACTTTGTTTTTCTTCGAAGAAGTCTTTCCAGTCACGAGTTAGGTGACTGTGCGCATGGGCATGGACTTTATCCTTCGATTTTGTTTTCCGCCATCGAGTTTGGATGTGTATTGCTGCACTCCGGTTCGGTATCATTTTCGAACTCTTCGACATGCAATCCTCTACACATTGTCATCGATTGCGGTTCCCCATTCGACGCGCCTCATTTCAACTGAGACAACCTTTGATCGAGAAACTCTAGGCGGGCCGTTGGGCCTACACGTGCCGACCGCGCTAGCAGTCAATGGAACGGACTCCATTTAAACTATGTCCAGGGTGTTGTGCTAAGTTTCCATGCACCAATTTGCACAAGGTCAGTAACCTCTGCTTATCCCCGGAACACAATGAAAAGTACTGTGACAGGTGTCTATCGTTCCGATCGAAGAAGACAATTCTTGATCATCGGGCTCCACGTCACGAGATGCAGCATCACAGCGAGGCCGTACCAGACGTTTCTAGCGAACATCTCGATGTCCAACATCCAGTTGTAGGAGCCGAAGAAGAACAGGTCTCTGTGTTTTCTTAAGCAGACTCCGACATGGAAGAACAGCACATCACTCCTGGTCAATGTACCATGAGTACTGATTCCCCTATGCCCAGTCAACATAAAACAAAGGCTCCGGTACCCCCTTCGCCTTCGGGCTCAGGTCGTCCCCGACTGAGAGTTTCAGATGCCCCACCCTCCAGCCCGGTTAAAAAACGTAAAGAAAAGCCTTCCGCTCGGCCTCGAGCCGCTCCATTCTGGAGCCGAACCAACGCCTTCGGCACGGAAATATAGGTCGAAGCATCTACCTGTCACCACACAACCGGGGCCGGAGACTACACTTGCGGCACCGAAGACTTTGGAGCCGAAAGTCTCCACACCTAAAGGTTCGGAGCCGAAATCCTCCACAACTACAGGTTCAGAGCTGAAATCATCCACACCTAAAGGCTCGAAACCGAAACCTACCAGGCACAAAGACTCGCAGCCCAAATCTCAACACCAAAAGGGCCGGAGCTGAATCCTTCGGCACCGAAAAAGGCACATAAAGAAAAGGACACTCCAGCCAAAGAGCCTCGTCTGATGAACCACCTTTGGATCCAAAACAGAAAAAAATTGTCATTAACCCTCAAACAGGTCACATTCATGCCACTCTTCCCAAAAAACAGAAGATTGATCTCTGAGCACTCTGCTATACCTCTTACGAAAAAGGACACGGGTACTAACCCTTCTCCCCCTTACATTCCACCTCCCTCTCCTCCTCCTCCTAATCTGATTATCTCACCATCAAATTCACCACCACCTCCACTTTCCCCTACCACACAGGATGGCAATTATTGGGATGGGAATGGAGATACGGACGAAGAGCAGGATATACCACAAGATCAGATTATACTACAAGACACTGATCCTTGGAAAAATTATAATAAGGAACCGGATACAGACAATGACCCTGACCTCTATCCCTCTAGACCCTCCCCATATTACAATATTGGATACGTTCAGCTCATTAACAGAGCTTCTCAATATCACGGGATGGAGCTCCATAAAGAGCCTTTGGAAGAGGATCTTCTCTTTGAGACACTCACTTATTCCCAAAGGTCTACTCACACTTTACCAATGCTAAAAGGCATCTTAAAACACACAGATGAGGAATTTAAAGATCTGGTTAGGGCAGGAATACTCACACCCAGAATAGACAAGAAATATAAACCCGCTTCTACCGATCCTGCTTACATCAAAGGTCAGTTGCCTTTGGACTCTCTTGTAGTCTCTAACTCTCGCAAGAGAGCTAACTCTCAAACCACAGGTGAGGCCCCTCCTCCTGACAAGGAGTCCAACCTCATTGATGCCTCAGGCTGCAAATTATGGCGTGTTGCAAACGCTCTCGCTCTGTAGGCACGCTATGATAGGGCTCATTACGCTGAGTTAGAAAACTCATGCAACACCTACATGATCAGTACAGAGCAAAGGCTAATGACCTGATGCGGGAAGGCAAACTCATTGCTAATTCTTCCATTAAATGTGCACTAGATGCAGCAGACATAGCAGCTCCTGCAGTAAATACTAGTGTGCTACTGCCCAGAAACGCTTGGCTTAGTATTTCAGGATTTAAACAGGAGGTAAAAATCCTCCATACTTAACCAGCCCTTTGATAAAGAACATCTTTTCGGGCCAGATATCAATACCTTGCTGGAAAAAATTAAGGACACAGAGGTCGCAAAGTCTATGGGGGCATTACAGTTACCTACTAATAGGGGTTCCTTCCGCCGCTTCTTTTACAGTGGTGGTTCAAAGACTGTGTCCACCGAAAATCCCTCCTCCTCTTACAATGGTAAGAACCAATCCCCCTACTCCAGAGGTTATTTTCGAGGAGGTTATAGAGGAAACAATAATAAGGGAAGAAACAGAGGTAACTCCACATGCACTTCCCCTGCCAACAAACAGTGAATTCTTTCCACTACCCACCGATCATTCCACTCCTGTCGGGGGATGTCTCTCGCAATTCCTACCTGTCTGGAACTTAATCACCTCAGACAAGTGGGTACTACAAATTATCCAGTATGGTTATTGCCTGGAGCTTACCAGCACTTCCCCAACTATTCTTGAAAGAACACCTACAATGTCACCAGAACATCTCACCCTCTTAAAACAAGAAGTTCTTCCTCTCTTGGAAAAATAGGCGATAGAACCAGTCCATTACATCATCAACGGACCGGTGTATACTCCCTGTATTTCTTAATTCCCAAAAAGGACAGCTCTCTCAGGCCTGTACTAGACCTCAGACAGCTAAACCTCTATATTCAGTCAGACCACTTCCACATGGTCACACTTCAACAGGTACTCCCACTGCTTCAGCAAGGCGTCTTTCTATCCATTCTGGACTTAAAGCCCGCATATTTCCATATCCCCATTCACCCGGCTCACAGAAAATATCCCAGGTTCGTGGTGGACGGACAACATTACCAATTCAAAGTTCTCCTATTCGGGATAACTACCACACCCAGAGTCTTCACCAAGTGTCTGGCAGTAGTCGCAGCTCATTTAAGAAGACAACACATTCATGTCTTCCCTTACCTAGACAACTGGCTAATAAAAGCCTTGTCATGACACAGTTGCCTACACCACACTCCGAAAACAGTTCAACTACTTCACGACTTACGATTCAATGTAAACCTCACAGTGTCTCACCTCCAGCCGTTCCGCACACAAGTGTATCTGGGAGCCACCAATAGATACTTGCAAAGCTCTAGCATAAGCCAACCCAGTCAGGATATGCAACATGCAAAATCTAATATCACAATTTCAGCCTCAACGTTCGTTACAAGCCTGAGTGTTTATGCAGTTGATCGGAATGATTGCTTCTTGCATTCTAATCGTTCCTTATGCAAGACTTAAAATATGTCCCCTACAGGAATGCTTAGCACTGCAGTGGAACCAGGCTCAAGGTCAGCTGACAGATCTAGTGTTGGTGGACAGCCGCACCCATCCTCTCTGCAGTGGTGGAACATACAAAACCTTTCCAAGGGGCGGCCATTCGTCGACTCGGTTCCACAAATAGTGCTAACAGCAGACGCATCGCTCACTGGTTGGGGAGCGCATCTTCAAAAACATACCATTCAGGGCATGTGGAGTGCACAACAAAAACAAACCCACATAAACCACCTATGACTACTAGCAATGTTTCTAGCATTGAAAGCCTTTCAACTTCATCTAATAGGCAAAGCTGTCTTAGTTCGTACAGACAACACGACAGCAATGTACTTCATACAAAAACAGGGGGGGGGCACACTCTTTACAGCTTTCACAATTAGTTCAAAGCATCTGGAGATGGGCCATACCTCAAAAAATATATCTCATTGCAGAACACTTACTTCCCAGGAGTAAACAACCAGATTGCAGATCTGCTCAGTCATCAGTGACAGCAGATCCACGAATGGGAACTACATCCTCAAGTCCTTCACCCATTCTTCTAAATGTGTTGTGACCCAGAAATAGATCTGTTCGCCACACACCTCAACACAAAAGGTCCAAGCTTTGTGTCCAGGGACCCACAACCATTGTCCACAGGCCATACACTATGGATGAATTGGTCAGGAAGATTTGCTTACGCTTTTCCACCTCTCCCACTAATTTTGTTAGTGGTTCAGAAACTCAAACACTCCCTGACACTAATCCTAGTTGTTTCCACATGGGCCCAACAACATGGTTCACAACCGTGTTGGAACTATCAGTAGTTCCCCGCCAAAAACTATACCTTTCCCCAGGTCTCTCACTCAGAACCATGGAGAGATAAGACATCCAGATCCCAGTCATCTCAACCTTGCGATCTGGCACCTGAAATCATATAGTTTGGCTATCTTAATCTTCAGCGAGACTGCATGAATGTCATCAAAGAGGCTAGGCGCCCTACCACAAGAGCCTGCTATGCAGCAAAGTGGAAGCGATTTGTAGTTTACTGTAACAACAATCAAATTAATCCATTAGATGCTTCTATACAAAACATCATTTGTTATATGTTACACCAACCGCGTTCTAATTCAGCCTACACATCTATACGCTTACATCTTGCCGCAATAGATGCTTAACTGCAAAACAGACAGCACTTGTCTCTAAGGATGGAGTCGATGTACATGCGCACTGTCACAGAAAGGAGGAGCCACCTACCTCGTGACTCGAAAGACTTCTTAGGGGGGAAAAAAGTGCAAACATCCGGACCCAACACCAGATGGCGATCTATGCTAAACCGTATGATTCTACAGCTCTATATGCCAAGAACAGATGCATAATGGGTAAGTAGCATTTCCCTTCTTGCTGTTAGAAAACATTTTTTTTGTATTCCAACTCTCATATCTCATGGTATAATTTTTCCAATAATATTGGGTAGAGAATTCTAGCCTTAATGGTAGAGTGTCATCACCAATCAGAATAATAGTTTCACTATTTAACTTCGACATAGTAACTAAGTTATCTTCATTGTATAGTTAATTAAAACCATTACAATTATAAATTCAAGATAAATAGTAATAAGATTAGTCACACATTATCACCGTTATAACATTTAAATATAAGATGTTAAAAGGGACAATGTAGGAAACTGGCTTTTTGTTTCATTAGCCCCCCTCTCCCTGCCTGGTATTTGATGCAACTTTGACTGGAGTTCAATGTGTTCCTGCTAACCAGATCCCCAGTGTCCGTATTCCTTCCCCAAAGCAAGATAAGTGGTCGCTTGATCCCCAAGTGACCAGGCCTTAAGCACCCACTGTAAGTCCCTAGTAAGTGCTACCTAGGGTACTTAGGGCATAGGTACTAAAGAGGGTCCCTAGAACTGCAGCATATTGTTTCACTCTAAGGAACACAACACCAAACTCATACATACTGCCACTGTAGGTTTCATGAGGAGGTGCTCCAAAAAGTTAAAACACGACATCGCACACATTTGTGTGAATTTATCCCCCAACACTGCATGCAATATTGGTAAGTCACCCCTACAGCAGGCCTTACAGCCCTAAGGCAGGTTGGACTGCATTACATGTGAGGACATATCTGCATGAACAGATATGGCCTCTGTTGGCCAATTCATTTAGACAGTACAGGTTAACAGGGAAGTCATCTTAAAGTATGTTCTGGGCACTGGTCAAAATAAGTTTCCCACCTACAGAATGGCTTCACTGAAACCTATGGTGTTTGTTATCAAACATCTTGTATTATTAAATGCACACTGATTCCAGTGTTGGATTAATTATTACATGCACCCAGAGTGTACCTTATAGGTTCCCCCTGAAACTTACCAGCCCTCTAGTATTCTGGCTGACTGGTACAGTCCAGTCTGCCACCACAGAAGAATTTCTGACCCCCAGGAGTAAGAGCTCTCGCTCTCAGGAGGTCGTGAACAATGCCTGCTCTAGAGAGGTGTTATCACCTCCTCCTCCCCCAGAAAGGCTGGTAAACCAGAATATCAAGGTAGGAAGCTTCAAAGGCCTCTGCCGCCTTTGGTAAGCGAACCCAGGCTTCCCCAGACCAGGAAAATGCCACCACCTGTTCTGGGCCCATCTGGCAGCAGGACAGTTGGAGTAATTTGCTGTGCAAGGGGTGTGTTACATTGCCAGGCTGGACACACCTCTAGGGTGATCAGTTGGCAGTGAACATGAAATTAGGAATTACACCATCTTGTATGTGGTGGACTTAGGAATTCTGGGACCGGATGATGCCCATTCCCCAATGGGAGTGGTCCTCTAGGTGGTGGTGTATCCCGGAAGTAAATAGCCCATTGGCTACTAATCCTCACTTCCCTTAACACCCCATAATTGATATTTTGGGGACCCCATGATACCAGGGCATCAGATTTTGACAGACAAAAAGAAGTGAGCAAAGAAGAAGATTGCTGACCCGAGAACCAAGGAGCACGACTGACTTGGCGCGAACCTTACCAGCCTGCCCACTGCACCTGACCCCCGTGGAGCAACTGACTCATCCTGCCACTGTTCAGACTTCAAGAACCCAGGAGGGCTGCCAGTGCTTCGCCAATCAGCAAAGAAACTTCCTTGGATTAGACGAGCTACTCCTGGCAGCCGCAGGCACCAAAGAAACAACGCTGGGTAAACAGACTTGCCGCCTACGGGAACTACTGACACAGCAGCTGCCCAGGAAGAGGTAGCAGTACTCCTCTAGGTCAGGTCCATCCTTCCTCCAAGTGTAGGGACACCAGGAATGACCGGAGCCGCACAGTACCAATACCTGGGGTACTGGACCCCTTGCTGCAGCCAAGGCTTGTTGCATCCAGTCCGGACACCAATGCCGAGGAAGACCGACTTGCACATTGAGGCACTTCAGGGGCAGTGAGACCCACATGAAGGTGGCCCAGCTGTCCTGTTTGCCCCTCAGCAACAGAAACAAATACAAAGAGGAAGCCTGTAACCACTGCCACCTGACACCTCAAAGCCCCTCTGCACCCTTGTCCCAGAGCCTGAGTCCAAAGGAGGTGACATTGCCAACTGGGTCCCCAGACCCACAAGAGCCCAGACCATCCTTGAGTCTAGCCAGGCTGAACAAAGCAAAACCAAAGGGGATGATTGCCGGAGTGTTGAACATTGGAAGCAATCACCCCCAGTCAACTGATCTGGGTTTAATCCATCATCATTCTTTAGCTCACTCCGCCACCCCACTTCAGACATGGCCATATGCAAATCAGTCTGACCCTGTGCCTCATGGGAACAGTCCAGCCCGAACTGCCAAGTCATGTCTTCCCTGGACCCGAAACAAGCATCCTGGGACCGGTTTCTAGCTAATCATCCGTCATCAGCCAGGCTAGCTTGAATCCAGTGGCAAAGTGAGCAAGTCCATCATCCCCTTTGGTTTTGCTTTGTTCGCCCTAAGTTGGCAGATATGCCCAGACGTGGGTCCCGTGCTCACTACGCCAATGGAGTCAAGATATCCTGGCTGATGACGGCTGATAGCCAGAAACCGGTCCTAGGATGCTTGATTCCGGTCCAGGGAAGACATGGTTTGGCAGTTCGGTCTGGACTGTTCCCATGTGGCACATGGTCAAGACTGATTTGCATATGACAATGTCTGAACTGGGGTGGCGTGGTGAGCAAAATAACGATGGATTCAACACAGATCTGTGACTGGGGGTGAATGTTTTGCCAATGTGCAACATTACGTCCATCATCTTGTGTGTTTTGCTGTTCACCCTATGTGCGAAGGGTATGCCCAGACGTGGGTCCCGTGCTCACTACGCCACTGGAGTCAAGCTATCCTGGCTAATGACGGCTGATAGCCAGAAACTGGTCCTAGGATGCTTGATTTCGGTCCAGAGAAGACATGGCTTGGCAGTTAGAGCTGGACTGTTCCCATGAGGCACAGGGTCAAGACTGATTTGCATATGGCCATGTCTGAACTGGGGCGGCGCATGGTGAAAAATAACGATGGATTAAACCCAGATCTGTGACTGGGGTGAATGTTTTGCCAATGTGCAACATTCCGTCCATCATCTTGTTTGTTTTACCCTATTAATTGCCAGTCTGAAATGGCTAGTGAGATTTTTCATTAGCTTATGCCGGTAGCAGCTTGCGGTTACTGCTGCAGCCTGAAAAACTCAACCTCCCTTAAAATTATTTGCACACCTGCTGTGATGTGTCAAAAGGAGTGGTAACAATACCGGTGTCTGAGGAAATGCGGGTGACCGTTTTGTTGCCGATATCTAGAGTATTTGGTCACTTGTATCCATCCTGCCTTCCTGGAGCACCTTGCCCTAAAGGGATGTATGGAGCTGGCTGTGAATTCCTTTGGTACCTGCCCAGGGGGGGGGAAACATCCAAATTAAATATTTGATTTAGGACTTTCTTCAGTAGAGGTGGTAGTTGATGCTGAGCCTTCACTTGTGGTTGTGCTTATTGTCAATATGTGCTCAAAATGCGTGTTTTGTTGTTGTTGTTGTTTTTTTTTATTATTATTGGAAAATTACTTCACTTTACATGCATGTTATTACCATTCTCGCAGGTTGTAGAAATACTTCAGAAATTCTATGCAAACAATGAAAATGAACTTGGGATTAATTTCATCAACGAACTTATTGTGAGATTTCGACACTGTTCTAAGTGGGTTGGAAGACAAGCTTTTGCCTTCATTTGTCAGGTCAGTATTTAAATGCATGCTCCTTTTTTAAAAGACCAGAGCAACCGATGTGGACTATATCCTGTTTCTATTATATAATATTTTTAATTCCCAGTTTGTTGATTGTTTTTCTAAGACTATTTACCATCATGCTCTCTTCCCCTTACAGTGGTGCCCTAAATCAGATTTCCAGGACCTTGCCAAATGTCATTTTGTATACAATGTTTTAATTAAGATTTCCTAAAAACACATATTAGACATACAGCAGAGATAATGTTGCTCACAATAGCGCAGCAGTCGTAATCCTTGGGCCCTTCGAATTGGTTTTGGCGTGAGTCGGGGTTTCATGTTCAGCCAGAAAACGTTTTATCATGCCTCTTTACATTTCTTGTATGTTCCCCCATTAGCGTGTTGCTTGTTCTGTGGCATCATCCCTAAGTAGGTCTGACTTGTTCCCTAATGGTCCACGTCCTTGATCTCCCCACGCCGCAGGTTTGTCTTCCTCCAGCCTTCAGTCACAGTGCCTGAAACAATTTGTTGCACTGTGGGTCTGCAGCATTCTGGAGTATGTTGTCTTCATATAGGAAGTCTTGGTATTCCATTCCTACACTCAATGAAATACCCGCCCTCTCTGGGTGTGACCTAATGCAGCACTTACGTTTTGTTCCAGAGGTTTGCCTAAAACTACATTGCATTTAATGTGGACTTGCTGAACAGTTGTATAGTGGTCTTTGTTTCCAGGTAGTGGATAGGAGAGAGTAGACACCACTTGTTTGCACCCCTCCCTCCTCCAGTGTAAACCTTGCAGATAACTGGTCATTGATGCTCATCCCTTCAACTGAGTCTCTATAGAAATTCAAGGTCAAAATTCATGCTCTTAAGAAGCCGTGAATTAAAGCAACTCTCTTCTGAACAAACCCTTTCTCAGCATCTGACACAGGTATCAATAAGAAGCCTTTGATGTTTTACATCTGAAAGAGACACGTTAGTGATAGATTCCTTACCTTAGAATATCCCCAGGCGTCAGACTGGATCCAGGAATTTTTGCGTAGCAATACCCCTGCGCGCTGGTAGGCGTCGTCTGCGGCTCCGCGTCCGTCGTCGGCGTCGTGAGCGCCGGGATGACGTCGTCGGAGTATATAGACGGCGCCCATGCGCGCTGACGTCAGTTCTTCTTTTTTCCGCGCCAGCTAGCGCAGATCCGGAAGAAGCTCTACCCCCAGTCACTTTTTGACTGAAAACTTTTTTTATCTTTTTGATCCTCTATTTAGTCGATTCTCGACTATCGGTGCCAGGGATGCCCGGGTTCAAGCCTTGCTCGAAGTGCGGCCGACTCATGTCGGTCACGGACCCCCATCGCCGGTGCCTGAAGTGCTTAGGCCTCGACCACGACGATCGAACCTGCTCCGACTGCCGGGCCCTGACGTCGAAGGCTAGGCGGGAGCGGTCCCGCAAGCGTCTCGAGCTGAGGCAGTCGGCCCCGCGCCGCTCCAGGTCCCGGTCCCGGTCCCACGGGAGGTCGAGGGACAGGTCGCGAGGTCGGAGTCATCGACGTTCCGGGAGTGGACACCGATCGTCTGGTTCCAAGTCCTCAGGTAAGAGGCATGAGAGGTCGGAGCGACACCATCGATCCTCCGACCCGCCCCGTCGCTCGCACGATGCGACCGGGGACTCGGGCGACACCGCCCACGCGGCTCCGCGGGAGTCGCAAGCGTCGCCGCCTGCCCCACACCTTCGGGTCCCTGGGCACGGCGCGTCGCAGGAGGAGGTCGAGAGGTACCTCATGGCCATGAGGGCCCTCCCTCCTCAGTCGGTTCCCGTGGCGCCTTCGGGCCGATCGGCTCCGTCTGGAGGTCCTTCCGGGTCGGGCGCTTCGGCCCCGACGACGTCGGGTACTTCGGGCCCGGCGCCGCTGGCGACTTCGGTCCCGGCGCCGCACGACCTCGCTGGATCCGGCTCCGGATCCGGGACCTCGCCGGTCGACCCTACGACCTCGCCGGCGCCGTCCCTTCAGGTGTCGTCCCCAGCAGCCGATGTGGTTGCCGCCCCCAATGTTTCCTACGGTCCTCCTCAGGAGTCGGAGGGGCGCCGATTCCGTCGGCCTTCGGAGAGTTCTATCTCCACGAGGAGGCCCTGGCTGTTACTCCTGGTCTCCAGGAGCCGGGTGACGAGGAGCAATGGGAGGGGTCCGAGGACCCTCTGGCACGTGATTGCCAGTCACATCAGGACTGGACATATGAGCTTGGGGAGGCCAGTGGTATTGACACCTCGCCAGACACTGGATTTACGTCGCCCCCGACTGTGGCTTCGGAGGCGGGTTCTGCTTACAGTGTAGTGTTGACGAAGGCAGCTAAGGCCTTAAACCTTCAGCTCCCCGTCGCGGCCGTGAGGACTAATCTCCTCACTGAGGTCCTCAAACAGCAGTCCGGCTCCGCGGAGCCCCTCCTGCCGTTCAACGAGGCCTTGTGTGACGTTCTTCTGGGCACTTGGTCCAAGCCCGCCACAGGCCCCCCTGTGGACAGGAACGTGGCCAGACGCTACCGCCCGGCACCGGGTGACCCTTGCTTTTTGTCCACCCACCCCACCCCCGAGAGTCTGGTCATCCAGGCCTCCAACTCCCAGACCGCATTCCCGTCGGCCCCGCCCGACAGGGAATCCAAGAGATATGAGCAGTTCGGGAAGAAGGTCTTCTCGTCTGTGAGCCTAGGGCTACGGTCAGTGAACACCAACTGTCTCTTGGGCCGCTACACCCACACTCTGTGGGACACGGTTGCGGAGGTGCTGCCACAATGCCCTGAGGAGGTCAGGGCTAAACTCAGCCAAACCCTTGCGGACGGCCGAGATGCGGCACGTTTTTCTATCCGGTGTGGGCTGGATACCACGGACTCACTGGGCAGGGCGATGGCAACGACGGTGGCGGTTCGACGCCACGCCTGGTTGAGGTCCGCCAACTTCTCGGCCGATGTCCAGGCCACCCTCCTGGACATGCCGTTTGATGGCCGTCGCCTCTTCGGCGACAAGGCAGACCATGCGCTGGAACGTTTCAAGGACTCCAGGGCCACGGCCAAGTCCTTGGGTCTTACGGCCCCACGCCAGCAATCGGGTGCCTTTCGCTCCTTTCGTGGCCACGGAAGGGGCGCCCCACCACGGACCGCCAGCCACACGCCGCAAAATGTCCAGCAGCGCGGTGGCGGACGTGGGAACCGCCGCGGCGGTGGTCGGGGTCAGCGGCGAGGCCAGTCCACACCTCCCTCAGCAGCCCCCGCCTCAAAACCTTCCTAGTCCGAGTTTTCAGGCCCATGTGACGCCCGTGGGAGGCAGGGTTCGCCATCACCTCTCCCACTGGCATACAGTCACTTCGGACAGGTGGGTGCTGCAAATTGTCCGAAGTGGTTTCTCCCTCCCCTTCGAGTCTTCCCCTCCATCCATGCCACCTCAATACCACCGTGTGTCGGGGGATCACTTGCAACTTCTGCAAGAGGAAGTTTCGGCCCTCTTTGCCAAGGGGGCCATCGAGCGCGTTCCTGGGCCAGAAGTAGGACGTGGCTGTTACTCCCACTACTTTCTGGTACCCAAGAAGGGCAAAGGGGGCCTACGCCCTATCTTGGATCTGCGGAACGTCAACGGCTTCCTCCGGACGGAGAAGTTCAAGATGCTCACTTTGGCTCAGGTCCTGGCTGCCCTGGACCCAGGAGACTGGATGGTAGCGTTGGACTTGCAGGACGCCTATTTCCACATCCCCGTCCTGCCGGCCCACCGGCGTTACCTACGGTTCATGGTAGGCCACGAGCACTTTCAGTTTACCGTGCTCCCCTTCGGCCTTGCCAGCGCCCCACGGGTGTTCACGAAGGTGATGGCGGTGGTCGCAGCCCATCTGCGCAGGCAGGGGGTATCAGTCTTCCCCTACCTCGACGACTGGTTGTTGAAGGCGGGCTCGCCCCAGACAGTCGTCAGCCACCTCCAGACTACGGCCGACCTCCTGCACTTGCTGGGGTTCTCCATCAATGTGCCGAAGTCACACCTGTGTCCCTCTCAAAAGCTCCTCTTCATCGGAGCGGTTCTCGACTCGGCGCAGTTTCGGGTTTACCCACCGGAACAGCGGGTTCGGGATATTCAGGCTCTGATTCCTGTCTTCAGGCCGTTATCCCGGGTCTCGGTCAGGTTGACGCTGCGGCTTCTGGGGCTGATGGCCTCCTGCATCCTTCTGGTGCGTCACGCCAGGTGGCGGATGCGGGCTCTGCAGTGGGACCTGAAGTTTCAGTGGGCCCAGCATCAGGGCAACCTGTCCGATCATGTCCTGATCTCAGAGGGCACTGCGAAGCAACTGCAGTGGTGGCTCACGGACCACGACTGGGCCAGTGGCAGACCCCTCTCCCTATCCCAGCCGGAGCACGTAGTTGTGACGGACGCGTCCCTCCAGGGCTGGGGAGGCCACATGGGAGAGGCGGAGATCAGAGGCCTCTGGTCTCCGGCGGAGTCCCGGCTCCACATCAACCTTCTGGAGCTGAGGGCGATTCGTCTTGCACTGAAGGCATTCCTCCCCTCTGTCAGGGGGAGCGTGGTGCAAGTGTTCACCGACAACACCACCGCCATGTGGTACTGCAACAAACAGGGCGGTGTGGGGTCGTGGACCCTTTGCCAGGAGGCTCTGCGCCTCTGGCAGTGGCTGGAACATCGGGGCGTGACCCTGGTGGTTCAACACCTGGCAGGCTCTCTGAATGCCAGGGCGGACGAACTCAGCCGCCGGTGCATGATGGATCACGAATGGCGTCTGAACTCGGACGTGGCGCAAGGTCTCTTTCGACAGTGGGGAGAGCCTTGGTTAGATCTATTCGCCACAGAAGAGAACGCGCAATGTCAGCAGTTTTGCGCGTTGGAATTTCCAAGGCGGCACTCGCTCGGAGACGCTTTTCGTCGCGAGTGGAGCTGCGGTCTGTTGTACGCCTTTCCGCCTATACCACTTCTGCCCAGAGTGCTGAAGAAGATCAGGCGCGACCGGGCCCAGGTCGTCCTTGTGGCTCCGGACTGGGCACGAAGATACTGGTATCCCGAGCTACTCAGCATGTCAGTCGATCCCCCGATTCGTCTGCCTCTTCGGGAGGACCTTCTGTCGCAGCAGCAGGGGACGGTCCTGCACCCGAACCTGTCCAGTCTCCACCTACAAGCTTGGAGATTGAGCGGCGGCAGTTGAGGCCATTTGACTTGCCTCCCGAAGTCTATGATATCATTCTGGCAGCCAGGCGTCCCTCCACAAAGTGGGTATACGCCTGCCGGTGGAACAGATTTGTGGCATGGTGCACAGCAAAGGCTGTGGATCCTCTCTCTGCACCCCTTTCGGAAGTGCTGCTCTTTCTTCTTTCCCTTGCCCAGCAGGGCTCTGCTCTGGGCACTCTTAAAGGGTACCTTTCTGCTCTATCAGCCTTCTTGAGGCTACCAGATCAGCCTTCTTTGTTCAAGTCCCCTATTGTGAGTAGATTTCTGAAGGGCATCACGCACATGTTCCCTCCTGTTCCCTTCGTGATGCCCCAGTGGGACTTGAATCTTGTTCTCACCTATCTGATGTGTGCTCCCTTTGAGCCACTTCATAACTGCCCTCTTCGTCTCCTTACTCTAAAGACGGCCTTCCTGGTTGCCATCACCTCTGCCAGGAGAGTGAGTGAGCTCCAGGCTCTTTCTTCTTCTCCACCTTTCCTGTCTGTACATCCTGATAAGGTGGTGTTGCGTACACGACCTTCCTTTCTGCCCAAGGTTGTCACGGCCTTCCACATCGGGCAGTCCATCACTTTGCCCACCTTCTTTCCGCCTCCGCTTCCCTCGAAAGAGGAGGAGAGGCTCCACCGTCTGGATCCAAAACGTGCGCTCTCCTACTACCTGGACCGCACTCGCCAATTCCGGGTGGATGACCAACTCTTCGTTGGTTACGTGGGCGCGAAGAAGGGGAAGGCTGTACACAAGAGGACCATCTCTAGGTGGATCATCTTGTGCATCCAAGCATGCTACTCCATGGCGAGGAAGGAGCCCCCGGCTGGATTGCGGGCTCACTCCACTCGGGCCACGGCAACGACAACTGCCCTGGGCCGCGGTGTCCCCCTGCAGGACATCTGTCAGGCAGCCACGTGGGCCTCGCTGCACACGTTCGCAAGACACTACTGCCTGGACAGTCAAGTCCGGAGGGATGGCTTCTTTGGCCGTTCCGTCCTCCAGGACTTTCTGGTGTGATATTGGTTCGCAGACCCACCACCGGGGTTGGTATTGCTGGGGTATCTATTCTAAGGTAAGGAATCTATCACTAACGTGTCTCTTTCAGATGCACAAGTTACTACTTGTGTAACGATATATCTGTAAGAGACATTAGTTAGTGATAGATTCCTTACCGCCCTCCCATCCTCCCCGTTCTGCGAACCGATATTTAGGGTTAAGGTCATCCCCTTTCAGGGCCCTAGTTTTATGGCACCAGTGTTAGTTCTATCATGGCTCTGCGTATCTGGCGCGGAAAAGCTGTGTTATCAGAACTGACGTCAGCGCGCATGGGCGCCGTCTATATACTCCGACGTCATCCCGGCGCTCACGACGCCGACGACGGACGCGGAGCCGCAGACGACGCCTACCAGCGCGCAGGGGTATTGCTACGCAAAAATTTCCGGATCCAGTCTGACGCCTGGGGATATTCTAAGGTAAGGAATCTATCACTAACTAATGTCTCTTACAGATATATCGTTACACAAGTAGTAACTTGTGCATCTAGCTGAGGTAGTTATTGAAACTTCACAACCCAATTAACATTTCCACCGCTCAAATTAATTTCACATTTCCCTATTCGAAGTCCCCACTAATCCTGTTTGGGTTCCAAACTAGCGTGCTACCTGCCGAAAAGGGCTTTGTCACTTCATTGGGGGTAGCAAGCTCTATATCAATGCAAACCCTTCCCTCTTCTATATTTTTTCAATCCAAATAACAAACTTGCATGTCCACCACTCAAATTAATTTCATATCGCCCTATAGTAATTCACCAATAATCCTTTTTGGGTTCAGGCATAGTGTGCTACTCACTAAAAACGCGATTTGATGCCTCGTTGGGGGTAGTAGCACTATATAAATGTAATCGCAATTACAAGTAGACTAGCATACATCCAGTTCATCAGGGTTGGACCGAATGACTTTTAACATCAGCTGTTTTTTTAGCTACGAGCCTCATTCAGCATTTTTGTGTCTGTATTAGGAGAGAAATACCTTTACATTATGCCCATTCAGTTTTTTTTTTCCGTAAATCAGTCAGGAGTTTTACTTTTTTGCTTAGATCCGAGGTGTTTCAAGAAAAGCCTCTTAAAGGACTGTGCCAGAAACCCATTGGGACCTGGTGTTATATCTTGTTGCATTCGATGTGTGCACTCTGACTTCAAGCATAATCTCTTACCACTATCTTTTCTCTAACTCCAGTGAATGAACAATGCACCTTAAAATACTGTATGAACTTGAACATCAATGTTCCTTGTTTCCAGTACCACAAGCCTCAAAGCCTGCTATAATATTCAGTGAAAGTATTGACTATAGTTGTACTCTCCAAAATGTGTCTGTCCTTGAGCATTTTTAATAACCGCTACCCAGCACGTCACATCATCTCTTCTGCTCACCACAGAGTGATCTTCCATGCCTTGTTCCCCATGCCATCCAGGCAATATTGAGTGCCCCAATGTTTGGCCCATGTTGTTACTGTTTTTAGCTGGTAATATTCTTCCTTCATTCATCCCATCATCCGAAGTATCCTGTTCTTAGCATCTTCCACATATTCCTTTTCCTGAGACAGTAGTACATGCTCTGTCTGACTCCCCCCACGCCCTATCATTTCATTCTTGTTTGCCTATGGAAATCCGTGGTGCATAGCCCCCCTAAGGAGTCACTCTTTTGTCAAGTATTCTCCCATATGCAAATGTTTCATCATCTCTGGATGCCTTGAATTTAATTCATTCCGTCTCCACATTCCAATTCTTCTTCCTGTCGCCCCATCCATGTTCATGACCAGTGGGTGTTCGTCAGAAATACCTCACTCAATAAACTCGATCTCCATAATGTGTTCTTCGTTGGAACCGATGTAATGATGTGGTTTGTCCTGGACAGGGCTTGCGCCCTGGTGAAGTGTACTGTCTGTCATTGCATTTTAGATAAGGCAAATATTTTTTTAATTTTTTATTATCTTTTTATTGAATATAATAAACGAACAAACAGTTGGCAAATCACAAGTCATTGAGATATGGCATGATTGAGTACAATGTTTCACATGGGACATAGAGCAAATACAGTAAACCATGTCTATGATGGATCAAATACTTAGGGAGACAGGGTTTCATTGTCAATGGGGGCAGTTGATGTGACACAGTTATCTCCTCTATAAGAGTTCCACTTAGCCCAAACTCAGAACCATTTTTTAGGGCACCCTCTTGCAACATAGACCGTTTTCTCACAGGCAGTAGGGGGTGCCAGTCCTCCCCATAGTTGAGCGATTTCTCTTTTGGGAACCTCAGCCCCCAATGTGACCCACAACTTATCCGCCCCTCCCAAATCAGTGGGTTTCCACACATTAAGGAGACATTGTTTGGCCTCAGGGTGGACAGATTTGTGCAGAACCTCACTCATGATCACATGTATCCCCCCTCCAATGCCTTTGAATTTTCTCACACTCCCATAGAAGGTGCATTAAAGTGGCTACCTGGCCACACCCCCGCCTGCAGCTTGAGTTTTTGCCCCGCCCCATGTGGACCATCTGTGGGCCAGTGATGTAGATCTTGTGAAGAATCTTTAATTGTACAGAGACGTGCCGAGATCGCCACCGCCCCCTCCACTCCTCGTCATCCAGCAGGAGACCTTCTGCCTCCCATGACTCCTGCAGCTTGACCAGGGGATCCGGCATGTTGTTTACAAGTTTTCTGTATGTTCGTGAGATTGCCCTCTGTGGGAACAGTCCATCCAATAATCTGTCCTCTAGGGGGGAGTCGTCAGGGAGGGTAGAGTCACCATTAATTTCGGTAGTTAGCGCGTGACGGATTTGTAATTAAGAAAACTCAGAATCTTCTAGCTCCGTTTGCTGTTGCAACCGGCTAAAACTGAGCATTTTACCTTTAACCCAGAGGTCGCCCACCCGGGAAATACCTATGAGGTCCCAGTTATCAAATCCCTTGGAGCCATGTAGACTACCAAGTAGCTCCGAGTCCCACAGGGGTGTTGCAAGGGTAAGTCTGATTACAACCTAAGCTCTTGTTGACTGCATGCCACACTTGGACTGAATGGGAGGTAGGCCCAGTAAGGAGGAACTACCTGGGATTGGCATTGAGGGCTCTATTATACGTCCCGCCCGGCAGGAGCCATCTATCCATGGCATAGCCTGGGTCACCCGGAGTCCAGTACGCACCCTGGTTGATGGCATCGAAGTGGGCTGTCCAATAGTATTTCTTTATGTCCGGTAGGCTGATGCCGCCGTCATACCAGTTGAGGGGGGTCGTTTGGGAAGCGCTATTCTCAGTCTTTCGTCCCACAGCAGTTGCCACTGTAAGCCTTCGATCTGTTTAAAATATTTCGCTGGAACCGGGACAGGATAGTTTTGCAAGGCATAGAGGAAGCGGGGCAGGGACATAGTCTTAAAAAGCGCGGCTCAGCCAAGCAGCGAAAGAAGGAGCGCCTTCCAGTGTGCAACGTCGCGTCTCAGGCTCTGCAGGGGCGGGATCAGGTTTCTCTCATATAGGAGCCCTGGGTCTGCGGTGACAAAGATCCCCAAATATCGGAATCCGTCCGAAACAACCTGTATCGAACACTCCCTGGGGAGAGACGGATTCACACCAGAGAAGGTGTACAGGAGCGATTTATTCCAGTTGATAGAGTAGCCCGAGAATATACCGAAGGATGTGAAGATGTCCAAGAAACATCTGAGGGACTTTGCAGGGGAGGTCAAATAGAGGAGGATGTTGTCTGCGTGAGATACGGACCTCCCACTCTGCCGACCACCGCATACCACGTATGGCCAGGTTGCCCCGTATCCAGGCTGCCAGGGGCTCCAAAGACAGGGCAAAAAGTCTGGTGACCCTACCGAGCTCAAATGGCTCGGATCGTTTGTTGTTAACCACCACCTGTGCGAGGGGTGCAGAGTAGAGGAGCCGAACCCAAGATCTAAATTGCGGGCCAAATCCCAACTTGAGAAGTACTGCAAATAGGTAGGGCCATTCGAGAGTGTTGAATGCCATGGAGGCATCTAAAGACAGGATTACCGCATTTTCTTGAATCATTTCGGCCCGCTCCATCGCTCCGTGGACTCTTCGTAAGTTCAGAGCAGTATTACGGTGGGGCATGAAGCCAGATTGCTCTGGGTGTAACAGGGAACTAATCACTTGTGTCAGCCGGATGGCTAGGAGTTTAGCGAGTATTTTTGGTTCGGCATTAATAAAGGAGATGGGTCTATAGGAGGCACACCTGTCTTTTGGCTTACCTTCCTTAGGGATGACCACTATGGACGCCAACCTCTGGTCGGGTGGCAGTTCCCTCGCCCTTCTACAGTCCTCGAACATGGCCTTCAGGTGTGGAGCCAGGTTGTCTGGACGCAGTTTGTAGAGCTCAATGGGCAATCCATTGGGCCCCATCGCCTTCCCAGTTTTAAGGGCCCTGATCACTTGTGCGATCTGGATAAGGCAAATCTTAGTGCCTCTGCATATCATTTCTACTCGATGAGTCCCACATCTTTCTGATCTGCACGATCGGTCCCCCTTTTCGCTTCATAATGCATTCAGGCCTCACTCCCACATATCACCACCCCCTCAACCAGTTAACCCATGAGCTCCTCTACCAGCCTTCCAGCTCTTGCAAGAACATCCTGAATAGTTGGTGGGCAAACGCACTTTGAATTGTCAATATCTGCCCCTGCTCCACACATGAATCCTAATTTAGCACTCCAGTGGGCTTGCGCATGTTTGGTGTGCTCTAAATGGCACATTTTTCCAGGCGAATATCGCCTCTAACCCCTTTCGAAGAATACACCATGAATTAACTGCGCATAGTATGTTCTGTGTGCACCTGGGTTTCGTTTAACATTAAAGGTCTCTCGTGCCTACCCTCTGACTGTGTGAGCCACTGTTGCTCTTTCACTTTGGTACCTAAATCCATTGGGGTTACATGTCATAATTATTATGGCATTAGACTTCACTTGTCCATGATCAATCCACTTTCTTTCAATAGTTGTTCGTGTCTATAGAGACCATGTGAACTAAATTCTTACCTTTTACTCTTATCAGTTTATTTTTTGCTCATTATCTTCCCCCTCATCTGGAAACAGTAAGTCACAGATGCATGTTTGCCATCATGTTGTCTCTCCTATTTCCCTCATCCTTTTTTTAGAGCTCTGCGAACTCCCATTGTGTTTTGACACTTGCAAAGCTTGTAAAGAACACCCCTTGAAGCCAATGAATTGGTGGACTTTTTGATAAAAATCTGCACCTCGGTTTTGATAATTTCATGGTATAAGGTTGTGCTGTCTTGGCAAGGTGGAGGTAATGACAGCGTGTCTCTTTTGGGCTCAGGTGATTGCGGAGGACAGGTAGCTACAGACTCCATGTACTCAACTGATTGAAGTGACTACAGTGTCAATTCAAGCACAGATTGGTTATAGATGGCTGTGGAGAATTTACTACATGTGTAAATCCTAAATCCACTCCTTAAAGCACCCAAGCCTTTTCACTTAATTGCTGTGGATTGGTTGATTCATTTCCATGCTCTTTACTCCTTGGTTTATACTCTGTTGCATGTGTCCTTTGGTAATTCTGTATTGTTATTGTCACCTACTGTCAGTTCTCCAAACATGCCATTGGTTCCATTCTAGGTTTATCCTGCTTGCAGATTGTCTCACTACTACTTTTGAGCTAATACCTTTGTGGAAAACAACTTTTAAATTGCTGTAGTAAGTGTAGTTGGGTGATTTCTTACTGGGTGTCCACACTAACACATCATTTTAACTCTTCAAACCCTCCAGAACGCTGGATCCAACAAGCTATCAAAAATAATGCCCATTTGAAATCTACTTCTTCTGTACATGTTGCCATCACTGAACTTTATGAAAATCTGCATTATAAATAAAAGCATGTAGATGTATATTGTTTAGGACTGTCGTGGAAGACGGTTTGCAGTATATATTTCCCGTCTGTGTATATATATATATATATATATATATATATATATATATATATATATATATATATATATATATATATATATTTTTGTAATTATTATTTTTTTTTTTTGCAGGCTGTGGTGGAAGAAGAATGTATTCCTGCAGAACAGTTTGTAATACACTTGCTGCCAAGTCTTTTAAGTCTTACGTCGGATCCTGTGCCCAATGTCAGAGTACTGTTAGCAAAAGCTTTGAAGCGAAGCCTGTTAGAAAAAGGTAAATGTGTTTTCCTTACTTCCTCCTCCTCCTCCGCCAGACTGCATGGTCAACACTAATTGTTCAAGTTAGGTTTTTATGTATTTGTGTATATAATTGTAAAACAGACACAACTGATCTGCTGTCTACATATGTACTGGTTTTATGTTGTGTGTGTCTCTGGGAGCCTGCTTTTTGAACGCTATTCTGAATGATAGATTTATGTAAACAGGACAATTTAATGAAACAATGGTGAATGGTCTCGGAAATTTGGAGTCTCTTTCTGATGTCTGCAGTGTAGTTTCATAAATTGGGCAGGTTGCAGAATCTTTTGAAGTTATTTGAGTGAACAAAGTGTTAGTAGTTGGATAACAACCTGTGTATTTTGGACCACATAGTAACTTCAAGCACAGAGTAGATTAGAGATGGGGCGATGAGAAATTCACTTCTGTCTGTGATGGCAAAAATGGATTTCACTAGAACGGCAATTGATGAGGTGTGAATCCAAATAAGATCCTAGAAACGGTGTAGGTAAGACGTATTTATTAATATTATTAACCGGTATTCCCAAAAAGCCAGACTAAACTATCTCAAGTTTCTCAGAACGCCCCCACATCAACATTCTAACCTGTACTCCCTTGGATTCTAGAAATTCCATGGGGCAGGGAACTATGATACAAAGGTGGGGGGTAACTGGGAATATACCAATTACCATAATTACTGGTAAATGCTAAATGCAGATGTCATAAAATGTGTGTGTGTGCGATATATATATATATATATATATATATATCAGGAATTGCAACAGTAATGTCATATATTTGTTTTTCTTCAGCTTACTTCACAAGCATCGGCAATCCTCATCTGGAAGCGGTGGAAGGGGCTGTTTTAACCCTGCAGTCAGACAGAGACCAAGATGTTCGTTTTTTTGCAACCGCAGAACCAAAACAAAACAATACAGACACTAACTTCCTCCCATGAAAACCAAATGGACCTATCATAAACTTTCTACGCGCCGGCCCTCCATCAGCTAACATATTCCATGGACTGTGAACTTAACTGCTGCAGCCTGTATACTCCATTTCTATAATACCATACTTTCAAGCTGGATCTGAAGAATCATTTATATATCGGGTCAGAGGGGGACCTCCTTAGTGAAAATTACATCATACGCATTTGATAATTTTATAATATGGCTTTTTTAAATCAGTTTGTTAGAAAATAAACTGTACAAAGGGGTTAGTTATGGGTGATGTGGCAGTTGAAAGCGATGGGAGTCTGTGTTCTGAATTGCTCATGTTTGTTTTTATCCTCTGGGTGGGGCGGGTCTAGGCTTCTGCTGGTACATGTGTCCATTCACACTCCCTCTCTTGTCTGAATAACTTGTTCCTCTTCTAAGCAGAATTATTTCCTACTTACTATGGACCTCGTTGAACTCTGACCTTTCTGAGCATGATTAGGTGATTTAATTGGCGGACTTGGTGGACTTCAGCCATTAACCACTTACAAACATATTTCTACTTTGGCTTTGTCACTATTTTATCAGCAGACTGTCACTCCAACTGCACCTATTGTAAGTTCCTCTAAAATTTACAGTACCTGTTGATGACATGACAAAACTGAGACAACTGCCCTATCTGCTTCTCCCACTATGTAAAGTTTAAACGTCTCTGGCAAGGTTTTCACCGTGGAATTTCTCTTGTTGATAGGAACAGGGTTTAAGAAATCTTCAATGTGTTTCAAGTAGAGCAGTAGGGAAGCATATGTCTTGTTCAGGTGTAAGACGTATGACCGCAGTGGTTTGGTAGATCGAAAGGTGTTCTTTTAATTTAAGATCCAGCCCCACACACGCCTATAGGTCCCGCCACACTGTAAAATGCACTTTACTGCATTCCTCGTATATTTATTCTAAAGGAATGAGCATGACACTGAGCTACGAACACCACATCCCCCCCCTCATCCCAAGTCCTTGCACTTTTACCATACAAATTATTCCTCATGAGAAGTTGCACTTTTTTCGTCTCCCACCCCCATGCCACTTGAGTGTCATAATCTCACAACTGGTAGTGTACATCCCAAGTCCTACTTTTAATTTGCTGTGTCTTCCCTTTGTACAAGTTCAGTTTTATATTATTTCAGCAATAATAGATCACCCGTTCAATCATTACTATTCTTGTTGCAGCAATTGGTCTTTTTTCATGCCACGGACCTCTAAATGAATAAAAGGAAAGAGCAGCAGCTGTAGCAGAGTTTAGGCTAATGTTTTGCGGGTAGAATTGGTTGATTCAGAAGTCCACATATGGTAGTCTGCCCATGAATTTCTAAGCCTCTTTCCTTCTTCTCTTTGGAAGAGATGCTTGTGTATTGATAGTATGTGGAGAGAGGTACACCACAATATAGTTGTTGAATAAGGCAACTTATGATCAGATGAATTAAGAGTATATAGTAAGAGCTGTGAGTATTTCACTAGGAGGCATATTGTGCCATATGCATAACGCCACTGAAGAAAAGGGCAAAATGTGTCAAATCCAGACTAATTTCAAAAGTATTTAAAGCCCAGAAAACGAACATTTCAAAGTCTATGGTTCCCAAAATTTCTGAGCAATTCCTCCTGTTTCAAAGTGTAGCAACCATTCTTATCACAAAGATCTAGTACTGTATATACTTAAAAAGGAAAAAATAAGATCAGTAAAAATCTGGTTGACTTACAGTAATTTATGTTGATAAATATTTTTTTAATACCTGTGGATGACCGCTATAAAGCAGTTTATTATAGACCCGAAGTGGCTTATTAGCTATAAGGTTAGTAAGCTCACTTCTCCTGGATGCACTTATACTCCATTTTTATTTTTTTATGGTTTTCTCGTTTTTTGAATTGTTATTGTTTTTAACAGTAAAACAAATGTACATATGTGAATATGCTCTGGAACTTTGCAAACAAAAAATGTTTTTTTCACAATGTCTAAAACCTATATCACTGCAAGAGAATCTTACAACGCCAGGTAGTTAACACAGCAGCACTAACATTGACTGTGATGGGGTTTATATTAATTTACTCTCAATATGTATGTGATGGTTTAAAAAAA
Source organism: Lissotriton vulgaris (assembly GCF_964263255.1). NCBI lineage: Eukaryota > Metazoa > Chordata > Amphibia > Caudata > Salamandridae > Lissotriton > Lissotriton vulgaris. The sequence goes on from NW_028242776.1 coordinate 825,874, forward strand.
AAGATAAATGTTAACTTTTCCTGTTGTGGTTATTTTGCATGGTCTGATGAAAAAAAGATTTTGTTGCACGTGCTGCTTTGTTTGCGGCATGCATTAATGTGGATCTAAGAGAGTACAAGTTGATTTCAGTTCTTCATCACTTTTTAATGGTATATGCCTGCTTCGTGTTGTTCAGTACCTCTGTCCTTTAAATGTCCTATTGCAACATTAGTAGGAAATCCCCATTTTTGTTCACCTGCTCTGTCTACTATCAACATTCCAAGTTCACAAAACACAGAGTAAGGATACAATATTGGATGAAGAAAATGACAACGTAGAAAGTGTTGCATTATTTTGTCATGTAGCCCTCTGGTTTGCCCAATGGTCACTGTAGATGAGCCAGATAGAAATTGTAGTTAAAGAAATGTGTGCATCATCGCAGCACAAGTTAAAATAACAGTATATTTTAACATTATTGCTTTAGAATAGCTTTGAACTTAAATCCTGTTAAATAGAATTGGCACAATTTACTGTAAATTGTACAGCAGCAGGGAAGAAAAGTGATTGCTTTCCGTTTTTCCTGTGAACTTTTTTTATTTATACATAATGTACTCGCATTGGTTTTTGAGACATCCATTGAAGTACTTTCCAATCCCCTTATGCTATGTTAAGCAGCCAAAGAAATTAATCTGAACATTAGTTGGAGTCATTATGATTTGTATTGTTGGCAGAGCGTTGAATTTGAAATATAGTATGTAGTTGGCCTATGCAAGAGACCCATGCACCGAGCAGCTGTTTTGGTGGACGAGAGATGTTACACTTTTGTGATCGTCTTTTTACTATAATGTATTCTTGAATTTCGTTTTGTGCGCTAATAACCAAAATTCAGCTCAGGATATGTTAACCAAAAAAAGTAAAGTCTTAGTAAATTGTATTTATTCACTAGGCTTCCCAGATGAGTACTGTAGGAATTTTCAGTGAGGGCTTTTTCTGGAGAAGTGTGTGTTCCAGATAAGATTTTTCAGACCAGCACATTGACACCGAATGGGAATTCTTCCGAACTATGGCATGGTGATAACTTCATTCCTGGGATCCTAAAATTAGCCATTTTTATTTCAACCTGAGTTTCCATTTTTCATTACAAAAAACATTTTTCATTTTCAGGTTGTTAGAGAAAGATGTACCAATGACTAGGGACGGAAACTCGCCTACATTTATAACCCTAAAATAATTATTTACTGTCAGGCACAGAATCTCAACTCCAACTGAATGAGCTTAATGGAGTACAGAGAAGTCTCCTGATCACACCATCCTTATGTAATATGGTAAACACAATAGTGATCAGTGCACTATAATCTCTATATAGCGCTGCCTGTTGATTCTTTATTAGGATGTTGTACGATTGAAGGTGCTCACTAATTCCTGTACCATCATGCCAGGGTCTCCATTCTCTTAAGATCATATCTGATGACGTTGAACAGTTAGCCTCTTTTGAATAGTGCTTCACCAACACCCATTAAGTGGCACCGAAAAGGTATCGAGAAGTTAGGCAAAATTAAAGCAACTGTATTCCTCTACCACATTCCTGTGGCAATTCCTTGTAAAGTTTAAGAACCTGGGGCACCTGGAGAGAAGACATTTTGGGTTGAGGACTAAATTCATAGGATTCCTTACCAGGAGCTTTTGGGCACCCCTTGTTCTAGCCTCTTTTGTTAGGTATTAAGGTCTACAAAATTCAGACCTTACACAGGGACTGATGAGTTAGGATATTCTAACATGATGGTACAGGAATTAATGAACACCTTAATATGCCGCTACAGAAACAACACACTATACTATATAGTGACCATAGTTAAACTGATCACTATTTATGCATAGCATGAATCTAACAAACACCATGAGATCTTAGCCTAACTGTAACTGTTTGTGTGTATATATATATATATATGTATATATATATATATTTCATTCAATCTTTATTACGATCATTTAAGATCACAAAAGACAATTAACAGTAGAAAAGCACTCACCCCCACCATTAAAAAGGTAAAAAATCTAATTATAATATAAGGGTATATACAATAATATACAATCATTCCAGAATTCCAAACATTAAAAATGTCAAATGATTTGCTAACAAACCTTAAAATTCATATTAGTTTAAAAAGACATGAAACAAGTCTACAATACAATTTACATTTCTAGACGACAAAAAGAACCTTAGAATGCACAATCATAGGTAGACACAAATAACCAGGTACAGGGTTTGTCAAATGTACACCAGTTTTATACAAAAGGTTTATTTGAAGATATTAAAGGAAAACTCCAACTTTTGTTGGAATAATAACCAAATTCCGGCAGGATACCATCCTGCCCATTTCTACATCTTTTTTTTTTTTTTTTTGAAAACCTTTATTTATCAAATGCACATTACACAGCGTCTGCCTACAACCCTTTTGGGCCGGCCGCTATGACAATCAGTCAAAAAGTATAGCACATTATACTGCGGAGAAGGCCGCTTCGTGTTTCATTATGGTGCAGTGCATAAAGCAATGATTGGAGGATACCGAAGGTTCAATTTTATGATTTTGTCGAAGTTAAACAAACAGAAGAACAAACACATGGTAGAGCAATAGCAAGTTCACAGGAGGGGAGGAAAAACAGGAAACAATATACAAGAATGGAAGCAAGTCAACTATGGGAGGGGAACGATGAAGGGAGTGTAGAATGGAAGATAATGAAAGGAACGTAAACTATGAGGAGGAGGGAATGGCCTCGGCATAATCAAGTGGTGGGGTACAAATGTCACCCCGGTATGCATTTCATTGCGCCCAGATTCTATTCCACTTCCTAGGACGACCCAGAGCCTCATACACAGTCTTCTCCCGAAACATGCACCAATCCATGTTATCTTTCCAGGCACTGAGTCTATGCGGTCTGTTGGAGCCCCAAAGCTGTGCTATGTCCCTTTTGGCTACCATGTTGCCCAGGGTGATCCAGAAGGTCTGAGCAGCCGTACAGTCCGTAGGCTCCCACACATTAAGCAGGCAGCGCCTTGCCTCGGGAAGGAGGGGGACCCCAGTAACACGCCTCATCACATCATGGACCCTAGACCAGAAAGCAGAGATAACCGGGCATTCCAACAAAATATGAAGAAAGGTACCATCCATACCACAGCCACGTCTACATAATTCATCTGTCGCAAGCCCCATTCGTACCAGACGCATACCAGTCACATAGACGCGATGGAGGATCTTTAGTTGCACAAAACGGAGCCGAGCTGGAATAGCCACCTCCTTAGGGGAAGAAATAGCCATTTGCCAGTCTTCGTCATCCAGTTCGAGCCCATCCGCCACCCAGGAGGCACAAAGCTTCTCCAGCAGGTCAGCCCTGTTGTTAATAAGTTTTTTTATAAATTAAGGAGATCGTACTGTCTGGGACATGGCCATCAAGAATACGATCCTCCAGCGGAGACGACTGGGGGATGTCAGTCCCGGGGGGAAAGGCGGAGGATAGGGCATGCCTCACCTGAAGATATCGAAAATACTACTTATCATCCAATTGATATTCTACCTTTAGGGCCTCAAAGGATTTCACTGTTCCTCTGGCCCAGAGATCCTCCACCTTGCTAATCCCAATCGTATCCCATCTATCAAACCCTTTCGTCCGCCACAGGTTACCCAGCCGTTCAGAATCATACAGCGGGGTCATACGCGTCAATCTGCCGCCCCAACCTGTAGCCTCATTCGCATCCTTCCAGGCATGCACAGCACATTTCGTAGGACCAGTCAAGAGACGGAGTGGTGACTTCAAGTATAAAGCTCTATTGAAGTTGCCGCCTGGCAACAGGAATTTATCCAGGGCGAAAGCGGGAGCGGGTTCCGGGGAATAAGTCACATGGTTAATTGCACTTAAGTGTGAGGCCCAGTAATATCGTCTGATGTCGGGCAGAGCAATACCGCCATCATACCAGGGGAGCGTAAGTTTTGATAAGGCGATACGGGCACGTCTGTCCCAAATCAATTGCCTCTGTAGGCCTTCAATCTCACGGAAATAGCGAGCGGGGACCGGATCGAAAAAGTTCTGCAAGGCATATAGGAACCTGGGGAGCGACATCATTTTAAAAAGTGCCGCTCGTCCCAATGGAGACAAGGGCAATTCACGCCACCGCCGCACATCCTGTTTGAGGCGACGAAGGGGAGCGTAAAGATTACGATCGTATCGCACCGAGGAGTCCATGGAAATAAAAATCCCCAAATATTTAAAACCATCTTCTACCACCTGGATAGGAAACCTGCAAGGCAGCGGAGGCAATACCCCCGCTATAACATAGACACATGACTTGGTCCAGTTGATAACAAGCCCGGAGTTCTTACCAAAGGAAGTGAGAACGTCAAAGAGCACGTTTAAAGACTTCTGGGGTGAGGTGAAATAGAGAAGGATATCGTCCGCGTAAAGCGAGACGCGATCCTCCAGATCCGGTGCCCACCGGATCCCTTTAATCGAGGGCTCCCATCGAAGCCACGCTGCAAGGGGTTCTAGTGCCAATGTAAAAAGAAGTGGGGAGAGCGGGCACCCCTGACGGGTGCCACGTCCCTATGGAAACGAATCAGAGCCTCTGCCGTTCACCACGACTTGGGCTAACGGTTGTTCGTATAGGAACCGCACCCATGTAATGAAACTAGGGCCGAAGCCGAACTTGGAAAGGGCCGCCCACAAATATGGCCACTCTATGGTGTTGAAGGCCATTGTAGCGTCCAGGGAGGCCACCACTGCAGGCTCAGTGAGAGTTCCAGCTCTCGCGAGAACGCTGTGGAGTCTGCGAAGATTAAGAGCTGTGTTTCGATGAGGTATGAAACCGGACTGATCCGGATGGATCAAGTCACAAATTACAGACAATAGACGATTAGCCAGGACTATGGCCAGAATTTTGGGCTCGGCATTGAGCAATGAGATGGGGCGATAAGAGGTGCAACGGTCACGAGGCTTGCCTTCCTTGTAAATGACCACTATGGTAGCCAAGCGCTGTTCAGACGGAAAGACGCCCGCCTCAAATGCATCCAGAAACATTGTCCGCAAGTGGGCAGCCATTTTGTCCGGTCGAAGTTTATAGAGCTCGATAGGCAAACCATTGGGTCCCATCGCTTTACCCGATCGCAAGGACCTAATGGCAAGAGCGATCTCATCCATTGTAAGAGGAGCCTTTAGGGCCAATCTATCCTCCTCTGAGACACAGGGTAGTGCAATGTCACGCAATAGTAAACGGGAGTCGGCCTCATCACGGTCACTCACTGAGCTGTAAACTGTTCGGAAATGATCCACGAAACATTCAACAATCTCACCGGGATCAGTCACACATTCACCAGTCTCACGGGTGATAACGGGCACCACGCGGTTTATCCTTTCAGCCTTGTCCAGCCACGCCAGGAGTTTGCTAGCCTTGTCACCCACATCATACAAACGGCCCAGCTGATTCACACGCATCACCTTAGCAGCATCAGTCACACAGGCTCTATAATCTGCCTGCTTCAGTTCTAAGGAGTGTAGAAGTGCAGGCGTATCATCTCCACCCAACTCACTTTCGAGCGTAGTTATTTCGGTCTCAAGGGCCAACACAGCCTCCCTCCTAGCCTTTCTGTCAGCTGCAATAAGGGACAGTGCGGAACCCCGTATAACAGTTTTGAAGGCCTCCCATAGAACCGTAGGGGAAGCAACCGAACCCACATTCTCATCAAAGTAAGTCGATCGCTTTAATCAAATCCGATCGGAGCCGAGGGTTCCTAAAGTGCCAGGGCGGGACAGGGGGAACTCTGCTTCCGGAAAGACCTCCCACCGAAACCTCGAGTAACAAGGGGGAATGGTCAGAAATACCCCTGGGGAGATGTCGGACTTCACGCACCAAGGATAAGTTAGCAGTCAGCATAAAAAAATAATCAATCCTTGAGAGGCTGCCATGGGCACAAGTGTATTGAGTTTGTGAGGGGTGCAGCGACCGCCAAACATCTACCAACCCGAAGGTTTCCGTCAAGCCAGTCAGCCACATCTGTGACAATGGCAGAACTCTAGGGGGCAGCCGATCACACTCGCCCGACATCACCGAATTGAAATCCCCACCCATGATCAGGAGTCCATCTGGAAGCCCCAGGAGAGTCCTACCAAGGTCAGCATAAGTGGTAGCCTGCAGTCCCGGGGGAACATAAACAGCAACAATTGCAATCAGCTTCCCCTCCCATCTCCCCGAGACAGCAGCATAGCGACCCCGATCATCAAGGGTGACATCGTCAATTTCAAGGGCTAAAGAGGATTTCACCATTATACCAACCCCTCGGGAGCCGGATGTAAAACCAGCGTGAGCGACCAGTCTGTAACCTCGGCGGTCAAGAGCTTTACAGGCATTACCAATCAAATGAATTTCTTGGAGTAAAACAACATCAGGGGAATGACGTCTTATAAATTGCAACACAATACCACGTTTGATCCTATCCCCCAAGCCATTAACGTTCCAGGATAGAACCTTCACGTCACCCCCCCCCCCCCCCATCCCAGAAAAAGTCCCAGCCCACCCCCTCCCGGAACCTCAGATCAAGGATGCATACAAGCAATACAGTACCATGTGAAAAGAGAAACATAGAACACAAAACATAACCAAGTCCCCACCTCCCAACCCCCAACCAAGAACCCGTTACAACACCCCCCACCCTGCACCCCTGCTGACTAAGAAGCCACCCCAAACTGCAGTGTGCCTGTCGCCCCATCTGAATCTACACAAAGAACCCCTGAGGAGGAAGGGAGAAACTACCCCAACCCGCCCCACCCCGGGCATAAAGGTGAAGACACATGATATAAGTTACTCTGCGAAAGTTACGATCCAAAATCAGACCTCAGGACCCAAAGTCATTCCTGCGCCGTTGCGCCTTCGTCCGCGCCTCCGGGGCCCCCGCTCTCGGCATCGTCCTTTGGCAACGAGTCCAACCAGTCACTGGCACTGTCCGGTTGATCAAAGAAGTAAGCACGTTCCCTGTATTCGATACGTAGACGAGCGGGGAACAGCATCTCATATTTAAGTCCCAAATCTCTCAGGCGACGTTTCACTCCCAGGAATCTGGATCGTTGCCGCTGTACTTGAGGAGTAAAGTCAGGGTAGATAGAGACAGAGCTGTTGTCGAACTTCAGTGGACCGTGTTTGCGAGCGGCCTGAAGAATGGCGTCCCTGTCCCGAAAGTGAAACAGCCTAGCAATAATAGGCCTCGGGGGTCCCCCCGGCTTAACCTCTCCACCTGGGAAGCGATATGCAAGCTCGACCGCAAAAAACTTACTGAGGCCTGCGGGAGCAAGTTTAGCAACAATTAATTCCTCGACCAGTAAATCGATCGAGGCGGCACCACTGTCCTCCGGCACCCCGACCAGGCGGATGTTGTTTCGTCGGGCCCTGTTGTCTTACTCCTTCATACGTCTAGTTAGCAGGTCCTGCGACGACCGCAGATTCCCAGTCTCTGACTGCGCTTCCGCCATATCCGTCACCAAACTGGTAGCTTTTAAGTCCAATGCCTTGACCCTCTCATTAGTCTTAGCTAAATCGGCTCGAATAAGGGTAACATCGACCGCCACCGTGTCTATCTTGGACACGATGGCCTCATATTGCTGACCCATATCAGCCTTGAGTCCTGCAATGGCGGCCAGTAGGTCTTGAAGTGACACCTCAGATGAGGCCGTCATGTCCGTCTTTGGGTCCTCCAAACTGCGGCTGGTAGCGCTGGGGGATCCTCTCGGCTGAGTATAGCGATCGATCACATTAGACTGGACCTATCCCCCACGAGTGGTGACTTTCCTGCGCTTCTCCAGCTCTGGTTTCGTCGACATGTTGGATTCAGCACCCCGCTGGGTCCTCCCGGGTGCGATAGAATGGCAGCGACCTTCCGTACCTCAAAAGTCTAGCTTCACAAAAATCACAGACCACTGAGCCGGCGCTGCGATGGAGACGTGTAGCTGGTTAAACCACCAAAACGAGGAGTGTAGATTAGGTCATAGGCAGTCAGTTCGAGGATGGACAAGAAACCGAAAGTGACACACCATCGGTGGAGCAGATGCCAGGCAGCCGTTGTTGTTGCTGCATTACTGCTCGGCCATCCAAAGCAGCAGAGTCCCCGGTCCCGTCCGGGGCTAGGCCAGAAAGCTCAGGACAACGTAAATATGGTTCCCGAAGTCCGATCTCGGCCCCAAAAAGCACAGCAGCATCAGCAAGAGCAGCACTTCAAAAGCCAGTCAAAGTGACCAGGATATTAGAAGGATAGATCAATAAGGGCGGCGCGGGTCTCGGGAGCCCTCTGCTCACGCGACCATCTTGGATGCCCGCGTAGCTCCTCCACCATTTCTACATCTTTTAATTTCCTTTACAAACATTAGGTTGGATAGGCTTAGATGGACTTAACAACCTATGTCCTTTTTCTTTCCTGAATTGTCCACATCTAACTCAGGAATTTGGCAACCGCTATTACACATGTACATTAGTGTCGGTTACCAGTATCCTCATTGCAATAGCACTGCTCCCAACGCCCATATTCTTACATAATGGCTGCAACCAGTTTTTCCGTGGAGCCTGGTATGCCGGGCAAACAAATAAAACATGCGAGTAAGTTTCCTCATATTCCAAAGACAACTTACACTTACTATCATTTTCACTATGCCATTTGCATGTAAATGCATTTACAGGTAACGAGCCTACCCGAAATTGAAAATTGGTTTGGTGATAACATCCCAATAATGCTCATATTGTGGGCTGGGCTTGAATGCCAAAAATTTACCCGTCAGTGATGTTGACTCTGAGGTAATTATACAATTCTTCACCACCATGGACCAATAGAGCCTTTTCATCTCTTTTTTGGGGGTAAATTGTTGGCTCTCTGGCTCATCCCATAAGTGTCTCAATCCCATACTAACCAGTGTTGGTTTTAGGGCTTGCGCCTGTGTTACAGTGCGCAGCACTGCTCGCACAGCGAGAGCCCTTTTGTATGGGGTTTTGAAAGCTGACCAAAGCTCATGCATGTGATCAGCTTTCGCCGTTAGGCATTCGCATTCGCGTGTTTTTTTTAACAAAAAAAAGCACGCGATTGGACAAAGTTGGGTGCATGTCACGCCTTTGTAACGCCCCTTCCCGACGGTCCCCAGCACGCGCAGCAGCGCGTGTTCGCCTCGCTGCCGCGCTACCTCCCCTCGCTCCTTTGTGGTGCGCGTGCACCACTAGTTTTCTATGTGACGGCTGGCACTAAGTACTTATTGTGCTGCTGTGAAGGCATCGAAATCCGTTTGCTTAATTTTTACGTGCAGAATTTCATATGCACATAATATTTTATATAATTTTGCATTTGAAAGCTATAGCGGCAAAAGTTTGGTTAGTTTGTGGGATGCAAAAATAGTTTACTTACTTACTTACTTTCCAGGCGCAATATTTTCGTTGTTTAGGCCGCCGTGCTGTTTATGTATGCAGTTCAATTTTTCAGGCCTCTTGCTTGCCTACTTTTGTCCTGACCACTACCTTTCTTTAGCTGGTGACATCAAATCTCACTCCAGCCAGTATCTGCAACATGGAACCTTCTCGGCTCTTTGTTTCATGGGGTGTAAGGGGCAGTAGCAGCAGCTCAATTGCTCTTATTACCTTAATAGAGGAAATGATATTTAAGTCAGTTTCGTGTCAGAAGTAGTATTGTCGGGTTCAGTTACCGAAGCTTCGTGTACTAGTGATATCGGGTTATGTTTTGGAGTCTGGAATCCCGGGGTTTCATTCTGCACTTTATGGTGACATGTTAAGCCTCTTTGTGTGAAATACACCTCCCGGTGTGACTTGCGTCATATATGCCGGTTAATTCTTAGATGCTGGCTGCATTTAGTGGGACAGAAACAGTGTTTAGTCTGTTTTCTGTGAGATTGCACTCTCCTGCCTGCTTTGGGGGGGGGGGGGGGGGGGGGGGTGTAAGATGGCTCAGTGAGATGAGTGGGCGCTGCTTGCTGGACGCAGATCCATGTCTGCAAGAGATCCAGATCTGGCCGGTGAACCCTGTCAATCAAATACACCTAGTTTTCTTGGGTAAAGACTTGCCAATTGCTGAACTTAGTTCATATCTCTTATCCTGTGTGAAGAACATTAGGGTGGTGTTCCTAATTTTGGCTCTCTTCCCTGGATGATGCAGACCTGTTGCGTTTTAGACACATTTCAGTATAGCTCTGGGTGATTGCCAGGTGACCTTGCTTTATTAAATAAACCAATAAATGGCCTGAGAAGTTTGGGCGTTGTAGTCACCAATTCTATAATTCTGTCATGGGTTTGCATTGGTCCCCGATGTGGCAAAGCGGGGTACACCATTTGCGGTGCTGACTGGTGTAGCTCGACAGATTTAGCACAGTGGTAGTTGCTGACCTGGGCTGGGATGCAGACAGTCACAGGGGAGCCCCCAAACAGCGTTTGGGCTGGTGGGTGCTGTGGGCAGTGGGAGGGCGAGGGCATCTATCTGGGCAGGACTCTGATGTGCCCCATCAGATACTATCTCCGAGTTCTCTGCCTGGCAGCCTGTGTTTTAGATGGCAGAACCCCTCTGTTCGAGGCATATGAGCTGCAGATTACACACTGTGCATAGATGGCCACCTAGAGTTGGGCCCGGATGTTTGCAGTTTGTTTTGTTGTAGGAAAGTCTTTGGAAGTCACGGGATAGGTGACTCCTCCTTTGTATGATACTGCGCATGGGCATCGGCTCCATCCCCAGATTGTTTTTTTCCACCACAGGGCTCGGATGTGTTTCCAGCGCTCTGCGTTGGAACCGATTTCCTCCGGCGCGCAATCCTCACCAACTTACAGAAAATCAGTTTTGAACGCTTTCCCAGTCGGCGCTATTCTTCAACACCGAAGATTTCGATTCCGATCATCGTCGACGGCCTTCAGGCCTAACTAGTCCTCGACTTCAGCTCATGGAAAGGACGCCATTTAAAAAGTGTCCTCAATGTGGGTCGAAGTTTCCCCACACCGACCTTCATGAAGTGTGTAACCTTTGCCTCTCCTCGGAGCACAAGGCCAGAGATTGTTCCGCTTGTGCCTCTTTCCGCTCCAAAAAGACTATCCGGGACCAAAGAGCTAGGAGAACAATGGCTCGATCTTCAGCTCCGATTCCGGACGACATCTTTGAGGAAGGCGTTGACGTCCCAGAACACGACGTCGTCAGCAACTCCGACCCAGACCCTTCCTCAACACATCCAAAGAAGGCCCCAGTCACACCCTCGCCAGCGGGTGCACACCGTCACTCTGCTTCTACTGCCCCACCTTCGGGCCCGGCTAAGAAACTAACTAAGCCTTCAGGCGACTCTGGCTCCAGTCAGCCTTCCCACGGTGCCGGCACATACCTACCGACACCGAAAAAGCCAACATCACGGCCCCGTCGACATCCAAACCACCGGCGCCAAAGCCTACCGCTACTCCTTTGGCACGAAACACAGGTCGGAACCAAGCAAACCCGCTTCGGATTCAAAAAGACCACCGGATCCAAAAAATATACCGGAGCCGAAAAAATCTTCGGAGCCGAAAAAGACTCCTGCTTCTCCGGTTAAGGACATTGCCAAAAAAACAAAAGAAACGGCTTTAGTGCCGAAACCTCCCTCCACACCAAAAGATTGGCCTCCTGCAGAGGACTTATTTCATCCAGACCTTGCACAAAAGACTCTAGCTAAAGACCCAATCACTGGGCAGCTAACTTTAGCTTCAAAAAAGCGACCACTGGATACACCAGCGCCAGCTCCTCAATCAAAGAAAAAGGACATTGCCACCTCGCCTTTAAGACTTTCTTCCCCTCCTCCTCCACATATACCATCACCACCTGCTCCCCTACCACAACATTCCCCTGCATCATACCAGACGATGACAATAGAGATGATAGCTCTGATGATATAGGGGCTAACATAGATGATCCATCTATTCCTCTAGGCTCACCTGACCCGTGGGATGATTATAACACCCCAGACGTCCCAAATGTCCCTCAAGATGACATATAGTGTCGAGAAGTGTGGCTCAATGGTTAGAGCGGCAGACCCTGATGCAGAGGTCTAGCCCGGGACCAGGGTTCAATTCCCCGCCTCTGTGGGTCTTGGGCTCAAAATTCCAGGGACCTGATAATTCTCGCCTCGTGCCTATTCCAATCATGGAGTCCCACTCTGCAACTCTGGCCAATAGCTTGCTTAATCTCCACAACGGCCCCCACAATGCTAAGGATGCCTGGCCTCCACCTTGGGGGTGCCCAGGAGTGGACGCCTCACAGGGAAACCCACAATGGGTTCCACAGCAGTATTCGTACAAACGCTTTGAGACCCTTGCGGGTGAGTAGTGCGCTATACAAGTATCAATTTACATTTTAATTTACATTTACATATACCCCTCAAGGCCTTCCCCCACCAGAAGACACTATGGGTTTTAATCAGTTGATACACAGAGCCGCGCAATATCATGGAGTAGATATGCATACAGACCCTGTAGATGAAGACTTTCTAATAGATACCTTTGATAATGCACAAAGGTCCTCATCCATTTTATCAATGCTTAAAGGAGTGATTAAGCATGCTCCTGAAGTCTGTAAAGACCCAGTCAGAACTTGGGTCATTAACCCTCGAATAGAGAAAAAGTATAAAGCTGCCCCTATAGACCCAGCATATATTAAAGGTCCAGTACCACTAGACTCCCTTGTAGTTTCCAACGCATGCAAGAGAGCAAACTCACAAACATCAGGTGAAGCTGCCCCACCAGATAGAGTCTAAGCTACTTGACGCATCAGGGAAAAGAACTGCGTCTCAAGCAGCAAACATGTGGCGTATTGCCAATACACAAGCATTATTGGCCAGATATGACAGGGCACATTATGACGAATTAGAATCACTAATGCGACACCTCCCTAATAAATACAAAGATAGAGCAAATTAGCTTATTCGAGAAGGGAAAAATATTACAAACACCTCTATTCGTTGTGCACTTGACGCAGCGGACACCGCCTCCAGGGCAGTTAACACCAGTGTTTTATTACGTAGACATGCCTGGCTACGCATATCAGGGTTCAAACCTGAAGTCCAAAGTGCGATACTTAATCAACACTTCGATGAGCAACACTTATTCGGACCCAATGTAGATGTATCTTTTGAAAAAATGAAAAAGGATACAGATACAGCCAAATTTATGGGAGCTCTGCAGTCGGAGGCTCCCAGACATTCATTTCGCCGCTCATCTTATCGAGGCGCCACCAGGGGAATACTCCTCAGACACACCTACCTCATACAAAGCCCCTACACAATCCACATATAGTAAGGGCTACCAAAGGGGAGGTTACAGGGGTAACAAAGGCAGAGGAAAAAACAATCAATCAATCAGGAAGGTGAAGCGACCCTTGACCTTCCTGGTGGGTCGCTCCCACTCCGCTGCAGCGCCACCTGTACTTGTGCTTTCATGCCTGCTGACTCGCTCCTGGTGCCCGCATCCGACCTCCTTCGTCGCCGCTGCTGCTGCTTTTCTCCCGCTGCTGTGTGCCCGTTCCCTACCCGTTTTCTGCTTCTGGTTCCTGTGTGCCTGTGCCCCTACCCTTTTTCACTTCTGTACCCAGTGTGTGCCTGTGCCCCTGCCCGCTTTTCCAGTTTTTATTGCCTTTCCTTTTCTTCAGCTTCTTCACCGAGTTTGTCTTCTCCACCGCTGCCCCCGGCTGCCCCCCCCCCCGTGCCCATTCGCTGCCCGGTCAACCCGCCTCCCAGCTGATCCTCCCTCCCCACCTCCCTATATATGGCAGGCGCGCCTAAGGCAAGCCTGTCTACGTCCGTCCGCGCCTAGACCACGCCCAGCGCCAGTACCCCTGGCTTCCCCACCATCCGTGTCACCCGCCTCCGCTACGACGCCAGCACCCTCACCGCTCTCAACCACGGACTGACCTTCGACTGCTACAAGCGCACCCATGGCCCCTTCACCTGCCAGAACTGCAACTTCTCCTGAAACAGCCACGCCTAGGCACACACTACCTCAGCAACAGAACCCAACCGGCTGCGTTGCATCCTGCTCAACACCCGCTCCGCACGCAAGCACGCCGTCGAGCTCTGGGACCTGCTCACCACCACTTCACCAGACGTCGCCTTCCTGACTGAGACCTGGATGAACAAAGCCTCCGCCCCAGACATTGCAGTGGCCATCCCCGACGGATACAAGATCTCGCGCAGAGACCGCACAAATGGAGTCGGAGGAGGCATCGCCATAATCCACAAGAACACCATCAAGGTCTTCACAAACACCGACAACACCCTCACCGCCACCGAGCACATGCACTTCAAGATCCACACTGACCCCAAGACCACCCTCAGAGGCACCCTCATCTACAGACCACCCGGCCCACGTCCCCAATTTTGCAACTCCATCGCCGACTTCATCAGCACGCACGCCCTGACCTTCACCAACTACATCCTGCTCGGCGACCTGAACTACCATCTAGAGAACAACAATGACAGCAACTCTTCCACCCTGGTCGACAACCTCGACACCCTCGGAATGAAACCGATCGTCACTACCCCGACCCACATCGCCGACCACACGCTGGATGCCATCTTCACCGCCAGCCCCCATGTCACCGAGCTCACCTGGACTGACTACCACTGCATCCACTTCACCTTACAGAAACCCGTTACCCACCACCGAACTCTACAGATCCCCCGCCGACGCTGGGGCAAAGTCACCAAGGAACGACTAGAAACACACCTCTCACTCAACCCTCCGACCAGCCCCACCGACCCCGAGGAGGGGCCCTCTCCCTCAGACGATGGATGGAGGACTGCGCCAACACCGTAGCACCCATGAAACAAACCACCGACAGAGACACCAGCCAGAGAGCCAGCTGGTTCGCCCCGGAGCTCCTAGCCTCCAAGCGCACCTGCCGAAAACTCGAGAACATCTGGCTCAACGATAGAACACCCGCCAACCACACAGCCCACAAAGACGCCATCCACAACCATCACCCCCTCATCAGGACCACCAAAAAATCCTCATTCAAAGACCGCCTCGACAACAACGCACACAACAGCAAAGAGCTATTCAACATCGTGAAAGAACTCTCCACTCCCAGCTCCTGCACCAACGACATCTGCCTTCACAAGCCCTGTGCGACACCCTCGCGCCTTCTTCCACCGCAAGATCACCGACATCCACAACACCTTCAACCCCCGGACGCACCCCACGGACCCCGCCACGACGAACACCTCGAGCTCCACCAACCACGATCCCCTGACCTCTTGAACCAACGTGAGCACTGAAGACGTAACTAAGACCATGAGCACCCTCCACTCAGCCTCCCCGTCTGACCCGCTCCCCCACCACATCGCCGACAACGTCCTCGCACCCCACCTGCGCAACA
The DNA here is from genome assembly GCF_964263255.1 of Lissotriton vulgaris. Taxonomy (NCBI): domain Eukaryota; kingdom Metazoa; phylum Chordata; class Amphibia; order Caudata; family Salamandridae; genus Lissotriton; species Lissotriton vulgaris. The sequence goes on from NW_028242776.1 coordinate 841,257, forward strand.
TCATCAACCTCTCCTTCGAGACCGCCACCTTCCCGAAGAGCTGGAAAGCAGAGCTCAACGCCCTCCTGAAGATACCCAAGGCCGACCCGAGTGACCTAAAGAACTTCCGGCCCATCTCCCTGCTTCCGTTCCTGGTGAAAGTCATAGAAAAGATAGTCAACACCCAGCTCACCTGCTACCTGGAAGACAACAGCATCCTGGACCCCTCCCAGTCAGGCTTCCGCAGCAACCACAGCACAGAGACCACGGCCACCGATGCCATTAGAATCCTACTCGACAACAGCGAGAGAGTGGCCCTCATCCTCCTGGACCTCTCTGCCGCCTTCAACACCGTCTGCCACCACACACTACGCACACGCCTCTATGACGCAGGAATCCGAGACAAGGCCTACGACTACGGCGACTACGGAAACGCCCTCTATGCCGGAGCCCCGTCCAAGCTCATCAACGGACTCCAAAGAATCCAGAACGCCTCCGCACGCCTGATCCTCAACGTCCCACGCCGAGACCACATCACCCCACACCTAAGAGACCTGCTCTGGCTCCCCGTCGACAAAAGAATCACATTCAAACTCGTGATCCACGCACACAAGGCACTCCACAATAACCGGCCCTGCCTACCTCAATGACAGACTCTCCTTCTACGTACCAAATAGGAAACTCCGCTCTGCCGACCTGTCCCTGGCCACTGTCCCGCGCATTCACAGAACCACTTCCGGGGGCAGATCCCTCTCCCACGGCACCGCCAATTCCTGGAACGCCCTCCTTCTCCGTCAGACCACAGATCTCCCGGCCTTCAGAAGACTGCTCAAGACCTGGGTCTTCGACCACTAGCTGCAACCCCCCCCTCCCCCGGGGCCTTGAGACCGTAGCGGGTAAGTAGTGCACTGTACAAATTCTTGATTGATTGATTGATCATAGACCTCAGACCTCTAAACATTTACATACAGTCGGATCATTTTCATATGGTCACACTCCAACAAATCCTTCAACTCCTGTTACAAAACGACTTCCTTGTTACTCTAGATCTCAAGGACACCTACTTCCACATTCCTATTTACACAGCGCACAGAAAATATCTCAGATTTGTGCTAGACGGGCAGCACTACCAGTTCAAGTGCTCCCATTCTGAATCACAACAGCGCCAAGGGTGTTTACCAAATGCCTAGCAGTAGTAGCAGCACACTTAAGAAGACAACATATTCACGTCCTCCCATACCTAGACGATTGGCTCATAAAAGCCAGCTCATACAGCCAGTATGTACAACACACTCACGCTACTATTCAACTGCTTCACGACTTGGGATTCACAGTAAATCACACCAAGTCACATCTGCAACCTTCAGACATACAACAATATCTCGGCGCTACAATAAACACCCAACTAACACTAGCCCATCCCTCTCCAAACAGGATAACAAGTGTACAAACTCTCCTAACAAAATTCAAACTGCAACACTCGCTTCCTGCTAGAGTGTTCATGCAGCTCATAGGAATTATGGCATCTTGCATATTTATAGTACCTCACGCAAGACTGCAAATGCGTCAACTTCAAGAGTGCCTAGCACGCCAATGGAACCAGGCTCGTGGTCAATTAACAGACCTAGTGTTGGTAGACTGTCGGACTCCTTGCTCGAGCACCAAAAATCTTTCAAAGGGCCGACCGTTCCTAGAGCCAGATCCTCAGATAATCCTTTAACAAACAAAAGGAGCTCAAGGGGGAAAAAGGAAGAGGAGGCCGCCCCCCACTCAATCAGTATTCAACAAAAATTGCCTCCTCCACCAAACACCAATTCATCATATGACCAATGGCAGGGTTACACAATCAGTCTTGCTCCCGCCCCAGATGCGTTTGCTTAACACTGGTCTGTGGGTAGTGGTGTCTATATTAACAGATCTACTAAGGTCTAATCTAGCTCCCAATAGTGAACAATGTGTGAGCAAAGATCGAGCGCCTCACGGTAGTAACACCCGAGGGGGTTCCTGGCATGCAATTGCCAGTTTACCCACTTCTCATCATCGGTCGCGCTCTCTTAGTAGTGAATAAAGAACAGAGAAAAACACAAAGATAATAATAAAGGTGAAAACCCAACTCATATAGGTGCCGTGTAAGTAAACAACCTATCTATCCACTCATCTAAGTTGAAAATAACAAAGTGGGTGTGTGCACCTAAACCCCCTGTGATAGCCAAAAGGCGAAAAGGCCACCACTACTAAAATGTGGAACAACTTGCTGGCTATAGTTACTTTATGCTGCTGCTGCAAGTGGTCCAGAATTAAAAATGGTTCATATTATACCATGTTTGTAAGATGCCGACATGTTTCATTGCTATAACTTCAGCAAATTCGTCAGGGCAAACTCGGGGTTTTGATATCAATTTTAGCTTTTCTCAGTTCACTCGACCTGTAGTAAAAATTAAAAAAATACACACACAACAGCAGAAAAGAGCTGTTGATCACCAGTATACAACTGTCTGAATTCCAACCGATACAAACACAACAGCGCCCACGAGTGAGCTGTGTATAATATTACCTGATGGCTGCCCGCTACTGCATACCAGCAACCATTCGAGGCTTTGAACACCGTGTCAAATGATCACGTGCTCACTGGTGGCGCAATTTAAATTATTGCCCCTACAAGATAAAAACATATTGGCAATGAGGGTGCTGATCATGTTATTTGTGCACTCGCCCTGCCTTATATCAAAAGCGCCCCGCCTGACACACCTGAGTGGTGTGCCATTGACCACAGTGCATTGCCTTGCCATTCGGACATGAAACCGATAAAACCGTAAGACGCGCTGTTCAAAATGCCGTTTAGCAAGTGGAGACGGAATGAAACCGTCATATCGGGATAAGGCAAAATTGTATCCCCATGCAGCACAAATTCTATAATGTACATCGGTGATCCCCGGTCCCGCTGGTAGCCTAAGTACATTAACAAGGCCCACTAACAGAAAACCACCCCGCAATGCACCTTACCGCTACCGAGAGTGCTCGGTCAGAAACGCTCCTCAAGGAGATCTCCGCCGGCGTCTATACTTAAACATTCGGACGGGTGTTTGACAAACGCGGCGACGCGGAGCGTACTGCGTCAACCCGCGTTGGGTGGCCATTTTGAAACGGGATGAAAATTGTGCATAAAGTTTTGATTGAGATTTAGTTCAACCTCACACATTCGAGGGAGAAGTAATCCAATGTGAGTGAGGGGAGACCAATCTCAAAGGTACTAATCAAATATCCCCACCCGTGATATGCCTAAGATGTAATAAACATATCCATTAAATTGCAGGGACATTATCAAGTGAAGGCTGACAACATGGATATTTTAAACGAGGATTTTTTAGGCACAAGGACTGCCCATTTTAACAGTGCACGCTCAGAAAAAATGCTCAGAAAAAAATGCACCCCATTTAGGGAGGGTTTTGTTTTTATGTGCAAGAGTTGTGTCTACTCGCTCTCATCATAAAGGGCCCAAGGGTCCCTTCAAGATGTTGAAGACTCACCACTCAAAATGAAAGCAAGTAGGACATCGACGATGGCTGTCCCATTCTGGATGTCACATGGACCAAAGTGAGAGATGGAGAAAGGGGGGGGGGGCACAAATAGGAAGAACACGTGATGGTATTACTGGATCGTCCAAATCCTAAGTAGACACCCAATGAATGGATACCTCAGCATCTGCTCACTTTGTTCCATTCAATACTATCGTTCAACCCATCACAATCTGCTTTTATCAGAAAATATCCATTTGGCTTCGTTCCGGGCCAAATTGGCTTCAATGTTATGCGTTTGACCGACAACTTTTTCTAAATGCGTCCACTTCAAGAGTGCCTAGCACGCCAATGGAACCAGGCTTGTGGTTAATTAACAGACCTAGTGTTGGTAGACAGTCGGACTCATCGCTCTCTGCAATGGTGGAGCACCAAAAACCTTTCAAAGGGCCGACCGTTCCTAAAGCCAATTCCTCAGATAATCCTGACAGCGGGTGCATCGCTCTCCGGCTGGGGAGCTCACCTACTGCATCACACCATGCAAGGCAGGTGGACACCGCAACAAAAGTTACTCCACATCAACCACTTGGAGTTACCAGCTGTTTTCCTAGCCCTAAAAGCATTCCAAAAACAAGTATCAGGCGAAGCTGCCTTAGTCCGCACAGACAATATGACAGCCATGTACTACATAAACAAACAAGGGGGAACACACACTCTGCAGCTCTCTGTTAGCACAGCAGATATGGAGATGGGCTATACCACTAAAAATGTTCCTTTTAGCCCAACACGTTCCGGAAGTACAAAACACCATGGCAGACCTGCTAAGTCGACAGCAGATCCACGAGTGGGAACTTCATCCACAAGTTCTTCAACCGTTCTTTCAAATGTGGGGACAACCTCATATAGACCTCTTCGCAACCCACGAAAACGCAAAATGCCCAAACTTCACAGCCAGATATCCTAACCCCCTGTCCAAAGGCAATGCGATATGTATGAACTGGTCCAGAAAATGTGCGTACCCTTTTCCTCCTCTCCCACTACTTCTGTTCGTGATACGCAAGCTACAGCAGCATTCCCTAACACTCATTCTAGTAGCTCCAACTTGGGCCAGACAACCGTGGTACACCACACTGCTGAAACTATCTGTGGTAACACACCAAAAACTAAGCCTATCTCCACGTCTCTTGACACAGAACCATGGAGAGATCAGACACCTGGACCCAGCTCAGCTCAACCTAGCGATCTGACTCCTGAAGTCATAGATTTTGTTACCTCAACCTTCCTCCAGAATGCATGAACGTGATTAAAGAATCCTGACGTCGCACTACGAGAGCATGTTATGCTGCTAAGTGGAAACGATTTGTAATATACTGTCAAAACAACCACATAAATCCTTTAGATGTGTCTATTCAACACATCATATGATACCGATTACACCTTCAAAAGTGTAATTTAACTTACACGTCTATCAGACTACACCTTGCTGCCATTGCAGTATATTTACAAAATAGACAACATCTATCTCTGTTTAGAGTACCTGCTATCAAAGCTTTCATGGAAGGACTCAAAAGAATAATCCCTCCCAGAACACCACCTTCACCAGTGTGGAACTTAAACATTATTCTTACACGGTTAATGGGACCTCCCTTTGAACCGTTAGATAAATGTGAATTACAATTCCTAACTTGGAAAGTAGCTTTCTTAGTAGCTATTACTTCTCTCAGAAGAGTCAGTGAACTACAAGCATTTACCAGTCAAGAACCCTTTTTGCAAATGCATCATAACAAAGTGGTTCTACGCACTAATCCTAAATTACTTCCAAAAGTCATTTAATCTAAATCAATCTGTTGAACTGCCCATTTTTTTAGTGCAGCCACAAACAGTCACAGAAAGAGCTCTACACACCTTGGACGTCAAAAGAGCATTACTGTACTCCATCGAAAGGACACAAACTTTTCTTAAAACTGAACAACTTTTTGTGTCTTTTTCACCACCACATAAAGGCAACCCCAATTCAAAATCGGGGATAGCTAGATGGATTGTCAAATGCATACAAATATGTTACCAGAAAGCCAAACGTACCTTAACAATTCCTCCAAAAGCCCATTCTACAAGGAAAATAGGGGCTTCAATGGCATTCTTAGGGAACAGTCCCCTAGATGATATATGCAAAGCAGCTACATGGTCTACACCGCACACATTCACAAAACATTATTGTGTAGATGTGCAAACTAAACAACAAGCCACTGTGGGCCAGGCTGTACTAAAAATTCTGTTTCAAACGACTGCAACGGATACTGGTGGTCACTGCTATGTGTGGGTACTGCTGTACAATCTATGCATAGTGTGTAATCTGCAGCTCATATGCCTCGAACGGAAAATGCTACTTCCCAGTATGCATCTGTTCTTGGCATGTAGAGCTGCAGAGTTACACATGCTCACCCGGCTACCTGTATCTGTCCCAGTATTATCCTACCTGTAATGGGGTTAGTATATCCTTATCAGCAATCCAATCTCGTATCCTGTTTAGTACCATTCTACCCATAATTTTTTGAATAGCATCTATGAGACTGATTGGTCTGTAATTACCTGGGCACAAGCGAACACCTTTTTCGAATATTGGCAGAACCCTTCCACGTATCTGGAATAACTGCACCGCTAGCTATTGCATTCACTAGCAAGAGTATATACTCTTTCCAGATAACCCTATCATTCTGATACAAATCGTCCGGGACCCCGCCAGGACCAGGAGCTCGACTATTAGCAACTGACCCCAGCGCTATTTATACTTCCCCCCCCTATGTCAAAATTCAATACTATGTCAGAAGACGGAGTAGTGTGGATATCATCAATATCACCCCCTGCCTCCAAAGCAAATTGCGTTGCAAAATGGGAAACCCACATATCCGGGGCTACATGGTTGTGGGGCGCAGGAGCTTGCCACCCTCTCCCCCACTTTACCTGCTGCCAAAAAAACGGAGTTCCTTTCTTTGCTGGCTTGATTTAATACAGATTTATATTTTTGTCTGGTGAGCTTGACTGCAGTATGATCATTGTGCAATCCTTATTATACCAATTAGCGACTTTACACTTCCGCTTACCTGAACTACTAACTGGTTTTAAAAAGGTGCTACTTTTACGAAACAGATACTCGTGCAGCTTCGTAATTCTATTATTTAACTCAGATTGTGTTGCAATGGCTCGTAGCTCTCCCAACGTTTTAGAGACTGCAGCCCTTATATCTATAAGTGTTTGTTTGCTGGTCACTACTTTGTCCCATTTTACCCTCCTCATACTGCTACAAAGCTGAACCTCACTAGTTGAATGTGGCAATGGTGGAATTGGCAGAAAGACTTGGACCTGTAGTTTTCATCTTTAATGAAAGAGGATTATAGTCACTTCCGACTCTTTCCAAAACCTCCATGTCACAAAATATGGACCCATGTTCCAAGTTAATGAGTATGTAATCAATCCGACTTGAACTTACACCATTATTATAGGTGTTGACTCCCTGCTTATCAGAGGGTGAACAACCATTTACTGCCCTAAGCCCCCCCCTCCAAACACAATGTCATAAGTTGGTGAGCTGCCTCAGACCATCGCTTGATGGGGGTAGCTCTAAAATGGGGACACTCCATAACACATCTTCAGTCAATTTGGAGTCCTCATTACCAAGGGGTTCAAAGGTGGTATTAAAATCCCCTGCAATAACTAATTTGGGGACACCAATCAATCCGCCCAGGAAGTCCTTTAGGTTATCAACTGTGCTAGATTGTCTTCCTCCATTGAAACCCCTTGCGTAAACATTTACGATGATTATCGGAGTATTAGGGTTAGCCTGTATGCGTATGGCCATAATATCTATACTTTCAATAGGGGTTATACACATGGTAAAGCCCAAATTCTGCTTTACCCAAATAGTTAGCCCCCCTGCAGGCCTGCCCTTCCGCCCTTGAATTGCCGGTTTGTAAAAATTAAGATATCCCAATCGATATGGAGTTTTGTACACTGAGTCTCCTAAAATAAGCAGATGTCATAATGCTCTATGAGTTCCTGACAATCCTGGGACTCTAATTTAAACTGCACTCCCGCAACATTCCAGGGGATGTAAAATACAAGTACGGGATTAAGTTGATTCGACAGATCTAGACTGCTAGTGTGGTTACTTAGTGGATCATTCTTACACCCCTTAACTAGATGTGGGGTTTGATAGCTAGCTGGCCCTTTATTATTTGGCAAATTTGATTGCTCTTCAGGTGTTGGGCAATCGCGGGAATCCAAACCACTGAGGAGGATACATTTATTCTCTATGTTTACTCCCATACCACCAGGGTTACCTAGGACACCATATTTTGGTCCCTTCCCCCTCGTAGGCGCACCAATACCATCAATTCCACTACACCAAATAATAGGTGACTTAAAAAAGAACGCATAGGGCAGTGCTCTAATTTGGGTACCATCGCGTGAATCCCAACACAGTTGGTCTACAAGAAATCATGGCGTTATTCAGTTGTTTAAATTTAAAACCACACAATGTCCCTCCAATGTTTTTTGGGCTTTTTCTAGCCATTCCACTCTTCTAACCATTATAACTTGATTACCAAGTGAGTGCCCCCCGAATCCCTCTTGATGGGTCAGCCAGTGCAAAGATTTATTCATTAGTTAAGCAGTAGACTCAGTCTGGTCCTCTCTCGAGGGTGGGACCTTTTCCAGGATCAATACAAGTGGGGATGATGCCTCTGGTAGGTGGAGGGATTGGCGCATAGTGTGGGATTGCCATGAATCCACACCGTGCTGCAATGCGCCAGCCTCCTTTTCAACCACCTTCAATGGTAGTCCGGTATTAGTAACCCGACCTGCTATGTTGGCTAAAAAATGTGATCCGGGTTTGGTTTGGAATTGATATTAGTGTTTATATTTCCACCCATGTTCCCATTTATTGCCAATGTATCCGAGTTATCCACACATTTATTAGAGCCCTCTGTGGTGGGTATCCCTAACAAGGGCACTCTAATTGCAGATGGTTCTGAGCCCTCAGAAACTACTGCTGGATTATGGTCTAGACATTTACAGTGGCATGTCCCTAGCCTTTCTATTTGCAACAGTTTCTCCTCGGTTAACAATAGTTTACTTAATAATGGATTCAATAGAACGGTAACCAGTCTCCAGTCTTTTCCACTGATCAGAGTTGCAGTCGAAGTCTGGTGGGATATAAGTACTACCGTTGGGCTTAATTTGTAATATTGTCCCTTGTTAGTTTTATAAAACCATTATTTTGTTATTCTTTGACTTAGTGATTTCCTGCTTCGATTTGGGCTTATGTTTTTGTAGAGTGCCCCCGACTCCGTTCAGTGGGTGGTTCGTTGTTAATTGCGTTTAGCGGCATTAGCGAACCACCTCTCAATGATTTCTTTGATCTAGGGGAAACCTCACTTTCAGGATCACATGGCACTGGCAACTTGGGGGTGCAGGGATTACAGAGGGTTCCAAGGATGTGGCCAATAGCAAATGTAATAATAATAATAATCCACATATGTAAAGCGCGAACAATTACCCGTAAGGGTCTCAAGGCGCTGGGGGAAGTCGGGAAGATTAAGCAAGCTATTGCCCAGAGTAACGTGGTGCTGGGCTAATCTGCGGCCGGCGCCTGGGTGTATGGGTGCATGCAGGAGTGACTGGGTTTCCCCTACCTCGACGACTGGTTGTTGAAGTCGTTGTCAGCCATTTCCATACTACGGCTGACCTGCACCTGCTGGGGTTCTCCATCAATGTGCCGAAGTCGCACCTGTGTCCCTCTCAGAAGCTCCTCTTCATCGGAGCGGTTCTAGACTCGGCGCAGTTTCCGGCTTATCGGGTTCGGGATATTCAGGCTCTGAATCTGATCTTTCAGCTGTTATCCAGAGTCTCGGTCAGGTTGACGCTGCGGCTTCTGGGGCTGATTGTCTCCTGCATCCTTCTGGTGCATCAAGCCAGATGGCGGATGCGGGCTCTGCAGTGGGACCTGAAGTTGTAGTGGGCCCAGCATCAGGGCAACTTGTCCGACCATGTCTTGATCTCTGCAAGACAGTTGCAGTGGTGGCTCGCGGACCGCGATTGGGTCAGCGGCAGATCCCTCTCCCTACCCCAACCGGAGCACTTAGTTGTGATGGTCGCGTCCCTCCAGGGCTGGGGTGGCAACATGGGAGAGGCAGAGATCAGAGGCCTCTGGTTTCTGGCGGAGTCCCGGCTCCACATCAACCTTCTGGAGCTGCGGGCGATCCGGCTTGCACTGAAGGCATTCCTCCCCCCCTGTCCGGGGGAGTGTAGTGCAAGTGTTCATGGACAACACCACCGCCATGTGGTACTCCAACAAACAGGGCGGGGTGGGGTCATGGACCCTCTGCCAGGAGGCTCTGCGCCTCTGGCAGTGGCTGGAACATCAGGGCGTGACCCTGATGGTTCAACACCTCTCAGGTTCCCTGAACGCCAGGGTGGACAAACTCAGCCGTCGGTGCCTGATGGATCACGAATGGCGTCTGAACTCTGACCTGGCGCAAGGTCTCTATCAGCAATGGGGAGAGCCTTGGTTAAATCTATTCTCCACAGAAGAGAATGCGCAATGTCATCAGTTCTGCATGTTGGAATTTCCAAGGCGGCACTCGCTTGGAGACGTTTTTCGTCGCGAGTGGAGTTGCCGTCTTTTGTACGCCTATCCGCCTATACCACTTCTGCCAGAGTGCTGAAGAAGATCAGGCGTGACCGGGCCCAGGTCATTCTTGTGGCTCCGGGCGGGGCACGAAGATACTGGTATCCCGAGCTACTCAGCATGTCAGTCGATCCCCCGATTTGTCTGCCTCTTCAGGAGGACCCGTCGTAGCAGTAGGGGACGTTCCTCCCCCCGAACCTGTCCAGCCTCCACCTCCATGCGTGGAGATTGAGCGGCGACAGTTGAGGCCTCCTGAAGTCTGTGATGTTATTCTGGCGGCCAGGCGGCCCTCCACAAAATCGGTATACGCCTACAGGTGGAACAAATTTGTGGCATCGTACACAGCAAAGGTTGTGGATACACTCTCTGTCCCCCTTTCTGAGATTCTTCTCCTCTTTCTTCTGTCTCTTGCCCAGCAGGGCTCTGCTCTGGGCACTATCAAGGGCTACCTTTCTGCCATTTCCGCCTTCTTAAGACTACCTGATCAGCCCTCTTTGTTCAAGTCCCCGGTTCTAAATAGGTTCTTGAAGGGCATCACTCATATGTTTCCTCCTGTTCCTTTCGTGATGCCTCAGTGGGACTTGAACCTTGTTTTGACTTATCTGATGTGCTCTCCCTTCGAGCCACTTCATAACTGTCCTCTTAATCTTCTCACCCTTAAGAATACCTTCCTGGTTGCCATCACCTTTGCCAGGAGAGTGAGTGAACTCCAGGCCCTTTCTTCACAACCTCCTTTCCTTTCTGTCCATCCGGACAAAGTTGTGTTGCGGACGCGACCCTCTTTCCTGCCCAAGGTAGTCCCAGCCTTCCACATCGGGCAGTCCATCACTATGCCCACCTTCTTTCCGCCTCCCTCGAAAGAGGAAGAGAGGCTCCACCGTCTAGACCCAAAATGTGCCCTCTCTTGCTATCTGGATCGCACACGCCAGTTCCGGGTGGATGACAAACTCTTTGTTGGTTACGTGGGTGCTAAGAAGGGACGGGCAGTGCACAAACGGACCATTTCTCGATAGGTCGTCTTGTGCATCAAGGCTTGTTATTCACTGGCTTCACTGGCTAGAAAGGAGCCTCCTGTGGGCCTACGTGCCCATTCCACTCGGGCCACGGCGCTACTACAGTCCTGGGTCGGGGAGTCCCCTTGCAGGACATCTGTCAGGCAGCTACGTGGGTCTCGCTGCACACGTTCGCTAGACACTACTGCCTAGACAGCCAAGTCCGGAGAGATGGCTTTTTCGGCCGTTTGTTCTCCAGGACTTTCTGGTGTGATCATTGGTTTCCAGACCCACCACCAGGGTTGGTATTGCTGGGGTATCTATTCTAAGGTAAGGAATCGAATACTAACCTGTTTCTTTCAGATGCACAAGTTACTTACCTTCGGTAACGATATATCAGTAAGAAACCGTAGTTAGTATTAGATACCTTACCGCCCCACCCATCCTCCCCGTTCTGCGAACCGATATCTAGGGTTAAGGTCATCCCAAAGCTGTGTATAAGAACTGACGTCAGCGCGCGACGGCGGCGTCTAAGTACTCCGGTGATGTCATCCTGGCACCAACGATGCCGACGACTGATGAGGAGCCGCTGACGACGCCTACCAATGCGCAGGGGTACTGCTACGCAAAAAAATTCCGGATCCAGACTGACGCCTGGGGATATTCTAAGGTAAGGAATCTAATACTAACTACTGTTTCTTACAGATATATCGTTACCGAAGGTAAGTAACTTGAGCGTTAGTCCTGGGTGCCCCCAGGGCACCCAGTTTGCAGTGGGACCGAGAGGGGAAGCTCAAGGCTCCCACGGTCCCTGCTGGCTCCCCTAGTTCTGCGGGCATAGGCATTTGCTTTCAGACAAAGGGAGCTTCAAAACATGCAGGGCGGGGGGGGGGGGGGGAGCCAGGGACATAGCAGGAGCCGGCCCTAGTGGGTGGCGTTCCGCATGGCCATTATTGGAGATATATATATATACTGATATCCTGCGTTCACCCTCTTTTACATTACACACTGTTTGTCGAGGGCGCAGGAAGACCGAGCAGGTCAGAAAGACAGCAGGATCTGTATTTCCTTTGTCAAAAGATGTTCTTCTTTTTAAAGTAGTTTAAAATTTCAGCACAGTGCGAGTGCAACATGTGTGTGTATATGTATATATATACAACTAACTAAATGTCCCACAATGCACAGAATAATCACAATCACTTAAATACAGAAAGTGAAGTAGGACAATTGTTTATGCCGCCGTGAGAAGGAACCAACAGGTTCGAAACGCGTAGGCTTGTACTTGTGCACTTAATAAGTTTAAAACTTCCAACTAACGGAGTGCTGGAATAATTCTTTTGTGCAAAATATATATATATATATATATTTGTGTATATATAAACATTTTTTTTTTTTAAATTCAGCAGTGCCATCTGTGCATCCACTAAGCTAACCATCTTGTACTACCTGAGGAAGGCGGAGCTGAAATGTTGTAGTATATATATTATATAGCTCCAAGAAAGAAGTGACTCAAACAGATGTTCAGTCCATCTCGATGCAGTGATTTTAAATTGTACATCCTGACATTTTCTCTGGAGTCCAGTAGTTCTTCCTTTAAGACCTGTTCCACGGGGAAAATCTTCAAATCTGATTGTAAATGATCCACATGGTTTAAATTATTGGCTACAGGCTGGTCAAGTTTTATTAATTATTGCGGATTTGTGGTTCCTGAATCATGTACGGAGTACATTCACTGTTTGGCCTACATATCGTTTTTTTATTTATTTAAACAAGTGCATTTTTTTCTGTCCAAAACTATTTATTTAATTTGTGAATCTATAGAAAAAACTAACGGGAAGCCAGAGCACCTCCATTATGGATCTAGGTTATTTTTTTTCTACATTGAGTGAAGCTTACTTCTGACCACAGGTTCCTTATCTTGTAAAAAATCTCCAGGTGATAGACTGGATTTCACATTTTTTAAAGCAGTTCTCCTGTGCGCCTTTAGGTGGCATATATGGCTCCAGGCTGACTTTATTCTGCTCAGAAAGTGACTAGCAGAGCTGCATATGAGTACCACCCTGATGTCAGTTTTTCTTTCTGCGCCTTCAGATGCCGACCTGAAGCTTCTCCCTGGTCTTTTTGATTCAAATGAATCCTGGGAGTGCTAGGGCATTGTCATCCCCTAAAACCACAAGGACCCACTTGCATCAACACCGATGCTATTAATGCGGGATAAATATATACAGCTTATCATGCTATCTGAGTCCGAACAGGGCCGTCTGTTAATAGACCTGTTGTTAGTTGCCACTGCTCTGCACCTAGTGACCTGCTTTCATAACATAACATCCAACTCTGGAAAATCTGGTGATACAGGCGCCCACCAGCAGGGGCAAACCCAATACCTTCCCTACTACTCTTCCTGATTATGAGTCAAAAATGATAGAGACGTTTGACAAGCAAATTCCCCCCACACCCCCATGAGCCTTGCTCTGAGATCTGTATATGGCAGCTGTCTCTTTGGCCTTTACTCCCATGCCCGTTGAAATCTGATGGCTCAAGTTTTACCAGGTGTTCCTGAAAACCTTCCGGCTACTCATATTCAGGACAGCTGTGATGCAGCACAATTCGTGATCAGGACATAAAAGGACTGATTGAGACGTGCAGTGGTGCAAGTGTGGCCCCCTGGTGCCCCTCCTAAGTGAAGGCTATGGGCTTCTCCAAGGACTTCCAGGCATCCTAAATCGATATGTTCTTGCCTTTTTGGTGAAAAATTGGCCTTCACCTTGGAAGGTTGCAGGAAGGGCAGAGCCACCCTGCTGGCTTCTTAGCCCTTTTATCACAGAGGCAGTGGCTCTGAGACAAGGACAGCAGAGACGTGTGGCTCAGTCCCCTATCATTCCACTGACAACACCCGCAAAACCACTTTAGTGTGTCCTTGCTCTCAACCAGCCACCCTGTCCGAGGCAGGATCTCATATATTCTAAAAAGGGTGGCAAGCCACCATGACAGTGTGGGTCCTCCATATTGTCCACTGGTGCTAGGTCCTTCCATTCTTTTCTACCCCACCATATCTTCCACTGCTTTCAGGGCAGCTGACAGAGTTCCATCTCGGTCTAAAGGTAGGAGGTGCGGTCCCTATTGACCAATGGGGCCAAGTAGAGGGTTAATGCCTTGTAAGTAGGATTTTGGTGCTCAATCCACTACTTCTCTGTGCCAATGAGCAGCAGAAACCTTTGTCCTATTTTAGATTTTTGCCCTCTCAATGCCTTCCTGTGGAAGGACAAATTCAAGATGCTCACACTGTCCTAGGTCTTGGTTGCCCTAGAACCAGGAGACCGGATGGTGGCGATGGACCTGCAAGATGATTATTTTCACATTCCTGTCCTGTAGGCCCACAGGTGCTACCTGAGGCTCACAGTAAGCTGGAGTGCTGTTAGTTTGCAGTGCGCCCCTTTGGCCTCACCAGTACCCCTTGGGTGTTCAGATTATTGATGACTGACTTAACAGTACAACTTTGGTGGTTGTGGATACCAGTCTTCCCCTAGCTCGAAAACTGGCTGCTTAAGCAGACCTTACCCAGGCAGCCATCGACCATCTTCAAATGCTGGCAAGCCTCCTCAAATCTTTGGCGTTCACAATCAAAGGGCCGAAGTCTCACTTGAATCCTTCGCAGACTTATCCTTTCATCTAAGCCAGATATGGTATAGTATTGTGCCCTTCCCCCAGAACAGAGCCCAGGTCATTTATGCTATCAATTGATGTTTCAGCCTCTCTCCTGGATCTCAGTGCGGATGAATCTGAGACTGCTGGTATTGTTGGCTTCCTGAATCCTGCTGGTGATGCATGCCAGATGGCTCATTTGGCTGTACAGTGGAACCTCAAATCCTAGTAGGCACAACATCAGGGAAATCTATTGGACTGTATTGAGATAATGGTAGAAACTGCAAAAGATTTGCAGTGATGGCTACCAGACCACAATTGGGTCAGTGTCAGGTCCCTCTTCTTAACCCACCTATAATGCGCCTTCAGATGCCGACCCGAAGCTTCTCCCTGGTCTTTTTGATTCAAATGAATCCTGTGCGTGCTAGGGCATTGTCATCCCCTAAAACCACAGATGCATCACTGCTGGGTTGGGGAGGCATGCAGATTAAACGCTTCTGTTCTCAGACAGAAACTTGACTCCACATCAGTTTGTTAGAGTTGAGGACTATTGTCTTGTCATTTTAGGCCTGTATGCCCAACTTGAAAGTAAGGCTGGTTCAGGTGCTCACAGACAACACAGATGTGAAGTGCTGAAGATCAGGATGTCCTGGCCCAAGTCATCCTTAGTGGCACCAGATATTGGGCAAGGAGAGGGTGGCACCCCCGAACTCCTTTGCATGAGCAACTTTCCTCCGATAAAGCCTTTCCGGGAGGCTCTCATTTCGCAGCAGAAGGGCAGGGTCTTGTATCCAACTCTACACACTTGGTCTCAATGCTTGGAGACTGAGCTGCAACAGTTACCTCCTTCGCTGTGCACCCTGAGGTCATTGATTTCTTCTTGGTTGCAAGATCTTCCTCCACTAAATCAGTATATGCCAGCCATTGGAGTGAATTTATGTATTGTTGGAGCAACTGAAAAATGGACCCTTTACAGGTGAAGTTGCCTTAAGTTTTATTGTTTTGTCCCGAGCCCAGGAAGTACTTGCTATGGGCTACCTTTTGGTACTTTCTGCCTTTTTGTGCTTGTCAGATCAGCCGTAATTATTCAAACAACCCATTGAGATGAGGTTTTGAAAGGTTTACATTTGTTTCCACCAAAAGCCTTTGCTATACCCCAGTGGTACCTGAACTTAGGCCTCACTGTCTTAAAGTGTACCCCTTTTGAGCACTTGCTCAGTTGCTCCTTGAGACGTCTGACATTAAAAGACAGTTTTCTTATTGCCATAACATCTGCTAGACATGTTAGTTGACTTTATATTGCCTTCTTTGCAGATAAATTGGCTCTGAGGACCCCGACTTAAATTCTACCAAGATTAGCCTCTACTTTTCATGTCAATCAGACTATCACCCCTCTGCTTTTTTTGGTCCTCTTTATCCCCCTAAGGAGAAAGAGACTCCATCGCCTGGATCCTGAAAGAGCACTGGGTTTCTACATTGTACAGGCCTAGGAACTTCAAGTGGACGGTAAGCTCTTCATAGGGTTTCCAGAGCAAAGAAAGGCCATGCAGTGTAAAAACGGAGCATCTTCAAATGAATTATTCTCTGAACACAAATCTACTATTTACTGGCAAACAAAGCAGCCCACAGAAGGCTTGCAGGCTCACTCTGCCAGGGCCAATGCAGCTGCCACCGCCTTAACATATGGAGTACCTGGTCTGGGCTTCTCTCAGGCAGCTATGTGGGCTTCTGTGTGCATATTCCCTGAGCACTACTTTGTGGACCTTCATGCACATGTTCACAAAGCACTACTGCCTCAAAAGCCTGTCTGTCAAGAGGGGCATTTTACCCATTCAGTCCTGCAGGACTTTTAGGTCATCTAGTTCACAGACCTACCACCTTGGGGAGGTACTGCTGTGGTACCTAGTCACAAGGTAAAGAATCTGTGGTATACATCAGAAGAAGTTACTTACCGTTGATAAATATATTTCTGTTTGATACTCTGTCTAACTGCAGGTTCCTCCCCCCTCCTGTCCTGTGAACTGGACTCTTTTCCATCTAAAAAGATGCCAATCTGCAGATCTGCACACTGGTCATACTAAGTTGTAGATGGTATATGTGTCTGGGTGCACGGACAGCCTAGAACGCAACTGACGGTACTCATGAGTAGCCCTTATCTGTCACCAAACGGTGCACAGGAGAACTGCTTTAAAGGTTCTGATATCCAGCCTGATACCTGGGGGTTGCTCGCAAGGTTAGAAATCTGTAGTTAGATTAAGGATCCCCCAGAAAGATTGTTAATGAAGGCAAGTAACTTGTTCTGGGTAGAGAGCACAGTCCTCATGTAATGTTCCAATAGAGTAGAACCTGAGAGCTTCTTTCATATTTTACACAACTCCAAACACTCGATGTGACCGGATTCTCCATGATGGCCGCCTGAAAAGGCTTGCGACTGAGCGCGCTACACTCGATATACCCTGGTCCGTGAAGGGGACAGCTATTACGGATCTTCACAGATCGAACATTTTTCAGGCTCTGCATCTGAAATAATTACTTAAGCAAGTGCGTACTGATCTGGGCTAATATCGGTCGAAATACCCCCCCCCCCCCCCCCCCCCTTTCCGGACTTTGTGGATTACTTACTTTCCCCTGAAGAAGCCCGCCTGGGTGAAACGCGTGGCTGCTATGTTTCAAATATTGAATAAAAGAATCTACAACACCACCAATGTGGAATTACTATTTCTGTCATAGCAGTCATCCTTCTGCTGTGGGATTTAAACCCTATGAATATTTGCCTGTATAGCAATGCCTCTCTCATCCTGTGTGCAAGTGTTGTATTTGAAATAATTTTTGGGTGGCTGGTTTCAGGTAGTGGGCATTGACTATCAGCAAACCATATACACAGTATTTTCGAATTCATTGATTTTTACCTAGAAATAAACACTGGTAGTTGATGCAGCAAGACTTACCCTGCCACCTTGTCTGTATGTAGTAGAAAGATACATTTTAGGTAAACGCTTCTTTCTATATCCTATATGTCAGAATGGGCTTATTCAAGTACTGATCTCAATTTGTTTGCTTGGTATTGGGTGAATAGTGGCTCTCCAGATGCATATACCTCCTGAAACGGATCATGGTATTTTGACTAGTAGGGACTGTTTAAAAATGAGCCACATGAGACTTTGGGGAGGGACATTAAGGATGTTCTCAGGTCAGCATTTCAGTGCCTCTTAGCCTTCTCTCAACCATTCCTTTCTGAGGCTAGTCATAGGACTAGAAGGTTCTCTCTTGTTACATGGAATGAAACGCCTGCTCCTCCTGCCCTCGCAAGTGCTGCCCACACCTTTTAGCATTGTATCTGTTGTTCCTTCTGCCTTCATCATCTCACCTATTCAGCTGTCTGTTTCAGTGCTTTGAGATATCTTTTCTGTGACACTGGCTGACAAAGAGCAGAATGATTGTTGTTGTCCACAAAGCGCGTGTCTCTTCAATCAAGAAGGAGCTGTTTCATCTCAGGAGAATGTGAGCAGCCACCCTCTTTTTAAGCAGATGGTCTTTCAAAATGCCACAGTGCCCGCAAGGGCTATTCGTCCAATCAGTGGGGGGTTGAGGCCTTTAACTCTCGATGTCCTGCGTTTCCAGGCTACTATGGATTCTGAACACCTGGGCCAAGTACCTCTTCTGCACTTTACTTTCAGTGGTAGACGTGGTCTGATATATATATATATATATATATATATATATATATATATATATATATACACACACACACACTTACACTTACACTTAAATAGCTCATTACATGAAATAGTCGTCTTATGCTGTGGTAAAATACTTCTTGTGCAGGTCAAAACGTCTTTTTCTTTTCAGTGGTTATTTAAAATGCCTGTTTTAGATCCTAGCGCGCAAGAGTGTGTGTTAGTGTTCTAAGCGTGTTGGTTGGCAGTAGATTTGACCGAAAATAGAAAATGTCATTAATGTGCACTTAATGGGTAAAAGATAAAAAAAAACACTAGGGTGATGCATTCTGGAATGATAGCTCATGTGGGGAACAGGTTCCACAGAATCGTGGCACCATTTCAGATTCCGGTCAATAAGACTTCCACGTGCTTTAATATTTCAATTCTTGTTTTCTAGTATGTATTCATTTATCCAATTCGATTAGCATATGTGTTATTCCCCTGTTTAAGGTTGTTTTAATCCATTTTGAAACTAACTAGGGGTTTCTTTTTTCCTTTTTTGGTTGTTAAAAGGGGTGCTACCAGCACTTTTATAAAAACTGTCTTTCTTTCAAGCTTTCTGAGTATATTGTTTTCTTTTCCTTTATATATTCCATAGCAAGCAAAGCAAATAACTTTATTTCGGTTCATTGAGCCATAAAAGTACAGACGCAATATTAAAACATATTAAGATACAACCTAAGCTGTTTGATTTAAAATCGGAACACATCAAGCGAATAAAATTAATTTACAAGTAAAACACAGGTAAAAATTCGCAGTCAGTAAAAATGTTGGGGGGAGATGTGCCTTCAAAGATATGTAGAATTCTAAATCAATCTTAAAACGTGCCAGAATTCTTATACAATATAAGTCATAACCATATGTTAATTACCTTCTGGCCACCTCTAGTATTTAAAAGGCTGTACAGTCAGGGAAGACAGAGAGCCGCAAGAGTATCAGGGGATTGGTTGCTGTCTCAAACTTTTGCCTTATCCTGCTCCACACAATTAGCAAATAACGTGATACAGAAAAAAACAGGCTTTGCCTCACGTCTGATTTTCAAATACGAAAGGCTTCTTCAAATTTTCTGATTCCTAAGTTCCGACAGACAGGAACATACCATTTTCTCCTTCCATTCAGGTAGGCTGGACAAAACAAAACATGCTCTTCTGTTTCCTTATTATACCCACAAGAGGGGCAAGCAGACCTGGCTGGCTCATGAATCTTATTCCATTTAGCAGGAAGCGGAAGTGTACCATAACGAAATTGAAGATACAACTTCCTGGCTGTTGGAGGTTCAATCTCACCGAGGAGCTGTTCTAGCTTAAATTCGTTCTTCATCAAAAGAAAAGAATCTGTCAGGGTGCCTAGTGAAGGATGAGCCTGCAACTGTGTCAGTTTGTTCTGCCCATGATTTCTCTATAAAAATAATTTGTTAGTAGTGGCAGCTACCGGCAGAACATCCCACAGGTTCCCCCATCCCAAATTACCCAGTCTCTCTCTTACATGCTTGATTCACAGTATGCTCTCAGACCCAGGGATGTCTAAGACTTCTTTTGACCCGTCTCGATAGTAGGTGATTTGATCTAATTTAAGCCTGCACTTTTTGATGGTGCCGTGAATTTAGTGGCTCTGTGAGGGTCAGTCCAAGGTACTCAAAGGTATGCACACGTTCCAAGGGGGACCCTTTGAATTTAGGATTTTACCTCGTAGAGTGACCGGTATTTAGAACCATGTTATTTTGGTTTTGCTGCGCTTATGTCCAAACCCCTTTGACTGTAAAAGTTATCAAAACAGGTTAAGATTTTTTGAAGGCCCATTGGTGATTTAGACAGTAGCAATGTGTCGTCGGCAAACATTAAGTCAGGAACCCTAATGCCTGTGGGATGTGGGGCATCACCATCAGAATCATTCAGATGTTTAATAAGGTCATTAACATAGAAAGTAAACAGGGTAGGGACAAGAACACAAAACTATCTTACCTCTCAGTTTACAGGAAATGACACTGTCAGCTCACCCAGTTAGCCACATTGGACCTGGGCATAGTTATTCTCATGGAGCTTCATTGGAATGGTTAAGAGCCTAGTGGGTACTCACTTTCTGCCAGAACCTGCCTGAGTGTAGACCTAGGTACCAGGTCAAATGCAGACTGCAAATCAACAAATACCACATACAGCCGGCCTCCTCCCAGAACCACTGTTTTACAGAATATAAATTGGAGTTGAATGACCTGGTCCACACTCCTGTAATGAACTTTAAATCTGCCGGTCATCCATTCTTGTAACCTTTCTAGTATTATTCAATTGAACAGCTTCTGCGAGGTGTCAATTAGGCTGATCAGCCTATAGCTGGACAGCTGCGAGGGTGGTGACCTTTCCTATATATTGATATAAACTGGGCCCCTGCCCAGATTGGGGGAATCGGTGCACCTAACAATATGGCGATAAAAAAATAAAGTGAAATATGGACTCCAAACATCATTCTCCCTTAGGTACAAGTCACAAGTGATCTTATCCAGCCCGGGGGCTTTTTTTTGGGATGATCTTACTAATTGCTGATCTTACTTCCATTATCACAATAAGTGAGATTCCCACAAGGAAGGCGGGGTACCGATATCCCTTCCATTTACAGAGTAAAGGTTGGAAAGGTGATCAGCCCAGTCTACTGCAGGAACAATTAGTCTCAATCGGACTATAGCCCTCTCGGCTCCCTGTTGATACCAAATTCCAAAATGTACTCTGGTCGCCCTTTCTAGCTGCATCCAGTAGGACTTCCCATCTTCCCAAGCACTTTTGGTAACTTTAATAATCTGCTTATAGGCCTCCCTTTTTGCCTCACCCCTGTCTTGCTGTTTAATTGCAGATAGGAGGGCAGACCTTGCTTTCTTGCAGACTTAATTGTATCAGGATTGGGGACTTTGCCACCGTATGACCCTTTTTGTTTCCACAAGTAATTTATTAGTCCCTTATACATATTGTTATTAATGGTGCTAATTTTCCCCAAGGTTTCCCCCTGGTCTATTACCCAGACCAATGGAAGAAGTCCCTAAATGTTTTTACTACTAATTTACACACTTTCCCGACCGATTCCTGGGAATGCACTATGGTGGACCACTTTACTCTACGCTTGTTGGAGGCTGCACACACTCTTCAACCAAAGGTTTCATTATCACTGAATCTCTTGCAACAGTCAGGTAGATTAATATCCAGTACTAGGTCGTTTGGTTGGCGCTATACTGCCTGGGTAAAACTATCATATCAGGGACTAAAGACCAGGCCCTTATATCTACCAATATATAATCGATGAGACTGGTGCAAGAGGGACGCTTGAATGTATGTTTCCCTTCCTTATCGGAGGTTGTTCTGTCGTTCCCATTTCGCAAGCCCTGATTCAATGATAAAGTGTTAATTTGAATTGCCTGGGAAGAGCATTTTTTAGTTGGGGGGGGGGGGGGGAATAGCCAGTTTAGGAATGCACCGTTCACTGTCTTCATCCTATGTAAGTACCTCTTTATTAACATCCAGGAGTTCATATTGGCAATTAAGGGAGTCCCCACCCACAAATGTCAACACTTCCACAGGAACAGTTGCCATATGGGAGTTAGGTAGCTCTTTAATGGGGGAGTCCCAATTTTTGCCACCTGGTCTTGGGTACACATTATAAATGTAGGCTGTTGTGCGCGGTAAGGCCAAAGAGAGACATAGTATGTCTGGCGAGGGTATCCATATTTCCTGTAGCCTACAAATTAGTACTGTACTTACCCAGATAGTAAGGCCCCCTGATGGCCTACCCTTGCCTTGCGATATTGCTTCTTTACTAAAAGTTAACATAGCCTGCACGGTACACCAGCTTGGTAGACCATATTTCTTGAAAAAGGCAAAGCGCATGTATGTCAACAAACTGGACCCAGTCTGGGCACCTGAGTTCTGAAGGTAGGCCTGCTATGTTCCAGGATAGTAACATACACTGTGGAATTAGCACCCATCAACAAAGTACTTCTTGATAATTACAAATAATGTCCTTTGAAGCAATAAAAAACATCCGTATCAAATGATACGTCTTCGCCACTTTGAATCCACGCTGTTCTTCGAGCAGGTCACCATGCCATTTCCGAGTCATTCCTGAATACTTATAGGATATGACAGATCTCTTACAAGTTTCTCGTGCATACTAAGAATTCGCCAGCCCATATCACTTACCATAAAGACAGGTGTTTGAGCCCTGAAGAAGTCTCAGTAAATGAGACGAAACGCGTTGGCTAGAAAAGAGAAAAAGAAAATCCATTGTGAATTGGATCATTTGTCTACCGTGAAAACAAAATAAAGGATTGAAAATATACGTTTGCCAAGCTCGGTCCTGTTCATTTGATACGGATGTTTTTTATTGCTTCAAAGGACATTATTTGTAATTATCAAGAAGTACTTTGTTGATGGGTGCTGATTACACAGTGTATGTTGTTTTGTTTAGGACTTTTGTCCTTGAAAGGAACTTATAGGGTTGTGTTCCTAGGTTTCTCAAGCACCATCACATTACTCAGGAGTCACTGACTACGACCGGTGCAGGCACTTTGCTCCAACCCTTCTTTTGCTAGTTTGTTCCAGGATAGTAGTTTAAATGAGGGAACTAACTGTCTGTTTACTGACTCATCACAGTTAGCTAAGCTGAGAGGTGCCTCCCGACCATCAAGTGAGTTGGGTAAAGCATGGATAGCAGTACCAGCCTGAATAGTAGGAACCCTTATCTTGCCATTGTGTTCTGAATTTGTTAAGTTGGGTATCTGGTCAGGTGTCAGAGTTTCACTATAAATGGTCTGGATAGTCTATGTGATATCTTAGGATCTAGAGATAATGTTCCATGTGCTTGCAGTTCCCTGGTGACCCTCCTGGCTCTGCCCCCAAAGTTACATTGATCTCTGTAGTAACATGTGTGGGTGATACCCTCTTGTTACACCAATGTATACACCCTGAAGGTGTAGAATTTGTGAGCAACTTCTGGGCCCTGATACCAGTGCCCACAATACCCATGTGCTTAGTTAGCCCCCCCATACCGTGTTTTAGCAGAATAGTCTATTTTGGGAGGACCCCTTCTAATATTATGTCAGTCACCCCCTCCAAAACATCAAAACGATTGCAGGTGGGTATTCTAAACCCACCCAGGCCACTGGATTGTTAAAGGTGGTGGCCCTCATTGGTCCTGGGTGTGTTCCTAGCCTGTGCCTGCTACGAGCAGGCCCTGATGAATAGCGTGCATTGTAAAAATGCCCAGGCGGCACTTGGTCAATGTTGGTCTCGCCGTCCAGTTTACCGGTGTGGCCACAAAGAAGTCTCTGCACTACCAGAGGCGACCTGGAGTTGATAACAATGCAATCCTCTGCTCGGTCCACCAGTTCAGGACCCAACCACCCAACTCTGCGGGTGAAAAGATGTTGTTGGCAAGAGGGTAGGAGAAGTTCTTATGCAGTGCCAGCCAGTTATTAGTAAGCTCTTCCTGACCCTCCCTCTGACACATAAGCAGCTGGGGAATAGCAACCAGGCTTGCACTTAATAATACACACATTTCCAGTATCGTTCTAATTGAGGGTAAGACTGTATGTTATGCTATGTTATTGAGATTTTTATAGCGCAAAACAGCTGTCCCAGCGAAGGGGCGTCCCGGCGCTTTAGCTGGCATCAGAAAATATCAAAACACAACTAAACAAGCACAGAGAAAAACAGAAAACTATAGTATGTAACGAGTTCCCTATTTTGTGGTTCAGACATCATGGAACTTCATCTTAAACTTTAGACTTATATTAGTGTATATTTTTCTAGTATCAAGTATGAGAGCCAATTTACAAAATACTGTTTTCTCCTGAAATTTGCCCCTTTCAGAGCTCAAAAGGAGAATTCACACATTTCACATCTATCTCCTAAGTTGTTGTGATTTACTCACCAATATATATGCATGCCAATTTCCTTTGCGGCTAAAATGATTTCTTGGCAAATAATTTAGAAACAAAATCTGCTGTATCCTGCATTTCTTCCTTACTGCTGGATTTAAAGCGAAAGATTATAATCGGAAGGCTTGATTAAAAATATTTACCAAGGCCTATCTTGGTTTTGTTATTTCAACATTACCATTGGACTGTTTTGTCTAATAGCAAAGATTTGCTAATTGACACTGTTAATTTCTTTCCATCTCTTCAAGATGCCTTTCTCCACATTCTGTACATTCCTTTAAAGTTGTATGTGCTTGTGCTAGTTGTATTTTCTTACACCTGTTTAAAATCACCTGTTGATTTTTGTTTTCAGCTCTCTTTAGCAGTGTTTTAGGCGAAAACATCAAACCTGATTAGCATGCTGGTCGTACACAACTCTGATTGAAAGCCTTTCAAATAGACATCAAGTACCCATCAAAAGCTCAATGCCATCAAGACAGAACTCCTGTTTACTAAGAACTACAATATACCTCTAGTCCAAACTCAGCTCAATGACATGAACTTTGACATTTTATTTTTAAATCACAACTTTCGCCCTGTGGCACATCACTTGGATCCACCCTGGACACAAATTTCCCCTTCAAGGGATCCAGGGCAATTACTTCAGGAATGCTATTCAAGCCCTTATACTCTTGCATTAAAATGGGGTGAAAGGTCATGGAGCATGGCCTCCAATACTCTACACTGACCCTCAAGGGGATCCTACATGTGGCAGATTGTCACATTCATGGTCAGAAGAAATGTCATCACATAGCCCCATCCTGATGGAACTCCACTGGCTCTCCTTGCCAACCTGCACCATCTTCAAAACCTTTTGCATTGTCTAAAAATCAGCACGGACGCACCTCCACCGATCTGCATGACAAGCCCGCCATCTCCAGTGGCTTTCCACTTACAGTGAAAACACCATCAAACAGGAAGCAAGGATATATGAGGCTACTTCCAAGGCCAAATAGAGCCTAATTTGACATTTTAGGTGCATGAAAAAGAAATATTTTATAAAGCTCACTGTCTATCAGAAACAGCCAGATTTGTTGAAGCCACTGAAAACCTTGAAGAAATTAAGATGATTCAGTGCTCTATTTGTGTCCATATAGCATTTTGGAGCGACATCCAACCAGCAACAAGATGGCAATGTGTCTACGGTATGCACCCAAACTGATCCTGTGATCTCAAGGCCCAGGAGCATGCGTAAGTGAGAATATTGATTAAAGATCATCGATTAAGTAATAAAATATGACTCTAAGGTGCGAGAATCAAATAACGGCAAAGCGGTCATCAAAAGTAGAGTGATGGCTTGATCACTCCATGTACTCAGAAGACTAGTGACCATAGTGGAGAAGTGTGCTCACGGTGTAGAGCAGGCAGACCCTGAAGCAGAGGTCAGACCCGGGACCAGGGTTCAATTCCCGATGCGGCAGGGTCTTGAGCTCAAATGTCCACGGACTTGATCATTCTCGCTTTGGTGCCTGCTCTAATCATGGGTTCTCACTCTGCAACTCTGGGCATTAAGCTTGCTTAATCTCCACAACGGCCCCCCGCGGCGGGATGCCTGGCTTTCACCTTGGGGATGCCCTGTAGGGGCTATCTCACAGGGAAAAGCCAGGACGGGTTCCCAAGGCAAGCGCCGAGATACCCTTCGGGTGATCGAGCGCTATATAAGAACATACATACATATTATATTTAGTGCCCTGGTGGCACAATGGGTGTTTCCACCCACTTCCAGAATCTCTGGGGCACTTTGGTATTATAGAAGGTGGTGAAGATACATGTGTTGCCATTCTGTGATCAGGCCTGCAATGATGCACATGTTTTGCAGGTGCAGTTACAAAGTGGAATTCCCTTATTTACATGGGGCTCAAGCAAACGACACAACAGTTTGCCTCTATGCCCACCCCATATAACTCAAGCAGCTCAAAGGCAAAGGAAATGGAGGCACACTGATTGTGTTCTACATGGACATTGTGAAGAGTAAATGTTACAATACAAGAGTCATTCTCAAGGGCAAACTTTGAAAAGGGGTCCAGTGGGCACCCCTGATGTATCTCACTGCAGGTGGGTGCCGTCACTCATGGCACCCATCTGCAAGGGGATCATTGCTCCTCTTTAAATTTAAGACTGTTTTACCATCATCACAGCGGAAGGCGCACCAGTAGTATCAAATAGCTGGTCCACCTTTCACTTATGCATTACTCAAGGACAAGCGGAAGTCTGTGGTTGTGTTGGGGACAGTACATTTACCTTAATAGGGTATGCTGCTGTAGTCTGGAATCTTTGCACCCATTTAAATGCATACCACTGTGCAAACAGGGACAGTGAATGCTATATTTAATGCTTGATTCCAGTCCAGGGAGTACCTGACCTTGCAGTTCGAGCTGGACTTTTCCCGTTGGGTGCAGGGTCATGACCGATTTGCATATGGCTGGGTCCAAACTGGAATGGCAGTGTAAGCAAAAAAAACAACCTGAGTCACCCCGAGTGGGAAGGGTATTCCCAGAAGTGGGTCCCGTGCTCTCCATGCCACTTGAGTCAAGCTGTCCTGGCTGAGGAGGGGTGAAACCCTGAAACCTGTCCTAGGATGCTTGTTTCCAGTCCAGCGAGGACCTGGCCTTGCAGTTTGGGATAGACTGTTCCCATTGGGTGCAGGGTCAGGACTGATTTGCATATGGCTGGGTCCAAACTGGAATGGCATGGAGAGAAAAAACTATGGATTTTCCCAGCTCTCTGTACTGGGGTGAATGTATGACATTGTTCTGCATTCTGTCTATCAATTGTTCTTTTAGCATTTGCCACCCGAGTGGGACGGGTATGCTGAGACGTGGGTCTCGTGCTCTCCATGCCACTGGAGTCAAGCTATCCTGGCTGATGAGGGGTAAAACCCTGAAACCGGTCCTAGGATGCTTGTTTTCAGTCCAGGGAGGACATGGCCTTGCAGTTCAGGCTGGACTGTTCCCATTGGGAGCAAGGTCAAGACTGATTTGCATATGACTGGGTTCAAACTGGAATGGCATGCTGAGCAAAAAAAACGATGGATTTAGACCCAGATCTCTGTACTGGGCTGAATGTATGTCCCTATTCTGCATTCTGTCCAATTGTTCTTTTTGCATTTTTGCATTTGTCACCCTGTGCTGTAGAAGTCAAGCTATCCTGGCTGATGAGAGGTGAAACCACAAAACCGGTCCTAGGATGCTTGTTTCCAGTCCAGGGAGGACCTGGCCTTGCAGTTCGGGCTGGACTGTTCCCATTGTGTGCAGGGTCAAGACCGATTTGCATATGGCTGGGTCCAAACTGGAATGGCAGTGTGAGCAAAAAAAACACCCTGAGTCACCCCGAGTGGGACGGGTATGCCCAGAAGTGGGTCCAGTGCTCTCCATGCCACTTGAGTCAAGCTATCATGGCTGAGGAGGGGTGAAACCCCGAAACCTGTCCTAGGATGCTTGTTTCCAGTCCAGGGAGGACCTGGCCTTGCAGTTTGGGATAGACTGTTCCCGTTGGGTGCAGGGTCAAGACTGATTTGCATATGGCTGGGTCCAAACTAAAATGGCATGGAGAGCAAAACAAAACGATGAATTTAGGCCCAGAGCTCTGTACTGGGGTGAATGTATGATATTGTTCTACCTTCTGTCCATCAATTGTTCTTTCTGCAGCTATATTTAATGCATGCACGGGTACACAGTCATTGTGTTTTTTTAATTAGTCTATTATGAAAGTTGTAATGTATGGTTGTTTTAGTTGGACTCGCACATCTGATGGAAATGCCTTTAAGGAAGCACTAGCTCCTGAAGATTTGGAGCTACATTATAAGTAGCCAGGAGACCAAGATAACTTGGACTGGAATCACTAATTCTGGATGGTTATTTCTCCACCGCATCTCGGCCAGAATGGGGAATAACACGCAGGTAATGAGTTTTCTGTGGTCATTCTAGTATATTTTCCCCCATTCTGTTGTGTGCAGAAATACAGAGGCCATATTACCTGAGTGCAACTGGCATTTGCACCAGCTTTGCACACCCCCGGGGGCACTTTGGTATTACAGAACAGGCCACAGACTCTTGTGCGTCCCCTTTTGTAATACAGATAGCGATGGTGCACATAAAGCGCCTGCGCTGTCATCAGAGGGCGTTCCCTTATTTGCATGGGCATGTGGCCCCATTGCAAATGAGGGAATCCCTATGCACCTGTGCCCCCTGATAGCAGCCATCTGGAGGAGGGAAAGGACAGGTGAAGTTTGTGCTCTAGAAACAATCAATCTATAAATAAGTATGCCAGTCCCAAAAAAAAGAAGGTCTTCGCTAGATTTATTGCACATGTTTGACCTAGTGAACCATGTCCGAATATGGTGGGATTAGCAAGCACCCCGATTCAGACAAATATTTATCATGCGTCCGGGTCCACATAGATTATGGGGGCCCAAATAGACAAATCCCAATTCGAAATGAGCACAAACATGTTTGAATGGAAATGTTTATATACGGCACAAAAGATTCGGAATGGGATGCAAATTTGCTCCTTCGAATGCTAACGTCATGATGGGATGTAGGAAGTAAAATATACATGGAGTCTGCCTGCTGATGACTTCATGTAACGTAATTACTTGACTAAGATTCATTGACGATATTTTTTATAATTGGGAAAGGTGGAATGAAATTAAATTGTGTTACCAATCTTAACTGTCATGATAACATCAGATTGACGTCACTAAAAATGAAACTATATTTTCGCATATCTTGGTAACGTGTAATGAAGAGAAACTAACCACCTTTATTCATAGAAAACAAACTGCATTAAATGTTGTGCTCCATGCAGAATCATGTCATAAGAGTTCGTTAATGTAAAGTATTCCATATATTTGTGAGCAGAAGACATTTCTAGCGCACACAAAGGTTTTGCGTAGGAAGGAAAAAATTTGAAAAAATACTTTTTGAAATGAGGATATAAACCTAAGATACTACAAAATATCTTTTCAAGGCATCTAAATAAAATAGATGTGTCCTGATATTTGCTCAAATTGAAGAAAGTGATTTAAACATACTTTGGCATCTATTAAAGCAAGAGGCCAGGCATTTACCTATTTCTTCTCATTACATTTAGTAAGTTGCCTAACACTGGAGATATTTTAACTAAATTACATTTTTCCTGTCATAAAAAGCCATAAATCCTTAGTACGAGGTGGCTGCTAGCGCTGTATGTAAATGATGAAATTATAGTCATTTAAATTTCCACTAGATGGAGCCAGAGAACCATTGTCGTTACTGAAAAGCAGAAAAAGGTGTCACATGTTTCGCCACAGCAACAGTTTGATTCAATTAGCGTTAATTTATACATGGAAGTGCGGATAGACCTCTAAAGATTTAAATTTTAGATGACGAATTTGAATTTCGCAACTGCTGGTTACTTTAAATTTAAGTTCATTGAGCGCCTGTAATTACAAATGGCCGAAAGCTCTCGACTGATTAAATATATTAGAAGCGGCGAAGTCCGGTGTCCCTGTAAAACCCTGATGAAGAGTGTGTTTCGCGACCTTTTGCTTTGGGGAAATGTAATAATCTTTATTGCAACTAGAATGTACACGTACACAGGGTGCTCTGTCCTCAAGACAGCGCGTTCACAAACCGGAAAACAATCCTCCCCAGATGTGCAGAAAATGTGCACTACGAAAATGAACTGAAAATAAACACATTTTGTCGTGTTCTGTGTTTATACGTATGAGGCCTCTAGTGGCCCTTGGCAGACTCCTTACAATTATTACATAAACCGGTGGGTGTGATTGGGTGTTGTTTAAAAAGTCTGTAGAGCAGTACGTTGAGTGAACAGTTACATGCGGAAGAATAAAGACACGCAAGCTAGAGCGCCGTTTGTGGCGTGGTCTCTGGTCTGTGTAGTGACCCGCTGGTCACTGGTCTAGTGTTCCGATGCACCAGCCACTCCCAGAGGGATGGCTTACGCCCCATCCCACACCACACCCATCCAACACAGGCGTCACAATACATGTGACCCTACCAATAAAAGGGATCTGAAAGAAACAGGTTAGTATTAGATTCCTTACCTTAGAATATCCCCAGGCGTCAGACTGGATCCGGAAACTTTTGCGTAGCAGTACCCTTGCGCGTCGGTAGGCGTCGTCTGCGGCTCCGCGTCCGTCGTCGGCGTCGTCGGCGTCGTTGGCGCCGTGATTACGTCGTCGGAGTACTTAGACGCCGCCCTCGCGCGCTGACGTCAGTTCTTCTTTTCTCTGTGCCAGCAAGCGCTGAACCGGAAAAAGTAGTACCCGTAGTCAATTTTGACTAACTTTTTTGATCCTTTTTCGAAGTCTATCGACTCCGACGGTGCCGGTAGGGATGCTCGGGTTCAAACCCTGCGTTGACTGCGTTGACTGATGTCGGTTACCGACCCCCCATCGCCGGTGCCTTCACTGTCTGGGCCCCGACCACGACGACAAGTCCTGCTCTGACAGCCGGGCCCTGACGTCCAAAGCTAGACTGGAGCGGTCCCGCAAGCGACTCGACTCCGGCAGTCAGCCCTGCGCCGCTCGAGGTCCCAGTCCGCAAGGAGGTCGAGGGACCGGTAGCGGGGCCGGAGTCACCACAGTTCCGGGAGTCTTCTTCAGCCTTCGGGCTTGAAGTCCTCAGGTAAGAGGCACAAGAAGTCGAAGAGGCAACATCGCTCTTCTGACTCCCCCCGACGCTCGCGTGACACGGCCGGGGATTCGGGCGACACCCCCCCCCCGTGGCTCCGCTGGAGCCGCAGGCGTTGCGACCTGTTCCACACCCGCCGGTCCCTGGGCAGAACGCGATGCCGGAGGAGATCGTGGCCTTCCTCGTGACCATGAGGTCGCTCGCTCCTCCGTCGAGTTCCGCAATGCCTTCGGGCCCAGCGGCACCGACTGGGTCCCCACGCGGGCCGGGTGCTTCGGCCCCCAGCGCCGTCGGGTGCTTCGGCCCCGGCGCCGTCAACGACTTCGGTCCCGACGCTGCAGGGCCCCTCCGGATCCAGCTCGTTGCCGGTCGACCTTACGACCTCGCCGGCGCCGGCCCCCAGGGTGTCGCCTCCGGTGCCGTCCCAGGACGACTCCGACCCCGGTCCTGCCCTCGATTCGGGTCCGGTGTCGGAGCCGTATTCAACGCCGCTTGGAGATTTCTATTTCTACGACCTGGCCCCATCTTTTGAACCTGAGTACCAGATGATGGGTGACGAGGGGATTGGGAGGGGTCCGAGGACACTCTGGCACACGAGTTGCCAGTCTTCACAGGACTGGGCAGGTGAGCTTGGGGATGCCAGTGGTCTGGACACTTCGCCCAACACTGGTTTTGTCTCCCCTCCTACCGTGGCTACGGAGGAGGGGGCTGCCTATAGTGTGGTGCTGAAGCGGGCTGCCAAGGCCTTGGGCCTTGAGCTCCCTGTCGCAACTGTGAGGACTAACCTCCTCACTGAGGTCCTTAAACCGCAGGCAAGCTCGGCTGAGCCTCTGCTGCCGTTTAATGAGGCCTTGTCGGACGTTCTTCTGGGCACTTAGTCCAAGCCCGCTACAGGCCCACCTGTAGATAGGAACGTGGCCAGGCGCCACCGCCCGGCTCCGGGCGACCCTTGCTTCCTGTCCACCCACCCCACCCCCGAGAGCCTGGTCATCCAGGCCTCTAACTCCCAGACCGCATTCCCGACGGCTCCCCCCGACCGGGAATCCAAGAGGTACAAGCATTACGGAGAAAAAGGTATTCTCCTCCCTAAGTTTGGGGTTGCGATCAGTCAACATGCGTGCCTCTTGGGCCATTACACCCACTCTCTGTGGGACATGGTCAGGAACGTGCTGCCACAAAGTCCGTAGGGGGTCCGGACTAAACTCGCCCAAGCCCTTGCGGAGGGTCGAGATGCAGCACGGTATTCCATCCGGTGTGGGCTGGATACCACGGACTCACTGGGCA
Organism: Lissotriton vulgaris; assembly: GCF_964263255.1. Taxonomy (NCBI): domain Eukaryota; kingdom Metazoa; phylum Chordata; class Amphibia; order Caudata; family Salamandridae; genus Lissotriton; species Lissotriton vulgaris. The sequence goes on from NW_028242776.1 coordinate 873,664, forward strand.
GAGCAATGGCAATGATGGTGGCGATTCGTCGCCACACCTGGTTGAGGTCTGCCAACTTTTCGGCAGATGTCCAAAATACTCTTATTGACACCCCGTTTGATGGCCGTCGCCTCTTTGGCGACAAGGCAGACCATGCGCTTGAGCCCTTTAATGACTCCAGGGCTATGGCCAAGTCCTTGGGCCTCTCGGCCCGCGCCAGCAAACGGTTGCCTTTTGCTCCTTTCGTGGCCAAAGAAGGGGCGCTCCCAAACGTCCAGCCAGCCACGGGCCGCAGACTAACATCCAGCGCGGTTGCGGACATGGAAACCGCCGTTGCGGCGGCCGGGGACAACGGCAAGGCCAGTCCACACCTGCCCCTGCAGCATCCGCCTCGAAATCCTCCTAGCCTGAGCTTTCAGGCCCATGGGATGCCAGTGGGGGGCAGGGTTCGCCATCACCACCTCCACTGGTGTACTGTCACATCAGACAAGTGGGTGCTGCAAATCGTCCGAAGGGGCTACTCCCTCCTCTTCGAGGCGACCCCTCCATCCATGCCACCGCAGTACCACCGCGTGTCGGGGGTTCACTTGACACTTCTGCAAGAGGACGTTACGGCCCTCTTGGCCAAGGGGGCCATCGAGCACGTTCCTGGGCCAGAAGTAGGGTGGGGTTGTTACTCCCACTACTTTCTGGTACCCAAGAAGGGCAAAGGGGGCCTACGCCCTAGCTTGGACCTGCGGAACGTCAACGGCTTCCTCCGGAAGGAGAAGTTCAAGACGTTGACTTTGGCTCAGGTCTTAGCTGCCCTGGACCCAGGAGACTGGATGGTAGCGTTGTGCAGGATGCTTATTTCCACATCCCTGCCCTGCCGGCCCACCTGCATTACCTGCGGTTCACGGTAGGCCACGAGCACTTACAGTTTACTGTGCTCACCTTCGGCCTTACCAGCGCCCCACGGGTGTTCACGAAAGTGATGGCAGTGGTCGCAGCTCATCTGCGCAGGTTAGGGATTTCAGTCTTCCCCTACCTTGACGACTGGTTGTTTAAGGCGGGCTCGCCCCAGACAGTCGTCAGCAACCTCCAGACTATGGCCGACCTCCTGCACCTGCTGGAGTTCTCCATCAATGTGCCGAAGTCACACCTGTGTCCCTCTCAGAAGCTTCTCTTCGGTTGTAGACTCAGCGCAGTTTTGGGTTTATCCTTCCGAACAGCGGGTTCGGGATATTCAGGCTCTGATTCCGATCTTTCAGCCGTTATCGCGAATCTCGGTCAGGTTGACGCTGCGGCTTATGGGGCTGCATCCTTCTGGTGCATCACGCCAAGTGGAGGATGCGGGCTCTGCAATGGGACCTGAAGTTTCAGTGGGCCCAGCATCAGGGCAACACTTCCGACCATGTCTTGATCTCGGAGGGCACTGCAAGACAGTTGCAGTGGTGGCTCATGGACCGCAATTGGGTCAGCGGCAGATCCCTCTCCCTACCCCAACCGGAGCACGTAGTTGTGACGGATGCGTCCCTCCAGGGCTGGGGGGCCCACATGGGAGAGGCGGAGATCAGAGGCCTCTGGTCTCCGGCGGAGTCCCGGCTCCACATCAACTTTCTGGAGCTGCGGGCGATCTGGCTTGCACTGAAGGCATTCCTCCCCCCTGTCCAGGGGAGTGTAGTGCAGGTGTTCATGGACAACACCACTGCCATGTGGTACTCCAACAAACAGGGCGAGGTGGGGTCGTGGACCCTATGCCAGGAGGCTCTGCGCCTCTGGCAGTGGCTGGAACATCAGGGCGTGACTCTGGTGGTTCAACACCTGGCAGGTTCCCTGAACGCCAGGGCGGACAAACTCAGCCGTCGGTGCATGATGGATCACAAATGGCATCTGAACTCCGACGTTGCGCAAGGCCTCTTTCAGCAGTGGGGAGAGTCTTGGTTGGATCTATTCACCACAGAAGAGAACGCGCAATGTCATCAGTTCTGCGCATTGCAATTCCCAAGGGGGCACTAGCTTGGAGACGCTTTTCGTTGTGAGTGGAGCTGCGGTCTGTTGTACGCCTTTCCGCCTATACCACTTCTGCCCAGAGTGTTGAAGAAGATCAGGCGCGACCAGGCCCAAGTCATCCTTGTGGCTCCGGACTGGGCACAAAGATACTGGTATCCCGAGCTACTCAGCATGTCAGTCGATCCCCCGATTCGTCTGCCTCTTCAGGAGGACCTTCTGTCGCAGCAGCAGGGGACGGTCCTCCACATGAACCTGTCCAGTCTCCACCTCCATGCTTGGAGATTGAGCGGCGACAGTTGAGGCCATTTGACTTGCCTCCGGAAGTTCGTAATGTGATTCTGGCAGCCAGGTGTCTGTCCACAAAGTCGGTATACGCCTGCAGGTGGAACAGATTTGTGGCATGGTGCACAGCAAAGGCTGTGGATCCACTCTCTGCCCCCCTTTCTGATGCTCTCCTCTTCCTTCATTTCTTGCCCAGCAGGGCTTTGCTCTGGGCACTATCAAGGGCTACCGTTATGCCCTTTCCGCCTTCTTAAGGCTACCTGATCAGCATTCTTTTTTCAAGTCCCCGATTGTTAATAGGTTCTTGAAGAGCATCACTCATATGTTCCCCCCCTGTTCCTTTTGTGATGCCCCAGTGGAACTTGAACCTGGTTCTGACTTACCTGATGTGCGCTCCTTTTTATCCGCTTCATAACTGTCCTCTCCGTCTTCTTACGATTAAGACTGCTTTCCTGGTTGTCATCACCTCTGCCAGGAGAGTGAGTGAGCTCCAGGCTGTTTCCTCCAAGCCTCCTTTCCTTTCTGTCCATCCGGACAAGGTTATGTTGCGGACAAGACCCTCTTTCCTGCCCAAGGTAGTCACGGCCTTCCACATCGGGCAGTCCATCACCTTGCCCACCTTCTTTCTGCCTCCGCATCCCTCTAAAGAGGAAGAGAGGCTCCACCGTCTGGTCCCCAAAACGTGCGCTCTCATACTATCTTGATCACACACAGGCCAGTTCCGGGCGGATGACCAGCTCTTTGTTGGTTACGTGGGCGCTAAGAAGGAATGGGCGGGGCACAAATGGACCATCTCTCGGTGGGTCGTGTTGTGCATCAAGGCATGCTACTCTATGGCTAAAAAGGAGCCTCCTGTTGGGCTGAGGGCCCATTCCACGGCGGCTACTACTGCCCTGGGCCAGGGAGTCCCCTTGCAGGACATCTGTCAGGCAGGTACATGGGCCTCGCTGCACACGTTCGCAAGACACTACTGCCTGGACAGCCAAGTCCGGAGGGATGGCTTCTTTGGCCGTTCCGTCCTCCAGGACTTTCTGGTGTGATTATTGGTTCGCAGACCCATCACCGTGGTTGGTATTGCTGGGGTATCTATTCTAAGGTAAGGAATCTAATACTAACCTGTTTCTTTCAGATGCACAAGTTACTTACCTTCGGTAACAATATATCTGTAAGAAACAATAGTTAGTCGTAAATTCCTTACCGCCCCACCCATCCTCCCCGTTCTGCGAACGGATATCTAGGGTTAAGGTCATCCCCTTTCAGGGCCCTAGTTTCATGGCACCAGTGTTTGTTTTTATCATGGCTCTGCGTTTCTGGCGCGGAAAAGCTGTGTATAAGAACTGACGTCAGCGTGCGAGGGCGGCGTATAAGTACTCCGACAATGTCATCACAGCGCCAACGACGGACGTGGAGCCGCAGACAACGCCTACCGACGCGCAAGGGTACTGCTACGCAAACGTTTCCGGATCCAGTCTGACGCCTGGGGATATTCTAAGGTAAGGAAACAGATACGAACTACTGTTTCTTACAGATATATCGTTACCGATGGAAAGTAACTTGTGTGCTGGGCACATACATTGACGACGAGCAGGCTGAGCCTGCTTGTGCAGCTGCCCTGTCTGGTGGTTGAAGGGGGAGAGTGCTGCCCATGTCGAGGGCACACCCTGCTTGATGGTGTGGGAAGCGCCCGACAGCCAGCGGGGCAAGGAAAAGCTTGTGAGGTGAAAGAAGTGCTACAGAAGGGTGGTGTGTCATTTCCAGCACACGGACCCTGAAGATAGAGAAGAGCAGGAACCCACCCCTCACCGAAGTGCCTGCACAGTCGTTGGCATGAGGTGAGCCTGCAAGATTGCATAGGAGTAGGCCGGGAACTGTGACGAGCCCGCCTGGGGAGAAACAACTCTCCCAGAAACCCACAGTGAGGCGGGCCTCCACCGGGCACCTGGAATGGACAGGGGGGAGAATCAAGGCTGATGGTGCCCTCAAGTTAAGGGCCTGCCAACCCTCCTGCCAGAGGCGTTGCCCTGTTCCTGGAGTGTGGCCTGCCAGTCCGTTGTGCACACCTAATGGTACCCCTACACAGTGACGAGAAGTGGTAGTCGGTGTGAGGTGTAGGAGACAAACTCTAAAGCATGGTGCTTAGCACTCCACCATCAGTGGGACCCAGCCTGCGTCAGCCCTGTCTGTATGCCCCACCGCTGCAAACATGCAGAGTGCTGCGGCGCCAGTGACGTTACAGCAACCTGGGAAAAGAGTGCGAAGCAACTGTCCCTCTCACCGCATGGCCATGCGTGTGCCGGTCGTACTCACCCGGTCCAGGTGAGGGACCGACTGCTGAGGAACGGGTGTGCCTTCCGCATGTCCAGAAAGAAAAGTCACTCACATTGCAGCAGAAGGAGGGAGAGACCTTGCTGGAGGTATCCAGTTGCGTTGGGTCGGTGTGGAACCATCGGAGACGGGCTCCCACCCTCGGAGGAAGGGAGCGCGGTCAGCGAGGTGAGCCTGTTGTTGCAACAGAAACAAATGGGCATCACCGGCACGGTGTGGGGCCCCCGTGTGGCCCAAGAAGGTGTTGAGAGGTGCCATAACCACGCCAGTCGGCGGGAGGAGCACATCCCATAGCGCAGAAAAGAGTAAATAAATAAATAATGAAATTTGAGGATGAAGTGGCCCGCAGTCTCAAGAGAAGCGCAAGGGCTCCGAAAATTAAAATAGTTACCCGCAGGTGGTTGCTTGGCGGTACTGAGGAAGAAACAAACGTTACCTCACGCATGGAGGAGAAAGCTGCCGCACCACAGGAACAGTGAGGCCCGCGAGTGAAGATAGTAGTGTCCCCGGCAGCCTCTAGGGGAAGAGTCTCGTGGCAGTGTGATAAGGGGACAGCCAGGCAATTTGACCTAAGAAGTTGTGTGAATTCCCAGAAAGAGTCACGGGCTGGTGGACCGATAGAAAGCGAAATGAGTGTTGACCTGAGCAAAGATGCCCCAGGCTAGCAAAAGCTTTCAGGAGGAAGAAATGGCATGCCCAGTGGTGAAAGGATGCCACAGCAAGTGGAAGAAGAAAGAAAGCAAGGAGAGAAGTGGATCCGAGAAACAGACGGTACAGGCTGGAGCCCGAGAGTGAGCACCCTGCAAAAAAGAGGGCCCAGGTAGTCACACAGCGTGACTCATCCTGTGAAGCCGGCCCGAGTGGAGGCTGCAAAGTGAGAGCCACGTCGGTGTGACATTGAGATGCCTCAAGAGCGCAGTCAGGAGGAGATGACCTGCAAGAGGTCGGCAAAGAGGACCTGCCAAAGATCAGCAAAGAGGACCTGCCAGAGGTCTGAGGAGAGGACCTGCCAGAGGTCTGAAGGGAGGACGTGCCAGAGGTCTGAAGGGATGACCTGCCAGAGGTCAGCGGAGAAACAGCGACATGAGAAGAGGTCTGACAAGAGGACCGAGGAGAGGTCCGTGAGGATGATCAAGAGGTCTGACAAGATTCGACCAGAAGTCAAGATAGGAAAGTACGAGAAGGAGTGGAAGGGAGAAGGTTGTGACGACAGGCCTGGTCACTGAGAGAAGAGAATGTATTGTCCTAGGGGTAGGACAGGACCAGGGAGACCCATGTGAAGTGCACGTCACACGGCGAGGCCTGGTCAGAGAAGTGCAAGACTGGAGGGGACTAGACCACGTCGCAAAGCATAAGAGCTAGAAGGAGAAAATTGTGTGGCATGATGCCACGGCAAAGAAACTTCAAGAAGAAAAGAGATAAAGACTGGAGTGTGCGGTCAGAAAACTCGCAAACCAGAAGGCAAAGGTGACCGAGTGCAAGAACATCTGGCATGGAGCACAGTACCTGGAGAACATCGGTGGCACTTGTAGAAACTAGCTATCTATGAGTCTTCAGAACAACTGGTGACTGCAGAGGCTAGCAGGCTAGACCATTGGTGACATCCACCTTTGGGGTCGCACGGAAGACTGGACGGTGAGGCTGCTTTGACATCCAGAAGAAGAGGATCCGACGACTTCACACCAGACCGTGGTGACCCAGGGGCAAAGGCCTCAGGGACACCCGTGAGAGCGGGTCCTACCACGAGAGATGAGTCTACAGCTGCTCTATCGCAGGTCCGAGGAAGATGAAGATCTTGTGCTGAGTTGGCAGGAGTAAACTACTACCCTTCAGGTGGAGCTAGGGACTTGAAGGTGAGACACGTAGCGCTTCTTCCATACACCAAGAGGGCGGCGTTGGAGTGACACGGTGAAGTACACCCAGTCCAGTGGAAACCTGGTGAAGAGGGCCTCCGGGACATCCTGGGAGAGGGGAACACCTGCGAGAGAGGCATCCTGGTGAGAGGGATGTTTTGCAACTACTCCACCATTCCAAAGAGAGAAGCAATGCTGCCTGTGTGGAGATGCTACAACAAACAGGACTGATTGTGGTGAAAACGTGACAGCTATCAGATTCACCATCACTCCACCTGCTCCGTCACAAAAAGAGTTATGCCTAGAAATACATTAGTAAAAAACACAGTTGATGGACAGAATGTAGAACAATGTCATACATCCACCCCAGTACAAGGATCTGGGCCTAAATCCATAGTTTTTTTGCACTCCACACCACCCTGGGTTAGACACTGGCTATATGCAAATCAGCTCTGACCCTGTGCCTCCTGGGAACAGTCCAGTCCGAACTACCAAGCCATGTCTTTCCCAGACCGGAATCAAGCATCCAAGGACCGGTTTCTGGCTATCAGCCTTCATCAGCCTGGATAGCTTGACTCCAGTTGTGTGGAGTCAAGCTATCCAGGCTGAATGAAGGCTGATAGCCAGAAACCGGTCCTTGGATGCTTGATTCCGGTCTGGGAAAGACATGGCTTGGTAGTTCGGACTGGACTGTTCCCATGAGGCACAGGGTCAGAGCTGATTTGCATTTAGGCAGTGTCTAACCCAGGGTGGTGTGGAGTGCAAAAAAACGATAGATTTAGGCCCAGATCCTTGTACTGGAGTGAATGTATGACATTGTTCTACATTCTGTCCATCAACTGTGTTTTTTGCAATTTTCACCCCGAGTGAGCTGGGTATGCTCAGACGTGAGCCCCAGGCTCTCCACACCACTGGAGTCAAGCTATCCAGGCTGAATGAAGGCTGATAGCCAGAAACCGGTCCTTGGATGCTTGATTCCGGTCTGGGAAAGACATGGCTTGGTAGTTCGGACTGGACTGTTCCCATGAGGCACAGGGTCAGAGCTGATTTGCATATAGCCAGTGTCTAACCCAGGGTGGTGTGGAGTGCAAAAAAACGATGGATTTAGGCCCAGATCCTTGTACTGGGGTGAATGTATGACATTGTTCTACATTCTGTCCATCAACTGTGTTTTTTGCAATTTTCACCCGAGTGTGCTGGGTATGCTCAGACGTGAGCCCCAGTCTCTCCACACCACTGGAGTCAAGCTATCCAGGCTGAATGAAGGCTGATAGCCTGAAACCGGTCCTTGGATGCTTGATTCCGGTCTGGGAAAGACATGGCTTGGTAGTTCGGACTGGACTGTTCCCATGAGGCACAGGGTCAGAGCTGATTTGCATATAGCCAGTGTCTAACCCAGGGTGGTGTGGAGTGCAAAAAAACGATGGATTTAGGCCCAGATCCTTGTACTGGGGTGAATGTATGACATTGTTCTACATTCTGTCCATCAACTGTGTGTTTTGCAATTTTCACCCCGAGTGAGCTGGGTATGCTCAGACGTGAGCCCCAGGCTCTCCACACCACTGGAGTCAAGCTATCCAGGCTGAATGAAGGCTGATAGCCAGAAACCGGTCCTTGGATGCTTGATTCCGGTCTGGGAAAGACATGGCTTGGTAGTTCGGACTGGACTGTTCCCATGAGGCACAGGGTCAGAGCTGATTTGCATATAGCCAGTGTCTAACCCAGGGTGGTGTGGAGTGCAAAAAAACGATGGATTTAGGCCCAGATCTTTGTACTGGGGTGAATGTATGACATTGTTCTACATTCTGTCCATCAACTGTGTTTTTTGCAATTAGAAATACATTGGTGTCAACTTCTATGCCGGGAGTCGAAAGAGGACCGGACCCACAGGGCACCATTGTATTGTGCCATATAGAACTGGGGGTCCTGGCTGCTGTTGTGCTATTGTCTTGCTTTGCAGGCAGCTAAATGGACTCAGCAGACGTTTCTGTTATTTTGTTTCATTCACTCCCACAGGTTGGACTTTATTGATTCCAGTTTGAATAAAGTTCGGGAGGAATGTAGTGACCTGCTGGTCACTGGTCTAGTGTTCCGATGCACTAGCCACTCCCAGAGGGATGGCTTACACCACACCCCACCCCACCCACCCCACACCCATTCAACCCAGGCATCACAGTACATGTGACCCTGCCAATAAAAGGGGCCGGGTGCACGTGCCTTGGGCCAGTTCTACTAAGTAAGTTTGTATGTTTGTGTCATCATTGTAGCTGCATGAGGGCCTAGGGACCTGCACTACAACAGTCTGTTACCTGCTCCTGGGATATGGGGGACGCTACAGCTGGCGACGAGATAGGGGATATGTGCCCCCAAAGAGGCAAGACTGCTCTCCCTGAGAGTTTTCAGTGGTCCAGTAAACTCCTCGTGTGTACCACGTGTGGGTCAAAAAGCAGTCTACGGTTGGCGTATATGGAGTCAAGACGTATTTCTAGCTATTGAGAGGTCCTCGAAGAGGGTGAAGGACCTACAGAGGAGCACAGTTAGTAAGCCTGCCCAAAATCTACTTGCAAGGGCAAAAGAATAGATGCTGTGCCATAGCATAACACAGAGCAGACACGGATACAAAGCAGAAGTGCTAAAGACAGTGACAACCAGGTATAAAGAAGCGCTAAAGGCAGTGACCGCCAGGTACAGGTACAAGAAAACACTAGCGGCAGAGAAGACCAGGTGCAAAGAAACGCTAAAGGTAGCATCAGCCAGGCACAATGCCTAAAGTCAAGAGCGGTGAGGAGCACATGCAGCACCAGTGAACAGGGTGATGTTTGCGGAGGAGCCACCCAGCCAAAGGATGCTGAGGATCAATTGCTGTCTGAACAGCATGTACTCTTGACGTCAGTAGAAAACAGCACAAATTACAGTGCTGCTGTGTTTCTGAAACCATCGCCTCCTTTCTATGCCATGAAAAAAAAGAATATTGGCACCAGATGGAATGTCTGGATTAAAACGTTTGATTACTTCATAGATGCAATAAAAGAAACAGATGACAAAAAGATCATCATATACTTAAAGAACCTTGCAGGTGATGAGGTAAAAGAAGTGATAAATAAGATATCATAAGTTGATGAAGTATCAAGAATACGTTGGAGGCCAAGTTCAATTCAATGCCTAATGTCGACTATGAAAGGTACACTTTCAACCAAGCAAGCCAGCAACCTGGTGAGACGATGTGTCTTAGAGTTATTAATGGTTGCCTCTCCGATACTTTCCGGCAACGCATGCTAAAAGAAACGCTCTGTTTAGAGAAAGTGATCATGGCTGCAAGACCGGAGGAACGTGCTAATCGACAAGCTGATGATATTGAAGCTGGAACAAACCAAAATGAATCCTCTTGAGCATGAAAAGTAAGCAGAAACACAAGGCAGATGCCCACCGAGTGATGTCTTTGAAGAAAAATAAATTGTGTTTCCTCTGTGGATTCTCCGTTCCACATAAACGCAAATGTCCTGCCATCGGACAAATATGCAAAGGCTGTGGAAAGGAAAACCCTTTCATAACAGTTTGCAAAGTAAAAGAGAAACTAAGTGCATCATGAAAAGAGGAGCATATGGATGCCAGAAAGTAACAGAAGTACTCTAGCCATTTTCACAAGTCCAAACGGCAACATTGAGTAAGGCAAGTGGAAACAAAACAAAGTTGATTGTTTTCAAATTCATCTTACAATGGTTCGGTGATGGTTCTCAATTGTTTGAATATAAAACACCAGAAAAGTACAACTCTCTGGCCACAGCCAAATGGCATTGTTGAACGATTTGAGTGAAAATGGTGGTTCAGCGTGCTGTGCCGGAAGGCACTGACCTTAAGTCTGCTTTATGCCCAGCACTTCATGCCTACTGTTCCACTCCTCATTCCACAACCGGAGAAAGTCCTGCCACCTTGCTGTTTAGGAGAGCTCTTGGAATAAAGATACCAGAATGGAACATGAGCCGGTCAATAGACCCTGACGAGATTCATGTCACTGACACCTCTTGCAAATGCAAAATGAAGGTTTACGCTGACAAGCTCTGACATGCTTTAGACACCATTTTAAGAAAGGAGACTGAGTCCTTGTCAAGCAAAAGCAGACACACAAGACAGGCACTCTGTTTGATGCTGAATCGCAAAGAGTTGTGGTGAGCAAGGGACATATGGTAACTACCCAACGACCAGGAAAATCCATAACCAGAGGCTTGTCACACTTTATGCCTTTGCCTCGATGTTCGTCAGCTCCAGACCTCCTGAGTGAGGGAAGTCCACCTGAGTACCCAAGTCAAGCATCCAACTCTTCTCCAGAGATGGCGGATGAAGGCACCCCTCCGCTATCTTGTACAACTAGATCTGGACTGGTGCGAGGTTCTTGACGACTCACCCAGGAGTTTTGGTGTAAATATGTATATATATTTGTTCTTTTTATTTAACAAAGGGGGAGATGTTGTTGATGTTTATATGTATGAGACCTTTAGTAGCCCTTGGCAGATTCTGTACAAGTATTATGAAATCTGGTGGGTGTGACTGGGTGTGGTTAATAAAGTTTGTGACGCAGTGCGTTCAGTTAACAGTTGCAGCCTGAGGAATAAAGACGTGCAAATCGCTGCACTGCATGTGGCATGAAGGTTACCTGCTCCCAGGCTGGGGAGGATACAACACTGTTGACTCCACCTTTTGATGTATATACATTGAAATTCGTCTGGCCAGTACCAGATTTGGTGCCATCCCTTCTGTGCAAGACGAGCTATCCTGGCTAAAGAGGGGTGAAACCCAGAAACCGGTCCTAGTATGCTTGTTTCCAGTCCAGGGAGGACCTGGCTTGGCAGTTCGGGCTGGACTGTTTCCATGAGGCACAGGGTCAGACTGATTTGCATATGGCTGGGTTCAAACTGGAATGGCATGGTGAGCAAAAAAACGATGGATTTAGGCCCAGATCTCTTTACTGGGGTGAATGTATGACATTGTTCTGCATTCTGTCCATCAACTGTTGTTTTTCCACCGGAACTCTTACAGTTGTGCACAGAAAAGTGAGGACATTCCTAATATATCAGTGGTGATTTCAAGTCTGAAGTGTTATTAAACGCTGCCTACTCAACTTCCAAAATCTGCAATATCATCCTTCATCTTGCATTAATGTAAGTTCAAGAGGAGGCAGGAGTGTGATATTGCAGTAAGAAGGTAACTCTACTAACTCTTGCAGGGGGTGAGTGAACTTTCAGACCGTGGCACGTTTACACTTTGTCCGCTGTCAAACTGTATCTCATTGGTGCACATGTGCAGACACAGCATGTCACTCTTTTGTGGGTTGCATGTAGTAATGGTGCTGTGTGTGTTGTGCACCTCTCATTTTGGCAAAGTGGGCAGGAGTGCGCTGGAGTGGAAGGTGTGCATCATTTATGTTTTATTCTTTGTCTATGTTTGTTAGGTATCGTTGTCGTCTTGGTTCATTTTTCACATTTCCCACCCTGTGCCCCTGAGCAGCGGTGTGACTTAGTCAGTGAGATTTAGGTGGTGTGAATTTCAAATTTCCCAACAGAAATAGCAATGACCTAGATGGCCAAGGTGTGGGATGGACTGTTGAAGGGCAATCGTGATTTTCATTAGGTGGACCTCAGGGGCTCAATCAGAGTTTGGTAGACAGATACTCTGTTACAACGGTGATGGAGTATCATCTCCCCCAAACTCATGGCAGTCTGCCCGATTTTGAATTTGGCGGACTACAAGTTTTATGCCGGTGGAGCGAAATTTAGTGTGAAACTTCCGTTGGTACCTCATCAGAGTAGGTGCCATTGAAAGTAAGCCATCCAACTGTCCAACCTAATGGAGGTATAAGGCCAGATAGCTTTTTAAATTTGTTTTACTGACCAACACCAGGTCTCTACCCCAAAAGGGAACCCACAGACCTCTATTACTTTACTTCACTTATACATAAGGTGCATGTACTGTACTGGGTACATAGATAAACACATCAAATATACACTTGGATGTTAGCACTAGGCACCTTTTGCATAAATGGTTACTATGCTGTACCTTAGAAACAATCTAGAATGGGTTTAAGTAACAAAATAAGGAATAAGTCTGACTGCGCAATGGCAATATCTTCTCAGCCAGTGTCAAATAACTCTTTTTTTTAATGAGTAAAACACCCTTTAATGTAAAATAGTGTGGGAAGATCATTAAATGAGACTTTTTGTAAAGAAAGGTTCCGTGCCACTTCCCCTTGTGTAGTGTACAGACCCTACACCAAGCTTAGGATAATCCTAGCAATGTTTTAAAGGGTTGCCCTAGGCCTGGCACACAGCAGGCTCAAGTTCTTCATGTTTAAATGATGTGTACACTTGGACTCGCTTGTTTATGCTGTCTGTCCCAGACATGGAGCAGTGTATGTAATGTTTCTTTCTACATATTAAATGCTCAGATTGCTGCTTGTCTCACAAAGCATCCCACAACACTGCATGAAAAATTGACTTAGACTTCCTTCCGCTTGATTCCTTTCCTTTTTCAGAGTGACCTCATTTGTAGCTGCATGCCTTCTATTTCGGAGTACAACCTCCTCTTGGTCTGACGTAGTGTCTCTTATTTTAATTCTGAAATTCACTGACACTTCATTTTATAGGTCGCAACCTCTCTTCTTTAAAACCCTGTCCCTGTACCCTAACATTATCTAACCTCCGCCAGCCTATTTATCTTCCCAGTCATTCACCTGACATATAGCTCCCACCAATGATCCCACCTAAGTGGTATTATTTTAATCTATGACAAGATAACTGGTGGAAATGCATGTAATTTTAAGTGCACATGACCAATCAAAATAATTAACAATAACCACTGGATTAACCACTAACCTTGGACATCAGCAATCAGTCTAGCACACACATTCTAGTGTCCACCATTATCGAAAAAAGCAGACAATGGTAAGTGCCATCATGACATAAGGAACTAAACTGCAACCCTGCTTGAAATCTTCCTGAACAGTACATTTATAAATTAGAAGATCGGAAATAATCAACAGATAGTTCACTAAGAACCAGGAGTCACTGCTAATCCTCACTGCAAATGTATTTTCGAATGCCTATAACAGTGATCATAGTTTAGTATACAATTATTAACTAATTGTTTGATCTCATAGGAAGGAGCATTGTCCAAAGGACACCAAACCCAAAGAGAAATCCGTGTAAGAATTAATTTGAGGAATCTTCAAAATCTAAGCTTCTGTAACACAAAGGAGGAGCTCCTACACGTCTTTCATGTGTGTTTATAACACTAGGAACTGCACCAGGCATGAAGGCATCCAAAAAGACCCACCAAATTACTTTTGGTATCTTTTTATGTTGGGGCATTGAAACCCTTCATGGTCGCAATACCTATGCAACTTCAGAACACAGGTGAAAAAACACACGTCTAACAACTTCAGAATAAACAGCAATGAACAGAATGTAGGCTGACTAAAACAAACCAGAATACAGGTTATAAAACTAATTGGCTCTCTTCAGAAGAACCAAAGAGGACCTGAGCAGCAGAAATAGAGAAACAATATAAGGATTTACGGCATGCCCAAAGATGTGGAAAAAACCCCAAGACTGAGTTTCTGAGAATTTTCCTCCAAACTTTTATCAGTGGAGAATGGAACTCAAATTGATCATGCAGAGGATCCACAGCCTGGGCTGCATACTAGCAGTTTACCTACAGCAAAACCCACATATCTGTCACAGGAGAGCTATTACATTTGTTGTAGCCATTCCTGCACCAGCAATGCAGTCCATCCAGACCCATGTATTGTACTGTCTTCCTCCCCCATGCAAGTTTCAGAAATAAGATAATAATGCTCTATCCAAATTATTACTGGCAGGCAAACGCCTGCAAAAGAAATCATACATAGTTACACTAAGGCCAAGGAAACCGGAGATGTGACATTTTCTAATTCAAACATATTACAAAGCCTTCTAGCTTGATGAAGCTGCAGGCTAGTTTGCTGAATCCAAGGGCTCCTAAAGACCACAATAGATCACTCTTGATACAGCCCAAATAAACCTTCTCCCACCTTGTAGGAAGCTGGCTCTGTATCAGTAGCGGTCGGTGGTGGTAATGCTGACGGACGGTGACGTGGGGCGGGGGAGGGGCATGGTGGGGGGTGGTAAACTACGGAATGCGGCCAAATACACGTAAGTAAACATATAAATAAATAAAGCGAATTTCGTTGAGAGCAATGCATCGAATTTGGCGATGCAGTGCACGCAACTAAATTCGTTTTATTTATTTACATGTTTGCTTACCTGTATTTGGCTGTATTCCATAGTTTACTAACCCTGCCCCACGTCACCGCCCGGCAGCACTCCCACCACTGACTGCTACTGCTCCTGTATATACTATGCCAAAGTAAGGTATAGTGTGCACAGAGTCCAGTGGATCCCCAAAGGCTTACAGAGGTTAAAGTAAATAATACCTTACACTCCATGTGTGGTAGTGTGGCCTGCAGTAAGGCTTTATCAGAGGGTTATGTTAAGCATTCATCATGCACACTCAGGCAAGAAATGATTTCACACACTTTCGCTCAGTTTCTAACAGCTGGGCAGGTACGTTTGAGGGCTCAGGGACGTAGGTGCACCCCAGGTACTCTTATTCAGGGTGCCGGTATGGCTGTGGCCAAGTCATTTCTTTTTTGCAGTCTCCTCTGCTAGGTGTCTTCTTCCATCCTTCTTCGTAGGTTGCGGGAATCTGCATTCTTGGTTCAGGGCTGCCTCCGAAATACTGTATTTAGGGGGGCATTTTAGGGGTCTTGAGGTCAGTAGCCAATGGGCTGCTGACCTTTGGGGGACTACACCCTCTGTTTGCTCACACCACGTGGAGGAGTGGGCCCAATCCATAATTCTGATTGGAAAGTGCTTGCCATCTGCAAAATGGTGGGCACTGAAGAGTGGGCTTTACCTTGTCTCCCCCACCTGAGGGGTGGGATTGACAGAGGTGGGCACACCTTCTGGGCTGTTCTAAATGTTCCTGCCTGTCTTCCCACCAAAAAGGGGGTGAGACAGGAAGTGGGCCTCCTCCTAATAGCAGGAGAGGCTGGGGGTCTTGTTACAAAGGCAGCAAGGCCTTTGAAGCTCCCCTGCCACAGATGGCTCTTCATGACCTGAGGGAGGTGTGCACGCCTCCGCCCCCAAAAGGCTTTGTTTCTGGACCCAGGGAGTGAAGGCTGCCACCCCAGTTGTCCAGAAATATGTCTTGTGGTGGCAGGCTGGTGTTTACCAGTCAGGGAGCCCACCAGAGGCTGGTCGTTTTTCAGGGGGCGTCTCTAAGATGCCCTCTGAGTGTATTGTATTAATAAATCCAACACTGGCATCAGTGTGGGTTTATTATGCTGAGATGTTTGTTGCCAAAATTCCCAGAATTCAGTAAAGCCATTAGGGTGCTATGGAGTTCGTAATGACAAACTCCCAGACCATATACTCAATCATGGCTTTACTGCACTTACAATGTCTAAGAATGGACTTAGACACCATAGGGATACAGTGTTCAGGTAACTGTACCCTGACCAGTGGTATAGTGCACCCAGCTAGAGGAGTGTCTTACCTATACCATAGGCAGTGGGTTGCAGGCTTGGCACACATGTATGTGTGCCATGTCGACTCTTCATTTTCTCTGCACCAAAACACGCAGTCTTCAAAGGCAGTGTGTGTGTTAAGGTACAGGACCTCTAAGGGTGGCACAATATGTGCTGCAGCCCTTAGAGTACTTCCCTGGTCACCAGTGCCCTTGGTACCCTTGATACCTTTTATAAGGGACTTACATGTGGCCAGAGAGGTACCAGAGTACAATTTGGGAAAGAACACAGGCCCTGGGAACCTGATTGGTAGGGACCCCGGGCACATCAAGTCAAATTGCATCAGCCATCTGGCAAAAAGTGTGTGTGTTAGGGGGTTACTGCAACAGGAACCCAGCTTCCTACACACCAACACTATACCGATAGTGGAAGAGGTGTGGCGCTGCGGCCAGGGCGACTGACGCTGGATGCTGGGGGATCATGGTTCGATCCCCAGCAACGGTGGCAGGGGTCTGCCCAGCACCATGTGACTCTGGGCAATAGCTTGCTTAATCTTCCCGACAGCCCCCAGCGCCGGGAAACCTACTACGGGTAGCTGTGCGCTTTACAAATACAGGATTATTATTATTATTATTATTATACTCTCACACTGGACTATTTAAGAGACTAGCACTGACTTTGTGCCCCAAACAAAGAAAGTCTTTATGGATTGAGGAAGAAAACAGTCGTTCAACACCTCAAGTAAGAAATATGAGTCAATCAAGATTTTAAATAAATAGAGCCAACATGGTTCTAGAATTTCAAGTTGCCAAACCAACGCCTTTTTATGCAAAGAGGGTTTCAGGCCCTTTGCCTTGCTCATCTGACCTATTTCGGTCATGGATCTGATGTATCCCTATGTTTCTCTCCACCCTCTGTGATCTGTGGTCTAACCTATGCTTGTTTTTCCACACTTTAAGCAAGTGTGTCTCCGCTGCTTCCCTTTCCATGACAATGTAGTTGTGGAACTGTCGGCCGGTTGCCCCTCTGCTCATTGCTAACCACAGATCTTTATTGCAAGGCCCTTAAAGCCACTCTGATGGTCTTTTAAGGGATCCATGAAGCAACTGTTCTCTATGCAGTATAACTAAGCCCCAAGGTTTCTTCAGATGAAAGTTGTGCTGACAATTGCAAAAAAGTTTTAAAAAGAAAGAACTAAAATTCTAGAAAGCTCTGGAGTGCGCATAATTTCTGCGGTTAGCACTTGTCCCTTATATGGGATACAGTTCAGAGTTGCACAAAATCTAAAACCAAAACCGAGTCTCAAAAACGTAATTGTCATTGCCAGGGCCGGATTGGAAACCAATCTCAGCCCTTGCAAAAATGCTCAAACCAGCCTCAGACTGCAGGTGGCACAAATAAATATAGCCATGGGGGCTGGTTGAGTCATGATAACCCAAACTGATCATAAAGCAGCCACTAAGCCTGCAGCCTACATGGAAAATGTCAGACAGTCTGATTGGCCAGTCTGGCCTTATTTATTGCAAACAGAACCCAGCGGCTCTCACCAAGATTGCACGAAGCAGTTGTTTACAATCGCCATTTTGTGAACACCTGGCTCTTGAACTGGTCCTACTTGCAGAACTCGCACCTACTCAGCGCCTGGATACTCTAACGGGGGACAAGTTTACTTTGTAAATAAAAGTGGGCCCAAAGTCAGGCACCTCTGCATTCATAAGATTCAGAGTTTGCAGGGAAACATGAGGGACATCCTTTGTGACCAATCGAACCCATCCATCTATCCAGCCATTCATTCATACACGTTATTTATTAGGCAATCAGTCACTCTGTCGTCCATGCTCTTACTGATTTAGCCATCCAACTGCTGACTAATTCGCATATTCACTCACAAAACCGCACAGCAGATACGCCCTTCTTTCACGTATATAATAGCCATGCCTATTGGTTTTGTCGATGTGTTTCTAAATGTACCCGCTACTCTTAATTATTTATTCGGATTTTTTTGTTTTCCCTCAAACATTAAACTCTTGCCTGGTTCCATTATTTCCTTTGGCGCCTCAGAGTATGAGGCACATTGTAAAGGCAATTTTAACGCAATGACTCGAAAACAATGAAACCACGCATACACAACACTGACTGTGCCCACCCGTCTGAGGAAGCGCTTCGGGGGCCCTGCAACAGTGAATGCCCTATGAAAGCTATGATACAACATAAATACGGAACTCTCAAAAAAGTATCGTGTAAACGCATTCGGCGTCTGACTGGTAGATGTAAAAAGTGAGCACGGTTTCATATTATATGTACGTTATTTTGAACATGCCAGCCGCTGAGAAGCAACGCAATATGTCCCCCGCTGGAATGAGTTTGTTTTTCCCTATTTTAGGGAGGTGTTTGAGATGTTAATGCCTTCCTCTGTGTGGGTGGGGAGGAGGACTTATGGCCCCGTCACCTAGCGACGCGTCTGTCCCGCTCCAAAAGACACCGGACCAGGCGAGTGCGCCGCGGCGCCCAGAGCTCTGCACCGGCCATGGCGCGCCCCATCGGCCTCGTCGCCTCCTCCCCGAGCCGGCCTCTGGCCACGGGCTACCGGCTCCAGGGGCTCCCCAAGCTGGCCTCCTCCCGCGGCGGGCGGCAGTACACCGTCACCGTGCGCCTGGAAGCCAGCGGAGAGCTGTTCTCTGTCCCCGGGTGCAGCCCCCTGACCCGGCTCCGGGAGCTGAAGGAGCGGCTGGAGACCGTGGCCGGGGTCCCGGCCGAGCTGCAGAGGCTCAGCTACCTGGACGAAGGTGGGATTTGGGTGTGTGTGTGTGCTGTAGCAATTTTCAGACACCGGGGCACGTTCTGTTATGAGGTAATTTGCATATTGTCAGCCCCCCCCCACTTCTTTTATAGTACTTGTGCCCTGTTTCCACTGGGCCCAGAGCTCTCGGGTTGTTCGGTGCCCGGGGACAGTAGCATATCAGGCCTACCTTCATTCTTTGCGTTCTGGTGCTGTACAAGCCACGCCCCTTTATAGATGTAGGCATACCTGTCCTAAAGTGCAAAAGAAAAGGGATTGGGTGCGCTGGGCTGTTCTCACCGAACACGGTTCCAGCGCCTCTTCAGGTTTAGTAAGCGCTATATAGGTACTCCACCACACCATACTATGCCATACTTGGGGGCTACAGATCTCCGCGAGTGCTCTCCACAGTGTGACCATGTGCACATCATGATTATTCGCAAAGTTACACTGTACCCTGGCACCTGCATACAATACAGGCTTTTGCATAAATACTGCATAGTTCGTAAAGTACAACTAATATTCGCAGAACTTCAGACTTAGGGGCCAGATGTATGAACAAGTTTAGCATGCGCCAACAGGTTAGCGTTAACCCGTTTGTGCATGCTAAAATTGTGATGACCATATACCAACACAATTTTAAGAGTCACAAATAAATTGCGACTCACAAAAAAGTGTTTAAAGACTCGCTGAGCCCAACAAGCCACCATCCCTGGGGGGGCCTGTAATTCCCAATGGGATCGCAAATTCGACCCCATTGAGAATCGCAAACAGTGTTAAACACGCTGTTGTACATTTGATTTTGCGCCTAGCAATTTGAGACAAATCGCGAGGCGCAAAATCAAAATGGTCGTACATCTGGCCCTTGGCCCTCTGTAATTTGCCTGTGTTGTAAACTGTGCGCGCATCCAGCGAGACCTAAGTTATTCTGCCCACAAAATCACTTTGAGGAGCTGGTCATTCCCAGGCCTAAGCTATTCCGGACACCATCGATTTGTGCAAAAAAATGAAAAAAATACTCTCTAGGTCCCAGGTCTTCCTTCCTGCGCAGTAAACATGCTGCACAGTAAGTAATTCTAGTTTTACTAGCTTTATACCTTGCATAGGAGGCAACACTCAGAGATTGACATGTTCTAAACACAAACACATTCTGCTCACCAGCACTCCAACATCCTACAGAAACGAATGGCGCAGCCACGGAGTGGAATGTTGCGCTTGGTACTCTCAGAGGCCTATTTGCCGTTCATTATTTATAGGCTTGTAGTCATTCTTTACAACCTATATTGAGGTTTCCATTTATTGGCATTGAAAGCTTTTGTAGTAGGAGGTGGCGGTTCCAGTAGAGAAAGACAACACCTTCTGGTGGGGAGACCACCTCACCCCGGGTCATTACGACACTGACTCCAGTCCCGAATTACGCCTCATTGTTTTCAGGTGTGTCATTCTAAGTATTCAGTGGAATCAAAAGAGGACTACAACACCCACAATGCCTAAGGCAATCACATAAAAGTTCAGGACAGGAAACTGTGTCGTAATACCTGGAAGGTGGTGGTCGCCATAGTGCAGGGAGCAAGAAACATGGGGGCATATTTACAAGCCCCTAACGCCATCAGAGCCTCACTTTTTTGGACGCTCTAGTGCAGTTGCGCCATTTGCCATATTTACAAGGTGGTGCTAACCCACTTGACTTGGCTTAACGCCACCTTGTAAATATGCCCCTTTCTGCCCCAGTCCACTGCAGCAAAGGGGCGGGCAATGGGTGTTGATGTGGGCGGACCATCGCAAAACCCATTGCTTTTTTAGGCTGCCCCATATTTACAAGGCTGGAGCAGGGCCAACACCTAAGGCCAGGTAATACATCGTCTTAGAATGGTGATAACGAGGAGAAATCATGAATTTCTCCTTGTTTTTTGCTCTTTCCATGTATGCTGCATTCTGCAACACACATAGAAAGAGCGAATCACCATTACCGATTGTTTATGTGCAGGAAGGTGTCCCTTCCTGCACATAAACAATCACCCCTGCAACGCAGGCACCCTTGCAACAAGGCAGCAGAGTGCCTGCACTGGTGTTGGGCAGCTTCTTTAGTGCCAAAGCTAGGGCAACGCAGGGGTGCGCTTTATTTTTGTAAATATGGCGCATCTCTGCATTTTAAAAATGTTGGACTGTGGCATTGAAAAATTTGGTGTTACACCGTGCCTCGGCATTTTCTTGTAAATATCCCCCTTGCTCTTTTGTCTGTTGCACTGAGCTACAGATACTTGCTCTAAGCTTCAAGACCTCTCATGGCATAAGAGTGCAACTTGCTCCCAGCGCATGCTGTCATAATGTTATGGAAAGACTGCCCGCGGTGTGCTTTGTATTTAAAGCAATAAGGGCTGTTCATAGCCTCATTAAATTGTTCAATTGTAACAAGTACATTTAAATTCCACTAATATGAAATGGAGTGAAGATTATTGGGCACCGCATTGGCCTATTTCCTTTAAGAGAGCAGCACGCCCGGCGACACTGGCCAAGTGGTCCGCGCCGTGGTTTAATGCCACTCTGTCTCAGGCCAGAAAAGACTGTAAACATATGGAGGAGGGACTTCAGTACAGAAAACAAAGAAAAGTATAACAAATCTATAAGAAATTATCATAGAAAGATACAGGAGGAAAAGAAATTATTTTTTGCCCATAAAATTGAATCCACTGGGAACAAAAGTAGAGAACTTTTCAGCATAGTGAAAAGTTTCTCGACACCCAAGGCTGGAGCCAACCACCCCACCTTCACTGGGGATCGGATTAACCGGTTTGCCAATTTCTTCTATACAAAAATAACTGAGATCCAATCCTCGTTTGGCCTGCAGGACAGACTTGAAAATAAGGACTCCCTCATATAAAATAGTTTTACTGTTTGAGCATCTTTATTGGATTCACAGAATCATCAAGAAAAAGTAAAACAAAACATTACTTTTTTAAAACGAAGAAGAAGAAGAAGAAGAAGAAAATATATATCAGAACAAACAGATTTCTTCTTCCAGCTTAAAAACAGTATCTAAAAACGTACTTGTTTTTAGCAGTAGAGGGAAACATTTTAAAGTGCACAGCGCCTAGCAAGGAATACCTAAAGTGCAATGTTATAATTTGGCAACACAAGATAAATGTTAGCATTAAAAAGAACCAGGAATCTTATCTCATTTACAACAATTAAGCCCAATTTTTACAATAGTTTTAACAAATCTGGAAATGCCTCCCTTTCCTGCTTTCCCTCAGCCCCTCTGGAAGCTTCCTTATTAATAATGAAGGGGCTGAAGTCTGACTCTCCGTCAGATCCTTGCCCTGCTACATTTCTGGCTGCGATGGCAGAGATACAGAATCCTACAGTCAATAGTATCCTGTATCTGTCCCTGTGTACTGGTCAAGTCCCGGAGAAGTGGAATTGTGCAAAAGTAATTCTGTAGTGTAGTTCCTATTTTCCCAATAGGCTCTGCGTATTGGAATAACATAAACAATAGATTAGACGTAGGACTGAGGTCGACTAGGTCTCTATTGAATATGTTAGACTTAATTTAGGTTTGCCAGCTAGCTCAGAGGTCACTAGAAACTTTCTCGAATGAACAGGGAGGAGTGAACTTCCCTGATTAGACAAGAAGGGATTCAGCTTCTGACAACTGCTTAAACATGACAACTTTGCTCCCCCAGAATAAGGAGTATATCTCCAGAGTCGTGTCAAAACAATAGATAGCTATTTCACTCACTCAATTGTGCATACTTAGTTTCACCAGAGTGCAGAGAAATAGAGAGACGGGCGTTTTCAATAAAAGGTGTTATTTATTGAGCAGTCTTCTTTCTCATGCAAGAGAAATGAATTGCCACAATTGCAATACTTGTTATAAAGTAAAGTGCGTACAGTAAAAGGAGTATTATGAAATAATACTGTAAAAGCATTGATATGGTTTCTGAGCCCTATGATACTTAAAATGTATAAAATATATACAGTTACATACAATGATAAAAGTTTGACTAAACGTACTCAACTGGTGCTTCTAAATACGCCTACCCCGGTGTACCTAACCTAAGCCTAGTACGTGGGAAGGAGTAAATGGGCTGCAGTTTAAGTTAAGTTAGTTTTAGCCAAGAATCTGACTCGAGAATTCTCTAAGGGTTTAATCAGCTCCGTACCTTGGTATTAGAATGAAGGAGGTCTTGTATCTCGTTCTCAGGACTCGATCTCCCAGTAACCCGCAAGGGTGACTTGAAACACTGGAGCTGGATTTTCTCGGCAAGAGAAAAAGACAGCGTCTTTCTCAGTGCGTCAAATGGGAGGGACGGCTTCCTTCGGCACTCGCATCAGCTGGGCTTCGGATAAGTAGATAGCCGCTCTGCTCCACACCACCGTATGTTGCTTAAGGCAAACGCTGGTATATTTATACCTGGAAGGTGCCGTGTTTGACGTAAGGTTGGACATAAGACGTCAATAAAAGATGTCACTAAGAACTGGCCGTTCTTTTAGTGCTCGCAGGAGTTCTAGGACAAATCAAAACAAAAGCATGGGGAATTCCCAGGTAGCTGGAGGTTTGGTTTGTTGAAAGAACTCGTTGGGGTCTCTAGGAGTCTAAGGAAGTAGCCTTGCTGTATTTGGTTTGCATTGGCTATTACTAAATATGGATTTGATTCTTATGCCTTTATAAGGGTATGATTTGTTATAACCACATAAGGGCATAAATCGGGAATATTTAATTAGGGTCCTAGATATGATCACAGCAATTCCACTGCTGAAGAAACCCTCAGCAGACCAAACGATACTTTCCAACTACAGACTTATCTCCCTCCTCCTGTTTTTCACTAAAACATTGGAAAAATATGCACATTCGGTTGTCTCCAACTTTGTTGAAACAAATACTCTTCTTCATCCCAGTCAATCAGGCTTCAGTTCCAACGTTAGCACGGAGACGGCCTTACTTGAGGTCTCTGAGACCATCAGAGAGACGCTTGATAAGGGAGGAAAAACGGTCTTGATCCTTTTGGACCTCTCAGCTGCTTTCGACACGGTGTTGAAATGGTTTGATTCCTTCTTGAAGGACAGAACACAAGAGGTCTGGTCTCCCCCCTTCACAGCCAGGATTCCTCCTTTGAATGTGGGGGTGCCTCAGGGCTCTATCTTGAGCCCGGTATTATTCAATCTTTATATGTCCCCCCTAGCTAAGTTAGCAGAGGCAGGCGGGGCGAAGATTATATCCTATGCGGATGCCACACAGCTGTTGTTCACTTGTAGGAAGGCGGAAGACTTTAACGGACAGAGGATTAGAAGCTGTCTGACAGAAGTGTTCTCCTGGTTTCAACTTCACCAACTTAAATGTAATCTGGAGAAGCCAGAAATTCTTTGTTTTGGCTCCCTTCCTCTGGATCTTTGGAAACAGTGGTGGCCTGATGAAATGTCGCCACCCCAGACGGCAGTCAACACAGTGAGAAATCTGGGAATACTGGGAATAAGAATGGATAACAGGCTATCCATGAAAATGTAAGTTCAGTCAGTAATCGGCACATGCTTCGGACTTTTGAAAATGATCAGGAAATTCCTCTGCCTGCTACCAATGATGCATAGGAAGTTAGTGGTGCAGGCTCTCATTACCTCCAGATTGGACTATGTTAATGACCTATATTTTTGTCTACCGGAGTGTTTATTGAACATGCTGCAGATTGTTCAAAATTCAGCGGCCAGAGCAGTCCTGAAGCTAGGGGCCAGAGAACGGATGTCTCCCTATCTGAAGAAATTACACTGGCTCCAGTTCCAACGTTAGCACGGAGACGGCCTTACTTGAGGTCTCTGAGACCATCAGAGAGACGCTTGATAAGGGAGGAAAAACGGTCTTGATCCTTTTGGACCTCTCAGCTGCTTTCGACACGGTGTTGAAATGGTTTGATTCCTTCTTGAAGGACAGAACACAAGAGGTCTGGTCTCCCCCCTTCACAGCCAGGATTCCTCCTTTGAATGTGGGGGTGCCTCAGGGCTCTATCTTGAGCCCGGTATTATTCAATCTTTATATGTCCCCCCTAACTAAGTTAGCAGAGGCAGGCGGGGCGAAGATTATATCCTATGCGGATGCCACACAGCTGTTGTTCACTTGTAGGAAGGCGGAACACTTTAACGGACAGAGGATTAGAAGCTGTCTGACAGAAGTGTTCTCCTGGTTTCAACTTCACCAACTTAAATGTAATCTGGAGAAGCCAGAAATTCTTTGTTTTGGCTCCCTTCCTCTGGATCTTTGGAAACAGTGGTGGCCTGATGAAATGTCGCCACCCCAGACGGCAGTCAACACAGTGAGAAATCTGGGAATACTGGGAATAAGAATGGATAACAGGCTATCCATGAAAATGTAAGTTCAGTCAGTAATCGGCACATGCTTCGGACTTTTGAAAATGATCAGGAAATTCCTCTGCCTGCTACCAATGATGCATAGGAAGTTAGTGGTGCAGGCTCTCATTACCTCCAGATTGGACTATGTTAATGACCTATATTTTTGTCTACCGGAGTGTTTATTGAACATGCTGCAGATTGTTCAAAATTCAGCGGCCAGAGCAGTCCTGAAGCTAGGGGCCAGAGAACGGATGTCTCCCTATCTGAAGAAATTACACTGGCTCCTGATTCGGTCCAGAATTCTTTTCAAAGCCCTGACGCTTGCCTTCAAAGCTCTCCATGGGCAGGGGGCACATTACATCAGGAAAATAATTTCCTTTTACACCCCCGTAGATCGTTAAGATCAGCTCACCAATATTTGATCATGGCACCGAATTTATATAGAGCCCGGTGTGGAGGTCGGTCCTTCCATGTTCAAGTGGCTCGCGTTTGGAATAGACTGCCACTATTGCTGAGACAGACCACAACCCTTCTGGAATTTAGGAAGCAGTTAAAAACCTGGATGTTTCAGCAATCACTTTAAATTATTGGTCCCTTTCGGTATCCGTAGCTTTTGCTCTCACGTCCCTTCTGTCATAGATCCGGGACACTCTCTTAAGTAACTGTGCGCTCTATAAATCTTGGATTAACATAACATAACATAACATAACATAACATAACATAACATAACATAAGGAGGGTTGGAACTATAATCCCCTTATTTGAGCAATGGCATCAAAAATTTGCTAGGTTTTACAATTTAACAAGAAACTGGTACATTCCTTTCACTTCCAGACTGACGAGAAGAGGAAAATTTGGAATCCCCATTCCTGGTGAAGTGTGAAGGAATGTGCTGGAATCTTCTCATAGATTTCTTGCCACTAAGTTGAGGAGACAAACATCTAGAAGAAGAGAATGTAGACTTCGACCATGTATGCTTTTTCACAGTGTCTAACTCCGAACAGTTGGATCCTGAGCTCTTTGAAACCTCTAAACATTTTTTTCATCATCGCGGGCACAAAATGCACGCCTCGTCTCTTGTCCTAGTATAGTCGGGTACTGGGATTGTGTTAGAATTGCAGGATATTCTTGGAGGGTGTTCTTTTTGCTTAGATCTTTCCTTGGAGTAGTCTCCTATCCTATTCTAGGGAAGGCTGAGGCACCTGCTGGTGACAAGCAGAACCTAGTCTTGCAGATGCAGTTCTTCTTCTGAAAGAAAAGGTGTGTCTTCCTATCTTGGACTTTGCTAGCAAGTTCCTCCAGTGGGACAAACCATTGCAGAGCAGGTGTCCTGCCCCTCTTAAGCAAAGTTATGAGAAAATGGTTTTGTTTGCCTTGCAAACGTGGCTTATAAATTTCTCTTCCCTCTCCAAATTCTTGAGAGACTACTGCAATCTGCTTCCCAGTTCCTCAACCATGGATGTCTCCTTGCAGCTACAATACTTCTGGCTGGACTCATCTGACATGACAGAGGCTTGCACTTCATTTTTTCTCTGAAGGCCAGAATAATCTACTCACCAGAAAGTTGACAAATAAGGACTGTGAAGTGTAGGAAACGCAAACCCCTCTCCATAGGCAAGATTCCTGTATGTGGGGATTTTCTTTTGATCTCTCTCCAAAATCTTATTCATTGGACCTTGAGTCATGGCATCTTTCATAGCAGCTGAGGTCAAATTAAA
The DNA here is from genome assembly GCF_964263255.1 of Lissotriton vulgaris. Classification (NCBI taxonomy): domain Eukaryota; kingdom Metazoa; phylum Chordata; class Amphibia; order Caudata; family Salamandridae; genus Lissotriton; species Lissotriton vulgaris. Next base: position 900,490 of record NW_028242776.1, read on the forward strand.
AAGCAGGCAGTCTGTTAGCAAAATCTAAAGATGATTTGTGTATATCCTTCATTTGCCACATCCTTGATATTAAGCATAGGACTGCTATCATCCTACCACCAACCGGGCTCTCTGTGTTTTCACTTAACTCGGTCACAGCGCAGACATCAATCGGGTGGGGAGATACTGTACCCGTGCCGGCTCCTTGATATTCCTTGTTTCTAGGTTCAGTAAGTGTGTATCAGGAGAAGAAAACAGGATCTAAAAGTTCTGTTCATTTTTTGTAGTTTGAAGTCCTTGCCCCTTCTCTTGCCCTTTACTGGCAAATGTGAGACCACTGAGGGTGAAGGGCAGTGTGATGCTGTGTGTGATGGGCGACATGACTTCAACTGAGGATTGCATTTTGACGAATCAATGTTTACGGGTGGTAAAAGATCATATTCATGGAAATTTCAGGCTGTCTTCATCTCTTACTGTATTGTGATCCTAATCTTAGTTAAAAAACAATCTAGGGTCGGTCTCAAGTGCTGGTGGATTTTTACAAGACTTAAGGTGGACACAGCAAAATGTGACTAATGACTGTATGATTCTCAAACTGTCGGTTGTTATGCTTCCCTTGATGTCCGCTCATATGTGTGTTGATGAGTTTACATATGTATATTTATATATATGTATATTTTTTCATGTTTGATTTCTGATTCACAAGAGAATTAATTGTTTCTTGTTTGAGAATTAAATTTGGATCAATCCCTTCGGTACCCTTTCTTGCTATTTTCTCATCCTAGGATGTCTCCTGCTCAGGTACGGGAGGGTTAAGTGGGCAGAACCCCTGACCATTTGTTCGCTAGTAATGACTGTATGATGTCCTCCAAAGGGAAAAAAGAAATTCTTATTTAAGTTTAATACTGGTTCTAATAGCACATTAGTGCTGAACCAGATTAAACCAGCCCTGGCATTATGTGCTAGACTATTCCTATATGAGCAGGACCAGGGCAGATTTGCACATTGTTGGATCCTGTCTGAGATTACATGGCGGACAAAAAACGTGGAACTAAATATCAGTGGCTGAGATTAATTAAAACTTTCCACATATCACTTTTTTGTTTTCGTCTTCTGCAATTTCCTAAGTTCCATTGAATGGGCTCATACATGAGAAATGTAATCACTGTGCCTTAGAACCCAAACTACACTTTATGGACAAGGCCTAATTAGGCTGAGACCAGTCTGGGGTAACTTGTGTTCCCACTCAGATGTGACCTGACCTGGCATTTTGGGCTGGACTGCTTCAATTCGACCAGGATGAAAGCTGATTTACTTAAGACTGGTTGCTCTAGGAGGTTGAATGATGAGCACAAAATGATGGACTGGAGTGCATTCTGAGTAAATAATAGTTACTGAGATCAGTTCAAATAATCCACCCTTCACGTTTTTGTTTTCATCAATGCCTTATCTTTAAAATAATTTTTTTAATGCAACTGTAGATGGAATTCTGAAAGGTTGCTCTGTATTCTGTGTAAGGTCTGAACACGCCTGCCCTCTCTTCCCTAGGAGATATGCCAAATGAATCCACGTTTAAGTTCAATGATATTGTTCCTGGTGGGACTATCACCCTGCGCCTTTGGTCTCAGGATGGATGGAAGGATCTGGTCCAAGCTGCTGCAGAAGGGGACATCATAAAGGTGATTATTACTCATTTAAATGTGGCATTAACAAAGTGAAGATATGGTGAAGGGTGCATGAATGCTGAATGGCTATATTTGGAGGGCACACTCTACCTTTGAAGAGGTCTCTTGGTGCCAGTATTGTGAAGGGTGAATGACACTAATCCGTGAAGTGTTACATCACATCTTTATCCTATACTCGTGCCTATGCAACAACGCTTCTGTATTTGTATATTCCTCATGGCTGTTCCATCCTCCTCTCACATCACAAGAAAGTCTTCATCTTTACCTGTTTGGACAAACATACACCTCCTTGTCCTACCTATCCTATCATTGTTGACCATCACATATTGTTCTCTTTTGATGTTCCGCCCTCATGGTTTAACGTTCTAATGTTCAAAGCTCCATCCTGACTATGCCCATTCTGACAACCTCATATGCACTTGGCCATGAGCTGCTGATGCTTTTCTTTTCTTTCTTGCTTGTCACATAGTTATGGACTTTCTAAGCCTCTTACAGCAATTACCGCCACTGTCTATCCGTAGGTCAGGGCATTTTTTTTCACCCCTCAGTAAGCGGAGTGGATTGCTGTGCAAATCCATTGAATTTTGACGATCCGCTTCTGCCTGCCACAGATGACATCACGACCAGCCCAAGTTGTTAGCAGTTCAGGTTGTTCTCTGTACACGTGGTTACGTTGTGGTTGTATGGTATTACAACGCAGGCTTTTACCACGCTTGCCATTACACCGCTGTTTTTACAACGCAAGTCGTTACAACGACTTGCGCTGTAAGCGCTGGATAGTGGAATAGTTTAATTTTCTATTCCAACTCCAGCCCACGTTACAGTAGGGAAGGTGTTGGAATAGAGAATTAAACTATTCCCTATCCAACAGCGCCCTCCAGCGCAAGTCGTTGTAACGACTTGCGTTGTAATAGCAGCGTTGTAATAGTAGCGCGTGGTAATACCCGCATTGTAAAGGCTGTTCTCCCCTTGTACCATGTTTTACTACATAAGAAAAGCCATACAAACAGCAAAAAATGCCAGAATCCACTCATTCTCCGGTCAGCCTATGGAGCAAAATTGGGTAGTTTTTACAGGACAATATGGGTCCACATGCATACTGAGTAAAGGGGTGAATTTCTCCCTTTATGCCATTCGTAACATTTTTCTGCTCATCCCTGGTTAACCTCCTGATGTACTTTCAGTTTCGGATCTTGCAATCCTTTGAATAAGTGCCATGCTCACACTGACTTTTAACAGTAATTGCTCTCTCTATATTATTTATTTACTTCATATATTAATGTTCTATTATGATGTATTTAACCACTATTTAATATATTAGCTTTAAAGTGTTGTATAATCACAGGTGTTTCATATTGCAGACAAAATTTATTTTTTGACTCATCCGCTAATCTCATCTATCAATTAATCAGAACACATCTAACAAATGTTACACACTTACTTAGGTCATTATATGTCCTGGTTTTCTGTACATTTTCAAATCTTTATGGACTATTGGCCTTCGTATAGTCGTAAATGCTCTCTGTGAATTTATTTATGAATAATAATAATAATAATAAAGGGGTTTGTAGAGCGCATGGTGACGCCTCCCGGCGTATCCCCGCGCTGAGGAATAGAATAGAATAGAATAGAATAGAATGTCACCCTTGAAATGATGACAGTCAAACATATTTTACTATTGTGGCGCAATACATTGCACAGAGCTCCCAACCCTGGACAGGTGAAATTTGAGCTAGAGAAGACAATAAATAGAGCAGTTTGTACTCCATACCTGTCACACTCTCGAGTATTCCCAAAAGGAACTTTGTACCTACTCCCCTGCCTCTTACCCCACTGGACTGGTACCCTGTGTAGTGTCTGGCCCAATAATTCACGCAGACACGGTGTAGTGATTCAGGACCTTCTTTATTTCTCGTCCTCACTCTTCCAAGGCTAACGGCTAACTGCCGCCCTTGGTCCCCAGCTCCTCCCTTTCCGCCCGCCCTCGTCCCTTGCTCGGGCCGGTCCTAGTGCCTGACCAGTTTGGTCACTGGGCACTGTTTCAATGACATCATTACACCCTGCATGTGCCAAGGAGGCACCATACCTCTTTGAAAGTCCCACTCTCTTGGCACAAGCAAGACTTTAGTTCAGACACATGTACTTATTGTTACTGACATGAAGCAAGAAAAGGTATGTGATCTCTCTGCACAACTCTGGGGTGGTCCTGCCAAAGAAATTCATGGTCTGAAGATTCTAGGTGCTGCTACTTTCATCATTTGTTTTGTGTATCACCACTATGGTGTCAGTTAGATTGTTCTGAGTTTCTTATGACTCTAAGCATGCAGCAGTAAAACAAAACAATGAGGAGAAATCGTGAAATACAGACAGTTGCAGTCATCGGTGGCTCGCGTGAGGCATCGCCGTTGACCAGTGTGATTGCTTTCGGCTTTTCTACTTATTAACGTTTTACGTAGTAATTTTGAATGGGGCTTGAGTGGGTGTGATGTTGTAGATAGAGTGCTGGGTCTTCATACAAAAGTCTGGAACCATTCGGGTATGAGCGAAGTTTTTTATTTCGTGTTAAGCCTGAGGTGCTTTTGCGGCTCCATCTGTCATCAACCCTAGGCTTTACAAAGTGTTGGAACACGAGGTTTCACTATCACTTACTCATCAATCATAAACCCAGCGTACAGATCAATTGATCTTTGATATCGACCAAGATGTAGGGATCTAAAGTCAACATAAAGCGTTATCAATTATCATTTCTATTAGTTCAGTCAATTGAGAGAGCTAGTGTGAGTTAAAGGGTTTTATTTTCAAATCTTTTATTTATTCGTTCTTTTATTACAGTATTATTTTCCAAGCCTAATCATTAAAAGATAATATAATAAATCAACTGATATTTGGTAATAAAGTAAATCAATAAGGCATCGAAACAATAATGATCAAACAAGCTTGTTCCATAAAGACACCTCACTTTTCAAAATAAATCAAACTAAATGCGAGAAGGATAAAAGGTCAGTTCAGATACCCATGAAGGGTCTTGATGAGAGAATCAAGCATTTTGCCTAATTAGCTGGAAAGGATTCTCAGCTCAATTAACGGCAGACCAAGAGATAAGCTAAGAGGTCTCATAAAATGATCCCTAAGTGTCTTCTCTTAGGAAGTCTGGGATAAGGGACACACCTGCTGCTTTAACTAGACTTCGAACACACACTGCTATAAATGCACATATTCTATGTTGCTACATTAATATTCTTTCTTCTTCGTGTTGACCAATATGATTTCAGCACACTCCTAGGAATAGGTTTGCTCTCTATCTTGTCAACAGAGTAGAATCATGTTTTAGCCATGTGTCCTTGAATGTTGTGGCACATCCTTTCTTGTTATCCAAAAGCGTTTTCCCTGAATCATCCTCCCTGTTGTCTGCATCTTTTGCGGTGAGGACCTCCCAATTAGCCATTTAATACAAACAAGATTCTATCCACTAGCTAATAAAGAGTAGCTTCTGAAATTGCAACATCTGTAGCAAAGAGAAGAAAAACATCTTGCACAATGGTTGTTTAAATGTGGAAAAAAACAAGCTTTTCAGTACTTAATATGTCTTGTTATTCATTCATGGGGAAGTGTAGCCCTTGAGGTCCACAGTAATAGTTTCAAAACAGAGATAGAGAGAACCCCTCACAAGGATGCTGGCGTTCTTCAATGCAAGCTGGCCGAAAGGAGTCAATGGAAGCTGCTCACTGATGTGCGATGTACTATTTATTTCAAAAGAAAGGAACAACAAAAATCAGATGACTTAAGCATCTAGCATTGCACCCAATATTCGACTGGGTTCATCGGAAGCTGCTTATTAAAATCCGATTTACAGAATGCATTTAAAGAGGGAGCTTATTTTGGGATGATTTAGACACCTTTTTTTTCAACTGGATTTTGTGATAAATAGCCTTCCGGAAGTTATTTCACCAACTAGAATTTCAATTTTTCTATGACTGCGTAACCTGCCACAATTTCTGGTGCTTCCTATATATTTTAAGTCCTGATGATGACCCTGCTTTGAATAACTTATGCCCAGGGGTCGAAGCATTGATGACACAACATACGTGGACTGTGTTTTTAAGAATTTTATGGTGGCTATCAATACAAACCTGATGAGTATTGACTTCAAACACTGTATTATCCCTATCAGCAACATGTATATATGTTTGTACCTAGCATGTATGTACTATTGTTCACTCGCACTGTGCTGTCACTTTCTAGGAGCACCATATTTTTTTGGGATATAAGTAATGCATAATACTCACTATAAAATTGATGTATGTATTCATGTCTGAGAAGGTACATGAGAATAAACGCACTAAACTCATAATTGAAAACCTACCCCTGTGAGGGGTTCTATCTAGCTCTGTTTTGATACAATTACCTTGGAAGTCAAGGGCTACACTTCCCCCATGGGGACCACCTTTTACATATTTACTGTCCAGCCCAGGTCCCTTGGTTATTGGGTTGCACCTTGTTGTTCAAGAGAATTGTTATTCATTTATGGCATCCTCAGTTATGTCAAGTTAAGAACTCATGCTTTATTTCTATGTTACAAGCCTATAGTTTTTAAGTATGGCTGCCAACTACAAATTTTGCATTTAACACATTTGTTTTTTAAACTTAAGCTCTGCACATTATACTTTTAATAAAGCATTTTTGCAAATATCTAATTTTGCTGCAGCATCAGCACACAGACCAACATTCCATGCATCATCACATTCTCACAGCATTCACACTTAACATCCTACAGCAAGGACGCTCAGCCCATGCATACATAGACACATCACGTCACTACAGCATCCCCTTTCTTTACACACAGGATAAACCAGGCAACCCACATCGCTACATATGACTGAATTTTACTGAGTATGAGTGACTGTGGCTGAAAGCATGGAATTGGGTGTGAGTAAATTATATTGCCAGCACTCAGTAAGGAGGGGCTAAATTAATCTAGGTGGATTTGTTGTGAAATGGGTCTGCTTTGATCCTCCACAGAGGGAAAATGGGTGTCTAAATGAGTTCCCCTTTCAAGGTCAAGGGTAGGTATGCGTCTGATCAATTTATGCATGGCACAAGTACGTAAGTAAAACACTTGATCATATTGTAGAAACAAGCAAGAACTGAGCTCTGAAATCCAAAAAACATGAAGCACAGTTTAAATGAGGTAAAACAATCGTCATGGATCCAAAACCAATCCGAACTAAAAGCAGTGACCCTCAGAGCAAAGGTTTGCCTTGAATGATTTAAAAAAATATATTTTATCATGTTAACACAGGGAAAAACTTTACTTGTCTTGGTCCTGTCATATAAGCCAAATTTAGAAACATACAGATTTGCTCAAGTTTGTAATCGGAGAATGGCAGCAGGTAGGAAGAGAAAGCAAACAGAACCCGACTGACATGCCTCTAGACTGAAACAAAAAAACAGTAAAAAAACTCTTAGGGACTCCTTCTTCAGCAGCTTCTCAAAAAACTGTTACCAGTATTCTACATCGCCCTTTAACCTCTTACCATTCAGAATCCGAATTATGTGCTCTCTCAACTCAAATCTGCATCTCAAATATAGGACTAGCAGTTGTGAGCCATGTATCGCAATACATCAATATATCCACCACCCGCCACCCAGTATCATTCAACAACCTTACATGTCCAGATCATATGTAGGAAACTTTCTTAGTAGATGCAAAAATAGTATCCTATGTGGTCAGTGTCAAAGTGGCCTTACTTTGTCCTCTCACTTGGACCTAACCTTCGATATCGCAGAGGTATGGTCTGTGCAGAGGGCCCTATCGACAGTTGAAACCCTGATAGTGCCCCCCAGGTTTCCCAGTGTGACAAAGTCAGGAAGCCGGATAGAAAAAGAATGAACCTTCGAAAGATCTAATCATCTTCTTCAGCCTCGAATATTTAGCAGTGTGCCCCCACAAAGGACCACGATTCCCATCTCCTTCAAGAAACAGGCACAGACTTGTTCTTCTGAGACCTTATCTAGCACCTTGAAACACGGCACATTGATCGGAAGGCAAATCAGCTGTTTTGTTGGGTTCTTGTGCATTCGATGTGCATGAAGGAAAGGGAAACTCAGCTGTTCCAGAGTTATACTGACTGATCTTTCCTCTCTGACTCTGTCCAAAAGCACATACATGTCACTGCCTGGAACACATCTTGTGCTTCTTCCAACACCTACATCAGAGGAGCTTCTGCCTACAACAGGGTGACCTCTTCTGTAGGTCAAAGGAAACCTTTCTCAAGGGGGCACTATTGAAACCCAGAAAGGCTAGTAAGGTCAGGATGTGGTTGGCTGTAGCCAGGCTCCTTGATATAAGCAGACAAACAGGTTATGTTGACATACCCCTTGTGCTTCCTTCTCCCAATATCCGGCACCAGAGGATGCTGTTACCTACTTGTAATTAAACAACAGGGGGTGGTGATGGACAGAGTTTCTGAATTAAGCAGAATACTCTCACCCAGTCAAGAGATCAGGGCTTAATCCAACACCGTTTTTTAGCTCACTGCACCATCCCAGCTCAGAACCTGGCTATATGCAAATTAGTCTGTCCCTGGCCCAGTGTATCATGGGAACAGGGCAAACCAAACTACCAAGTCAATTTTTTCACTAGGAAGGAAACAAGCTACCGGGGACCAGTTTCTGGCATTTCAGCCGTCTTCGGCCCGGCTTGCTTGAATCTACCTACTTGTGTCACCGTCCTCAGGCAAGGAGGCAATCCAAACCGGCTTGTTTTCTGAGCCAGTAGTGATAACAAATTAAGCCCCATCCGGAGTCCAATCATAAATAGGGTTAGTGGGCAAAAACCCAGCATTCAGGATGCAGGCGACGCACATAGGTGGCTAGAGACTTCTAAAGATTCTTAAGATTTCCCCCCACAGTTAATAACCCCCAAAACCAATGCTTCCTACCATAAGCTCAGGCACAGAGATGTGTGGGAATCCATCTCAGATGCAGTCCCCCTCTACTTAACAAATGTGCCTTCTGCTTTCTCACTTATTTGGCAGTCAGTTTAGTTGAAGGAGGTAGCTATTGAATAAGGACACAGACATCATAGAATAAGGATCAAAGCAACACTTAGGTGGAGAAATCATTGACATATTAATCGGGACTTCATCAAGAAATCTGCAATAAGCTGAGTGATGGTCGTCCCACCGGCTCACAAACAGCTGGACTGAGAGCTTTCCAAATGCAATTTCCTAAAATGCAGCTAAAGATTATTGTCACCACCTACTGTGAACTATGACATAGAGGAAATGCTGGACCAGCTATGGCCCTCTAGTCTAGGTCCCCCTCCACCTCCGAAGGATAATATTAAGAGTCTAGGAGTATGGCTGGACAAATCACTTACCCTCAACACCCAGGCAACAAAAACCTCCGCAATCTGCTTTGGGATCCTCCGGATGCTGAGAAAAATCCTGCCACTCCTGGCCTTTGAAGCCAAGCAAGTTCTCATTCAGGGTCTGATCCAATCCCGTCTCGACTTCAACAACGCCCTTTACATGGGGGCCCCCGAATACGTGCTGCAAAAACTCCAGCGGACTCAGAACTGCGCAGCACATACGCTACTCCAGATTCCGCGCAGAGAATCGGTGGAATCGGGGTTCAGAGCCCTCCACTGGCTCCCTGTTAAGGAAAGAATAAAATTCAAAGCCATGGGCATATCCCACCAAGCCTTTTACAGATCCGGCCCCGAGATCAATAATTCACTCCTCACCCCCTACTGCCCTGGTAAACCACTCCGATCTACGAACGCATTTCTCGCTGCAGTTCCCCGGGTCAAAAGGTCCAGAGCAGGAGGAAGGTCCTTCACGCTCAACGCTGCTAAGCTATGGAACTCCCTTCCCATCCACCTCTGATCCAACCCCAACCTCTCATCTTTCCGTAAAGGGCTAAAAACACTCCTCTTCAGAAACTAACCCCATCCCCTGATCCCTACTTCCTCAGAGAACTTCTCCTCACTATTAGCGCTTGGACGCCCTAGGGCAGCAGCCGCGCCCTATAAAACCCCTTTTCATTTCATTTAAGTTAATTTCATTTCTGGTGTCTGCAACAAGCCATACTTGCGGGCACCCAGATTGCAGAATCAAAGCAGCTAGCTTTGACCTCTGCTCGGTGGGTGGTCAATAGAGAGATTTAAATAGGAGATGTCTCTGTTCAAGATGTTCACCATAAACAGCATACCGAGAACCCCTCAACCACGTCTGGATCACAGGCTGACAAAAGAGTAGTGAGTTTAAGCTCAAAAACAGGGAACAGCAAGTACTAAGAGGATTTCTGGCAATGTGAGGACAAGTCTGTATCAAGACAAGGTCCTATAGGTCTACACTGCCAACTTGCTGTTTGCCATTAACTTGTTTTCAGTTGGTGTACCCACATTGAGTAAGTGAATAAGTGATCAGAAGACCCTAATATTCTCGGTCTAGTTCACAGGAACAGGCATCAAAACATATATGAGCACATACATAGGCGTAAAGCTTCAGAGACTCTGATGCTTTTATCACAAATACAGATGAAGCAAATTTCAACCTGGCAAGATTTTAGAGGGTCAGATTAGCTTCTGACCAACTTACTTTGATTAAAAACCGCATCAGATATGGCAGATGCCTCCTGCCTGTGTCACTCTGTGGGTGGGTGAAGAAGTTCAAACTGTAAGGTGAGTTTTAGAGACAATCTTTTCTCTTGGTTGATCGCCTCATGGTGTTGCAGATGTAGGCTGCTGGGTAGACTCTTTAACATATAGCACACCAGGTGTGCTTTGGAGGAGTTCACCTTGAGATAGATGCTCCACCAGCAAAAGGAAGGCGTTTTGCGTAGAGAATTACTGTGGAAGGCTCAGAGCGACCTTCCCCACTTGTTAAGGACTTCGATATGCCATCAAAATCTGACAAGAAGGACTTCCCTATGGTACATGACATGTCACAGAACTGAGGCCCTGACATAACAAGAGTATTGTGCTCTGGCGGGAGTACCGATTCATGCTCAATGGAGAAGCCACCGAGTGCTCCTAAGACTTTCTAGAAGGGATACTATTATAGACAAATCTTTCCAGTCTTGAACATGGCACAAATCAGTGGCTGGGAGTACCTGATTGCTATGGTAAATGCTCACCTTAGCCAGGCACCTCGGTTGAAGAAGGCAAAGCAAAGGCTCTGTCAACACAGTTTTTTTTAATCATTATCTATAAACCTACCCATCATAGGTTGTGAATGCGAATATGTATTGCTGGACATGCTGGACATAACTATATTTTGTTTTGGGAATAGTAGGGGTCAGATAATGACTCCTCCCATACTACTGCCTGTGATTAAGGACAATGTCTACTGCATAAGTGTTGACTTCTCAGATTGTATTATTTAACAGGAGCTATTGCTCAGCTTCTGCTCTGTGGCCATATATGGATGCAGGATGTGGGAGATGGACATGCACACTCAGTAATACACACACACTCAGTAATACACACACACTCAGTAATACACACACACTCAGACATCCAGGAGAGGGAAGATGGTACACGCATGCCCAATACTAATCATATGAAGCACCCTACAAACCTAGACTAGATTCATTCGGGGGAGACCCGTATTGGGGCCGTACTCCCCTCATGTATCCAACACATGGACCCACTTTTATTACTTTCAAAGGAAACTAGTGTGCACTTTATGACCGTCTCCACAGCATTTACCAGGGAGAGCTAGTAGGCTGGCTATCAGCTTTGGGTGTAGGTCGAAAGGTCTGCACCACACTATCATAGATGGGTTACCACCAACCATTAGCCAACTCATGGTTTGCTTATGCATATGATAGTCACTAACGATAAAAGGAGTATCTGTTTCAGCGGGTCTCTACATTTCAACAGAGTCTAGAGCTTTGTTGGGTATCAGTACAGAAATCATGTAGAGCAGCTCTCAAGCAACCTGTGACACAAGTCCTCTGCATCGAAAAACAACGTAAGCAACCAGAATTATAAAATGAGGAGCCGGGCGGCACATGACTATTTCACCAGTCACTTTCCACCTTGTGACCTCTTTAGGGTCTTTAACATGTTGCTTTCCCTAAAGTGGTTGTTTCTGACTGTGGAGCCAACTGCATATCTATGTACATGAATGCAATGTGTGACAAGCGTGGAGTTTGTTAAAGGTTCTCCTCCTTGCAGTAGACTAAAACTAATGGTCTTGTAGAGTACTTTATTATAATAGGCAGTCTAGAAGCCTCACGAAGGAGACATTGGGGTATTCTCCTATCCAGCCTGTCTGCAGGGTTCCCACCTAGGATGCTCTAGAGAATGGCGCATAAGGGAACCTGAAGTCACCTACTGCAGTTGTGTTTGACTGTGTTTAGAATTCAGATAAGGATAGCCTATATCCTGAATAAATCCAAGGGCAACCTCCCAGCACGCAAGAAATGTATAAAGAGTTTGTGTAACCAAACAACCCCTCTTGTACTTATCACAAAGCCCATCAAATTCACATATTGGAACCCTTCTGTTTGAAATTGTTAACCTACAGTCTAAAATTTGTTCAAAGAACTTTAGACTATAGCAGTACCTCTTTTTAAAAATGGTGTATCTGTGATGAAAGACTGTGAAGCAATCAATCATATTACATCACTTGGGTAGCCAGGATCCTGAAACAGTCCTTTGCAACAGCATTTGGAGTCAACTCAATTCATAATGGACTGTTAGCCAATCGCCTGCATTGAATGTACCCTTTTTGATATAGAGGACAAAAGAAAAAAAATTGAGAAAATGGGAAAATGTAGAAGGGAAAATACTTGGGTATCGCTTTAGGGCTTTTTATACTGTAAAGCCAGTAGTGGCTCCTCCACTAAGGTGGAGGAGCGTCACCCCACTACTATTAAAGCATGTAGATAAAGGCAGTACCTGATAAAGGAAAAATAAAATGATAATAACTCTAAGTTAATACCATTTTATTTTGTTCTTGTTGCAGCAGCTTTGTGGGCGGGGCGGGCTGCTCTGCTGACAGAGCAGGGGAGGGCTTGTTTGCCCTCCCATAATGCGCATGAATGTTTGGCCGGCCATCTAGGGCCATGCAAACAGTCATGCGTACTTTGCATGTTCTCCACGCAGGCTGCATTACAGCCTGCGTGGAGAACATGCCCAGGCCCCCAGTCCCCATCTGAGCACCGAGCCACAGCGTTCAGACCAATTACAATGCTGCATGGCAGCATTGTGATTGCCTCAGGGCAGCCTGGGTGCTGCTCTGTGTTCCTGTTCTGGACACAACAGTGGAGAAAGCGGCAAGACACTGTGAGAAGGTAAGGTTTTTCTTTTCTTCTTTACTCCCAACACCGCCCGCTTGCCCTCCCATCCCTGATCTGTACGAGCCGCCACTGTGTAATGCTTGGTCATTTACTAAGGAATTTACAGCTCCCCAAGCAGGTGTCTAGAACTGCCTAGTTGTAGATATAAAATTTGGAAAGGCAGATTATTTTGAATATTCTTGTGCCAGAAAGTATAGATTTGTATGGGGTACCAGAGGCCTCAGCTCTCTCTGCCTGTCTCTGTTACTCTCCACCCCTCTCTCTCTCGCTCTCCCTCTCTCTCTCTCTCTCTCTCTCTCTCTCTCTCTATTTCTCTCTCTCTATTTCTCTTTCTCTCTCTCTCTCTCTCTCTCTCTCTCTCTCTCTCTCTCTCTCTCTCTCTCTCTCTCTCTCTCTGCATTTCTCTTTCTCTTTCACTCTCTCTCTATTTCTCTTTCTCTCTCTCTATTTCTCTTTCTCTCTTTCTCTATTTCTCTTTCTCTCTCTCTCTATATATATATTTCTCTTTCACTCCCTCTCTCTATTTCTCTTTCACTCTCTCTCTCTGTATTTCTCTTTCACTCTCTCTCTCTGTATTTCTCTTTTACCGGACAGAAAGGAAGAATGGTAATGGGGGCCTGGCGAAGTCCCCTATTGGCCCCATTCCAGGCTTTGGGAATCCAATGGGATTCTCTCTTAAAACCCTCTCTTCTTGCTGACCAAGATGGGTGGGAATAATCCGCAGAATATTTTGGCAAGAGTGAGGGTAAGCATTGGAGCTACTGTTGAAGAGATGTAGCTGGCCTCCACTCTCTGAAAGCTCCTTATTGTATTACATTCTCACTTTCATTCCAATGGGACTACATTTTTTTCACAAAAGGAACCCCAACTGTGGGACTTCCTCTGTTATCACATTGTTTTCCATTTCCTCCTTATCTTTCCCTGTACCCCTGTTTCTTTCTTTTAGATTTACTTTTGCGCCAGCCTTCTCCTGTATGTCCGCAAGCGCAGAGATACCCCTTCGGGGGTGATTCAGGCGCTATACAAAACCCATAAATAAATGAATAAAGTAAAATAGTTTTGATTTCGTCTGTCTTGCACACGGCTTCTAGGTTGCTTTGAGGAGTGAGCTTCGTGTGACTCAGAAGATTTATAGAGTATTCAGTTTAGCTGCCTTGCATGGGTCACATTGGCTGTGCACTCTAAAGGACCATTTACCACGTCTGTTAATCGATCCGTGATCAAAGGGGAATTGGGCCTTGGAACGAAAATGGCAGGAATGGAATTTGGTAGAACCTACCTGATAATGTTATTCTTTAGTATGGTTTTGGAGCCCTAAGAAAGGTAAATCTTCTATAAGCTGCTTGGGGGCTAATAGGCATGTGTTGGAGTTACTTCAACTTTGGGAGTTTACCTCTGCAAGGGTCACTCTGCCTCATGGCTGCAGCTAGTTTGGGGCATTTGTTGACTTATGCTGTTTGTGTAGTTATGGTGCTTGGTGGGATGAAATTCCTCTATATGGCTTTATAAAGCTGCGCTGTCCTGCCCATGTCCCTTTTACTGAACTGTCCGGTATATTTTTTTAGGTCTCGCGACCTATCAATGCGCGCAAGCGCATTGAGCGGAGCGAGAATTCAAGTGCTCAAAATACTCGTGAAACCAAGGGTTTAGTTCGTGCGGTTTTCTTCGAGTTCACGTGGCCACAGGCACGCGCTTTTGGGCCATAAACTTGCATTTCTCCTCCCCCTCCCCAGCCAGCTTACCCCAGGCGGTAGCAGCACTCCTCCCACACCTTTGAAGTGAAGCTTAGCTTCACTTCAAAGGCCCCTGCTGCTTCACACCGTGTCGCATTTCTCCTCCCCCCTCCCCTTCTCTGCCTTCCCTCCGTCTTGTTTTTTTTGCTGTTTGCATTTAACCGGCTCTACATGCCGAGCTGTGCCCGCAATCTTTTACCCAGAGTAGATGCTATGCAGGAATGTCAGTAGAGTGGTTATTCTAATCAAAGCACATAGTTACCTTTTGTAGAACCTTCAGTACCGTCTCACTGTTTTTGTGCTCACTGTACTCTGATATAGCAGAAATTCGCTGTGTTGACCAGAACATTCAAAAGAATAAATATGGATTTTAACTTCTTAGCTGCATAAGTGAGTTTGTTTCAAGCGCTATGCAAAACTTCAAAATCAAACCTTTTACATGTAGTGTGTGTCAAGTGCTCTCTTTTACACAGTGTCACTTGGATGTTCCCCATTCCAAAGACTCATGGTTTTCATGTTAACTTTTATTTTTAATGTGCAGAAAAATGTGTAGCTGCACCTAGCATATACATCGGATTACCGTATTCCACAGTGGAGGTGTAGCTGCACCTAGTTTTATCAGTAATATATATTTTGGGTGCTGTACAACTGTGTCAATAACTGTATATAAGAGTGTCCATATTGGCTACTAAATGAAACTAATTCTTCTTGAGTCTGCGAAGTAACATGTCGTTATAAGCAAACTAGGAATTGGTTGGCAGTTGTGCAAGGGCACTTCCAGACTTTTGGGGTTGTATAGTGTAGCCAACATTGGGTGCTGTGTTTGTGCGGCGACCTTGCAGAATATTTGGCTGACTTTAGAAAGGAGATCTGTGCCGCAAATAGCTAGGCATAAGACAGGACAGTCTTTAAAAGGGGCATGGTACAACTTTTACTCCGCAGAGACGCGCCAAATCTTTTAACATGCCCGGAACTGCTTTGTAATGTTTTACAGATTTTTGTTTTCCTTACCTCCTGGCCTGCCTGCCCTGCACCATCTTTGTGGCGACAAACAGATGTACTGTTTGCATGTTTAAGCCACATAGATCCGTGAACTTATTTCTACTTCACGTTCTGAGCGAGGTTTTGAATCTTTTATTCAGTGAGTCACTATGATTAATCACTGTCACTGCATTATGAGGCGAATTTTGACCACCAGAAAATAGTTAAGCAGATCCCAGTTTAACAGTCACTTAAAATATTTAGCCACTTAGAGATAATTTGTGACTTATATATTTGTTAGCTTCTAAAAAAGACGGGCGTTTTTTGTAAATCTAGAAGAAACGCACTTCGAATTGCCGATTATCTGTTTTACTGTCTAGGTCCCTGATTGCAGTGTAAAGTGGTAAGGTTCTGTCTAATTGTATATCCGAATCGTTGTTATTTAAATGTATGGTTAAGAAATTCCCAGTTCCGGTAGAAAAGATGCCGTCCACAAGACTGGCTCATATATTATCTGCCCAGCTGCAAACATTTCACAAAAGACTGAGCCATAACCGGTCCCCAGTGAAGCTGGAATAAGGTCTGTGCAGAGGGCATCTGATATTACATTGGGACCAAAGAAAATTGCCCTCGCTGCGAATTTGTATTGTAATTGAAATAATAAATCATTTGCATCGTTAATATTTAGCATGTATAATTTTAAGGGCTATTCTTGTTTTTTTAAAACAGTGTATGAATTACATTTTTAGTCCATGTTTTATGGCCAATTACCCTAATAAACAACACTACTATTAAAATATTGCTCATGGAGGCAGTGCTTCATTCACTTTTGTAACTGGCTCGTCAGAATCTTGGTGGTTAGTGAGTGAGTCGAGGTAATAATGTGCTTGAAGCTGGCTTGCAGTGTTCAACACTAACTGGAACATTCACTCTAATCTGGGGTGGTCAGGGCTAGTAATTTTAACTCTGAGAGTAGGCTTATTTTAACTCCATGTTAGGCATGGATCAGGCAAAAGAGGGTACACCCCTGTTGCCTTTTTAGGTCTCGCGACCTATCAATGCGCGCATGCGCATTGAGTGGAGCGAGAATTCAAGTGCTCAAAATGCTTGTCAAACCAAGGGCTTTTTGGTGCGGTTTTCTTTGAGTTCACGTGAATCACGTGACCAAACAAGCACGCGCATCAGCCTCCCTCCCTCCTAATTGCATTTTTTCACGGCCGCACAGCACATCAAAGGGCTTCTCCCAGCGTGTGCTGTGCGGCTTCTCCTCCCCTAATTATTCATGGCTGGCCGTACGCCTCTCGCGTGCATATGGCTCGTGTTGTTTCAGCACAGCATGCACCTCTCCCCGTCGGCTCCAGAACATCTTGGAAGCTCCCGGGGACTCTGCACGGCGTCAGCAGTCTCGGATTCGGATCACCGTTCTTTGATTGTCTGAATGGAGAGAATCTAAGTTAGACAGGGATAAAGCCATGATCAAACACTGCTACGGATATATTAGTCAGATGTCAACTTAGAGTAACATTGTTTTTGCTTACATGGGATCAGCAGCAGTAAACAGAAACAGCATGAATAACACTGTCACGACATAAAGAAGCTAACATGGCTGGCAGCCACCTCTGAAGATATAGTACCACAAAACATGTGTGTAGCAATCTCTGAGCTCATTTTACTTGGAAAACTGAACTACATTGAGCTAGAGAGAGACAGAAGCAACTGCAGCAATTGTCAACTCCCTCTGCACTAGTCCCTCAATGGAATACCTGGCTTATAACACTCTCTAAGGTACAATCCTGCTTCTTCCCAGGCAGATCCCCTCTGAGAGAACCCCGTCCTATGTACTCCCATTCACGCACAGCGCTTAGCGCTTCGGTAATCCTAAAGTGCTTCCCAGAGATTTGGAAACATTCTTTTTCTAAAATTGCAACAATGAACCCCTCTCCCTCGCCAATCTAGCTGTTTTACTAAACCTTTGACGTAATTGGTATCACTGAAGTCTTAAGATTGTATTCAGCAGCACCCGTTTAAATGCTCCCAATCAGGTTTCCACACAAACGTGTCATTTAGGCCACAGAATTAGGGCCCACATCAAAGAGCCTTTCCTGCCAGCAGTTGTGTTTTATTCCTGCCTTGAGCGTGAGATACTCCTGAACTTCCAACCCTGATTCACAAAGCATTTTGTACAAGTCGTTGTGTCATACTCCAGACTTATTTGTATCCTAGGGCAAAACATGCTCACTCGTGGACAGTTGCCAAGATTTCTTTGTCCTTTAAGTGAGTCTTATTCCTGGACATTTATGAGAAAGTCCCATGGTACGCTACATTATGCTATATTTAGTTATGTTATTTTCGTTTTCATTGTGGTGTGTAATGTTATTTTGTGGTGTGGCCTATTATAGAATGTCTGTTATGTTGTGTTGTGCTGTGGCAGTTTATGTTATGTTACAATTATTGACATCTTATTTACGGTATGTTATGTTGTGCTATTTTATAATTTGTTATGCTATGTTACAGTCATTTATGTTATGATATATTAATTAGCTTTGTCTAGCACCAGACACAGCGCTGATGTCATTTCAGTGCAGAAAGGCGCCAGACAAAAGGAAAGTGCAGATACCCGTCGTTGTAGCAAATAAATGGAGAACATAAAGATATGCATAACCCTAGTGCATTTTCAATTCCAGACCAATGTTTGCTCCTGGGCTCCCTCACAGACATTCTGACAGGACGCAGCTCTACAGTGCTGCATCGCACCGTCATGGTGACCGGGGGAAAGGTCAAGGGGCAGAATAGGCGCTTTGTCTGCGCCCTGGCAGAGGGCTCGTCGTCTGGCGCGCGGCCCCGCCACCCCCAGAGACCCCTGATTGGCATGCTAATGCAGGCTAACAACAAGCATTCCCATAGCCAATAGGACTCGCATTAGGAAACTGTAAGCTATTGGCTTTGTAAATAATAATGCTATTAATTTATATATTTTCAGTGCCAACACATATTAAAAAAATAATTGTCATTTACAATACCAATAGCCCACACTTTCCTCATGCGAGACCTATTGGCAGCGCCAGTGCTTGTCCTTTAAGAGCTCAACATTCATACAAGCTCACTGGAGGCACTACCATTTTGCTGACTGAGACATTGAGGGATATGTTTCCTAAGAAGTGACGGAGCGCAGTGTTAGCCTTCCTGGCTTAACGCCACACTCCACCATTTCTAAAACGCAGGGCTGCACCATATTTACAACAATATGGTGCAACCCCGCATTTCCCCTGCACTGGTGCTAAATGTAGCAGCATACCACCAACGCAGGCACCCTTGCACCATAGTGCAAGGGCGTTTGCATTGAGGGGAAGATTGTTTATGTGCAGGAAGGTCCCCCTTCCTGCACATAAACAATCTTTAAATGGCGTTTTGCAACTTCTATGTGTGCTGCTTAATACAGCATACATAGAAATTGCAACATTTTTTTTTTTAATGACTGTTTATGTGCAGGGAGGGACATCTTCCTGCACATAAACAATCTATGGTGTTTTGCTGTTTCTATGTGTGCTGCACAACGCAGCCCACATGGAAACAGCAAAAACGAGGAGAAATTAACAATTTTTCCAGGTTAAGACCAGGTTTTCCCTAGTCTTAATTTTGGCGCTGCCTGTTATTTACGCCACCCTTGTAAATAGGGTGCTTTGTTTACAAGGCAATGTTAAGCCACAATAAGTGGCTCAACATTGTATAAGGCGAAGCCCCTATCCCCACTACAACGTCCTGAAAAGTGACATTGTGGTGGCAATAGGGGCTTGTAAATATGCCCCTAGAGCTGGACTGTGATGTTGGGGGCATCAAGAATGCCTCCCTACTTTGCGCTGATTACTGGTCCCTCTACCCAGGTCATGTGCCACTGAGAGTGGTGAAATACAAGATTTTGGTTAGGGCCTAAAGTTGTTTTAGCTGTGCTTCTGTGGGGGAGAGAGATTGCCTCCCGAAAGTTCTGTTTAGTCCCTCATAACTGGGTCCTTTAAATTCATGATGTTTGGCACTGCCGCCCTGCACACTTCAGTGTGCATGTCTGGAGGGTTTCACATGTGTGCCTAAGAAGGTAATGTGTAGACATCATTGGACTCATTGCATGCCGGCAACACCCGACGTGGCCTAGTTCACGCTGGCCCGCCAGTGCCCGTTTTCAGCAATTATAACTGCAAGTATACATATTCTGCAATCCTCACTGAAGCCACTTGTCTCTTTTTGGTGGTGGGTGGTTGGTTTTGCCAAATTGCTTCATGTAGCCACAGGTTCCCTGTCAGAGTAAATAAGTACTACCCCCTGGATTAGTGCATTGTTTACCATGTAACTCTTTCCACTGATAAGGTTCTCTGACATCACCAAAAGGGAACAGGAGAATTGATCCTGAAGTGAGACTTCTGCAAAGGCATGACCTTCTACACACACTCTGCCTAAGTCCGGATTAAGGTGGAGTGACGTTCCGAGGAGGAAGTGACCCCCCCACATCAGACTGCAAAAGTCCAGCGGCCAGAAAGGACTTGCGTTTGACAGCCCCAGTTGAATGAGACTACCCAGGAGACACAAGGCATTCCATCAGCTGCTTAGTAAGCAAGCTGACGCATGGGTCTAGGAGAAGCTACGTTGCCTTCAATCACCAATAAGAATAACCAAGCTTCATTCTTGACCTATCCCTCCCTCTCAGATCATTCCTTGAGACATCCCAATTTGGAATCCTTGCCCGGGGTCCCAGGTCCATCAGCTGGAGAAAGTTGCTCTGATTCCAGAACATTTGGAATTACCCAACAGATCAAACAGTTGTGGCATTAAGGTGGTTTAATCCCATTAATAATAATAATAAAAAGACAAACATTTGTGTGGAGGGTCAAGGGGAATATTCTACGACCTGTCTGCTCATTCCCCTGCTGTCAAGATACAAAACACACAACAGAGCAGACCAGGTCTAGAAGTGGTGTGTAACTACCCGTGACTGTGGAAAAATTGGGGTGCATGTGTGAGCAAATGTTAGTAAAAACAAAAACTATTGAAAACAAAACAAATTTTGTTGAAAACAAAACAAAACAAAAGCTAGAGCAATTCCCATCAGCCCACCCATATGGTGGAGTTTACGTCATGTGGGAATTGCGAGTCATACCATCCCAAATCCGACCATATAGTGTCGGTGCGGGAAAGGATGTCAGTAATCTAGCCATGATGTACATCCTAAAGTGATGTTAATAGAAAAGTGCAGTGCTCAAGTGATAGTGATAATTACAATTGACTACCCAGACTCTGAAGAACGTTTTGACAGAAGTCCATGTGTCAAGAGTTAAAAACACGCCAAGTAGTAAGACTACCCTATGGCGCTGTGCAGGACGGTCGACATGTTTCAGCCTAAGGGGCATTTGCCCCGGCTTTCTTCAGGACCTTAGACATAGAATGGCTACTGCAACTACATGAGATGTGTTAAGTGAAGAATACAAATGAATGTACTAAGAAAAAGTTACATATCTACCAGGAACTTAAATACTTAAGTGTCCACTGGAGGGAGAGAATGATGTCTTCTTCCTATCAAAAAACAAGAAACAGAAAAACAAGTCTTCACCCACACAAAGCTGGGTGAGTATCACTGTGAGGAAATGCCTCTGGGTGATCAAGCTATTATGCTTTTTATAATGCCGAATGCAAATTATTCTTGCAGGTGTGGCTAGACGGTCTCTGTGTACGCATGCGGGTGTATGTGTGTAATCTTGTTTTGTCTGACAAAATGTTTTTCTGTTTCTTGTTTTTTGATAGGAAGAAGACATAATTCTCTCCCTCCAGTGGACACTTAAGTATTTAAGTTCCTGGTAGATATGTAACTTTTTCCTAGTACATTCATTGGTATTCTTCACTTAACACATCACATGTAGTTACATTAGCCATTCTATGTCTAAGGTCCTGAAGAAAGCTGGGGCAAATGCCCCTTAGGCTGAAACATGTCGACCGTCCTGCACAGCGCCATAGGGTAGTCTTACTACTTGGCGTGTTTTTAACTCTTGACACATGGACTTCTGTCTAAAACGTTCTTCAGAGTCTGGGTAGTCAATTTTAATTATCACTATCACTTGAGCACTGCACTTTTCTATTAACATCACTTTAGGATGTACATCATGGCTAGATTACTGACATCCATTCCCGCACCGACACTATATGGTCGGATTTGGGATGGTATGACTAGCAATTCCCACATGACGTAAACTCCACCATATGGGTGGGCTGATGGGAATTGCTCTAGCTTTTGTTTTGTTTTCAACAAAATTTGTTTTGTTTTCAATAGTTTTTGTTTTTACTAACATTTGCTCACACATGCACCCCATTTTTTCCACAGTCACTGGTATAGTTACACACCACTTCTAGACCTGGTCTGCTCTGTTGTGTGTTTTGGTTTAATCCCATTCCCATGCCAGCAGCCAACTGCCACTGCACTTTCCAGTGCCCTTCGTAAGCGCATCCAACCCTCTGTGGGTGCCATGATACAGGCTCCTCCACCTCCTTGACAACATGTTTGGGACACCTTGAGAGATGAGACATCCTAGTCTGTCACTGTCCACAACCCATAGTCAAGGGCTGCTAGCACTCTAGTGTCTGTGACTTATGTTGTGTTGACCGAATATTGTGTCAAAAATATCGAGGAACAAAATATCAAGAAGTTAAATCCAAATAGCTAAGAATAGATTTACTTTTCTTAACTCCACATCTACATTCCCCTACATATATATGTCATCACAGTACATGTATGTGGAGTTAAGTATAGTAAAACTATGTTGGTCCTTGATTTTCTTGGCACAATATTTTGTCCACACAATATTTATTTCAATATTTTTGCCACCACCCCTTCCAGGCGGTAGCGGTGACTGGTCAATATGGCTCCTCTCCCATTCTTATCCAAGGAAGCTCTGTAAGACATGTGTTTTAGTTATCTTTGAGAAGGATGGGGACTTAGGGGCAGATTTATGAAGGGCTTGCGCCACGTTTACGCCGCCGTTGCGTGACGCAACGGAGCGGAAACGTGGCGCATCCCTGCGCCCTATTTACAACGTGACGCATCTAGGAGATGCGTCACGTTGTACAGCACTGCACCATGAGGAGGCGTTCCTGCGCAGGGGGGGGCGTTCCTACGCAGGAACGCCTCCTGAAAGTGGCTGAGTGAAATCTATGAGATTTCACTCAGTCACTTTCAGGGCAATACTGCGTCAAAACCCTGCGCCTGCTTGAAGCAGGCGTAAGGCTTGAGGCAGCATTGAAAGAATAGGCCCCCCCAGAGCATTGCTGGAGCTGCGTCGCGCTTGCGACGCAACTCCAGCAATGCGTCACTTTTACGGCACAGATGCGTGACGCATCTGTGCGGTTTTTGCCCCATGGTGCGCCGCATCATAAATGCGGCGCACCATGGGTGGCGTAGCTGTGGCGCACTGTGGCGCATGTTAACTGGCGCATCCCTCGGGATGCGCTGGTTAACATAAATCTGCCCCAGAGTATAATTAATAAAAGGTTTGTGGACTTTGGATTTGTCAAATTTTGAAATGTAAGTTCTAATAGATGGTCTCTTCTTCCTGAAGATCATTCTATTAAAAGGGCACTGCAGCAGTGGTAAGTAAACACATAAAAATGACTACACTCTCAAATGATGGATGTTAAAATGTATTCATATCATAAATTCAACAATATTTTCTCACTAAATTAACTGCTTTATATATAGAGGGAGGAGAGCGTTTGGTGGAAAGAGTAAGTGTTCAGCAACCTAACAGGGAACAGTTGAATTAGGATCTAGTATTGGTAAGCAACTAGATTTTTGATTAAGATTTGGGAACATATTTAGCCCTTTATTTACTCTTCTGACCCATCACAAAATAGATAAGAAACACAAGACAGGGAATAGTTCACAAACCTCATTGGTGGGATTAAAATTGACAACACCTGAACTCCATGCCCAGTTGTGGGTGTGCAGTGTTAGATTCAATGCCTCCTCAATAGTTCATATGATGCCCCCAGTAAACACAGTGTGATGTCGGTAGCCCGTAGGCTGCAGTTTCATCCTTCAAGATGAGCACATGTTCTGGCAATGTAAATTGAACACCTTTTGCTGGAGCTGCATCCCTAAAGGGAACATTTGAAGATGCTTCATTGTGAGTGGAATTTATGGGATATCTTTCTAAAGAGTCAGAAAACTGACTCTGTAGGTAGGTATTCCATACATATGCCCCATTTCTTCCATATAATATAAACTGAAACTAGACTTAATAGCAACACAAATCAAAACTGTAAAATAAATGTGTTATATTATTGTCATAGGAGACCTCAACACACTTCAAACCCATAGCTTAATTTAAATTTTTTATATTTTCCAGCTGCAACGTTTGGGGGTTACTAAAGATTCCAAATACAATACCCCAAACTCAGAACGTTTGACACCAAATCAGAGGTTAGCCTGGATTGCACGAAGAGCCTTCGTGGCTTTGTATGTTTCGGCTCATCGAGGTCATCTGCAACTCGTGAAATTTCATCTAGAAAATGGTAAGATGGACTAATCCTTCGGAAGTATTTCTACCTCCAGGCTGGCTCTTTTATTAAATCATGTTTACCAATTTCTTGAATTTTAACAGTGATTTTATGGAAGCTTTTATACAGCATTTAAATAATAGTACAAAGATGTATGGAGTTAACAAAACAATTAAAACGTAGACTGGTTCATGAAGAAGAGCTAGAGTAAGTAATATTGCTCAGCAGGAGTAGATGTACACTTGTTATAAAAACAAACAATCCTTTATTCTTAATTTGAAGTGAAAACAATAGAACAATAGTTTTAAGAGAAATGTTGTTTAATCACATCCTCTTCAAGGCAATGTTTCACAAAAATCATCTTGCAATATATACAATGTGCCCAGAAGGAAAAAAGGGGGATTCATTCCGGCTAGAACTACGCCACCCGCGACTAAGGCACGGGCTACGCTAGTGAGTAATGAGTATGAATGTGTGGTTCCCTTTCTGAGAAATCCAGAATTTAAAGCATTAAGGAGAAAAAGACCCAAAGCATAATTGGAAAAGGGACTAACAGGCACATCCATCAAAGCCTTTAGCGATCGCAAACGGTGCGATTCGCAAAAATCGGCTGATTGCGATCGCAAAATTAGCTTTTGCGATGCATCAAGGTTCAAGGCCCTCGCAATTTGAGAATTCACAATTAATTGCGAGTTCTCAAATTGCGAATTCATTTAAGGAATCCCATTTTGCGGTTCCTTAAATGCAATGCATGAAAGTAGAAAAATCTGCGATTTCGCTATTTTGGGGGAGCGAATTACCATGAAGTTGAACTTCATGGTAATTTAGAAAAACTTTGAAAAATGCACTTTAGTGCATTTTTTAAAATTTCATGTTGCACACACGCGCAACATATGTGCATGGATCAATTTCAGGGGTGCAACAGGGTGTCCTTTTGACACCCTGGCACCCTTGAAATTGCATTCTCAATTTGCGATTCTCTAATTGAGATTCGCAAATTGTGAATGTATTCCCATTCATTCCTATGGGCCTCTAGGAATGTTTAGAAATCGCTATTTTTTAAGCGATTTCTACATGCATAGGGTTTTGGGATTCCTTAATTGCGATTCCTTAAAAATCACAATTAAGGAATTGCAAAAGCCAAAAATGATGCATGCGCCTGTAAACATTTTTAGAAGATTCTGAGAAACAGAATGGAGGGGTAGAAACAAAGAAACAGTATATGGAGTAATGATAGAAGAAAGTGAAGAGGCAGTATTTGGCCATAAATCCACTTGAACAGAAAAGGAAAGTCAAAAACAATTATTTGTAAGGGAATCCTCTTGTCCATACTTCACTTGAGCAAACACTGAGCCACAGCTCCTATTAAGACTTCAATATCAATTCTGAATGTATTTATTTAGGTGTGTGACTGAGCACAGCTTTTTCTTTAATATTGTTTAATGTATGTGTTTAACAGCCTACTGTTCCATATTCACACATTGATACTCAGGTGTATCTCAAGGCTACAAGCAAGAGTGAGACAACAGATCAAATATATCTTTGACAACATGCTGTCAAAAGGGGGAAGTCTTAATGACATCGAAACTGAAACCTTGATTTGTGATATAATTGTATTACTCTAAAAGCCTGTCAGGAAACGTTAATGGTAAGCCACCGCCAACAAAATATCCCCTTTTAGCTCCCAAATGAGTTTTTTGTTTCGGTTACTGCAAAAACTCAGAACAGAATTACACCAAGCCTGCCATGAAAGTAGAACTTTACTCTGAAAATGTTCTTTATGTTGTTGTGTGTAATGCCATTCAGGAGTTTCTGAAGAAATAATTATTACAAAAAATGCCTTAAAGGCTTTGGAGAGGTAATTACAGTGGCAACAGACAGATGACCACAATGAGAAGTACAGGTTCTACTTTTTTTCTTCTAGTTCCTCCACCTGCTTTTTAGTCTCACTATAGTTTCTATACATAAATAACCTATAGCAGCGAATTTTGGGTAAATATATCCTAAAACTGAACTCAATGAGTATTGATTGCAGGGCCTGTCCTTCAGATCATGCCATGTACCTACTTGCACATATCCTCTCTGGTGCCAATCCTTGCCTTTTATGGCTTAAGACCTTGTTTCTGTTGGGGAAAAACCAGAGTGGGAGTACACTGCCTTGACATCTTAGCACCGAGTTCACTCAGCTGAACTTTAAACAATGGACCAACCATGGGGATAGCAAAATATTGTTTAATGGAAGTGTTACCATGCACTGCATTTACCAGAATGCAACTGAGTGAACTCGGTGCTGCAAAGTCAAGGCAGTGTGCTCCCACCCTGTTTTTGTTTGATAAGGCTCCCTTGAGCTGGTTGAGCTGACAAGCTCTGAGTGATGCCCCTGCGCTCAAGGTGTGGTACTGAGACCTGAAAAGACTTGCGCAGCATTTCCAGAACCTCTAGCTGTATGTGTTACTATCTACTGATGAAGGACAACTATCCTGAAACACAGGCTAATGTATAGAGCTAGTCAGCACTGGCTGCACCAACCATGTTATGTTATGTTATGTTATGTTAAATTTGATTTATAAAGCGCGCGTACGCCCGTAGGCTTCATGGCGCTGTAGGAAGTTTTCCAGAAACACAACACAACAACAGAAGGACAGCCTGAAACATCTAAGGATAGGCTTCTCTAAAGACCTAGAAGCCTATCCTTAGATGTTTCAGGCTGTCCTTCTGTTGTTGTGTTGTGTTTCTGGAAAACTTCCTACAGCGCCATGAAGCCTACGGGCGTACGCGCGCTTTATAAATCAAATTTAACATAACATAACATAACATAACATGGTTGGTGCAGCCAGTGCTGACTAGCTCTATACATTAGCCTGTGTTTCAGGATAGTTGTCCTTCATCAGTAGATAGTAACACATACAGCTAGAGGTTCTGGAAATGCTGCGCAAGTCTTTTCAGGTCTCAGTACCACACCTTGAGCGCAGGGGCATCACTCAGAGCTTGTCAGCTCAACCAGCTCAAGGGAGCCTTATCAAACAAAAACAGGGTGGGAGCACACTGCCTTGACTTTGCAGCACCGAGTTCACTCAGTTGCATTCTGGTAAATGCAGTGCATGGTAACACTTCCATTAAACAATATTTTGCTATCCCCATGGTTGGTCCATTGTTTAAAGTTCAGCTGAGTGAACTCGGTGCTAAGATGTCAAGGCAGTGTACTCCCACTCTGGTTTTTCCCCAACAGAAACAAGGTCTTAAGCCATAAAAGGCAAGGATTGGCACCAGAGAGGATATGTGCAAGTAGGTACATGGCATGATCTGAAGGACAGGCCCTGCAATCAATACTCATTGAGTTCAGTTTTACCATGGTGCAAACAAAAGATTGTTTAATGTCCGTGTTATCATGCACTGCATTTACCAGAATGCACCTGAGTGAACTAGGGGCTGGGATGTGAAGGTAGTGTTCTCCCACCCTGTTTTTTTACCCTATTTCTGTTGGCCAACCATGTATTATATTACACTCCCAACAGATAGATTTCCGCAAGAATAAATTAAAGAATAGCGGGGTTTGGAAGCAGGCTTGGCCTTCGGTCATGCCCTGCACTAACCTATGCCCGACCTATGGGTAACCAACTGCTTTTGGGCATGGCCTGTGACTGTGTACAGCAAGGGTTTCCCCACATGGCCAGCCCTTATTCTTTGGATTAAACCTGGCCAGAGCCTAGTCCGACTTTTTTGTTGTATTGTTCTGTTTTACTCATGTGGTTGTAATGGTAATGCAAGCATGCCTGCATTGCGGGGATGATTATTTTTGTGCAGGAAGGGAAACCTTCCTGCACAAAAACAATCACAAGAGGCTTTTCCCTCTTTCAGAATGCAGCACACATACAAAAAGGAAAAACAAGGAGAAATGAAGATATTTCTCCTTGCTGTGCCTCTCTTATGCCTCCCCTGTGGAGGCGTACGTTTTTGGTGATGCCTCAGAGTTATGTTTTATTTAACCCTGGGCGGGCACCTTCGCTACGCCCACAAAGTGGGCGTAGTGTTGCCTACTTCGCCCTTTGCAAAGTAGGCGAAGCAGGCAACACTACGCTCACTCCTTGGGCGTAGCGAAGTTGCCCGCCACCCGCCTCCCTCCCGCCCTCCCGAACATACCTAATTTTTAAGTAATGGGCACATAAAAATAAATAAAGACACTTACCTTGTCCGCAGCGTCCCGGGGCTCCCTCTGCTCGTTCACGACGCCGTCTGCAAACCAATGCGCATGCACGGGCGGCCGCGCATGCGCATTTCTCGTGAGAAATGCGCATGCGCGACCGCCCGTGCATGCGCATTGGTTAGCAGACGGCGGCGTGAATGAGCAGAGGGAGCCCCTGGACGCCGCGGACAAGGTAAGTGTCTTTTAATTATTTTTATGTGCCCATTTCTTAAAAATTAGGTATGTTCGGAAGGGGGGCATGCGGCGCGTAGTGGGGCTACGCGAAGTGCCCAGGTGGTCGTAGTTTCTCGCCCACTTTGCGTAGCTTCGCGTAGCTCCACTACGCTCACTATGCCCAGGGTTAGTTTTATTGTAAATCTGGGGCAGTTTAAAAAAAAAATGGATATAGCTGGGAACACCACTGCAGCGCCCATTACACACCCTTTTAAAGCAGAAAACTGTGTTAAAGGAAACAATATTTACAAGGCAGTATTAAGCAAAAAAAAGTGGCTTCGTGCTGCCTGGTAAATATGGAGCAGGCTCCTGCGCCACCGGAGCATCACAAAAAGTCATGCACCAGCGGCGCAAGGGGCTTATAAATAAGACAAAGTGAATTTAGCAGACCAGTGTAGGTTTATTGAGTTGGTATGGGTATCCTCTCCCTAATTAATAGTCCAGTTTCTGACAGTGAGATATTAACTGGGAGAGACGAATACCTGCTATCCTGAGTTTCAACTTGGAAATTAGGTAGAAAATGGAGAATTAGTACGTAACAAACTGAATTCCAGATTTTTTCTTTTTTTTCTGGGTCTTTTCTCTCAACTAATGTTGGGCAGGTTTGATCTGCCTGATCTATCATGGAAAAACTACCAATAAGTAATTATTATCACTGCACACTTCTGATACCTGTGCAAACTCCTGTTTGTACATGGATGGAATTTAGTCTTGAACATATAATCAGGGCATTGCCTTATGAGTGTGCTAGAACTTAGGGCCAGATGTAGGTAGGCAAATACCGGTCGGTAACGGCCGAAATTCGGTAATTTCGTCCGTTACCCACCGGTATTTGGAAAATGAGATGTAGGTGGGCATTTTACTGATTCGGTCAGTTACCGAATCGGTATTTTAAGGAATCGGTAAATTACCGATTCCTTAAAATACCGAATCGGTAAATTACCGATTTTGCTATGTAGGGAGCACTCAAATGAGTGCTTTTCCCCTTTTAGGATTCGTTATTTACCACCAACTACAAGTTGGTGGTAAATAATGAAAACCTTGGAAAAAGCATTTTTTTTTCTTTTCCAACAGTGCCATGTTGCAGACATACATGCCCTTAGGGCATGTATATCTGCAACATGTGCACCCATACACAATTGAGGGGTGCAACAGGGTGTCAAATTGGCATTCATTCCTATGGGCATCCAGGCCCATAGGAATGAATGGCAATTACCGAATCGGTATTTACCGATTCGGTAATTACCGAAACCTACCGATTCGGTAATTGTTTTGGTAAAATTACCTACATCCCATTTGCCTGTTCTTAAATACCGAACCGTTATGATTCGGTATTTAAGAATCGGTAATCTGGGATTACCTACATCGGGCCCTTAATGAGGTGTTTTTCCTGTGCCCAGTAAGTACTGATACCTCCAAGATGCTTTCTTTATCAGGAGTGGCAAAGACCTTGTATTCTGAGTTGATAGTCAGATGATTGGGAATCACATGTAAAAAGAGTAGCTTGCTGAACCCCTTTTTCTCATGTACAGTTTCCCTTCATGTTGTTCCACGTACAGTTTTGCAGGTTAAATCTGACCACGTTTACCAGGGGAACATTGCATGTGTGCGGCAATTACCCCATCACTTTTAACTTTGATCCCTGCACAAACTCCTGTTCGCCTAGGTATTAAAATGTAGCCTTGCGCTGATCCTCATGTCCCATACCACTTGGATGATAAGCCTTTCCCTGCATAATCATGGTAGCTGTCATGAATCTGCCACCCTTTTTAATGAAGGTCTTTTTGCCAAAGACGCGTGCTTGATAAAATCCACTGATTACATTGACCCTCTCTGTGGTTGCAACGCTCATGTAATTGTGTATTATCATTTTGCAGGTGCAGATGTTTGTGCAAAGACACAGCTTGGCACAAGCGCTCTCCATGTTGCTGCTTCCATGGGGAAATCAGACTGCCTGGAGGAGCTTCTTGCCCATGGTGCACAGATCAGCGATGTGGATGGAAAGGGGCGGACGGCTCTGGAGCTGGCCCACATCTGGGGCCACAAGACGAGTGAACGCAGGTTGTTTCTTTTCAAGTGGCGGCAAAGAGCTGCGGGCGTCAAAGTGAAGATGCACCTTGATGAATCTGAGCTTTTTGCACATCAGAAGTTTGACTCCAAGCTGAAGACATGGCGGTCCGGCACACACGCCAAGCGCTATATGGCCAATCTTCTTAAAAAGGGAGAATTTCAGGGCTCGAGTTTTAGTGCTTCCAAAAACCAGTGTAGCAAATCTTATCCTTCTGAAGCATTCAAGAACCAACCTAATCTGAACACCAAATCCGACCAGGTAATGGTGCCCTGAAGGTATTTCTTTGAGTCAGACTTATGAAGTACCCCTCTGTAGCAGGTTTAAGCAATGGTGCTGTAGCTTAAGATAATACTCTAGCATTGCTGTATCACAAATGTCTGCACTTTGAATACATTTTGGAAATTTCTGCTGTCAATTGAATCCTTCAAAAAGCTGATGACCACGGGGAAAACCTCAAAACTACAGAGATTCATAAAGTTGTCTGGAATCAAATTATTACAAGCTGTAAGGTGGACATTGCACTGTATACAATAATAATAATAACTGTGGGTCTAAAGAAACTCAGAGCTCTGTGTTCAGAATGTGTCTAGTCCACTACACGATATGCTTGGACCCATCACTACGTGATATGGATAGCCATCAGTTACCCTCTCTGGACATTGCACTGTAACATCCCAACTTGAATACGCTTACTTACCCCAACACCGACTTTCTCAAGGATCCTCCTTGTTAAGCCACTCGACAATGAATTGCTGATAATTATGTAAAGAAAGCCACTCGCAGGATGCATTCACCTCTTCAGTGGAGCAATTCCAAAGGCCTTGGCTTGAGACTTTGTCAATACAGGTTCAAGAAGACTTTATTCTATGTTAGATAAAATCACAAAAGAGCAAGATCACAGATGAAAACATTAAAACAGACATGTTGCTTTTATGCGTATTCCACGCAGTTGGAAAAGGTTGTTAATCCACGTACCGAAGGGGAACATGGTGATCGCTAAGGCCAAAAAAACTTAAGAGGGGTCAGCAGTGCGGAACATCCGACGCTGTCACTCAGACAGACTTTTTGACCGATAATGCACCAGTGATGGCACAAGGGTTTTTGGTGGTCCAGCCTCCGAGGTCCTCAAAGACGGACACTACTATATCTCCACCGACCCTGGTCTGAAGGAGTTGCCTGTCTTTGATTACTTCGAAAAACTCAAGGTTCTGACTTGGTCTGAGCTCTCTCCTATCCTTATTCATTTGGGAGCTCTTGAAACCCAGCTTATGTCTATCCTGGCTCAGTAGCCTCTGCCCCTGCTAAACTCCCCAAAAGCTACCCTGCACAACCCTATTGCCCCATCCCGGCAATTGAATTTGATGGTGATAGGGGTTCCTTGTAACGCTCACCCTGTTCCCCTACCATCCGCTATCACTGAACCACCAGCTCCCGCTCCTATGGTGGGGGATGCAGTAGAAACCGTAGCTAACCATGACCTGCTTCCCCATCGTACCGTTATAAATCTTCCTCCAGCTGTATGTCCCTATGTGGTGGTTTGACTTCCGATACATAGTGAAAAGTCATATGGGGAGCTTCAGAATAAAGTATGGGATCGGTTAGCACGGAACAGGGATTTCCCCCTCACCCTTGGTGTTGAAATCCTGTTTAAACAAAGGATTGGTTGGATAGGTCCTGGCCCCATTACCCCTCCGGGGGACTGTGTTATTGTTAATTTTAAATCCCTGTCCCTAGCATAGGTGATATTGGGCAGGAACCTGAGTCTATCTACCCCCAGTAGGTTCCATAGTCCCTGTTCCCCTTGGGTATTTCTACAAACCAGACGCTTGGAGTGTACTGTCTAAAAAATCACAGTGTCCGGCAGTACAGGGGCGATACTTTTATGGAGTTGAGACCAGCATCTATACTACAGGGTCATTCTGATATCCCCCATCCCCGTCAAGAATTGTTTTAATATATCAGTTGGGAACTGTTTCGACATTCTATGCGTAGTGGATTGACTGCCCCTATCACCCTCTAGAAGTCTGACAACTGAAGTGTTTAGGGGAGCTGTCTCTATACATAAGGGGCTTGATGCAAGGGAATTAAAGCTGGGCTGTTGTCTTCACATGTAAGCGGGAACGTGCCAGGCCTTTGTAAATCATGTCTTGGCTCTGTTCTGTGCAGTATTCATGTCTAGTCTAATACTATTGGCTGTTTGGTTTAGGTTTCCATCTCCGTTCAAGTGCTTGCATTGAACTGTATGCAGGACTACTTTACAATGATATTCCTTTCTGTCTGGTCCCGTGGACCCCCTCTCTTGTGTTTTGCTCTAATGTGCTGATGCTGCATGCTTTAGTGCATTAAACCCTGACCTTTTGGCTTTGCCAATGCTTGCCTGAATGTGATGCCAGTCAAAAAACTAGGCTTCTACAAATGTGGATGGGGAAATCTTAGGAATGAGCAGCCCAGATCACCACCCTGTGTGACATGCTTGCTTTTGTGTAACTTACACCCGAATGACATAAGATCTTGGGCATTAGCTGCATTAATCTCAGAGCATGTTCGCCACACCACACTGGCTGTGCCAAACTGCAGTGGCGTTGCTAGAGCTTTTGCCGCCAGGGGCGATCGCTTAGTTTGCCGCCCAGTGCAGGTAAGACGCAGAGAGGAGGGAAAGGCTGGGTCCTGTCTCTGACCGGCTTGGACCACTCTTATGAACCAAACAAAAGAAAGTGCCGGACAGTATGAATGAATACAAACAAATGCACACCTAGTATAATTAATTGCTAGGCGGACAAACCATTTGTGATTGATCACTTGTATTTTATGAAAAAGTTTTTTGAAACGTTTTTTGGCATCAAGGGATGCACACCACATTCACAGAAGTACACAAGTGTATTGAAACCAAAAACCATACATAAAATTACAATGTACACATATAACAATTGTGATTACGAAAAACAACTGTGCTATGCCTCAAAATATAACGTTGTGCTGAGGCACCAATCCTGAATGAAAAATGAACAAGTGGACAGAAAAATGAAATACTAGCCTACTTGTTTCCACCACCACTAGATACGTATTAATTTTGACATATGGTGCAACAGAATAGGAACACACAAAACTAAGCGGAAGTGTAGAATTTGTGCGAATTATATTCCTATTGTGCCCTGGTGTTTGCAGTATCTGGGTGGAGCAGGACGCCGACGCGTTTCGAACCCATTGAGTAAGTTGAGGGTTCTCCTCAGGACAAGGATTGGGGGGTCGTTGTTGCTGTGAATTTAAAAAGATTGGTATCAATAGGATGTTGACTACCACCTCACTAAAACTAAAACACTGTACATAAACATATGAGTACCTTGTACTTGAAATGTCAGGATACTCCCTGTGGGTATTCCCTGTGGGTAAGATGGTATAAACCCTAATTAGTCACATTGACATATATGACATATGGGCCTCCAAATGATCAAGGAAAGGTGGACACGTACCTTGATGTATACAACCCTAAGAAGTGTATGGGGTGCCGATATGCATAAGAGCAAAGATTACGAGGATTATGCCTGGGGAGATAAACAATACTATGTGTCAGTAGCCGGACTCCGGGCGCCCTGATTTAGTTTCGCACATGTAGCTATCACTGCCACAAAGGTAAAAGAAACTCCTACCTTGTTGGGTAGACATTCGTGACTATGCACGAACTCGAGCGGCAGCCGCCGCTGCAGTTCAGAAACTGTGGGGACAAAGGGAAGCGGTGATCAGTAAAGGGCCGGGAAGGCGTTCGCTGGCTCTCTATTAGAAACACCGAATGGGTTCGAAACGCGTCGGCGTCCTGCTCCACCCAGATACTGCAAACACCAGGGCACAATAGGAATATAATTCGCACAAATTCTACACTTCCGCTTAGTTTTGTGTGTTCCTATTCTGTTGCACCATATGTCAAAATTAATACGTATCTAGTGGTGGTGGAAACAAGTAGGCTAGTATTTCATTTTTCTGTCCACTTGTTCATTTTTCATTCAGGATTGGTGCCTCAGCACAACGTTATATTTTGAGGCATAGCACAGTTGTTTTTCGTAATCACAATTGTTATATGTGTACATTGTAATTTTATGTATTGTTTTTGGTTTCAATGCACTTGTGTACTTCTGTGAATGTGGTGTGCATCCCTTGATGCCAAAAAACGTTTCAAAAAACTTTTTCATAAAATACAAGTGATCAATCACAAATGGTTTGTCCGCCTAGCAATTAATTATACTAGGTGTGCATTTGTTTGTATTCATTCATACTGTCCGGCACTTTCTTTTGTTTGGTTCAGTGCAGGTAAGAGCAGGGGTTGCTGGAGACGGACCATGATAGTGGGTGGGAGTGGTGCCTGTGACAGACTTCGACATGCCGGTGGGGGGTGGTAGTGACAGACGAGGGAGAATTTAAAAAAAAGAAAACTTACCTTGTGCTCCCCAGTGCCCCTAAACAGTGACGCCCAGGCGAGCTGCCTCCCCCTGCAACTGCCCCGCCTAGCTACTTCACTGCCAAACTGTGAGAAGATGCATGCATATTTGATTGTAGTACCTCTTTCAGAGATATCTATCATCTTTGGTTCTAAAAGTCATGTTAAAAGTCACACTACCTATTGATTAGGGCATTGCAGCAAAGTTTAAAAAAAATTGGTGAAGTTGCTTATTTTCTTTCCCATGCTGATCTTGACTAGGGCCAAAATCCTGTGGATGCGTGAACTGGGATCGTAAATCTGGGGCAAATTGTATGGACACATTGTGACATAGAAAGCATGTAATATTGGAGCATTTCCCCATTCTCCAGAGTTGCATCTTTGCTAGGGTGACCAGACGTCCCAGTTTTCCCAGGACGGTCCCCGTTTTTGGAGCAGTGTCCCCGTGTCCCAACACTTTTCTTCAAGTGACTCAAATATCCCTGTTTTCAAACAGTGTCCTGGTTAAACACAGAAATGTCCCTGTTTTTCATTGTTCCGGTTCAGCATGTGCTCGCATGCTCTCTTTGCACTGTGTACGGCGTGTGTCGTCAGCCAGCCTTAGCGACCCTTAAGACCCTAAGGCAGTAATACTTGGAGAGAAGTGTTTTTCTTACATTGGTCCATGACTGCCCTTAGGCAATTTAGCATTCCACAGTTTACCTCCCATGCTTTTCTGTCAAGTTCAACTAAGCAACATTAGTGAGCTGTACTTTACGTGGTGCTGACGAGCAGCTATAGAAACTAGCATTGATAAAGCTAGTAAATCTGGCGTCTGCTAGCCTTTGATGTTTTATTAATTTTTGGCAAATATATGCTATAGTCCTTAAAAGTGAAAATGTAATAAAAAGTACTAATGCTGCTGCGTAAAGGAGAGGGGTGCCAATAAAAGACCTCGGATTTGTTGTCTGTAATGCGGTCTGTGGAGGGAGCTGTCATTGTAGTCCTACTTCTATGTCTATGACATGTCCTATATTCACATGCTTAAATTAGTCCCACAATGATTTACGATAACAGAAAGCGTCATTACTATGCCTGAAAGGCTGTAAACGCGGCTGTATTTATTATCCCATTAACCTAATTGAAAAACATCCAAACCTCAGCCAATGAAGTGAATGTGCTCTGAGCTCCGCCCCCTCAAGAGGCAGCCACAGTTCAGATTTCCACTGGATGTCATGTGTGAAAGGGATCCACTGAGAGCTTTACTCTAACATTGAGATAAGTGGCTACTTCTGTTTTCCTCTTCATTAGCGTGGTCTATGACTACCACCCACCCCCGGCTTCCTCTCCACCTGAGGAGGATTGTTTAAGAGTGCTTTGATCAAGGGAAACAATTCTTCAGTGTCGCTGATTCATCTGAAAAGCTCCAGTCTGGGCCCTTTAGCACTAGACATCAGAAAGTGCAGTTACCCACGTTTCGGCACTTTCTAGATGCCTGTCAACATCTTCAATGTTGTTATGGAGGCGTTTTCTGTGCTGTCTTGAGTAAAAACGAATTCCAGCAGGAAGAAAAGAGGTGGAGAGAATGATTTTAAAGATCTATACATAGACCAGTTTTGTAGGCAGTTATTTCCCACCTCAGATTATTTTCATATTTACAGTGAAGTCAAGGCTTTGAAGCGTCCCAAGCATCTTACATCTGTTTTTAAAGGTCTGATTTCACCTTCATGTCTGCATCCTAAAGTGTCGCCTGGTGAGACACTCGAATGATAAATATTCATCAGTAAAACTGTGAAGAGGGCTGTTTATCGTAGGAAATGTTAATGCCAGCAATGAACCAGGAATAACTCCCACACCGAGCTCCAGAGAACAGCTTTTGAACCTTCAAGGGATGCTCATAATGAAATAGGTATACTTTATATTGCAAAACTATTGCAGGATGTTTGGCTGCATTTTAAATGCTGTAGACGGCGTTTGTCGCTGTCTACCTCCCTCATCCTGGTATCAGCAACGGCCTCCAGTCTGCTTGGATCTACATAACTTTATTTTTCTTCTGTTCTTCAGTTATAAGCAAATATCATTTTTGTGACGCAATGGTGGCGTAAACCATCAAATATTATCTTTTTTTTAAAATAAAATATTTTTATTGAGAAGCTGCATGACCGACAATACACCCAATACTCATACAATACATTTGCAAGTTACATTTAGCACCGTACTTAGGAGCGAGGCCGGAATAACATACATCTTAAACAGTGTTTTCCCCGTCCCTTCATCTCCGTATTTCCAGTTCCACCACAGGTGATACACATATCTCCCCCTATATGAATTCCACCGGGACCATTTCCTATCCCACTGCTTCGGGCACCCCCTAGCTATAAACACTTCTTTCTGAGCTACCATACACCTGTCAAGCTCTTTCTGCTAGATCGCCACTGCCGGCGGTGCCACTCCGCCCCAGCCCCTCGCTATTTCCCTCTTAATTAGCGTGAAGCCCAGCGTCACGAACTGCTGCTCGTCTCAGTAAGGTCTGTATCTTCCCATATATTAAGCAAGCCCAAGTGAGACGTCAGGGTGAACGCTTTCCCTAGTGCAGATTGCATATGAGCCGTGGTTCTGTCCCATAGTCTCCGCACCAGCGGGCAGTCCCACACCACATGATAAAAGGTGGCGACTGTTGGCAACCCTTCAGACACAAGTCATCTGGTCGAGAGCCAATTTTTTTCTAGCTTTATCCCCGTCAGATACGAGCGATGTAGGATACGAAGCTGGATTAGTCAAAATCTGAGTGTAATGGCAGCCTCTCTAGATGACATCAGCGCCTGTCTCCAATCCTCCTCATCAATTGGCCCAAGGTCCCCTTCCCAGCGCTCCTTAAGCTTCCCGAAGGAATCAGGCATGTTATTACTGAGTTTTCTATAGGTCCGGGAGATCGCTTTGGATTGCAACTGCCCGACCAGCAGGCGATCTTCAAGAGGGGACGATTCAGCTATGTCCTCACAGCTGGGGAATGCTGCCTGCAAAGCATGACGGACTTGTAGATATCGAAAGACCTCACCCGGAGCCAATCGGTAGGTCTTTTGCAATTCCTCAAATCTGAGAATCTTACCAGGTCTTAGACTGTTGAAATATCAATCACATCCATCAAATAATATCTTTGAGGCTTTGCGTGGCTTAGAATGGCCTCATAGATATGGAGTAAGGAAAGGCTGCGCAAATCGCTTACTCAAGGGAGGTGTTCCATTGGCATTTCGGTGGGTGTTCCCACGCATCTCCCATGGTTCTTCACGCATTCCCAGATTTACCGGGACTTGTAAACCTGGGAATGCGTCAAAATCTTACACCTCCCAAGGTGAGGCGTAACGAGGAGAAATATCTTTATTTCTCCTCGTTTTTCCTCTTTCTATGTGTGCTGCATTTTGCAGCACACATAGAGAAAGGAAAACACATCTATGGATTGTGTTTGTGCAGGAAGGTGACCCTTCCTGCACAAAAATAATCCTGCCGACAATACAGGCACCCACGCACCATGGAGAAAGAACATCGCTGTTTTGGATAAATACGGTGCATTCCTGCCCTTTCCCTGTGGTGCAGGGCAGCGCAGCAAGGGAACTTCCTGCACTGCGCTGCACTGCGCCACCAATCCCATATATATGCCCCTAGGTTTACTTATGAGTTATGATGTAACATTTTAATTGGTTTAACCCCTTGTGTGCTGCCGTCGGCCGTTGGCCGACGGGAGCACTACCTTGATAGTGCTGCCATAGGCCAACGGCCGACGCGGCCCCGTCAATTTTGCGGAAGTGCCGCAATGCCGTAAAATCGCGGCCGCGGCAAAGGGGTTAATGATTTTAAATGCCTTCAAATACATATTTTCTTTGTCTAAAGGAATCATAATGCAAGATCAAAAATGGACCTGGGAACTCCGAGTGTGTAGAGTTTCTGACTGCAAATGCCTGTGTGGCTGATGTCATCACTCTATCTGTAAAGCTAACTATAAAATGTTATTATATTGTATTGTTTTCTCAGCATCCAAGCTGTATTTGAACAGTATTTCATAGAGAAACGTTTAATCAACAACCCGTCTAAAATCTCTCTGTTTGTGAGCAATAACTCTGAATAAACTGCTGTCTTCTACTAAATCATGCTGCTGATTTATGCAGAACTGGAATACTACGTCTATTAACATATTTACAACATAAAACAGTGCCTCTAATACATATACTCATGCACATTTGCATTTATTTTGGTTTAAATATTAAAACGCTTGTGGGAGTACATTTGTTAACATCTCAAGATTGTTTCTGCCAGGAAGTTCATTGTATGATCCCCAAGGCTACAATAACCCCTTTGCTGCGTCGAACGTTCAGCACCCAGTGGCAAGGTAGTGCTCACGACGACCGTTGGCCGACGGCAGCGCTTAAGGGGTTAACAATCCTTGTTACACAAAAACTGCAAAGCTCCTTTACAGGTTATGTGTATGGACATGTAAACATTTCTCCCTGTTACTTATGGGGTTTACTTGTTATGCGCTAATGAAGGCTGTGCGTCTGGAATGGGGTGCCAGTGCGCCCCATCTTTCTTCAGTGGTTTACTTGTTAACCTCATATGTCAAAAATATGTTTCAATGATGAATAATCCTGCTTAACCAATTTTATCTCTTAGATTGACTGGCAATCAATATTTTGATGTGATACTTTGTAAAAATATGGCGGATATTCCTTCCATCATATTACAAGTGCCTTATACTATAATCCTTTTGTAATATGCAGGCTGGGGCATCCTTTACGTTTGTGATGGAGTATCCTATCTGCCAAACCCTAAATAAGGCCCCTAACCTTTTTCAGACTCTTGTAATGACAGTCTTTCCAAAGTATCCATTGTGTAATTCAGTTTAAGTAAATCTTCCATCTATCCAACGGTCTTGTGGCCTCTTAGTCTTTTGTAATTACATTCAGATCCTAAGTCAGTTTCTTTGCTTTAGTCAATAAAGCAATGTGTTTCTGCAGCTTAGGATAATTAGAGTGTTAATTTAAATGAGTCTTTGGAGGGACTCATATTTTGTTACTAGTTCTCCTTCTCGTAAGTCAAAGCACACAAAGGGATTCACATATTGATCCAACATAGTCACCTCTCTACAGGATTCATCCTCTCATTCATTCTGTCGTACCTGCTTGCATTGTAGTCCACTTTAGATGAAAGGGCTTACACCTTACATCAATGCTATTTAATATATGTCATCATTTATTCAGTGATAAAAGGTTCCACCTCTCACCTCACCCGTAGGGGTTCACAATACCTACTCAGGGGGGTCAGCGGCTGTTTACAAAATTAAATAATATTAGTATATTAATAAAGATGATATACATTAGAAAGCAAAATGTAAAATTTTAAAACACTCTGTAAATGTGAATGAATTTGAAACTGTAGGCTAAAAATGTAGTTAGTATCCTTACCTTGATTTGTGGGACTAGAACAACTACAGCAAACATTTGTGTGGAGAGTTGATGGCTTCAATTAAAGCACTGGTATCCACCATAAGAAACAGAGCTTTGGGAGGAAATAAAACAAGCACTGGCAAAGCCAATAGGTCTCGCCATTGAGACCTATTGATTTTGTTAATGGATTTTAGCCTTGCTGTATAGCATCTCTGATGCTGTCCAACATGAATAAAGAATTTTTTTTTTTAAAACATGAACAGTTGTGTTTTTTCAGAAAGCCTAAAGAAAAGAAATATGCTGCAGATGGACTCGGAAGCAAAACAGTGGATGTGGGCGCAACAGCTCTTGACTTGTGCAGCATTTGTATATTTTGATGAAATAACCAGCAAGGGTACAAATAGTAAATAGAATCCAAATGGTTTCAGCAGAAAAGGCCATAGCCCATTCGTCTGGCCGAAAAAGTCCTTTGCGGATATTGATCCACTATTGTGGAGGAGGATGTCCGGCATCCAAATTTCCTCCAGGAACTTCAAAATTCCAGTGAGGAATCATTTAGAAATAAAGCGCTGCACATTTCTGACAGTGGTAATCTGGTGGAAAAAAGGCTCTAGGGCATATACCCGGAAATAAACTGCTTCTAAATGTTGCCATGGGATCCAGTTTAAAAGGGACAAATTATAGTGAATGTAAAAGCCGATAGGTGAAAATGTGAAGAAAGGGAACAGTTTCAGAAAGTTTACATATCTGAAAAAAACCAAAAAGTGATTTTTTTTCTCATGGTTATTTTTTTGTGGTTTCTTTTTTTCATTTTTCACGGTATTCGGATTTTACAGTGAGATACTTGCTTCACTGTTGTTTGGAACTTTAACA
The DNA here is from genome assembly GCF_964263255.1 of Lissotriton vulgaris. Taxonomy (NCBI): domain Eukaryota; kingdom Metazoa; phylum Chordata; class Amphibia; order Caudata; family Salamandridae; genus Lissotriton; species Lissotriton vulgaris. The sequence goes on from NW_028242776.1 coordinate 941,920, forward strand.
CTTGAACAGCAGGTAAAATGGCCATGCACGTTAAACCTTTTTTGGGAAGCATGTTGTGTGTGATCTGTATTTCAAGAATTTTAATCTTGTCTGGACCAACTCACACTGTCATTCTTCGAGGTTAATAATATATTGTGCATACTAATACTGCTTAATATTTATAGTGTTATATAAAAGTAGTTTGTTTATTAGAGGCGCCTTTTATATAACTTAAGCATGGTTGAGCCAGCGATTCTCTACGAGGAGTAACATTTTTTGAGTTTGGCCTCTGGCTTTTATAACACCCCTGCCCTTCGGATGACATTATACACAGAACCAGTAATTGTATTATACTGTAAAGCAGTATGGCAGCACAGCGACCATTTGCTTCGGGAAACAATCCGAACCATACAATATATGTAATGTAAAATATACTCTCGCTTTTCCTTATTACCTCATGAGAGCCCAGCTTGCATTTCAGTATATTTCACCGAGAGAAAACATTTTTAAAATCATATACTGGGCATGCCCAGGAAACATTAACTAGAAAATTTGAATGTTCACTGTAAATTAGCAAAACTTAAACGTGATATGCTAGCAGAATATTAAAGTGGTTTAGTGCTGCATCTAAAAGTATTAATCAGGATCTTGTTCATGGCAAGTAACACCCTATCAGAAAGAATCAAGTCGCACCTGTTTAACCCAAACTTGACCTGAAAGTATTGGAGCTCTTTAAATGAGCACCAGTTACATTACACAACAAGATAGTAACGATCCTCAAGAAGAGATAGCTTATCGGCAACAGCTTTTTAACACACCTGACCGAGCGTCGCATTGCGGGTTAACTGCGAATAACAAAAACAAGCAGATAGTAACCTGACCCACGAGGAATGCAGCTACCACCCTGCGTGCCGCTGCTCGCTCCTGCAGGCAAGACGCCGTGGGAGTGAACATTGGAAAAGAGGTGAGACGTGCACCCGCCTTTAGCCATTTGCGTGCTTTCATTGTTGAAAGACACATGCAAAAGCCAACACAATGCGTGTGGGGAGTCAGACCCACACAGTGCAGTTACAAGAAGCCTTGCAGAGCAGCGTATGAGCGCTGCGCTAGGCTCGACCTAACAAGGAATATGCTACAGTCCACCATATTGCTTTGCATTTTAGAGCTAAACCACATGTTGAAAAGCCCAAAGCTTCCTATTTAAATTAAAGTTTTGATTTGTTAATATTTTTTGTTGGTGACTAAAATAACACTTCATAATTTATTTATTTCAATGTTTCATTGCTTCTATACTTTTGTATATATTTTTGAGGTTCAAATTAAAGAAACCGCTTCACTTGGGGTCACCCAGAGGCGGCTTCTCTGCTATTCCGATGCAGCATCGCCCCCCTCTGCCAGCAGTCGAAACAAATAAAAATAAAATGATAATAAACCCTTGTTTATTATTGTTTAATTTTTTCTCTCAGAGCTGAGGCTGGGGGGGGGGGGACCAGGGTGATGGCCAGCTATAGGGGCAGTGTTGGGACTGCTATTCAGTGCGCATGACAGTCTGGCCGGCTGTCTCAGACCAGCCAAACTGTCATGCGCACTGAAGCTCTCTCCAACCCCAGCTGTGTTGCTGCAGGCTCCCAGTCTAACTAGAAGTGCAACTCATCAGCGCTAAGGCCAATCCTGATGCTGCTTTCACAGCAGCATGGAAGTAGTGTCAGGATTGACCGCAGTGCACTCTAGGACCCTGTGGCTGCCGAAGAGAGGGGAGCGATGCGGCAGGTAAGTGGTTTTTTTTTTGGTCTCATCAATCTGTCCCCCATGTCCCCCCCCCCCTTTATCCCGCCACTCTGTAAACACATAGGCCGCTACTGGGGTCACTGGCTTCCAATAGTGATTCCGTGGCATCCACAGTAGTCAAATGGATAAGATCTTCTGCTCTAGAACATTACTGCCATGAGCTCACACACACACACACACACACCCACGCACACACACATACACACACACACAAACACATTCACATTCACACTCACACACACAGACATTAAGCAGATATCTCCCCAGCATAGACAACCTAACTGTAGTGTCACTCAGGCACTACATTTTGAAACTTGGTAACAGCATCTATTGACAAACCATGATAGTACAAAACTTAATCTTTAAGTAATTTATTGGTGGTCATTGGTTCAGTGTAGTAGTCTTTCTTTGGGAAAATGGTTGTTGGCAGAGATATTTGCAGGCTTTAGATTGCATGCAGTCTCAATGAGGATCACTTTGGAGACTGACAGGCTTTCCTTGCCTTCTAATTTCTTTGAGGAGATTTAATTCCCAGCTGGTGTGGATGCTATATGAGGTGTAACCAGCAATATTGTTGATTATGTAATGGTTGATGTCATGCCTAAGATCTTGAGCCCCACATGGGCGGCAATATGGTTGAATGTGCTGCCACTGTAGTTTCTAACTGTAATTTGCAGTGTGTTTCTTAATTACGAAACTTATACACAACCATTATATCCTTTAACCAAAGAATTTTTTATAGTGAATTTTTGGGTTTTGTAATAATGTACTTGAATTAATTTACATATTTTGCATGCACCCCTGCCCACTGTAATGCAATGTTGCATTATATAGTTGTATGCAGCATGACATTGATCCTGATCTGAATCCCAGTGTTAGAGAAAGGTTGGGAAAAGCTAACTGAGTGCTGTAATCAGCAGGTAGAGTCAGGGGAGCAGCTTGATGAGTGAGATTGGGGGTAGGGGGGCTGACCTTCAGATTTTCCGACAATTTGGCAGGCATATAATGCTTAAATATATTATATGACAAGTAGGGTGCATTAGAGGAACTAAGAGTCAGTGGGAAGGGAGAGGAATGCAGATTGGTAGGAGTACTATGAGAGACAACACAATATTTGCAAAATAACCAATATCTTGTTAGGACTTTCAAAAAAGAGAGTGTGTGTTTGTTTGTGTGTGTGTAAAAAGTCCTGGTGAAATACGGCAGACATATCACCATAACCGACTGAAGGCACCCTTAACCAACTACTTATTGAAAAATACATTTATTAGGGGTGTGTGGCACCACAAACACCCTCCTTGACACTGTGCCCCTTGTTAGAATGTGGGAGAAATGCCAGGGTTTGAGAAGCTTCCTGAATTGACATGAAAAGCCTGATTTGTAGATGAATCGAGAGACTATTCGAACGTTTGGCAGTGAGATAAGGGAATTCACGACTTCCAAGCCTAGCATGACTGTGATCTGTTGGAACACTGCCTCGCCACTGGAAATCCAGTGAAGTTATAGCTATGTAGGACAGAGTGTATGTGATCATACCTTCACGATTGAAGCAACTGCAAAGAAGTTCTTGCAGGAGACAGTGAAAGTGGTACGAAATGTGTATTTTGTGTGTGGGAAGAATGCCTATGTGTGATTACCATTGAACTGGTATGGTACATGTTATGTGGCTGTGGTGTTTCCCAAGATATATCAAATGCTGAGGATTCCATTGTTGGAGATTGGGAACTGGCACAGATCCATATTAAGTAGACACTTACCTTACCTGTGTCTTCTCCTTTACTGCACTTTTCTGCACTGGCAAACTCGGAGAGCTGGTGACAGTCTGAGGGACCTCCACACAAGCCGCTTGTCATCCTTGACTAAATGTAGCTGTAATGGTTCGGCAACATTCAGCAGAAGTGACAGTGGTAATAATTGGTAAAAAAAAACATATGTACCGGGGCTCTCATCAGCAGGGCCGGACTGGGAACCGAAACCGGCCCTGGCAAAGTGCTTGGCCGGCCCCCCCTCGGGGGAGGGGGGCCAGCCGCGCTCTTTGCCAGGGCCGGTTTTCGGCCGATTTTGTTACAGGGCCGTTTTCGCAGCTATGCTGCAAAAACGGCCCTGTAACAAAAACGGCCCCCAGGGGCCCCAAACCGGCCCCCACCCGTGCGGCCCACCGGGGGATTTCCCGGTGCCCGCAACGGCCAGTCCGGGCCTGCTCATCAGGAGGCAGCTTGCAGCCCATTTCTCCTGCTAGCGCCGCCTAAAACAGAACTAACTACTAACCATGAAAGTGGGTAGAGGATGTGGCGTAATGGTCAGAACTGCAGTCTTCGGAGCTGGTGAACCAGGTTTGAGTCTCAATATCCACTGATTCTGGACAAATCACGTAATCTCCCCTTAATTAATTTGTCCTTAACTAGTGTTCAAGAAAAACGCCGGTGTTGATGATTAAGTGCCAGTGCAGAGCACTGGAAACCACCGGCTCAAATTAAGCATCGAGAGATGATGTGTTGAAGATTCACAGCGTGTTGTCTATATGACATTGGTGCCAAGCAGAATTGGCCTGAACAAGATTTACTGGTGAAATGGAGGGTCTGGAGATTTACATTTATTTGTGTGACAGTTATTAAGCAGAGACGCATGCACATTCCTAATGTGCATAAATGTAAGCCACACAGTGGCAGGCCCTTTTTCAGTGCAACGCATGTTTGTATTGCGTTCCATGAATCAAGGTTGTGTGTTTCTTTGTCCAAGCGTGCGCAATTTGTTCACACAATATACTTAGGGGTAGATTTTTAAACATTTCATGATGTGACGCTAACCAGCATGAAATGTTCTTTGGGCGTAATTTACTTTCCAGCACAAAACTTGTTTTGCGCTGGAAAGTACCCTGAAAGTAGCGCAAAGCAGTGTGAAGCACTCCTTTGCGTTACTTAGCACCAAGGGGGCGTTACATGGGTGGTACATGGGCGTTCCATACAACCAACCATGCCTTTTGATGCAAAACCCTATCTCCAAACAACTGTAGTCAGGGTTTAGTGCCAAAAGTTAACACCACTTCAAAGGAGGCGCTAACATGAGAAATGCTTTTATTTCTCCTTTCTTTTCCGACTTTGCATGCGTGCTGCACACATACAAGTGTGAAAAGCTTTTAAACTTGTCTAGGCATGGTATCTTGCACAGGAAGGGCATCCTTCCTGTACAAAAGCTATGTTAGACTCAGGCACACACTCTAGGGCTATGACTCGAAGGAGTGTGCTTGGCGCACGGCAGCTGAAATTAGCGCCGGCGCTAGGGAAAGGGGAAGATAGAGACCTATCTCTGTGGATAAATTGCTCTCCTGCTCCCTCCCTGTGATGCAACACAGCGCAGCCCTTTAGTGGTGGGGCTGTGTTGCGCGCATTTTTAGAACATCTGTCCCTTAGCATGCACTCACCAGTATGACTACATGGAAACAAAAGTGTGAATTTTGATGTAAAAATAATGTGGGTCTGCTGTGCGAATCTTACCATTCTGTGCTCATTTACAATATCCAAATGCTGCACTGTACAGCTGAGCCTGCTGTTGTTTCAGTGGGCCATTTATACCTAAATCGTGCCTCACTGTTTCTGCAAATTTGATCAGATTTTTTGATAATCCCTCATGCTGTACCAAGTGCTTGCTCAGAGTACCATCTTTGCTTATTCCTTCAGGAAAATAAATCCAGCATTGGATAACTATTGCTATATGGTTTAAGAGTATTTACCTAGGTGCTAGGTTTATTTCAGTGTCGCACATAATCTAAATATTGCATCTCCTGCCTTGGCCTGTGTCTCTGGTACACTGGAGGACATTTTCACCACGGAAAAGATCACGAAAACATAGTGCCACTTCCCTTATTCTTAGCTGTTCCTGGGGAACCTTCTCTTCCTTTGGCAAAATGGAAACATGTTTTTACGAACTATGCTCCAGTCTGTGGGTCAAACTGAAGAGCAGAAAGGAAGTTATCTCTATTGTCTGGTTTCTGGAGTTAAGGATGTTTTGTCTGGAAGCCTAAGGCTGTTGCAGCTTTCCAAACCTACTACTGCCAATGTTTGTGAATTCTAAAAAGTAGTATATTTGGACCCATTCAAGAACCATTTCTTCTGGTACAGATTTGCTACTTGTTTGTTAAAACGGCCATTAAAGGGCATTTTTTGAAAGAAGTAGTGGAACGCAGCAGCAGAAAAACAAGAACATTTGTTGTGTTGTGTCACCTGCAGAGAGCAGCACTGCCCCATATCTTCACATGGCACAACTCTGCTCTTCCTATAAGCTAGCTGATGTACTTTGGGCTGCCTAGTGCCAACACATGCACGGTTGTGCGAGAGTGCAAGGATATCTGCCTTATAATCAGGATTGTTTTTGTGCAGGAGGGGGTAGTATCCTTGGAGGCTATCTCCTCTTTGCTTGTGTCCGGCATATTGCGGCGCTACTTTTACTTACAAAGTCATTTGACATTTGTGTGGCTTTGTAAATACCAAAAAGAATTTGACATCGGGTTGCGTCAAAATAATTATGCAACTGCAACTCAAAATCTTTGTAAATCTGGACCTAAATATATGTAAGTTCCCAAACAATTTAAAAACTCATAGTGAAATCAGGATGACAAGAATAAGCTGACAGAGACATAGTGGACTAACGCAGGGCTCTCAGATCCACCCACCAAGCCATTTATTTATTTGGGGGTTGTCACACCCTAAACACCCCCTGAAGCTACGTACCTGCCGGTGCACATACAGATGTTTAATTGCCCATTTGGTAAAAGGTCCATAACTCTGTAACCAACAGGACTGAAAAGAATTACTAGAAAAAGTACTAAATGAAAAGAAACTGGACAGTTCCGTAATCAGGAAATTATAAAATGCAAGAACAGGCCGAGGTGCTAAAGGTTGTTGTACAGAAGGTGCGCTAGGGTGCAACAGGCGTTTAAGGTCGCTTCTTGCATGCCAGAGGCACCTTGTAATATAGAAAGGGATGGACAGGCATCTGTAAATATGGATCTCACCAATGCACATCATGTGCGACTCGATCCTACAGGGGTTCCTTTACTTACATGGGGGCTTGGCATCATGCAAATGAGGGAAAACTTTGCCTTTGGGCCAAGCAATCAATCAATTAGGATTTATAAAGCGTGGCAAATCACCCTTGAGGGTCTCAAGGCACTGGAGTGGCTAGCTGGTTCGTGATGCTCTGTTCATTTGAACACTCAGGTCTTGAGTCCTTTCCTGAATTTCCGGAATAATGCAGTGTTCATAAGGTGCAGGGGACGGTCGTTCCTGGCTTTGGCCACTAGGTAAGAGAAGGAAGGTCTCCGCTGTTGGCTTGGCGGATCTGGGAGGTGTCTGGTGGGTTGGTGGAGGGTCATTCGTTTGTTGATGTATGCTTGTTATTTGTTGCTCTGGGCTGTGTATGAGTGAGTCAGCATCTTGAACTAGAATCTCTTCTGGATCGGGAGCCAGTGAATCTTCCTGAGGTGCAGTGTGATATAGTCCATCTGGGAAGGTCAAGGATGAGTCTTGCTGCTGAGTTTTTCTATTGTCGTAGTTTCTTGAGTAGGTGTGCAGTGATTTTCTACCAAGAGAGTGTTCCCGTACTCCAGCCTGCAGGTGATGAGGGCCTGAGTTACAGGCCTTCTGGTATTGATTGGGAGCCACCTGAATATCTTATGGATCTTATGGACCATGTATACAGTGTGGAAACAGGTGGGCAAGACTTCATTTACCTGTTTCTGCATAGATGACTTGCTGTCAAAGATAATGCCGAAGTTGTAGGCTTGCTCTGTCAGGGCGGGCTAAGGGCTGAGTTCAGCAGTCCGCCAAGTGTCGTTCCTTGGCAAAGTGCTATTTCCAAAGATGAGGAGTTCCATCTTGCCCAGGTTAAGACGTGGTGGGGACATGGGTCCCTGGGTGCTCCAGAGTGTACGGAGTTCATGTAAATTGTGACTTGAGTTGTGAGAGGGCCCCAATGGGCGAGCAGGTGTTTGTATTTTGTATTTGTGGGTGTGAGTAGGCTGATGCTGTCGGCGGCAGGGGGTTGGAGTTTGAAGTTCTCGTAAATGGCTGAGATCTTGTCATGGAAGAAGTCGACCAGGGTCTCACACAGTTCTTGAGAGGGGGTGATGGTGTTTCTGGTGGCTGAGGGGTTTGAGAACTCCTTCAAGATGGCAAAGAGCTCCTTGCTGTGGTTTGTGCTGGCTTCTATGTGGTCTGTTCCTTGTTTCTCTAAGTAGGTGGTGCTGCAGGTTGAGTGCTGTTTTGAAGGTGGTATGGTCTCCTAGCTTTTTGCTAGTACCCCACTTCCTTTCTAGTTGCCGGCTGTTGCGTTTGGAGGATTTCAGCTCCACAGTGAATCCGCTGGCTCCTCTGGCTGGTACTTTGGGTTTAGCTGGCGAATGTGTCAATGCATTCCGTGAAGAAGTTCTTCGCTTCCTGTTCTGGGTCGGATGATGTGTCTGGGAAGTGGGGGTTGAGAGCTTTGTTCAACCGCTCTTCTGATATCTTTTCCATTTTCTTTGTGTGGATCCTGAAATGGTGAAGTGTACGCTGTAGCAATTGGTCTAGGTAAGCTAAGCGACATGGTTGTGCATGTAAAAATGGGGTTGATTGTGTGTCCTGCAATGTAGGTGGGGTCGGTGACATGTTGTTGGAGGTCAGTGTTGCTCATGCTTGCCAGGAGGTCGATTGTGTTGGTGTCACCGGGGTTGTCGATGTGGAAGTTAAGATCTCCCAGAAAAATGTAGTGCTTGGAGTCGATGGCGATCGGGGTGATGAGGTCAAGGATGGGGTTGCAGAAGGTGGGGCGTGGTCCTGGTGGTATGTATGTGAGGGTGCTTTTTCCGTCTGTTTAAAGTTGGAGATTGAGATTCCCCATCATCGGGCTTGGGTAGTCTGAGGAGGTTGTGCAGCAGATTGTGTCCTTGTAGATAATGGCAATTCCACCTCCGTGTTTGTTGATTCGGTCGGTTGTCATCTTGTAGCCTTCGAGTGTGATGATGGTGATGTCTAATGTGGAGGCAGGGTGCAGCCATGTTTCTGTGAGGAAGAAGACATCTTGGGTGAAAGAAGAGATCATATCCCAGATCTCCATGGCTAGTTTGCAGACAGATTGTGTGTTGAGTAGAAAACACTGGAGTTGTACTGTGGGGGTATTGATCACCTTGGAGGGCGCAGTTGTGTATGTGGTGTCTGCGGCATTGTTGATTGCTTCAGGGTTGCAGGTCAAGCAGCAGTGCTGGCAGGAGAATGGCCCTCAAGTGGTGCATGGAGATGTGTGGCAGCAGTTGATGTTGTCGATGCATCCATGGTCTAGCACTCGGAGGCCTGTGGCAGTGTTGCTGCGCATGGTGGAAGAACCAGGGTTCCTGGTGCTGGGCGTTGTCCAGGCATGGACTAGCATAGACAAGCTTGCCTATGGCACACCTTTGACATTGCCAAGCTGCAGCCTCCATTAAGTAGGTCCTGGGAGGAGGTAAGGGCGTTGGGAGGCAGTTGGAGGGGAAAATTAAAGGAGAAAACAGTGAAAAATGAGGGAAAAGCAAGGAAAATGCACACAGAAAATGGGGGAAAAGGAAGGAGAAAGCAGTGAAAAATTAGGGAAAAGCAAAGAGAAAGTAGTGGAAAATTAAGGAAAGGCAAGGGGAAAGCACTCAGAAAATGGGGAAAAGGAAAGAGAAAGCAGTGAAAAACAAGAAAAAAGCAAGGAGAAAGCACACAAAAAATGGGGCAGATGCATGAGGAAGACAGGAGCAAGAGCGATGTAGCAGCACATGGCCTCGCCCACACCATATTACGGATATTGGTGCAGAGGCAAAGAATCTGTCAGGAGGCACACCAAATTTTGTTCCAATTAGAGGTGGTGCACTATTAGTGCTCTGCCCAAAGGCACCCATGGGGAGTGAGGAACAGGTATAAGAGGGACCACTCCGGCATCCCTCTGTAGGCAATGGTAGTAATGCACTGTATTTTCCGGTAGGAGAATGCCTTTCTCCTCTTGAAAGAGAGACCAATCTGCCTGCAGTGAATGACAGAGCTGCGGTTTCAAACCATAGCCCAATCTTTCATGAATACACTCTCCCCGGTGCAGGGGTAAATGGTCAGACATTGCACGTGCACTGAGGGCAGCACATTTATTTTCACTATGGACTCCCAGGGCTGTGCCTGGCACACATACTGAAGGGTGCATCATGGTGCAAACAGAAACAGTGTTCGCGGCATGTAATTCCGGCAGGTTTATTTTACTATGCTCTAAGGATCTGGAACCCGATTCTAATCCAGATCCATGAGACTCCATCCTTTCTTTCAAAGTGGTTAATTTGTTAAAAAAAAGAATAAGTGCAGGAGATCCTACAGGGGTTGCCCAATCCTAAAGCTTTCTCCACCAAACACTTCCTTTTTCTTTAAAGCACTCTTGTAAGTTCTGTTCTGTTCCTCCTTTCTCTGTTTGATATTGTTTCCCTGTCTTTCCCTTACTCCTTCTAAATGCCATTTCCTCCCTCTCTCTTTCTCTAGGTCAAAGTCTATAGATGAAAAATAGGTCCAAGTTCCCCCTAAATGTGTATAGGTGCCGACCATCTGCAACAACTGGCACAAACAAATCATTGTTGTTCGCTCCAGCCATGAGCTCTATATTTTCTCGTCAGGCAGCACATCATCACAGTGTAACCACAAAGTTGCAGTATCTTCCTTTAAGTGATACCACCTTTCCCTTTCCCTTTATTTTGGAGCCTCGCTCCACCAGCCATCCTTTTTTTAATGCAAACCATCGCCCTTGCTGTGTATATTGGCTCCTCTCTTTTATCCGTTTCATTGACTATCTTACCCTTATTTCTAGGTCTTGTCTGAGACAGCGCATGCACTGTTGCTTATGAGATATTTTGCTGACTTAAAGACAGCTTAGAGTCTGCCAATTGCTTACAATTGGTTGGCATCTTCTTCCTCACTCATTTGCTTGCTCCTCTGTGGTAAGCATGTGCTGGCTTGACTTTGTCTTCTTGTGTTGGTCCCTCCCCGGGAGCATGACCTAAGTACTGTTTCCATGTCCCATATCCTTCCATTGCTCTCCCATTCAGAGCTACTTTCTCTCTTCTTGTGGAAGCACTCCATAATGAGCATATATGTTTGCTCCTGCTGTCCATTGGATTGCTTGACCCTACCACCCTCCTCCCACTGTCCCTCATGTTGCTTGTTCCATCCCGCCCTCCGTTGTGTTGCATGCCCGCTCCCACCCTCCTTCTGCTGTCTGTGGTGTTGCTTGCAGCTCCCACCCTTCTCTGTCTAGGCCCCAACGTGGGTTGCCCCTCCTGCTGCCTGTCATCTATCTTGGTGCCTTATCCCACCCTCCCTCATGTTCCTAGCCCCCTCCCATACTCCTTCTGCTGTTGATTGCTTCTCTTTCCATCCTCCCACCTTCTGTGTTGGCTCAAACTTGCCCTCCATAACAAAACTGCACACTGCTGTACAACATGGTTAAAAAAACATGACAAAGCTAATAGATTTCACAAAGGCGAGACCTATTGGCTTTGCCAATGCTTGTTGTACATGGTTCTGTTTCTTTGTAGCTAGGTTTGCACTATTTAAGTCACATACATCCCACTTGTAGCCATCTCTCAGATGTGCATAGAGTTGCAAATGTCGATGGAATAAGGAAGGAAGGTTTGATTTTGCATAAAATATGTGTCTGGATCACAAACTGTATGATGTGTCAGAGCACCCGACACAATTACAGTGTTTTGTTGTGGAAGTAGGTTGAAAAACGAGAGTGTTAGTAAAATTAATGCATAAAATATAAACAATGAAACAGTCTTGCTTAGGCTTTAGGAAAAAAAAGTCTTCTAGGGTGAGATAAACTGATATGCAGGTGTGAGTATAACCGATGAGATTGATTTACAACATATTACTGGTACATGTATACAAATATTTAGTGCTATATTTGGAGCTGGCAGCTGGCTGTTTTTCTAGAATTCATTTGCTCAGTCATAGTTAAAATATGGGGTTATAGGATAAATCTGACCCCCAGTACAGGAGAACTATAGGGATTATAAAGGGGGAGATACTTTGTCCATATTACCATGCTACAATATCTTACCTATTACACGCATGTTCTGACACCAGAATGCATCAGTAATATGAAAATGTTGTCACTTTTAATAACTTATTACAAGTGACTTCTAAAGTCTCAGCCAGTGGTGACTGGTGAGCTTTGAAAGTGGTGGGGTGTAATATTGGCCAGGAGTTTAGCCCATGTTTTTTCAAAATGTGCCTCACTCATACTCCTTTTCACAATTACTCTCTTTTCCCTCACGCTAACTCACATTCTCTCACTGACATATTCTCACTCGTACTTGCTCTCCCTCACTGTGACTCACACACAAGCTTACTCATTCTCATTGGTTCTCATTCTCACTTTACTAGCAAACTTACACTCACAAACTTTGGGCTCTGGTACAACTGCACTTGCTGCACCATTGATAGCTACACCCCTGGCCCACTTGCTCCCAACCTCCAATCAATCCCTCAGTCTAACACAATCCCACTCCCCCACTCCCTCTCTCATACTCACTCACACTTATTCATGCACACTCAAACCTAGATTCTCACATTCACTCTCATTGACACTCAAACATGATCACACACTCAGCTTTACTCAATCCCATTCACTCTCAATCACTCACAAACACATGCACAAAGGAAATATATTTTTTGTACTTTCCTTGCTTATTGAACTGGCAACTCGAAGACACTCTAAGAAGGAGTCCGCCCTAAAGTTTAAGTTGGTTTACACTCCAATACAAGCGCCTTTACAAATAATCAGTTAGGGGTGATATACCTCTGGCGCTGCTTAGGACTTTGATGTAAGAGTGTACACAGTGATATAGTCTTAAATTTGTTTAGGGTATATATATGTTTTGTATATGTTTTGTAGATATTGTATAGGTGATGTATATATTTTGTATATTGTATTCTATATAGAGATGAATGCAAACTAGGGTGTTTCATTGTTGTATAGTTTTTTTGTTGGTATTTCTTTTGTGCCCCACCTTGTCTATTGATACGTATGTATGTTATTGTGATTTGTGAACATAATTTTTTCTAAAAATCATTTTGAAACATCAGGGTTATTAGTTTATCCCCGTATGAAAATAAATATTGAATCGATCCCTCTCTACTTCTTCTTGTTTATACACATCTCTTGATGTCTTTTGCTCATGTATAGGAGGGTAATTTGGGCATAACCCCTGTTTTTTCCTGGCAACTCGAACCAGCAGCAGAACAGGAATCTGGTGCTGGGCATTGGACAGAAAGCCATGATTCCAAACAAGGAGTCAGATGAAGCAGCAAGGGCAGGTTTGAAAAGGGGAGATTCTCCCAAACCCTCCCCCAGCTTCCTGATAGAACTGGAAGCACAGCCACATATGAAGCTGGAAGCCTGCTAGAACCCTGGTCCTTCTGAGAGCCTGGAGACGAGGCAAAGAGAGCTAACAAGCACGCCAGCACTGCTGATGAAAACATGAAACTCAATTCAATTAAAAAAATACTTTATTTTGGACAGTCAAGTCTATCAAAGTGGCTAAAATTACAAATAACCTTAGCGTGGGAAATATGGACAACTGCTAAATTGAAAAATGTGTAGGAGCCCCACAGGAGGCAGGAGGGCTGCGGTCCTCAAGCACATGATAAGGAGCCACCCATGGTCCCAGCCGAACAAGCATGTGAGGCAGACGAGAGGCTTCCCATGCCACCCATTCCTCTTCTGCGACTTTCAAATCTGAGCTATTTCAGCCAGTAGAGTGTACTCTGTATGTAGGGGGTTCCCCAGAAATTGGAGTGTTTTCAGTTCCGTCCAAACTATAAATGAGGCCCTGTTTGTTTGATTGTCTCAAGTAGTCTACAGTGCATGGCTTGTTGAACACAACATGAGACAGATGACTCAGGGTTCCTGTGCTGACCCAAAATTTGAGTGACCACCTCCCTCCAAGTCATTACAGACACTTTTTCTAGTCCAGGACTTTTGTGTGATACTGTAAAGCATTCTGGGTGCTATAGTCTTGTTTTGTTTCCATTTCACTAATTAAACTAACACACCTCTGATTAATGATTTGTAGGTGAAAAGGTCAGGACTGGAGAGTTCCCTTAATGACCCAGAGTGGGGTTGTCACCCTGTCAAACACTCCTCTGTCCTTTTGAACTGACATGGGTGTTACCAACGTATTAGTAAAATATGTGAGATCATAACCACATACATTTAGGAAAAAGAAACAAATCGAATGTTTTGAGAAAAGTTTCAAGAAAAGGCTTTAAGGAATCAGGAGAATACAGTATTTGGAAGCAGACAAAACCTTATATAGACAAGTTCTCCGAAAGTACCATAATAATATCAAAACAGTCCGGTCTGATTTCTATACTTTGAAAATCACTGAAGCCGGTAATAGGCCGAAAGAAATTTTAAATATTGTATCAGGCTTTATGGATGCCAAAGCACGTGCTCCCCCAGTAGTACTTAACCCTGGGGATGTATGTCAGTGCAACGCGATCATTTGGATCGCGGTACTTTACGTCGTGGATTTTACAACGCAAGTCGTTACATCGACTTCCGTTGGAGGGCGCGGATTGAGGAATATTATAATTTTATATTCCAACACCAATCCACGTAACAGTAGGGAAGGTGTTGGAATATAAAATTACAATATTCCTTAACCAACAGCGCCATCCAGCGTAGGTCATAGTAACTACTTGCGTTCTAATGGCAGCGTGGTAAAGGTCGTGCGGTGTAAACACTGCGTTGTAAACAACGTTTACCACCCAATGTTAGGCCAGTAGCTAAGTGACTTTTTTGAAGAAAAAATTATCAAAATACAAACAAACTTTCAGATGCCTTCGTTTTCTCTTTGCCTAATACCTCTGTACCTCCTGTATCCAACTCAAGCAAATATGTTATGTCTTTTATATCACCGAGTCAGGAAGAATTGAAAACTCCCTTTTTGTCCTATAAATGGAGCTCTCCATTAGACCCTGAACCCCCTCAAATTTTGAGGGAAATTGCAAATGTCATTTTGTCCCGTGTATGCAACGGTGGTCAATGGCTCTCTTTGGACAGGGGCGGCTCCACTGATATGGAAAAGAGCTGGTGTTAACCCCCTTCTGAAGAAGCCCATTGCTGACAGCAAGAATTTGTCTAATTTTAGACCTATCTCCTCCCTGCAGTTGTCAAAATTTTGGAGACTGTGGTTAACAAGCAGTTGTCCGATTTTGTAGAATCGAACCACCTCCTCCATTCTTCTCAATCTGGTTTTCGCACAGGGCACAGTAGCGAAACGGCCCTGCTTGAAATGACTCAGAGACTCTACAATTGTCTTTGGATAAAGGCCAAAATGCTGCCCTTGTTCTATTAGATTTGTCAGCAGCCTTTGATACTGTCTCTCATGACATTCTTTTGCAAAGCCTGTCAAATATTGGAATCGGGGGACAGGCCTTAAAGTAGCAGCTGGAGAACAATCAATTTGGACAAAACTACATTTCTTTGAGGCTAAAACCCTGAAGTGTGGGGTAACCCCAAGGTTCTACATTGAGTTCTGCAATATCTGATTTTTACATTTCTCTGCTTGCAGCTCTGGTAGAATCATTCAACTTTACTATCATCTCCTATGCTGATGATACACAGTTGGGGCCTCATTTATGAGGTTTTGCCGTAGGGAAGTGCAGCAGGCAAAGGAAAAGGGAAGGAATGCGCCATATCTATAAGATACAGCGCATTCCTGTCCTTTTCCCCTGCACCGGCGCACAATGGGCTGCCTGCGCCAGCGCAAGCACCTTTGCACAATGGTGCAAGTGTGCCGGCCTTGCGGGGATGATTATTTTTGTACAGGAAGAGAAACCTTTCTGTACAAAAATAATCACGGTTGCGCCTCCCTTACGCTTCCCCTGGGGAGGCGTAAGCTTTTGCCACTGCCTTAGATTTACGATTTCTCGTAAATCTGGGGCAGTTTCAAAAGGCCATGTATGTTTCTGGGAACGCCCCCGATAAATATCACGCAGGCTTCTGCGCCGCGGAACGTCACAAAAAGTGACGTTCCGATGGCGCAAGGGGCCTGATAAATGAGGCCCTTCGTATTTTTCTCCAAGGGTGACACGGACATCAGCAAGAAGACGTTTTTTGACTGTATGAGAGTAGTCTTACAATGCAACCCAGACAACACTGAAATCCTTCTTTTAGGGTCTAATTCTAATTCGGGCTGGCCTGGCTCCTGGCCTAGTGACGGACCAACTACCCCTCTGCCAACACAAGTAGCTAGAAATCTAGGGGTATTCTCTGACAGAGAATTGTCTTTCAAAACCCAGATCAATTCAGTTGCCAGAAACTGTATATGCATTTTAAGGGCACTTAGAAAAGTCTTACCCCTTCTTCCTTGGGAGGCTCGTAAAACTGTAGTCCGAGCCACGATTTTTTTAAAATGGACTACGTGAATGCCTTATGCCTAGGTCTGCTTACCTGATTTGCCACTTGCAAAGTTGCAAGTAATCCAAAATACAGCAGTTCGTCTGATTTTTAACCTTCAAAAGAGTACCCGCACTTCACCTTTTCTCAACAAACTGCATTGGCTACCCTGTTAGCAAAAAGATTTCTTTCAAAAGCACAAACAGGCACATGCATCATTGTTGGCTTTTGTGATTTCTTAATTGCGATTTTTAAGGAATCGCAATTAAGAATGGCAAAAGCCTATGCATGAAGAAATCGCTGAAAAATGTGCGATTTCTTAAAATTTCTTAATCGCGACTCGCAAATTGCGAATCGCAATTAAGGAATACCTCCCCATTCAATCCTACGGGCCTAGAGGCCCATAGCAATGAATGGGAAGACTAAAGCTCATACATCAGGCCTTTTATAAAGCTATCCCCATTACCTGAACAAAAGAATTAAGGAGTACCAGCCAAACAGGAGTCTGCGGTCTAGTAAAGCACATTTGAAACTGCCCCCTCCTAGACCTGGTGGTGCTTCTTTCCTAGAACGCCCGGCCAAAATATGGAATCTCCTTCCGGTGCAGCCCATGAGCATTTCGCAAATCTTTGAAAACGTCTCTCTTTAGCCAGTAAACTCCATCTATTCCTACATGTTTTCATGTTGCAGCGCCGGGACACTCTTCTGAGTAGCTGTTACGATCTAAGTGTAACTTCATTCATTCACACATCAATATATATCCTTAAAATAATAATCCTCTGAGGATGGATACATATTTGTGTGGGGGCCCCTGGCAGGGATTTGGTGGCCTCTGGCTCTATACAACTTCCAAACACCACAACCCCCCCTCTTCACTGGCCTCTGCGCTCCGCCCCACCCAGACCCCCTCTTCCGGGGCCCCCTACCTACTGCTCCCTGCCCAGGGCCACCATGAACCTAGAGCCGCCCCTGCTTTATTCCTCTCCAGCTCCTCATGCCTACAAAAATGTTCCTGTAAAATGTTTGCAGTGTCGCATTTTTCAGAAACATGATTTTTGTTAAAGAAATGTTATTGTTTGAGAGTACCATCAGAGGGCGCTCTGGGATTATATTTCCAACCAGAGCTGACGTCTCGCCAGCCAGTCGTTACGGCAAATTCGCTGTCATGCAGAGTAAACCCAAAGTTCATGTTTGAAGCGTTTAATAGAAGTTGGTAACATCTAATTCATCAAACGTACCCCTGAAATGTAAACTCGCTCACAGTGAACAATGCAATAAATTGCAATATTGCCTAGAGGTGTTCACCCCTTTCTTTTCTTTACACGTGGTGATCCTCTTTCTTTTCTTTATGTGTTGGGTTCACCCCTTCCTTTTCTTTACACGCGGTGTTCACCGCTTCCTTTTCTGTACACGTTCATTTTCACTCTTTATTACATTTACCAGACCTGCATATTTTTCTTTCAATTATGTGGGCCATAACTTCTTTTTCTGATTCCGTTTGATAGGGTTAGCTACAACATTTTTTTCTTCTCGAAGGGGAATGTGTTAATGCAATTATCGGTATGTGTTAACACAATTAGCAATGTTAAGACACTATAATTCGCTCTCATGTCTTGCTGGGATGTGTGAAGACTCGGACGACAGGTGAGCCGCACCGCGTCCGTTTAGTCGGCGAATTCTTCAGCCCTCTAGACATGTATGGATTTCTTATTGCACATTTTTTCAGTTTCATTTTTTAAATGCGTTGATAGTTTTTTGCTCTATCACATCTGCAAGGGGGATACTCTTTCTGTACATTAACTACTTGTTATTTAACATCAGATTATCTGGTGCCACACAAGCCTCATATTGTTAGCTTGTCCATGTTTATTACACAATATAGGCTATGTGTAGAGCACGTGTTCACCCCTAAAGAATCTCTAAGTGCTATTGACATATAACAGATGTTTATTGTAACCCATCTCAAAGCATGGGACTCATTTTATCGACTCCGCAGTGGCATACCTTCCTACAAATCAATGGCTCGTGTAATATATGTCTCCTTTTTTTCAGTGCACACCTCATAGACATTTGATTCTCTGCTCAAGGGTTTTGAACCATATTGCTACACTGTTTCCAGTTTGTCTAACAGCACAAACCTTTCCATATGGGAACCAATATTACATTCCAGTTGTTCTCCCAGAGGCTTCGGGGCACGGGGAAGGGAGATGGCCTGATTAGTGTGTAAAAGGCTGCTTTAATCAAAAGTCCTCAAACTTTTTTTTTATTTCAGTAATTTTTATTGAAAATTATATTTACATGGTGCAGAGGATAAACATGGGAGATAGCTGAAAAAACACAGACAAAAGAAAACAGGGAAAAGGCGCGGGGGGGGGGGGGGGGTAGCTAAGTGTTGGCTCGCGGCTATTTGTCCATTATTCACAGTCACTCATGTTCCTTCCGGCTTTCCCCCATTCCCCCCTTTGGACTGTCTGATTGTCTTTTCGCACCACTGGTGGCGTGGAGAGAGAGAGATATAGAGATATAGAGAGTATAGAGGGTAGAGAAGCACAGGGTGTTTCAGGATAGGCGGTCTGTGTAGAGCTGCGGTGTCTGGGTTCCCTAGCGTTCAGGGTGGCTTGTGTGAGGACAGGTAGTTGTCCAGCGAGAGCCACATTTCGCTTTTCTTTCGTGAGTTCGGTAAGCTGTTGGTCGTTATGGTGTCAGCTCCCCGCAGGAATATGACCCAATTGAACCAGGCTTTAAAGGTGGCTTTCGCTGTGTCTTTCCAACCTGGAATAATGCCTGCACAGCTAAATAAACTAGATTGGCTGATTCCCCATTCGACCTTGTGTATTCCCCCACCCCTTGACCTTTTGGTTGTTAAGTTATCTCATGTGTTCCATTTTGTTGTTGTACTTATATTTACGACACTTTGTACAGCACTCTGATATCCTTATGGGTCATGTTCGCGATTTATACAACTTTTCGAATAAATAAATAAAAATAAATAAATAAATACTATCGCCATTACCAACTCCCCCACTGGTAAGCCTCCCAGTTCTCCCTTTTATGTCACTTTACAAAGACCCATCCCATTCCCTTTCGTCTCTGTCCCTACCCTTTCACACAGATCTTCGTCCTCTACATATTTTCTGAGCATCGCAGCTCAGCACTGGGTCCCACCTCTTCCTCCCCTAGTGCTCGTCAGCCCAGGTGCCCAACCCTTCCATCACATCCTGCCTGCCCATAACCATGTCACCCCTCTCACATTTAATCTATTGTCAGCTTTAAACCTACTCCCACCAGCGGCAACACAAGTTCCACAGAGTCTAACCAAAGCTGTCTAACCTTTGCAACCAGCGGCAACACAAGTTTTACAGACTCTAACCAAAGCTGTCTAACATTTGCAACCAGCGACAACAAACGTTCTACAGACTCTAACCAAAGCTGTCTAAAACTTTGCAAACAACGCAGCACCTCCAAGCCACCCTTACAAGGGAAGGAGGGCTGGTGGAAATGCAGTCTTGTGCTGTGACCTCAGCGATGTGGGTCCGCCGCAGCGTAGGTATTGCTCAGGGCATGTTGTGCGCCACCTACAAGTGCTAGGACTGGGCCTGACACGACCCTTGGCCTCCTCCGCTCTCCGTCCCTCCTTCTCCTCACCTGGACACAGACACTGAGGCTCAATCCACCGAATCTGTGACTCAGCCAGCAGGAGCCTCAGCCAGGCTGGATTTCACACTCCTGGGTACAGCAGATGCACCGAGTTCACTGCAGAAACTCCTGATGCAGGTGTTGTGACTGGACCCTCTCAGGCATGAAGTTGCAGCGCTACCCCCACATAGGTTTGGCGCTGCTCAGGGGCATCACCCTCTACAGTGTCCGGGCAGGAGCATCACCTCCTGCCTATGATGTAGAGAGGCGTGTCTCACCATCATCAATATACTCCCTGCACCCTGGTGTAGTGGTGGCATGTGTTATGTAATGCAGACCTCCCCACGTCGGCGCACAGGAGTGCCTCCAGCGATCACAGCTCCAAGGGCTGCCAGGCGGTCTTCTCACACAGGTCAGCAATGTGTCCCCATACAACAACTCACACAGCCATTCACTCACCCATACAACTACTCACACATCCACTCACACACCCACACAACCACTTACATACCCACTCACACATCCATACAATTCACACAAGCACTCACATATCCGCTCACAAAACTGTTATTATTTTGTAATAAATAATAAATAAATCAAAACAACAATAGATCAGAACCACACAACCTTTCTTGACATATATGCAAGTAATCTTAAATGTCCATGTTATTCCAGTTGAACCAATTAATGCTAAAGAAGTCAACTGTCCCAAAAGATGATTTATAATTTCTTTTATTTTCAATCAAAAGCCTTCAGCCAACGTGTTTCGTCCTAATCTACTAGAACTTCTTCAGGGCTGAAATTTATAGAAAAAAGAACACATAAAAACCTCACATATAACAGGGCTTACAAAGTAAACAATATATCATATATTAAGTGTACAAGTGTAGGAATTATGGTTATATGTGGACATTTGTCTTTTAATGAAGTTAATGTGTATATGTGGATATATCATGTAACTTTTAAATGTTGTAATTAGATGTTGTATGTATTGTAAGTATTGTAATATGTGAGGTTTTTATGTGTTCTTTTTTCTCTAAATTTCAGCCCTGAAGAAGTCCTAGTGGATTAGGACGAAACGCGTTGGCTGAAGGCTTTTGATTGAAAATAAATGAAATTATAAATCATCTGCTTGGACAATTGACTTCTCTCGCATTAATTGGTCAACTGGAATAACAAGGATATTTAAGAATGTTTGCATATATGTTAAGAAAGGTGGTGTGGTTCTGATCTATTTTTGTTTTGACTGTTTCCTGTTTTAAGGTAGCGCCCTTGGGCAGGGGGTGCTTTCGTAACATGCACACAGATTCATATAATTGTTGTAAACACATTGGTATAACTTTCTAAACGGTTGCTGCGTTAGTGTTCTATACCCAACTGTCCACTTTTGTGTAAATAATAAATAAATGTCAACATTTTTTTAGGTGGGATTTAAAAAATAAAAAAAATAAAAAATGTTTTTTATCTATTTAATATACTTACACTAATTAAACATGTAACTATTAATATTTGAACATTTAGTTCAAAATGTAAGTTATAGTGTTGTGGTATTTTTATTTTGTTCTACAATTAAAATTAATATATGAAATGAATGTGGATTAACATTTAACAATAACATATTTAAACTTTTTTTTCACTTTGAGAAACTCTCATAATTTCACTAACTTTCACCACATGGAGAGCTCCACTCTGGTTTCAGAAGTCCCTGATAAGTGAACGGAACAGAAAATACAGTCATACAGCTACTACTAATTGTACACTATCTCAGTTTCAATGGGTGGAGACATTTAAGTCTTTAGTTGATGAACAGCCAAAAGTAGTAAAGGCTACGGGGCATATTTATCAATCAGTTCCGTTGCCCTTGCGCTACGCAAGGGTGACATAACGACTAAGTTAGATTTATCAAGCCAGGCAGTGGCACAGTGCGTGTCCCTGCATGGCTTGATAAATCTAGAGTAACACAAAGCAGCGGAAACCACTGCGTTGCGTTTCTCTGCCCCAGGGAGGCGTTCCATGGGTGGAGCTAGGTTGGTCCCAAGCATTCACATATGAATTTTGACACATTCAGAGATTTACATTAGTGGGCGAACTGGGAGTGCGTCAAAATGCTACGCCTCCCCAGGTGAGACGTAATGGACATTCAGCAGCACACATAGTAAAAGGAAAATGCCTCAAAGGATTGTTTTTGTGCAGGAAGGTGCCCCTTTCTGCACAAAAACAATCCTGGCTGCAAACGCAGGCACCATTGCTCCAGAGCAAGGATAGATCAAGAATGGCTAGTATAAGGTAAACCAGAGCGCATTCCTACTATTTCATCGGTGCAGCGTAGCAAGGTGGCCTGCTGTACTGTGTGAAAAAATTATAAATATGCCCCTTCATTTATATATATTCATATACTCATGTGTCAATATTCCTTTGTGACTAGCCCACCTCCCCCCAAAATTGATCAAGGGTCACTAAAGAGCAAGAATGTGGCATAAATCGCGAGTATGAAGGTGACTGGGGAAAGTTTGGTTCAACCCCTTCCATGCGGCCGCGATTCTGCGCCTGTGCGGCAGAATCGCGAGTGGACAGGTTTATGACGGCCCCCAGCCGTCATCAGCACACGAGCACCGTAGTGCATGACGGCTGGGGGCCGTCATCAGCATGCAAGGGGTTAAGGAGAGGTTTGGTGATGACAGAGAGAGCTTCTGAGGCAGGATAACAGTAAGGAGGAATAGAAAGTCCCAGGAGAAATTTACTTCTGAACAACTTTTAGGGAGTGTGGTGGGAGCTGCTAGGATAGATATTTGTAGAAAAGAAGACAGACAGACATGTAGTAGAGGAGCAGCTACAATGTAAGAAAGTGAACAGACAGGTCATAATAAATAAGCTGTGACATCAGGAAATGGGTTCTCATAAGCATGGAAGGTCACAGGGACAAACAAGACTACATGCATTAAGGCCAACAGCATGAGTGACCTAGTTGAGAGTTGTGCAGTATTTCCGGGTACTGCATATACTGCAATTAAGAGTTTGGTAGCAAACACTGCATTGTGCGATAAGCACTAACATCTGCATAATCTTTCCTATTATCAGGGCAAACTCATAACTATGAGTTATTAATCAGACCCGAAATTCTGATAAATTCTGAGGGGCTTATTTACAATGAGCCTGCGCAGCCAATGCATGAAAGTTTTGGATGCATTGTTGGCGCCATCAATGCTCCATATTTACAAGGTGATGTATCTTTGAGGATGCGTCACTTTTTGTCGGCCTGCGCTTTTTCCTCCTTCGGAATTGCCGTTTTGCTTTACTTTTAATATATGCAATGCAGGCGTTCTGTCCGAAAATCCCCTGTAAAACTGACACAGTGGAGTTCATGACATTTTTTCTATAATGACGCATTGTCGGGAAGAGGGCTGCTGAGCTTGAGATGCAACAAATTCCCAAAGTCTCAAAAACCAAGGCGCAGGAATGACACATTGGCTGTTTCAGAGGAATTGACCAGCTGAAGTGACTTGAAACTGCAATCAAGTCACATCCCCTCAAGAGGTAAGTGCACACATAAGGTAGTAAGCACAGTGAATTATAAATTACATTCCATTGATGCCTTATGTCACACAAATGTGGGCATGGTGAGTATACATAAGTACACTACGCCCACTTGTATGCGTGGCATACAGGGCCAATGTAATAGAGTACAAGGTGAGTTTTTCACCTTTTCACACTCTATTACATTTGTCCTATACAGTAGGCTACTTGTGTCAGTATTAACTGACTTATCGCCCCTGTTTTTTGATGGATTGCTGTAGTTGAGTCAGTTTTATGACCAACTACAGCAATGCACCACTTTTGGGCCGGATGCATTGCGGCAGCTTTCCCATGTAAACATCAGAATTTCGGACGCATTAATGAATCCTTGCGCCATGGAGCACCTTATTGTAAATACAGCGCATCCATGACGTCATAAGGATTTCTGATGCAGGTGCAAGTGATTTTGATACATTGTTGCAATCCTGCAAAAATGTGTCATTTCCTATAAATGAGGCACAGAGTGAGCAGATTTGCAATTCATGGGGTGCGGTTATATTGGCCCAAACACAGGGACTTTAACCCGTTAACCGCGGCGGTAATTCCGCCGCGGTGCGGGCGTTGGCCGACGGCAGCACTGGGGAGGTAGTGCTGCCGTCGGCCAATGGCAGCAAGGAAAGGGTTAAAACTAGTGAGGCAATGAAGAATGTAAAGGAGTCAGGGCAGGACACTTACTAGGGCTCCACATTTTTAAAGTCTATAGATAAAAACCTTCCCTACATTGGAATTGTGGCCACTAAGCAGCCTACAGTTGTTCACAAAGAATCGAAAAAATATGAGCGAGTGAATTTGGGGACTTATTGAAGTTGCTACACAGGGACATCAGGACCCATATTAATTAAAGGGCACACATTCCCTGTTTGCACCAGGGTGCACCTTTAAACAGATATGATGGCGGAAACATGGAAAGTGTGGCCTATTGTGATGCATGTGTTGTGCTGCCCTCAAGACAGCCGCAAACTTGTGCTGCTCTCAAGGCAGCGCGTTCAAGTGAAATACTGTTTAAAAGCCGCTCCCTGTTTCACAGTGCAGGCCTTAATCCACCTCCACTTTGAAGAGGGATTCGAGATGTATTTGTAGGAGGGTTCAATGAGTGTCTGCACCTGCTTGCAGGGGGACACTGGGTGATCCATTGGACCTACCCTTGCACACCTCAAGAGGGCTGCCCTCAGGGGCGCACTGTCATTCCACCTTTTTGTGCTGTACTTTAAGTGTGCCTCCTAAGCGCATGTTTGCCTCTGCACCCATGTTGGTAATACGGTGAAGGTACAGAATCAAGGTGATTCCCTTATTTGCATGGGGGCTTGCTAACACCCTCTCATGATAGCACTGGCTCCGTATGTACACCAGCCCTTTCAGTATTTCAGAAGGGGACCCACACGTGTCTGCAACCCCTTCTGTAATACCAAAGTGCCCCGAGGGTTCACAAAGAGGGCGCATATGCCTGGTGTGGCCCTGGGGTGCTTTCTGTAATACTGTAAGAAGGGATCTGGCTGGGAGCCCAAAAGTGCCCATAACTATTGACACATGGATGGCATAATTTAGTGTTCATGACAGCATACCTACTAGAAAATGGCCTGAATGTAGGGTAGAATTGTTTAATTATCTTGACTTGATATGGAAGGCCAAATTAGTTTCAGGTTTTTGGATTGGCTTCATTATGTTGAACAGAGCTGAGAAACAAAGGGGCTAGAGCTTAATAAGTCTTGGGCAGATAAGTTGTGGTTGCAAAGTAATAACACTTACTAGCCCTGTCTCATCCATGCACATTCCAGTTGCCTACCACTGCCTTACACCCTTTCCATGCATTCCCCCACCCTGAGGGACGAATGTGAGTTTAACCAAAAATGAAAGCATAGGAACATGTTGGAACTTTAGCGATTGGCGATAATTCCATTCCCCAGTTAACTTTACCAGGGCTGGGCTGAGCAACCAAAAATCACAAACCAGCTCTGCTATCTTCATTCCTCACACAACCTCCTTCCATCGATATATTTGCCTTCTCTCCTTAGCTCCTCTCACTCTTCTCACTCAAATAGCTTTCTCTCTCTGTCCGCTTTCACTCTACCTTCCCTCACCCTCCCTTCCTTTCTCTGTCTTGTAGCCAGTTAATCTTGATGAGCTGTGGCAAGTGACAGAGGCACCTCCAGAGATTAAAGCCCATCAGAGAAGTGCCCCGTAGAATGAACAATCACTGGCAAAGCCAATAGGTCTCTCCTATTAAGAGCCATTGGCTTTGCCAGTATGATTTAGGAATGTTGTACACCAGAGTGGCTGCTGTTCAGCATGGCTAAAAGGTAGTGGTGTAAAAAAGAGTGGTTTGGAGTGGAATATCATAAAGTGGAGTAGAGTAGAGTGGTATGGAGTGGCGTACAGTACAGTTGAGAAGTGTGGAGAGGCTTGGAGTGGATTGTCACAGATTAGGGTTTAGTGTTGTGGAGTGTCATGGAGGCAGAAAAGTGTAGTAGAATGGATGGGTATAGAGTTGATTGGAGTAGAGTGGAGTACAGTGTCAGAGATGAGTAAAGTGTTGTAGAGTGGAGTGGCATAGAGTGTCGTGGTGTGGAGTGGAGTGGCATAGAGAGTGTTGCATAGAGTGGAGTAGAGTGTTGTAGAGCAGTGTTTCCCAAACTGTGGTGCGGGCACCCCCAGGGTGCCGTGACACATTCCCAGGGGGTCCGCAAGCAACAGTTTTAAAAGCACTTCAATAATAATCTGTAGTTTTCGGGCAATCCAGTGGTTAATGTACCTGATGGAGAGAGATGCATGTTTTGTTCAGTAGCAGGTTTGACTCATCTAAGGTAGCACAACGGGTTAATATGCCTGCTGCAAAGAATGTGTACCATGTATTTAAAAAAATAAAAACAGCAGTTTATATGCATATCCCAGTGGGTTACTGCTTTTGTCACAATGTTTCTTTTGTTATTTTGCGGTTTATGAGTTACAAACATAACCTAGCAACTGAAGCTATGACCTGCCATCAAACAGCTGCATGCAAACTGCATGGTACAAGTTAGCATGCTATCTTTTTTTCCAAGTCTTTCATAATCTTCATTTTGCCAAAAAGGTTTGTTTGAGTAGAATTACAGTTATAATTAAACTCAAATCTAACCCCTATGTTACATTCTGTGTCAAGATTTTGTGCTTCTCCAGGCCAATCACTCTTAAAAAATGCTCACCAGTATGGATGACATGTGAATCCTACATCTTGAAGTCCCATTTGCTTTATATAACATAAAATTTTCTATACACCGATTTACACACGTACGATTCATTGTCTCAGTATGTGTGGGATGTAAAGTGCTCTGACACCCTACACTTGTATGAGAGATGCTATAAAACAAATTAAATACATGTGACAGAGGGGCTATTGAGAGAAGAGAGGCACTGTTGGAGAGTGATAGTGAGGGATTCACAAAAGAACCCTAAAAAGATTGTTGTATTGGTGCATAGTAAGGTCGTCATTTACTATGCTTTAAAAGCAAATTCAATTCAACATATAATGACAAATGTGTTGCAGAATGCACCATTTCCCACAAATTTCCTTGGTGGGAGAGCCCCCCAAAGTTTGCTTTGCAGTGGCCAGGCTCACTCACTGCACTTAGTACTGGGACTGGTCTGACAACATTTGCCAGGGCGGCTTTGGGTTTCCAGTCTGGCCCTGGCAGGAGCCTCATACTGCGAAATAGAACCAAAAACTAAAAAGTTAGTTGCCGAAATGCAGCACTAACCATCCCATCAAAAGATTTCGATTTTGCTAATTCTTTCTATATAAAATATTAAAATCTTTAGTGATTCGAGTATTTGTTTGGTGTGCACAAGTGTGTGTTTACTTTTTTCAAACTACTTTATTAATGTTTGAAATTTAAACCGTACAAATTGTTTGGGGGTCCTTGGCTTCCAATAGTGACTCAATAGGGGTCCTTAGGAGTCAAAAGTTTGGGAACCACTGTTGTAGAGTATAGTGGCGTATAGCAGAGTAGATTGTCATAGAGTGGAGTGGCGTGGAGTGTTGTAGAGTTGAGTGGCATTGAGGGGCGAGGCATAGAGTGTCATAGAGTGGAAAGGCATCGAGTGTCAGAGTGGAGTGGCATACAGTGGAGTGGAGTAGACTGAAGTAGTGTGCCATAGATTAGAGTAAAGTAGCATGGAGTGGTATAGAGGGAGTTGCGTGGAGCATCATAGAGTGGAGTAGTGTTGTAGAATGGCATAGAGAGGAGTAGAGTGCTGTACAGTGCAATGGCATAGGGTGGAGTGGAGTGTCAGAGGAGCCGAGCTTAATGGGATAGAGCATCCTAGAGTGGAGCATTGTGGAGTGGAGTGTTGCAGAGTAGTATAGTAGATTGGAGTAGGGTGACCTATAGTGAAGTGACATAAAGTACAGTGGTGCAGAGTAGATAAACGTAGAGTACAATGGCATAGGGTGGAGTGGAGTTTCAGAGGAGCCAAGCTTAATGGAATAGAGCATCCTAGAGTGGAGCATTGTGGAGTGGAGTGTTGCAGAGTAGTATAGTAGATTGGAGTAGGGTGACCTATAGTGAAGTGACATAAAGTACAGTGGTGCAGAGTAGATGAACCTAGAGTGCAACGGCATAGGGTGGAGTGGAGTGTCAGAGGAGCCGAGCTTAATGGGATAGAGCATCCTAGAGTGGAGCATTGTGGAGTGGAGTGTTGCAGAGTAGTATAGTAGATTGGAGTAGGGTGACCTATAGTGAAGTGGCATAAAGTACAGTGGTGCAGAGTAGAAGAACGTAGAGTGCAATGGCATAGCGTGCATTAATTTTGAGTAAAGTGGTATAGAGTGCATTGGTTTAGAGTGCAGTGACGTAGAGAGCAGTGGCATAGAGCAGATCAGTTCAGAGTAGATTGAAGTGGCGTAGAGCACAATGGCATAGAGTTGAGTGGCGCAGAGTGAAGTAGGGTGGCATAGAGTAGAGTAGAGCAGGGTACAATTGAATAGTGCTAGGCAGAGTGCAGAGGCGTAGAGTAGAGTTGTGTAGAGTAGAGTAGAGCGGCATAGAGTGCAATGGCATAGAGTGGAGTGATGCAAAGTGTAGTGGCGTAGAGTGCAGTAGGTTAGAGTGCAGTAGAGTGGAGTGGAATGATGCAGGGGTGTAGAGTGCAGGGGCATAGAGAGGTGAAGAGTAGATTAGTGCAGAGAGCAGTGACATAGAGCAGTGACATAGAGTACAGTGGTGCACAGTAGAATGGAGTGGAGTAGAGCGCAGTGATGTAAAGTGCAATGGTGTTGAGTGTCATACTGTGCAGTGGCATAGAGTAGAAAGTTGTAGAGTATAGTGGTGTAAAATGCAGTAGTGCAAAGTAGTTGGCGCAGGTGCAGCGGTGTAGGGTGCAGTGGTTTTGAGTAAAGGAGTGTAAAGTGCACTGGCATAGAATGAAGTGCTTTAAAGTATAGTGGCATAGCATAGACTGCAGAGGTGTTGAGTGGCACAGCCTGTAGTGCAGTGACATAGAATGGAGTAGAGTGGCATAGATTGTTTCAGAGTAGAGTGGAGTGGTGCAGGGTAGAGTATAGTAGCATGGGGTAGAATACAGTGCCATAGAGTAGTGGCGTAGAGGGCAGTGGCGTAGAGTGGTGTAGAGTAAATAGCGCAGCGTTAATTGCAGTGGCATAGAGTGGAGTGCCACAGAGTGGTGTAGAGTGCAGTGGCATAGAGTGCAGTAGCGTAGAACGTTTCACAGTAGAGTGGAGTGGTGCAGGGCAGAGTGGAGTGGTGCAGGGTAGAGTGGAGTGGTGCAGGGTAGAGTGGAGTGGTATAGAGTAGTGGCGTAGAGTGCATTGCCGTAGAATGCAGTGTTGCAGAGTGGAGTGCCATAGAGTGGAATGGCGCAAAGTAGAGTGGCGTAAAGTGCAGTGGCATAGAGTGCAGGGGCTTAGATTATATTGTTTCTGAGTAGAGTAAAGTGACACAGAGTGGGGTTGTGCACAGCTGAGTGAAGTGGTGCACGAAAGAGTGGAGTGGTATGGAATAGTGGCATAACCTGCATTTGCGCAGAGTGCAGGGTTGCAAAGTGGAATGGCGCGGAGTGGATTGGTGCAGAGTGGAGTGGCCTATACTGGAGTGGAGTAGAGTGAGGTGGCGAAGAGTGCAGTGGTGCATAGTGGAGTGCACTGGCATAGACTACAGAGGGTTAAATAAAAAAAATAAAAAATCCAAATGTTTGTTGAAGTTATGTGTGCAGCCAGGTACCATTTCCTGATCATAGGTGTTAATAAACATTTAAAATGCCAACTATTTAACTTTAATTTAGTTTTCATTCAGTTGCCGTGTAGAAGCGTTGCAAGATTTTTCTGTAGTTCAGAATTCTTTTTGTTTATAGAGAGGTTTTGTTTCCGAAGGTGTTGACCGCATGATACCATTGATGGAATCTAGACAAGTCGTAAGAGTGGCTTATGCGAGTCTTTACTAGTTGGCAAGTGAAGATTGGGTTTCCCCTAAACCACGAGTGATCCATCGGTTGAATTACCACCATGTGGTTTAATGAATACACCATTAGTAGAGATATGCAATTTCTTCAGTCTAGATGATTTTCAATATTGATACTTTTTTGTCCACTATATGCCATTTATGATATGCGACATGCGACTTACAACAATACAAAGGGAATACCCAGCACATACTAGACATTTGGATGGCTTATTGATTGATTGATATTAATCTTTATTCAATTACACATGATAATCAGAAAAGATAAAAACACACATTAAAAAGAAACATATAAACCATTAAAAATAACTTTATTAAACACTGACCAGATCGATTTGACCAGTTAAAAAATCATGAACATTTAAAAACCTCATTCGCCCAGACAGTTTGAGGCCGTTGGCCGCTCGAGCCAGCAGCACGTCATTGTCGGCATAAAGAAAAGACGGGACCCTACTAGTCTTACAGCCTGATTCATCATTCTCCCGTTTTGCGAGCCCCTAATAGCGATTCATAACGAATCGCTATTAAGGACTTGCAAAACGGGATTCATGTAGGAATTGCAATAATTATTGCGATTCCTACATATTCCTTATTTGCGATTAGCAATTAGCTAATCGCAAATAAGGATGCGATTTCAAGGGTGCAGGGGTGTCCAAAGGACACCCTGTAGCGCCCCTGAAATGTAATCTACATTGGTGTTGCGCACACACATGTCCAAAGGACATGTGTGTGTGTAACATGCAACTTAGAAAAATGCATTTAAATGCATTTTTCTAAGTTTTTGCTATTTACCGAGAGGTCTGACCTCTCGGTAAATAGCGGCCCAAAATTGCCATTTCGCAATTTTAAAATGCTTCATGAATTGCATTTAAGGAATCTCAAATAGAGATTCCTTAAATTCAATTCTTCGCAAATGTGCGAATTCTTAAATAGCGAAATTTGCATTTGGGATGATGAATCCCAAATGCAAAAATTGCACTCGCAAAAGGCAAGATTCTGAGAATCTTGCCTTTTGCGAGTGCAATTTAGCTTGATGAATCAGGCGGTTAATTCTCTGTAGATCTTCTCCAATTTCACTCAAGCAAATGTTCAGGTTGTTAATATATAATAAGAATACCAGTGGGGCCAGCACGCATCCCTGCTTGACCCCACGCGGTAGGCTAAAGGATTCAAATGTTTCCCCCTCTGTGCCATTTGTAACACGTGCATTTATGTCCATATGCAGAGCTCTAAGGAAGTTAATAAAGTCAGCAGACAGACCCATCTCTCCAAGGATGTCCCAGAGCTTGGACATGTTCACCCTGTCGAAAGCGCTGCTGAGATCCATAAATGCAAGGAAGATGGATCCCTGCTTCGCCACGACGTACTTCCCAGTAATGAGATTTAGGTTCAGAAACTGTTCAACAGTGCCCATCCCTTCCCTGAAACCATATTGGACCGGGCAGATGATGTATTATTCATGAGCCCAGTCTTCAACGCGCTGGAGGACAATACACCCTACCACTTTTACTACTGAATGTAGCAGGGAAATTGGTTTATAACAAGCCGGGTCCTGCCGGTTCCTCTTCTTAAAAATGGGCACTATAGTAGCAGATTTCCAAATCGGCGGGAGACCTAGTTGGGATACAGCCTTAAGAACGTTAACCAGGACTGTAGCCAAGAGATGTGGTTCGTCCTTGCGAAGGTCCACGGGTATACCATTAGGTCTCGGGGCTTTGTTGGAAGGGTAACCCATGACTGCCTTATATACCTCATCAACTCAAACCTAATCTCCAAGGGGTACATATTATCCCCATCACCCTGGGAAGGAGCAAGGTATTTATCCAGCGCATACACCTTTTGATAATGTGTAACCCATGAAGCTGAAGGAATTGAGGAGCCTATGTCATCTTGAGCGGCCACATTAGTTTGCCTTCCGTTGACCACAGCCCAGAAACCCCTGGAGTCTGTAGCGGAGCCAAGAAGCTTCTTTGAGCTCCGCCTTCCTCGGCCCCAGGGCTATTTTATACGCCATCCTGGCCTCCTTAATCTTATGTTTATTATGGGGCACAGTGTTTAGGACCTCCCGCTAATAATTTCCAGCGGACCTACATGTTTTGTTAAACCAGCCCGGCTTGGCGCACCTGAGTTTACTTGCCAAATCTCTTATGGTAGTAAAAATAGATTTTTTTTAGCTGGTCATAGGCTGCCACCACTAGGGGGGTGATGTTTCCAAAGCTAACAGGGGCTCCAAGATGATGGCAATAACCTGTGTCACCACATGTTTATTCACTTTGGCCATTGGGAGATTACGCCACTTTACCCTCAAACCCTTGTCCTTGGTGGTTAGGCCAAAGAGGCCAGGGTTACAGCTGGGCCAACGTTAACATTTAAAACTATTTCTATGGGGTTATGGCCACTGAAGGTGGTTTCATTAACCACTCTGGGGCCAAACCAGACTATTGAGAGAATGTGAAATAACAATATAGTCTTTAATGGTCCCCTTTCCCCAGCCCACAAAAGTGGGCAGTTCCCTGGACAGAGCAGAACCCCCAGGCATCGAGTTTCTTAACCCAGCCCAACCGAGAACCTCTGACAGCTTCCGGCCCCTTTGATCCGAATTGGGGTAACTTATCTCAAGGTCTTTTAGCACAAATGGATTTCCTTCGGGCATATGTGGCCCAGCTTAGCGCTAAAGGCCCTGCTTATAATTATGCTAAAGGATTTAAGATGAGCATATGATATAAACTCAAGACGCGATACTACTTCAAAAAGCACCTTGAGCTGGCACCCAAGATCCCCAATCGAGTTATAAAAATTCACAAGGAAAAAATTAAGTGCATACACCCAGGGGATCTGCATGCAACTATGTTTGGCGGGGATTGGGTAAACTCTCAGATCAGCAGGAAATTTTATTACGGTGATTAAGCCCCCGCATGGCCATCTGCCAAGGGAATGAGTTGCTAGCACACTAAAGCTTGTATAGCCACCTCGACCAAGCGGGTCAAGAGCCCAAGTCTCCTGTAACATAATGATATCAAATTCAGAAGTAAAATTGAGACTATTAGGATTGCTTCGAATTTTTAATGGGCATCCTGAAGCGCCTGATGGTGTTGGCTCTAAAAGTAGTAAATTAGGGAGACCCATCTCTTAGCTTGGACAGTTGATCCCGGGAGAAGCTGGAACCTGTAGTCAATAATTTTCATCCATAGTGCTTATAGGGTCAAATCTGTTACTCACGGGGATCGCCGTTTGTTTAGAGGAGAGGGATGGAAGCCTAAGGGAGCGGTGGACCAAACTATCCGTGGGAAGGGGGTGGTCCTGCAAACATCAATAGAAGAAACCCAACAGGAGGATGTTAATGCAGGCTTCCCTAATGGTTGATAATACAGAACTGTGGAGTAAGCGCTTAGCCAAGCCAGGCGACCGGCAGTTGATTACAAGACAATCTCCCTATAAGGACTTATGCATTGGTCCCACCCACTCTGCCCTCCTGACAGACAAAATATCTTCATAATCAGTATAGTTAAAGTCAACATTATTGGCCAGCCAATACCAAACTTTGTTTTTCAGTTGGCTAAAATTTTAAGTCAGTATCGTTTTGGCTTGGGACCCCAGCCAAGACGGCAGTGTAAGGACAACAGTTCGGCGGCAGATTGAGAAGTGGGAGTTGTACTCCTGACTTAACAAGCCTGCCCACCAGCTCTGCATGAACTAATTGGCCTACATGAGTCTCTTGATGTCTGTTTTCTAACCCTGGGCGTAGTGTGCGGAGTGGGGCTACGCGGAGCTACGCGAAGTGGGCACAAAACTACGCCCACCCGCGCACTCCGCGTAGCCCCACTACGCGCTGCCCGCCTCCCTCCCGCCCTCCCTAAATACTGCAATAAATGTCTAGAAAGCTTTTAAAAACACTTACCTTGTCCGCCGCGTCCCCGGGGCTCCCTCTCGCCGTCCCTGGATTCGCGCCGTCATTTCGAATACTAATGCGCATGTGCGGGCGCCCGCGCATGCGCATTAGTATTCGAAATGGCGGCGCGAATCCAGGGACGGCGAGAGGGAGCCCCGGGGACGCGGCGGACAAGGTAAGTGTTTTTAAAAGCTTTCTAGCCTTTATTGAAGTATTTAGGGAGGGCGGGAGGGAGGCGGGTGGCGGCCGGCTACGCACCGTCTGCGGAGCGTGCGTAGTGCCGCCTGGCTACGCCCGCTACGCAAAATGCGTAGGAGACGGCACTACGCACACTCCGTGCACGGAGCGTAGCTGGCCGCCCACCCCTACTGTTTTCCTGACCAGGTAAGGCTCGCGAATCAGCCCCTGCACCCCTCCCAACCGAGGAGCAAACTGAGATCATACCATCCTTAAGTGGATCAAGCCCAGCAGCTAGCTTTGATAAGGCTGACTCTAGTACGGATATTCTTTCAAGTAGAGGGGCAATACTCATTTGGATCGTATCTTTGAGGTTGCCAAGCAAATCTGTCCAGTCTAAGGCAGCAAGATTCAGGGGATTTGAGCTATTAGATCCGGGCTGAGAAGCAGGATGGCTGGTAGACATGTTCAAAGGTCCCTTGGGCCCCCTCAGCTTCGGTGGTTGCTTGGTTTGCCTCTTCCTTTTAGGCTGGGATGAGCTTAGGCTATTAGTTCGAATTTACGAAATGGTGTTGTGATTGGGTAGAGCCGCAGAGAATGGATGACGAGGACTTTTGTGAGGCTGGGGTACTGCACAATCCTGTGGGGCAGGCTGCGAGGGCTGCATTACCGGTCCCTCTGTTGTAAATATTTAATTTACTATCATAATTTCTATGCAGGTAAGTACTAATTCAATAATAACTCAATCGGAAAGAAGGAGGCAGAGTCCGTGGTGTTAGAGTTTCTTAGGGGTTTTATTCCTTAAAAAGGAATGGTCATGACTTGGCTATCATGTTCCCGCAACCACACAGGGTTCAGGAAGGGATAGAAGAGTGCGCACCACATTTTATTGACAGTACATAGCTTATATACTTAATTCATTGTCATAGAGAAACGTATGGTAGGCGTAACAGCTGAGAGAAGACAAGATAACAGCATCCACGTGTTAGCAATACGTAATCAGAAGGCGTGAACTAGGCGTGAATTAGAGAGGTGTGTGCTAGAAACGTCACCAGGTAGGTGTCACAGAAGGGGTGGCACTAACAGAAATGTTGCAATGTCAGCAGAAATCGGAAACCTGGATGCGCGCGCAGCTGCATGACGTGTGGTTGACGTGAAACGGGAGGGTGCAGGAAACTTGACATTTACACGGACGCAAAGAGACAGAATCCTGGCATGTCAGATCGACTTGTACTTCTATCATATCTGATATCTGATGTTTGGGAACCATACTATCTGGAGGGAAAGGTCTCTGGGGCAGAAGCTATTCTATACTGACTGTGAGTGCGTGTATAAGCGTCTGAGTGTCTGCATGAGAAGCGTGGGGGCATGGGTCTTCCATGGGAGCATGGTAACAGAGGCTATGAATTACTTGCACGGAGACAGGTTGGCCCTTTGCTCTGCAGATGAGGGAGATGTTTACTGAAGCTAGTAGGCAGGAATGTATTTTCGAGGAGCGGAACAGATAACTCGAAGGTTATAGTCAGTCTTGGCAGGCAGCAGGCTGGGCTGAGCACGGTGGGCCGCGCTGGAAGTAAGTCAGAGTTCACGGGTACAGAGGCAGCCTGGGCTGAAGTTTTCAGAGTCAGAAGCCAGAAAAATGGCTCGATGGCAGAAATTCAGGGCCTACTTTGCCAGAGCTGAAAAACGTGTAAGGTACACTACAAAAAGACGTTGGCATAGCATACTTAGGAACGGACTATTCAACCCATTCAGGGTGGGTCTGAAAGAGGACATGTTAACGTTGGACGCAAATGTATTTGCGTCTTCGTAGCTGGCACAGGAGGGAAGTTACATGCACTTTAAGCTGGTACATGGAGTCGGTGGGGTACACGCTAGGGAACACAATCTTGACCATAAAATTTATATTTCCTCATTCCCTCCTTGTTCCCTACGGACCCTTCATGATATATCGATCCTCATGAATCGATCAGTTTGTTCTTGTAACATCATTTGTTCTTCTTTCTTTCTTTCACGTTTTGAGAGGAAACTGGAATGTTCAATGCACGATGTGGCACATAGTCCACAAATCGCTGGCCCACACTGTAGGCACAGGCAGCAACTGAATACTAGGACTAGGCCAATGCCTAGGAAGGATAGGATCTTCCATCCCCAAGCAGTTAACGTTGTCCAGAACCAACCGGACCAAGTCCAGGTGCCTGGATTCTGATGTATCAGATTTGCAATTTTATGAAGACGTGTAATAGCTTGATATACAGATGGTGCGTTTTGTGGGATGAAAATGCAGCAACTTGACCCGATGACCTTACAGGCTCCACCTCTGTCTGCCAAGATGACGTCAATAACAAGACGATTCTGAAGAACAACAACCCGCATGGCGGACTGCTCTTCTGTTAAGTTACCTAAAGCGGAGGCAGTTTCATTCACTACTGCTTCAAGGGTTCTAGTTAATCTGCGTATTAGTTTACTATTTTGGACGGGACCCAAAAAGAAAAAGAATCCTTTATTAAAATCGGTGTATTGTTCCCATGCTGTTTCTGTATAGTCGACAAGTGAGATATCTCTTCTGAGTCTACTCTTTGCTAGATTTGTATTTCTGTGATAATCAGGAGGAGCTAGAAAAACAGGTGGCAGAAGGAATGCAATGTAACAGGTACCATCCCAATCTGGAGGTAAGCGTATGTATGCGGTATGACCACAAACAAAATAGGAATGACGGGTAGCTCTAAAAGAAGACTTGCCTTGATCACTGAATTCGACCACAATAGTACATTTACTATGGCCTAAGTGTACTGAACCTTTCTTGCTGACACATAATTCACCAGTGACTGGTAGTACTGACATAGCGGGCAGAACTGGAGCAGGTTCGGATTCAACAGTAAGGATCATAAGGTTAATTGTGTAATTACCTAATCCATAAACTTCGTTTTCTAGATCAGTTCCTATTCTAATGGGGAGTCCCTTCTTGTCAGGATAACAGGCATTAAGCAGAACTAAGTTCAAGTTTCCCCAAACCCAGCTCCCTTTGAAAACAGCAATATCAGGATCTACGGAATTTATTATTCTAAACCAGGCACCACAGGAACCGTTGTGAGTGAACGGGTACGGAAAGAGGGGCAGAGCTCCCTTGTATTTCTGGTAGGGAGGGAGTCGGCCACATATCCAGCAGTTTGTAGCATTGTTAGTCTGATGGGAGTGATGTAACATACTAATGAATGTGTTGTTGCGCAGCGCAAGTCTGTAAGAAAGTTCATGTGGAGGTAGTTTACTAAAAGAATGTTCAGCAGAAACATTATAAGCAGATTGTTCACGCTTGAAAATAGGATAATAGATGGGGAGCAGTATACTCGCAATAATTATCAGAACACTTAGAAAAAACATAATTAATAATGTCACCATACAGTGACTACGTAGTGATTTACAATATGTACGTTTCTTTAATTGTCTTTCTCTCTCTCTATCTCGATCTAGGGGATACATGTCAGAAACTATTTAACCGATTCACCTAGGGGAGGACTTAAACAATTAAACTGTCTGACTTGCTAGATCGGAGCTTAAGTCTGTACTCCTCTTGGGGAGTTTTCTCTCGTTCGGAAGTTTTAAAGTCACTAGTTTTGATACAGTCTTTGGTGGGGGTGGACGAGCCTGGATCTGGTTTCAGTTCATTATATTTTTTGATATGGCTCGTGTGGACCCACCCCTTTCTGCCTTCCAGTTTCACTGCGGTCCTCGTTGTAAGAAGGACGATCTTTGGCTCCTTCCAGCGGGGCTCCAGCGGACTCTTCCTGTCGAAGTTCCGTACTAAAACTGTGTCACCAGGACGGACATCATGCGGCTTTACATCAGTGTTGTCGGGGAAAGCTGCGGCAACCTGTGAACGACATGATTGGAGTGCAGACATCAAGGAGGCAAGGTAATCCGTCAACATATTACAATCAACATCAGTGATCTTCTTCGGAATGGGCGTCCCCCACATATTCGGTGGTCTACCAAAGACCACTTCGTACGGGGATAGTCCTGATCTCGAGTGGGCAACCATCCTCATGTAGAATAGTGCCACGGGCAGGGCGACTATCCAGTCGACCCCTTTCTCTTTACATATTTTTGCAAGGCGTGTCTTTAATGTCTGGTTATGCCTTTCTACAAGGCCTGCGGCTTCAGGATGTCGGACACAATGGAATCTCCACTGGTATCCTAGCAATAGGGAAACCTGCTTCATTAATTCAGATGAGAATGGCTGACCGTTATCTGAGTACACGACACGAGGCAAGCCGTACCGTGGGAAAAATTCACGAACCAACTGCTTGGCAGTGGTCGGGGCAGTATAATCTGGGACTGGGTATGCTTCGGTCCAACGGGACAGTGCACAAACAACTACGAGGACATATTTAAAACCTCGACAACGGTCCATCTGGATATAATCCATCTGGAGGACTTCAAAAGGGTGATCGGGAGGATGAAATCCACCTTGCTCTACAGGGACACTTTTACCTGGATTGAACTGACAACAGATCATGCAAGTACGCACTTTCTGTTTTGCTGCTGCTCGTAAGTGTTTATTGCTCCAAAGATTTTGTAAACTGTCTAACATCGCTTTCTCTCCTAGATGTGCTGGACTATGTGCTGTATTAATCATGACTTGAACCATAGAGTCAGGGAGAAACCATGTAGATTTTCCCTTCGTCATCCAACCTTGATCTGTCTGGATCCCTCCTAGTTCAATCCATTTCTTTATTTCATCTGGGGTAGCATGTGCCTGAATATCGATTACATCTAGTGTGGGATCCCTGACTGTCATGCAATTTATCGGTCCTATTGTCTTTGTCACATCCGTTGTCTGAGTGTGAGTCAGTGCTGTATGTTTTGCTGTCTGGTCTGCCAGGTCGTTACCCTGGGAAACAGAATCTGTAACTTTAGTATGTGCTTTACACTTCATGACGGATATGCCTGAAGGCAGATGTATTGCTTCTAACAGTGCTTGAATGAGGGGACCATGTTGGATCTTGGCACCATGAGAGGTCAGAAAACCTCGTTCTTTCCATAACATGCCGAAGTCGTGTACAACTCCGAACGCATAACGGGAATCAGTGTATATGTTAACATTTCTGTTTTTGGCTAGAATACAGGCTCGGGTCAGAGCAATAAGCTCTGCCGCTTGAGCAGACAGTGTGTCAATACGATGCGTTTCTTTAACTTTGGTTTCAGTGGTTACTGCATAGGCGGCCACTAATTCTCCTGTACTTGTTCTCATACATGAACCATCCACATAAAGTGTCAGGTCTGGATTTGTCAGTGGAACATCTGTTAAGTCTCGTCGAGGCTTTGTAACTGCATTAATGATCTCTATGCAATCATGCGGAGCTGGATCTGTCATAATTGTAGGCAACAGTGTTGCAGGGTTCAGAATACTGCAGCGTCTGATTTCTATGTGAGGCTGGAATAGCGTTAATTCGTAACCTGTCAGTCGTGCTATAGTCAAGTGTTGAGTCTGGGTTCTGTTTAAAAGAACCTCTACAGAATGTGGAACTTGTACTGTTAACTGATGTCCTAGGACAATTGAATCACTCTGTCTGATTGCTAACGCTGTTGCTGCTACAGACTTTAAGCACGCAGGGAGTGCCTGGGCTACTGAATCCAATGTACTTGAAAAATAAGCGCAAGGCTTATATGAACCTGCTTGATCTTGGGTGAGGACAGACAATGCTGTACCATCACGTTCTGTAACAAAAAGTGTAAACGGCTTGCTGTAACATGGTGTTGCTAAAACTGGTGCTTGACATAATGCTTTCTTTAGTTCCTCAAAGGCTTGTGTATGTTCTTGAGTCCAAGGGAGGACAATCGAAGTCGCTGCCTCCTGTGTTGTTAACTGGATGAGTGGTTTAGCTAGAAATGCATATTGAGGAATCCATTGTCTGCAGTACGAGGTGAGGCCTATGAAGGCCCGCACTTCCTTTTGTGTCTGGGGTCGTGGCATATTTACAATTAACTGAATGCGATCGGGAGTGAGCTGTCTCCCCACTTTGGACAGCAAGTGACCCAAGTACACAACTTGCTGAACACAGAATTGCAGCTTCGAAGGAGACACCTTGTGTCCCTTGTCGGCCAGAAAATGTAAAACTGTCAGTGATGCTTGTTCACATTCGGGCTCACTTCGTGCGGTGATCAGCAGATCATCGACGTATTGCAGTAAAGCGGTGTTAACTGGCATTTGAATACAATCTAGTTGTCTTTTCAGTGCTTGACTATAGATGCTGGGGCTTTCTGTGAATCCTTGAGGTGCGCGGGAAAATTTGAAACTTCGTCCATTTAAACTGAATCCGAAGAGATATTGGCTCTCTGGATCAATCGGTACACTAAAGAAGGCGTTCTTGAGGTCAATTACAGTAAAGAACGTCGCTTCTGAATCAATAGCAGTCAATAGAGAAGAGATATCGGGGACCACAGGGTACTGTGGGACAATACATTTATTCAGCTCTCTCAGATCAATCACCAGCCGATATACTGGTGGTGCATTGGGATCAGTACGTTTAAGAATTGGAATGATGGGTGAATTACAGATATTGGAGTCGGTCTCTACGACCACTCCTTGGGCAATGAGCTCTTCAATGATTTTCAGTAAAGCCACTACAGCATCGGGTGGTAACTTGTATTGTCTGATTCGTGGTAGAACAACTCCTGTCTTGAGTGTAACACGGTATGGTGTGATATGCATACAACCTACATCAGTTGGGCCTGTTGCCCACAAGTGATCTGGTACATTTTTCAATCTGACATCGAATTCTCGCAAAACATAATGACCCTTGAAATCCCGCAGAAAGAGTCTAACTCCCTCCGGGGAACAGCAAATTATGGCTCCTAGAGCCTTCAATGTTTTAATTCCTAACAGATTTTCTGGACATGATTTCGTAAGTAACAAGTCTGTAATACGTGATAATGGACCCACAGCCAGGGGAACTGGTTCTGATACTTCATTTATAATGGGCTGACCTGAAAAACCAAGGGAAACATTCTGTGAGCCTGAGAGGGGTGCCCCTGGGACTTCGTCATGACTGATTGTGGTACGGCTTGCCCCTGTGTCAATTAAAAACTTTCTATCTTTTCCCCATACTTGACTGTGTACATAAGGACCTTCTTGATCTACAGGAATTTCAATAAGAGGCAAGCCAAATTCCCTCTCTAGGCTGTATCATGTGTATCGCTGGTAATCGGGGTAAGCAGATTGGGCATACTGGTACATTTGTTGGGAAACTTGCTGAGTCGCGGCAAGAGGCTGTGGCTGAGATACCTGTGCAGTATGGGATGAAGCATGCATAGGCTGTGTGTTCTGTGAGGTCTGTACATTCTGTGGAGTCTGCTGCTGGACCTGATCTTGTCTTGGTGGATGCGGTCTCTCTTTTGTTTTACCTGTTGCTATATTGTGTTTCAGAACTGGGCATTCATGTACGTAGTGACCTGGTTGCTTGCAATAATTGCAGGTCCCTTTAACGGGAGCTGCCGAATGATTTGTCTGGTTCGTACCCTTTCTGTTTCCGTCGGTATGTACCGACTGGGCTACTAACATTTTCATTTTCGTGTCTTTCATACGTTTCTGTTCCTGATCCTGTTCCTCTCTAATTCTATTCTGATGGTATTGTAACATTTGTAACATCTGTGATGGCGTATTTGCTTGCCATGTACTCTCGACTTTGTATACACGGTTTTTAACTGCTAACAGGGAATTCTCGACTAGCTTTGATACAAAAAGATGCGGGTACGATTCGCTACTTGGTTTAAGACCACTATTAATAATAAAACATTTCTCGAATCTTGAATAAAAGTCACTAGTATCTTCGTCGGGTTTCTGTTTACATGCTGAGATGGCATCCCAGTCTTCTTTTCTAGTTGCTAGTAATCTTGGCAGAACCTGTACTATTAAACCTGGTAATGCTTTGGTTTTGTCCCCGAGGCCTACCCCGGGGACACGCTTGTTCTCTTCGTCTTCTATTTCTGCCCATACAATCTTTTTGTCTCCCACCTCCCATTCCTTTTCCTTGAGTTTCTCGTATATGCCCGTAGGCAGCAGTACCTTTAACATTTTCATGATATCTTCATATGTGTAATCCCCCATCAGTAACATGTCTTTAAGCTCTCTGTGGAAACCTGCAGGGTCTTTATCATGGCTCGGTACTAGTTTCTTCATTTCTAACAGTTCTAACTTAGTCAGTGGCGTGTGTACATACACGCGTTTCAAGACATGATCCTCACCCATAACTGGGTGTACTTCTCGTAAGGGGTTCTGACTTTCAATGCCACTCAGGCATTCCATATGATACATTTTTCTTTCTGGGGGTGGAGCGGGAACATATTCGGAGCTTACAAAAGTGTCATATCTATGTCGTTGTTCTAGAATTATCTGTATTAACTTGGTACTTAGACCTCTCCATCTATCCATGAGTAGTGCTTCTAGAGTTTCGTGTAAGGGACCTGGATCTGAATGTTTATTTCTGTATTTCGTGAGGAGGTGCTGCATCATGTATACACCTGCTAATTTCTGCTCGTCTGGGGAGAGATTCAGAAATGTCTGTGCTACGGTGTCATCATTATACATATCCGGATTTTCAGCCCATAATATGGCTGACCGGGCTAATTCCTGTTCATCCATTGAATTTAGTATGTGGTACCCCACTCGGTCTCGGAGTCTTTTATCAGTCTCCTGGAACTGGTGTTCAGAAGAATTCGGGTTGGTTAAAGCAGAGAGAAAAACTTTCTTGCTTTCCGGACGGGTACCTTTCCTAAGGTAAGTTCCCTTACCTACATACGCTATAGTATCTGTAGTCTTTTCTGATTCTTCGAGTTCTTCCTCCTCCTCGGAGGAGGCCCTTTCATTCTCTTTTTCGTGCATTTCTATCACTGCTTTTCTTATTTTCTTGTACATACTGGCTATGCAAGCCCCCTTATCATGTTTTCCTTCAGATATATTTTGACCCCACTTGTTTAGTGCATCTAACTCGCTCTGATCTGTCCCAGGCCTGTCTCGTTCTCTTACTAGGCAATTTATGAAAAAACGTAGTATCTGTGCTTGAATGTCAACTTTCTGATGCTCCATGGCATCCTTAACACTGTCAGGGTCTTTACCAGTCTGAATGAACTGATATATTCTATCTAGG
This sequence comes from Lissotriton vulgaris, assembly GCF_964263255.1. Lineage (NCBI taxonomy): Eukaryota > Metazoa > Chordata > Amphibia > Caudata > Salamandridae > Lissotriton > Lissotriton vulgaris. The sequence continues at coordinate 984,993 of NW_028242776.1, forward strand.
CGCTCCTTCATCCCTGCAAATAACAGCAGGAAATCAGTAGCAGATCTTAACCGTAGTGAGGCCATCATCATTCTGTCGTTCTTGCCGGGTACTGGATCATATCTGCAAACTGAAAGTTTTTCTTTGAGTATGTCAAGACGGGGTGACTTGAACGTGAGAGGACTCTGCATATCCCTAAGGTTTACTCTGTGTGTCAATGGTGGGGTGTGAAGACCCCCCGTCGCACCTCCTGAAGCGGAAGCTTGGGCATTATCTCTCTGCGGAGTCTGTATCTGAACTTGAATTTGTCCTTTGGTAGCGTCAGGTAGACGTGGTTTCGGTAGATCTATTTTAACTGCGGGAAGTGGTGGAGGTGGAGGAATCTGTTGTGGTACTGGCGGAATATGATCTTGGGGCGGGTTACCACCCCCATCCCTGTCGTTAGGCAGGGCGCGGACAGGCAGATTGGTGTAAGCGGGTGCTACATCCTCTAGATAGGAATTCAAGAATATGTCTTTAGTGGTCCTATGATTTACTTTAGTTGGTACCAATGGTGGCGGTAGATTTTTCGGTATTTCTGAAATGGCCTCAGGCGAACCCTCGGCCGCGAGATACATACCGTTTACGAGGTTATTTCGTGCACGGTCTACTTGCTCTGTTTTTACTCGGATCCCTTCAGTAACTAATTCGTTTTCTTGGGCTTTATCTGATTCTCTAAGTCTGTCTTCTCTACGTAGTGCCTTTTCAGCACGCTTATGTGATTCCTTACGCCAAAACTCTATGGCGTCCTTCTGAGATTGTCTGGCTTTCTTTTTCCATAGTGCTTCCTCTACCTTCATGATGCACTCAGCATCCCATGTTCCAGTAACTGGCCATCTGTGTCTCTCGTCTAGATGTTTTGTATAATCGGCCCATAAATCTAGATACAATATGGCATCTAAGCCATGCTTGTGATACATGAAGTTTCCTGGAGTGTCCCTAGGGGGAATAGGAATTTCTTCCTCGAGTATCCCTTTCCTAGTTCCTATCTGCTTTAACTTGTTGAAGAACGACATCTTGTTTCTACTTAGTACTGAAAGCTCAATTTTACCTACTTAATACTGAATACAGCTATTCATACAAGAACGCACAATAATGCACATTAAAAACAGTCACACTCATACCACGACATTAATCACATGAAAAAACATTTGAAACATATATCACTACCCCTTTATACTGAAGTACTGCTAAACAGCACAGATACACTGTCTAAAAAACAGTGCAGACCTTGAAGTAACGGAAGTACTGCTAAACAGCACAGATACACTGTCTAAAAACAGTGCAGACCGGACTTGTGTACCCAAACCCGTCTTGATACGACCCAGCAATGGTACTCACCGGGAAGCACGGAAATCGGAAGGCCTCGGAAAACTCGACTGGACTGGACTCGGCTCAACTTCGGAAAACTTCGGAAAACTTCGGAAAAATGGTGGGCCTCTTGACACCTCGGACCTTGCTTCTTTCGGCTAGGCTCTGGTCGGGATCCTCCGCACTCCTCACCGCCTCGTCTGGGTACTGATCGCAGTCTTCGTCACCTCCGTGGGCCAGAGGGAGATGCAGGAAATCCTGCCGGTACGCGTAGTTTCCGTCTAGCTGATGGCAGGGTACAGAGCTTGCAATGCACCAACCGGCGCGTGAGGAGGGGGAGGGGTCCCTATTCGGGCGCCAAAATGTTGTAAATATTTAATTTACTATCATAATTTCTATGCAGGTAAGTACTAATTCAATAATAACTCAATCGGAAAGAAGGCGGCAGAGTCCGTGGTGTTAGAGTTTCTTAGGGGTTTTATTCCTTAAAAAGGAATGGTCATGACTTGGCTATCATGTTCCCGCAACCACACAGGGTTCAGGAAGGGATAGAAGAGTGCGCACCACATTTTATTGACAGTACATAGCTTATATACTTAATTCATTGTCATAGAGAAACGTATGGTAGGCGTAACAGCTGAGAGAAGACAAGATAACAGCATCCACGTGTTAGCAATACGTAATCAGAAGGCGTGAACTAGGCGTGAATTAGAGAGGTGTGTGCTAGAAACGTCACCAGGTAGGTGTCACAGAAGGGGTGGCACTAACAGAAATGTTGCAATGTCAGCAGAAATCGGAAACCTGGATGCGCGCGCAGCTGCATGACGTGTGGTTGACGTGAAACGGGAGGGTGCAGGAAACTTGACATTTACACTGACGGAAAGAGACAGAAGTCTGGCATGTCAGATCGACTTGTACTTCTATCATATCTGATATCTGATGTTTGGGAACCATACTATCTGGAGGGAAAGGTCTCTGGGGCAGAAGCTATTCTATACTGACTGTGAGTGCGTGTATAAGCGTCTGAGTGTCTGCATGAGAAGCGTGGGGGCATGGGTCTTCCATGGGAGCATGGTAACAGAGGCTATGAATTACTTGCACGGAGACAGGTTGGCCCTTTGCTCTGCAGATGAGGGAGATGTTTACTGAAGCTAGTAGGCAGGAATGTATTTTCGAGGAGCGGAACAGATAACTCGAAGGTTATAGTCAGTCTTGGCAGGCAGCAGGCTGGGCTGAGCACGGTGGGCCGCGCTGGAAGTAAGTCAGAGTTCACGGGTACAGAGGCAGCCTGGGCTGAAGTTTTCAGAGTCAGAAGCCAGAAAAATGGCTAGATGGCAGAAATTCAGGGCCTACTTTGCCAGAGCTGAAAAACGTGTAAGGTACACTACAAAAAGACGTTGGCATAGCATACTTAGGAACGGACTATTCAACCCATTCAGGGTGGGTCTGAAAGAGGACATGTTAACGTTGGACGCAAATGTATTTGCGTCTTCGTAGCTGGCACAGGAGGGAAGTTACATGCACTTTAAGCTGGTACATGGAGTCGGTGGGGTACACGCTAGGGAACACAATCTTGACCATAAAATTTATATTTCCTCACCTCAAAAAAAAGAACTAGGCCCTCCCCCGCCTCCAGCAATAGCCTGCGCTTGGCCAAGTCAATTTCCGTAGTAATGACCCCTCCCGCTCTTCCCAAAAAAGAGGCAAGGTAGTGCTGTTAGATAGTTTAGTACTAGGCTCATGAGGGCCCGGGACTTTGCGCTTTCCCATTACGACCCTGTAATACTCTATTTATTAGAAGTCGACTGCCATGAGATATAACTATATTCAGGAATCGAGTTCAGGTTCAACTTGCCGAAAGAGCCAGCGCAGGATTGAGACGAGTAAGAACAATGAGTGGAAAACTCACCCTGACGGCCCAAGCTTCAGTTTTCGTCTCGCAACTCCACGAGGGGTGGCCCAGCCTCCTCCGGGCAAGGATGGGCCTGCCCTTGGCCCAGGCTATGCCCGGCGCGGCCCACGCAGCAGGAGCTCTGTGTTGATTTAAGCACCTCCGGGCTAGAATAGCACTTGCCGGCACGGTCCTGGCGCGTTGAATGCTGGTGGCAGTAGTCCCCCCATCTGTAGATTGCAGGCAATAGAGGGCCGAAAGCAGCAGGGGCTCCCGCGCAGCGGGAACTCTGTGTTGATTTAAGCACCTCCGGGTGCAAAAAGCATTTGCCGGCGCCTTCCTGGCGCATTGACTGCTGGAGGCAGTAGGACCCCTGTCCGGAGATTGTAGGCAGGGCAGAAAGCAGCAGAAGGGGCTCCCACGCAGCAGGAGCTCCGCGTCGATATAAGCGCCTCCGGGCATGAAAAGCACTTGCCGGCCCCTTCCTGGCGAGTGCTGGGGGCAGTAGCCCCCGTCGTAGATTGCAGGCAGGGCAGGGCAGAAAGCAACAGAAAGGGCTCCCATGCAGTGGGAGCTCTGTGCTGATTTAAGCACCTCCGGGCACAAAAATTATTGCCGGCGCCTACCTGGCGCATTTATTTAATTATTTATTTATATTGCGATTTGTAAAGCGCCTGGTGACCCGTAGGCATCCCCGCGCTGTATATCTATGGAGACCAAAAAAGGGGGAGAGGTGAGGAACTATTTGGGGAAAAGGAAGGTTTTTAATTTTTTTCGAAAGAGGGCGTGACAGGGTTCCAGACGCAAGCTACGTGGAAGTGAGTTCCATCCTGCGGAGGCTTTAACCGCGAAACGTCGACCACCGGTGCGAGCCTTCCTGAACTTAGGAACAATGGCCAGATGTTCGCTATCAGAGCGAAGGAGTCTGGGGGCTTTGTAGGGGATGACCATGTCTTTCAAGGTGGCTGGACCAACACCGTTGATGAGTTTGTGGGTGGTGCACAAGGCCTTAAACTCTACTCTCTGGCGAACAGGAAGCCAGTGCAGAGCCTTAAGAGCAGGCCTGGCTGAGGCTCTGGGTGGAAGGTTCATAATGAGCCTCGCCGCCGCATTTTGGGTGCGTTGGAGTTTTGCCAAGGTGAACTCAGGTGTGCCGAGGTAGACGGCATTGCTGTAATCAAGCCGGGCTAAGATGAGCCCCTGAACCAATAGTTTCCTGGATAGGGGGGGGAGGAGTGGGAGGATCTTGCGAATAGATCGCATGAGGCCAAAACATGTTCCAGCTGTTTTGGCTGCCTGAGTCTTCATGGTGAGGTCAGGTTCAAGCCATACTCCTAATGTTTTAATTTCTTTTTTTGGTGTTGGGATTTCACCAAAAACGTCGGGCCAGACTGATGATGGGATGGAAGTCCATTTATTGCCCATGAGCATGATTTCGGTTTTTGCACCATTGAGCTTCAGGGAAGATTCGCACATCCAGGTATGAATATCCTGGAGACAGTTCAGCAGGCTGTCTGGGTGGTTATCCAGATGGGATAGAGAGACGACGAGTTGAGTGTCGTCTGCGTAATTTACTATTTTTATCCCGTAAGGGGTCACGACATCTTCAAGGGGGGCCATGTAAACATTAAACAGGGTGGGACTAAGCGATGACCCCTGGGGAACACCACTAGTGAGTGGTAGTGGGTCCGAACGTGAGTTGCCGTCCCACACCTGGAAAGAACGGCCGGATAAGAAGGAGTCAATCCATGCGAGTGCAGTTCCCGCAATTCCTGCCCTGGCCAGGCGATGTAAAAGGACACGGTGGTCCACCGTATCAAAGGCAGCACTGAGGTCCAGGAGGATCACTGCCACTGATCCTCCTGAGTCTAGGATGCACCTTGCCTCCTCGATGACGGAGAGGAGAGCGGTGTCCGTGCCATGGCCGGGCCGGAATCCGGTTTGGGACCGACGTAGAAGTTTGTTCGCCTCGAGGAATTGGGATAATTGCACATTCACTAATTTCTCAGCCATCTTGCTGATACATGAAGTAGTGTGGCTCACTGGTTAGAGGCGGCAGACCTGAGAGCAGAGGACGGCCCGGGACCAGGGTTCGATTCCCGACGCGGCAGGTTTCTGGACCAGGGTCAGCGGACTCGATAATTCTCTCGCCTCGGTGCCCACTCTGATCAGCGATCACACTCGGCAACTCTGGGCACTAGCTTGCCTCATCTTCACTAACGGCCCCACCAGACCGCCGGGGATGCCTGGTCTCACCCTGGAGATACCCATTAAGGGACCATCTCTCAGGGAAGCCAGGAAGGGTTTCGCAGCGGTCGAAGCGCGGAGGTACCCCTTCGGGAGTGATTCCAGCGCTATATAAGCACATAATTAATTAATTAATTAATTAATGGAAGAAGCGAGATGGGTCTGTAGTTGGCCATGTCATCAGGGTTCAATTGGGGCTTTTTCAGCAGAGCCTTGACTACAGCATTCTTCCAGTTAGGAGGCACCGTGCCTTGGGAGAGAGAGATATTGATGAGTTCCATGATAGTGGGGACTATGCTGGGGGACACGGTTTTTAAGAATCTAACCGGGGCCGGGTCGAGGGGGGATCCGCTTTTCATTTTGGCCAGAGTGGAAATTACATCGGTAAGGGAAACTGCTCTAAAAGTGGACAGCCGTGGGTGGGGGCTGTTAGTGCATGCCTCTATATCCGTGTAATTATGTGGACTGGTGGTTAGGAGGGAGGCCAGTATCCGTGAGATTTTGGAGTCGAAATAGGTGGCCAGGTCCTTACTTCTATCCGGAGGAGGGGAGTGAGATGAGGGTGGCACTGGGATATTAAGTAGTTCTTTGACTATAAGGTACGATTCTTTTGACGAATTGGTGGCATTTTTTATTCTATTGTCATAGAAAACGGCTTTAGCTAGCTTTAGGGAAGATTTGTAACGTCTTACCGAGCTGTGGTACACGTCCTTACTACTATGGAGCCAGTCCTTTCTCCACAGTCTCTCAGCCTTTTTGCACTCTTTGCGGAGAGATCTGAGTTCAGTATTGTACCATGGGGCATAGCCCCTTATCCCATTTTTGTTCTCGCGCTTTTTTATGGGAATAATACTATCGAGGGAAGAGGAGATCCAATCTCTAAACTGGATATCAGCAGTGGAAGGATCATCCGTGAGACTGGGGGTAGTGGAGTCCAGGGCTTTGGACCAGTCCTCCGCCGAGAGTCTGGCCCACGTTCTGTCCCTGGTGTAAGTAGTAGGCTTTTGGGGTTTCCTGAATGCCCCTGGTAGGTGGGTCGTGACCAGAAAATGGTCCGTCCACGGGAGTGGTAGGGAATTTATGAATTGAAGAGAAGGAATGTTAGAAAACACAGGATCAAGCAGGTGCCCTTTAATATGCGTGGCTCCAGTATTAGCAAGGAGGAGGCCATGGGCCGCCAGGTCGCCGATTAGGTCGGATGCCCCTGTGTCTAGCGGGTCATCGAAGTGTATGTTAAGGTCTCCTGTTATTAAGAAGTTGGATGTCAGATGGGCCAAGGATGAGACGGATTCCAGAAGGGCAGCTGCAAAGGGGCCAAAATGCCCGGGGGGACGATACACCAGGAGGCCTGACAGGGAGCTAGTCGGGGATAGCTGGATCGTGAAGAGGCAGCTTTCTGAATCCTGGCTTTGAATCTCGCTGGTTCGGCAGGAGAAGTGGTCCCGGTAGATAATGGCTAGTCCACCTCCTCTACCTAGGGGGCAGGGTTGGGACATAATAAGGAAGCCCGGGGGTAAAGCCAAAACTATGTCCGAGTTAGAATGCCCAGTGATCCACGTTTCGGTAAGGAAAAGTAGGTCTAGGTCATGATCTACAATAAGATGATTAATGAGCAGGGCGTGCTTGGGTAGCGATCTGCAATTAAGTGTCGATATTTTAAGACCTGGGGGTGGGACAGAATGTTTGGGAAGGTGTAGCTTTTCTGGTTTACAGCTATTACAGCTAGTAAAAGGACCATTGGGAGCGTGCATTACGTGACATGTGCTGTTTTTAGTGGGTCTGAGACTAAGGAGGTCTCGACGAGAGTAGCTTACCCTTGTGGCGGTAGGGTCCGGCATGGAATCTGGCCCTAGGCCCGGTCGTGCGCGGACGGGCGCAGACGGGCTTGCCTTAGGCGCTCCCGCTGCGCTCGTCCGCTGCGCTGGTATGGCCGGCACATTTGAGGGGGAGGGGGATGGGCGTGGCCTCGAAGTGGGCGTGTCTACCCTTCGAGCCGCGATGGCGGGTGGAGGGGAGTTTCCCTGTCTCAGCGAACAATCGGCTGTGTCAGGGGGATTTCAGGAGGGCTGCTAGGCGCCAGTAGCGAGCGCTTTAAGTGCAAGTGAGTGAGTTCTTAAAAACAGTGAGAATAATAAGCTTTTTTTAAAAACAACAGAGATACAGACAGTCCTCCGGCTTCCGCCTCAGAGGTCAACGAGATTGTAGCAGCGCTAGTGATCAGCGGTTAAATACTACAGCGAGTGGGCGTGGCCTCGAAGTGGGCGTGTCTACCCTTCGAGCCGCGATGGCGGGAGGAGGGGAGTTTCCCTGTCTCAGCGAACAATCGGCTGTGTCAGGGGGATTTCAGGAGGGCTGCTAGGCGCCAGTAGCGAGCGCTTTAAGTGCAAGTGAGTGAGTTCTTAAAAACAGTGAGAATAATAAGCTTTTTTTAAAAACAACAGAGATACAGACAGTCCTCCGGCTTCCGCCTCAGAGGTCAACAAGATTGTAGCAGCGCTAGTGATCAGCGGTTAAATACTACAGCGAGTGGGCGTGGCCTCGAAGTGGGCGTGTCTACCCTTCGAGCCGCGATGGCGGGTGGAGGGGAGTTTCCCTGTCTCAGCGAACAATCGGCTGTGTCAGGGGGATTTCAGGAGGGCTGCTAGGCGCCAGTAGCGAGCGCTTTAAGTGCAAGTGAGTGAGTTCTTAAAAACAGTGAGAATAATAAGCTTTTTTTAAAAACAACAGAGATACAGACAGTCCTCCGGCTTCCGCCTCAGAGGTCAACGAGATTGTAGCAGCGCTAGTGATCAGCGGTTAAATACTACAGCGAGTGGGCGTGGCCTCGAAGTGGGCGTGTCTACCCTTCGAGCCGCGATGGCGGGTGGAGGGGAGTTTCCCTGTCTCAGCGAACAATCGGCTGTGTCAGGGGGATTTCAGGAGGGCTGCTAGGCGCCAGTAGCGAGCGCTTTAAGTGCAAGTGAGTGAGTTCTTAAAAACAGTGAGAATAATAAGCTTTTTTTAAAAACAACAGAGATACAGACAGTCCTCCGGCTTCCGCCTCAGAGGTCAACGAGATTGTAGCAGCGCTAGTGATCAGCGGTTAAATACTACAGCGAGTGGGCGTGGCCTCGAAGTGGGCGTGTCTACCCTTCGAGCCGCGATGGCGGGTGGAGGGGAGTTTCCCTGTCTCAGCGAACAATCGGCTGTGTCAGGGGGATTTCAGGAGGGCTGCTAGGCGCCAGTAGCGAGCGCTTTAAGTGCAAGTGAGTGAGTTCTTAAAAACAGTGAGAATAATAAGCTTTTTTTAAAAACAACAGAGATACAGACAGTCCTCCGGCTTCCGCCTCAGAGGTCAACGAGACTACTAGAGGTATTGACTGCTGGGGGCAGTAGTCTCCCCGTCCTCAGATTGCAGGCAGGGCAGGGCAGAAAACAGCAGAAGGAGCTCTTTATAAGCCCCTTCTGACACTTTTGCGCTGCTTTTACATAACTTTTTGTGACGCAGCAACGGCGTAAATAATGCGCCATGTTGCGCCATATTTACAAAGGGTTGCATCTTGGCAGATGCATCACTTTGTAGACCCCTGTGTCACATCATACCTGCCTCAGGCATAATATATGCAGGGTTGGCGTTCCCCCGCAAGAAAGCCTCGTAGAAGTTTTGCAGTGAAATCAATCAGATTTCACTGCACCATTTCTAGGATGCCACTGTGTAAAACCCTATGCCTGTCACATAGCAGGTGTAAGGGTGACGCAGGTCAATATGTATAGGCCTCCCCCATGCATTGCTGGAGTTGAGTCATGCTTAAGAAACAACCCGAGCGATGTATGAGTTTTGCCCCAACAGATACGTCAGGATTTCTGATGCATCTGTCAATCCTTGCGACATGGAGCGCCGTACAGTAAATACGGCACATCCATTGTGTTGCACGGAGGGCGCAGTGAAAAGTGTTGCACCGCTGTTTTACCGTAGCGTTGCAAGAATTTTCATAAATGAGGCCCTATATCTTTTTGATTTAGGATTCTTGTATTATTCATTTGTATTCACAAGTATGAGGCAGTACAACCGCTTGATGTGGGCTGATGGCCAGTTTTTCCATAATCCAGCCATGACATGCTATATAGCAACAGTTCTGTAGGCATGTAATGTTTCATGAGAAAATGTGTTTTGTATACTTTATCCCATCCTGACAATGTTTGCTTTCTATCGACCTCTTGTTTGTATAAGCGATGACTAAAATGATTTGTTTCACAATTCGTTTAGAAATCCATCCCTCGATGAAGTGCCCGAAAGGCACTGGGATGGATCTACCTGATTTTGATGGAATTGATTTACTATACCTGAAATGAAAGCTAAATTATGAACAATAATGAACGTACGAAATTCATTGGAGATTCATGATGTTTATTGGGAAGACACAACAGTTGTTATTCAGAATTTGATGACTTCAAGAGAAACTCCAATGATAACTAGTATGTGACTTCACTACTAGTTTATCTTATGGATGAATATCCTTTTGCGGAGGGACAGTAGTGTAGTGAGGATACGCTGCTCCCGACAAGAAATGGTGCAGTTTTTCATAGAGTAGTGTGGAGCAGAGTAGAGAGGCTTAGAGAGAAGTGGAGTAGAGTGCAGTGTCACAGAGTGCAGTGGTGCACAGTTTATTATAGTGGCTTAGCCTGTAGTAGTATAGAGAGCATTGCCTTAGAGTTCAGTAGAGCGTCATAGCGGGGTGCAAAGTAGTGTGCAGTGGCATAGAGTTAAGTTGCACAGACTAAAGTGGCATAGGGTAGAGCAGCATAACGTTCAGTGGCAGAGACTGGACAGCTGCAGAATAGGGTGTCATAGAGTGCAGTGGTAAAGAGTAGAGTGGCAAAGAGTGCATTGGTGTAGAGGGCAGTGGCATAGAGTTGGGCATAATGGCATATAGTGCAGTGGTGCAGAGTAGATTGGCATAGAGTGCAGTGGCATAGATTGTATTCTTTTTGAGTAAAGTGGTGCGAAGAGCATTGGTGTAGAGTGCAATGGTGTAGAGTGCAGTGGTGTAGAATAGAGTGGCATTGTGTGGAGTGGCATAGAGTGGAGTGGTGCAGAGTGGGGATAGAGTGGTGTAGACTGCAGTTTCATAGAGTAGATTGTTTCAGAGTAGAGTGAAGTTGTGTAGGGTGCAGTGGTATAGAGTAGAGTGGCATAGAGTGCAGTGGTGCAGAGTAGATTAGAGTGGCTTAGAGTAGATTGGCATAGAATTTAGTGGTGGAGAGAGCAGTGTCGCAGAGTAGAATTATGTAAAATGCCATAGAGTGGAGTGATGCAGAGTAGAGTGGAGTGGAGCAGTGTAGAGTGCAGCGGCATAGAGTGGAGTGATGCAGAGTAGAGTGACATAGAGTGCACTGGCATAGTGTAGAGAGGTGCAGAATAGAGTGCAGTAGCGTAGTCTGCAGTAGAGTGGCAAAGAGTTGAGTGGTGCAGAGTAGAGTGCAGTGGCATAGAATGCAGTGGTATAAAGGACAGTCATGAAGAGTAGAGCGTTAGTATGCAGTGGAATAGTGCAGTGGTGTAGAGTGCAGTGGCCTAGAGAGTAGTGCTGTGGAGTGCTGTGTCATAGAGAAAAGTGGTGCAGAGACCAGTGCCATAAAGTGCAGTGGCGGAACGTGCACTGTCGCAGACTGCAGTCGCATAGAGTGCAGTGGTGTAAAGTACACTGGTGTATAGTGGTACAGAGTAGAGTCGTGCAGAGAGTGCAGTGGTGCAGAGTGCAGTGACATAGAGCGCAATGGTGTAAAGTGATGTAGTGTGCAGTGCCTTAGAGTGCAGTGGCATACAGTAGAATGTTGTAGAGTATAGTGGCGTAAAGTGAAGTGGTGCAAAGTAGTTGGCTAGGTGCAGCAGCAAAGGGTGCACTGGTTTTGAGTAACGTGGTGTAACATGAATTGACATAGAGTGCAGTGGTTTAGAGTAGAATGGCGTAGCATAGAGTGCAGTGGCAAAGCGAGGCACAGTGTAGAGTGCAGTGGCATAGAGTGGAGTGGCTCAGAGTGGAGTGGAGTAGCATAGAGTGCTGTGGCATAGAGTGCAGTGGCGTAGAGTAGATTGTTTCAGTGTAAATTGAAGTGGCATAAAGTGGAATGGTGCAGGTTAGAGTGTAGTGGTATAGAGTAGTGGAAAAAAGTGCATTGGTGTAGAGTGCAGTGGTGCATAGAAGAGTAGTGTAGAGTGGAGTGGTTCAGAGTTGAGTGGCCTAGACAGGAGTGGTGTAGAGTTCAGTTGCAAATAGTGCAGTGGTGCATAGTAGAGTTGGGTAGAGTGCACAGGCATAGAGTACAGTGGTGCAGACTAGAGTAGAGAGGCATAGAGTCCAGTGTCAGAGTGCCATGGTGCACAGTAGATTAGAGTGGCAGGAGTGCATTGACGTAGCATGCAGAAGAATGGTATAGGGTGGTGCAGAGTAGAGTGCAGTGGAATCGAGTAAAGTGGTGCATAGTAGAGAGGCATATACTAGAGTGGCATATACTAGAGTGGCATAGAGTTCAGTGGCATAGATTTCAGTGACAGAGTTCGGTGCAGAGAGTGCAGTGCTGCAGAGTAGAGTGTCATAGAGTGCAGTGGTATAGGGTAGAGCGGTATAGAGTGCATTGATGTAGAGTGCAGTGGCATAGAGTGATGCAGAGTAAAGTGACATAGAGTGCAATGGTATAGAGTTCAGTGGCGTAGACTGCAGCATTATAGAAAAGAGTAGCGTAGAGTGGAGTGGCATAGAGTGAAGTCGTGCAGAGTGGTATAGAGTGGTGTAGACTGCATTAGCATAGAGTAGATTGTTTCAGAGAGAGGGAATGGCGTATAGTGCAGTGGTATAGAGTAGAGTGTCGAAGAGTGTAGTTGTGCAGAGTAGATTAGAGTGGATTGGAGTAGAGCGCTGTGGCGTAGAATGGATCGATGCAGACTTCAGTGGCATAGAATTTGTGGCACAGAGTTCAGAGGCATAGAGTAGAATTGCATAAAGTAGAGTGGCAGAGAATACAGTGTTCCAGAGTATACTGTCTTGGAGTGCTGTGGTGTATAGTAGAGTGGCGTGCATTGGTGTAGAGTGCAGTGAAGCAGAGGAGATTGGCGTAGAGACCAGTGGCATAGAGTACAGTAATGCAGAGTAGAATAGCGTGGCGTAGAGTACAATGGCGTGGAGTGCAGTGGTGTAGAGTGCAGTGGTGCAGAGTAGACTGGCATAGAGTGCATTGGTTTTGAGAAAAGTGGTGTAGAGGGCAATGGCATAGAATGCAGTGGTGTAGAGTGGTACAGAGTAGAGTGGAGTGGTGCTGAGTACAGTGGCACCGGTTGCAGTGGCTTAGAGTAGATTATTTCAGAATAGAGTGCAGTGGGGAAGAGTAGATTAGAGTGGTGTAAAGGGGATTAGCATAGAGTGCACATGCATTCAGTGGAGTGGTACAGAGTAGAGTGGATTGGCTGACAGTGTAGTGTTGCAGAGTAAGGTGGCATAGAGATGAATGGTGTGGAGTGGTGTAGAGTGCAGTGGTGCATAGTAGAGTAGTGTTGGGTAAAGTGTATTGGCATAGAGGAGAGTGGAGTGGTGTAGAGTAGAGAGGCATAGAGTGGAGTGGTGGAGATAAGAGTACAATGATAAAATGTCGAGTGGAGTGGTGCAGAGTGGAGTGCATTGACATGGTGTTGTACAGAGTAGAATGGAGAGGGGTAACGTGGAGTTTGCACGGTATGCAGTGTACTGCCATTACTTACAACACTTATTCAATTGAAATGACCATTACATATGCACTCACATACAGTTTTACTGATAAAATTATGCAGCACACAAACGATAATGTGTGGAAATGTCATCACTCAATGTATTGATTTGATCGTCAGCACAGTTCATTTACAGGCATTTAAATTCTGTTGTGTGCCAGAGAAAGAAATTACATCGTTCAGCCTTCCTCAAGCAAACTCTCCTTAACCAGCATGATTGTCACATAAATCCTCTCACTTTATAGTCAGAGAAATTCAAATAAACACCAAGCTCCCTGGAAGACACAGCCTGACATTTGACCTCCATCTTTGAATGCACATCAAATGTGACAAGATAAGAACAAGATTTAAAGGCCTGTTTACAGAAAGTTAGTTTGTGGAAAAATACAGTAAAGAAGGTTTGGGCAATGGGAGGGACAACCTCAAACTGGACAGCCTATAGCAAATAAAGCCAGCAAATAGAAAGCCAGAAAATGTGGGTTACAAACCACAAAGCCAATGGTAAGCAACAGACAGGATGCATTCCCATGTTCACTTTCTGAATGTCCGCAAGGTGTCTTTAGCAAACCAGACAGCTGCGTTGTGCGGTAGGCTGCGACCTAAAAACCTGTCCAACCCTGAAGTCTAGGCACAAATGTACAACGAGCAAGGAAAAGTACTCCCTGGTTCAGCTTTTCGGGAGACTGTGGCAGGAACTGGATTTAAGAGTAGAGGTAATAAAAAAAGGTGGGAGAGTGTGGAAGAAACTCCATTAGGATAGTGGTCATGAAACTGCCTGATTAGAAGGACCCTGAATTACACACTTAAAACGAGCAATGGTATCAGATTGCATTGCGCATCTTACCACCTCCTTTAAAACGGTGAAATATGCTGCTTTAATAACCAGCAACAAAGGAACTACAGTACTTTCAGTTATCATAATCACTGCTGTCTGTCCTTGTATGATCTCGCATCCTCCTGTCCGTGAGTGAAACACACGTTTGCTTTATGTAGATGGAATTATAGCAAAGGTGCCGTCAGGCACGCTTTCTTTTTTTTTTTTGCACTCCACTGTTTAGCAGTTTATGTACCTAATGTTCTGCTTGAATAACACTCGGGATAATGGTATATAGTGGAATCGCAAGAGAAAATGTGAAACCCTTTCCAGCGGTAATGCTCTCAGAATTGTTCTTCTCCTTCATTTGGTTCGAACTGATGCGTCTAACATGGTTGTGAGATTTCCAGTTGGCCTTGGTGTGCTTTTCAGGTCTCGCCTAGCTATCGCGTAAGTGATACTATGCGAGATATTTAGTAAGGGGCATTTGAAAGTGCTCCCAAAGGCTGCAGGCGGATCGGGTACAGTGCATGTGTGCCGGGCACGCGCTCCATTTGTCAGCCTATGTGATCACTTTCATGGCCGCTTTGATGTTCTCAGTGAGACGCGCAGTCACTGAGAACATCAAAGCGGCCGCGAAAGTGATCACACACACCCTGTACTGCTTCCTTCCCAAGTGTTGCTTCCCATTACTCATTTACAAAAAAAGCAGCCGCTTTGATATTCTAATTCTCACGTGCAACAGCCACAAATCCAAACTATTGGCCGAACACCTCTACCCCATCACTGCTTAGGTGTCCACTACCCTCAGGAAGAATCACTGCCACGTTATTTCCCCCTCACCTCTACCTCATCTCCCCTGCAAACCCTCCTGTGCTTCACGTGTCCCACCTACCTCTTACCTCAGTGCTTCCTTGCCTTCCCGTTGCAGCCCGCTCTGGCGCATCTCTGTCTTTCTCTCACCTCTAATTACATTTCCCTCCCTTTCCAAAATCGCTCTGCCTCGTTTTCCTTGGTCTGTCATCCCTTCTTGTTCGTGTTTCCATTTCCACATGACAGCGCCTCTCTCATCCCTCCCCTCTATCTCGTGTGTCGATGTATCCTCCCTCTCCACGGCTCTGCACCTCCGCGGTCTCCTTCCCGGCTGCTCTCCCCTGCTCTCCACACATTTCCCTCTGATGCTCACACGGGCCCTCGCCTCCATCACTTCCCAGAGTGGCTGGCAGGGCAGAGAATCCACTCTGTAAACGATGCACAGCTGTTTTATTCCCGGAACCAACCCCTCGCTTGAAAATAGATGTTCCTGTCAGTCAAAAAGAGGGGTCAACCTCTGCCATTTACAGCAAACATCTGTAGCACAGAGTGGACCGGTAACAGAACAGTGCAGAGCGTGGACCGAACACACAATGCGCCTAGAGGCGTTTTGGTACCCACCATCTGCGCTATATACCCACACATTATTGTATCCATCTAACTTGTCAACTGAAAATATTTCTGGAATATATTTGCTTCTTATAATGACAGATGCATACGTGATTTGGCTGGAGAGGTCTCGCCTTTCTCTCTCTCTCTTCAGCATTACTTCATTCATCCATTCAAATAAGTGACATCTGTTATTAGAGTGTCATGTGACTCGTTGTTTGTCTTGTCAGACTCTCCTCGTGTGACTGCCGCTTGATGAGTCTCTCCAGGCAGCGAAAGTACCACTCCTCGCCCTACCTTAAGACTCTTCCATGCTGCTGGCGGGCCTGTGTGTTCCTCTGCACCTCTCACTGCTGACGCAATCCTTGCTGCACCACGCTTCACTGCTTGCACTGTACAATGTGCTAAGGAGGTGCTCCCCCCCCGCACACCCATGTGCCCCACTTCAATTC
Organism: Lissotriton vulgaris; assembly: GCF_964263255.1. Taxonomy (NCBI): domain Eukaryota; kingdom Metazoa; phylum Chordata; class Amphibia; order Caudata; family Salamandridae; genus Lissotriton; species Lissotriton vulgaris. Next base: position 1,000,886 of record NW_028242776.1, read on the forward strand.
TGGCACCTTCCAACTGTCCTTAGTTTTCAGCAAACTGCACTTTGAATTCTGGGCCTTGTAGTTTTCTCACAGAGGGTATATGCTTACAACTTCCTGTAGAGAGGATTCTGCTGTTTTCGGGAACGTTCATCAGTAACCCTAACCACCTGTAGGCACGACACATTATATGCACAGAGTGGAATGGAGGCACAGCAGAGATTTCCTGATTTGCCGAGGATCACGCGGATTGGACAAGTGTAGAAGCTGAGACCTATGTCTGCAATAGACTGAGCTGACAACTCGATTTCTCTTTTCAACCTGGGCCTCCCCGCAACCAGGGGCATCCTTGAGAAAGAAAGCAGGAGAGACAAGGACCTTTCTTTTAGAGCGGTTCCCCTCTTAAACAAGTATTGGCATAGCCAATAGGTCTCGTATGTACGCAAGTTTGAGCTATTGTCATTGTAAATGACAATGGATTTTAGTTTTGTTTTCGTATTTATGTTTTAATAATGAAAACAAAAATAAAAGGCATTGTTATTTGCAATGTCAAAAGCTCAAACTCGCTTAAATGCGAGACCTATTGCATTGCAAATGCTTGTATTTCACTGGCTGGCATTGTACCAACTTCTTCTTTAGAGCGAGGAAAACCAGTTCAATTTGCAGGGAATTGAGGAACACCACTTACCTGAAATTTTCAAGTTAGTATCGACTTAATAAAATTAGTCCCTCCCTTACTGTCCCTCCTTCTTCAAGTACCAACAAATATGGGGGCTCTGTCACAAAGGTTATTATACAAATATATATAGTTGCTCAAACACCAGGCAGCCTGCTTACCCATTGAATGTGAGGCATCACGTGCAGTGCCTGCCATGCACTAGGGCCTTATTTGGGACAGGGTGTCAAGAAGAGTAGGGTGAAGGCTTAGACGTGGCAAAAAGCAGGCTATTGTTTACAAAACAGTCCATTGAGCCAGAAATGGGCATGCAACCGGCGGACACAAGAGAGAAGACAGCCGGCCTATACCAGAGTAAATCATGTATGGGGCAGGGTCAGGCCCCCGAGATGGCCCACACCAGTGCCACCAGGAAGGGGTTTCACCAGCAATGGTGCAGCCCTCACTGGGGGGGGGAGCATGCAGCCCAGGAGCCAGTCTGCAGAAACAGTGGCGAAGCAAGGTCAGGTGGTACCCGGTGCGGAAAATTTCCTGTCACCCCCGGCTTCACCAAATGGCAAAAAAATTTGTTTAAAAAACATATTTTTGCCATTTTGTCACCCCCTCAGTGATGACACCAGGTGTAGCCTGCACCCACCCTACAACCTTCCTAGGCCCCTGTGCAAAAAGAGCGTTGGAGGGGATAAAGAGGACAGCTCATCCCTTCCCAACCACACCCAACTGGTAGTTCGGGGGGTCAAGACGGGAGCCCTCCTCACTCACCCACTTCACGGGAGCCCTCGCCGTGGTGTGGATAGGGGACCATCCTATGCTCCCCGCAGGTGTTGCATTTTCTCTCTATGGCCCGGCGCGGCCTCCGCTGAAGTTGCAACTCACTTTGGCCTCCAGATCAAGCGACCACCTAGCAGGGAGGACCAGCCTACTTTTCGAACGGTGCTCTCCTGTCCATGTGTGGCCACAAGGAGAACAAATCAGCGACCCACTCCTCTTCGGGAGCGATTGGGGTTCGTGTGGGAGAGGTTGGTGCCCCACTACTGCCTGAATTGCGGACAATAAGAGTGGCAGCCCAGAAGAGCGCAGTAATAAGCTGGTGCTGCCATCTTCCTCATCCTGTCCACTCCCCGTTCCAACATGATTTATTCTTCCGAACATGAATGTATGCAGGCTGACGAATATTGTAGAGCACCTCAGTGGCAGCTGTTGTAGCTACCAAGGGGCATGTCTGATCACTTTCATGTCCTGCTGCTGTCTGTCCTTCCTTCCCCTCCCGAACATCCAGATCACTTTTAGTTCAGCATGCATTCCAGAAATGACATAACTACTGCTACAATAGTGGTGAACTTAACATATATATCTCTAATAAGGTGTGTGGATAAGATACAAAAATGAGACAAGTAATGTGCAAGCATTTGACTATTCTCTCTTGACCAATGAGGTTAAAGATGATGATTTTCTTTAATTTGGGGATGGGCACTTCAGCATGCACAGTCCTGCAAAAATGGCAAAACAATATAATAACAAGTTGCTCAATGGTCACAGTTAAAATAAAATAAAAAATGTGCCACTGCAGTGCCAGGCCCAGGTGTGACATATCAACAATTTCAATAATCAACCTGTCTTTTGGAGCTGTAAGTTTTGTACCTGAGCGACCACCCTAGTCAATAACTGTTTCAAATTAAAGAGGAGATTTGGCTGTCCCGCATGTCCGCTAGTGAGGCTAGGGCAGGCGCGGTGCGTCCATTGGGACGTAGGGGCGTAGCCCCACTAAGCCCCATGGACCCACCGCGTCGTCACTAAAATACAAATGCAAATATTAAAATAATCGCGCTACCCGCCGGCCGGGAATCCGGGAGACACCCGACTTTTCCGGAGTGCGCAGGGGGGGAGAGGTGGGGGGGAGGCTGGGCCTGCTGCAGCTGCGCAAGTGGATTTTTGGGAAGAAACTAGCCCGTGCATGCGCAGATTGTTTCCACTGTGCAGTTCCCCTTAGAGAGAGGACCAGGGGGCGGGCCGCAGCCCCCGGGGTTGCACAGGGCGACTGGGGGAGCAGTCATGGTGCCCCCCCAGCCAATCCCGGCGCTGCATACAGCGCCAGGATGAGACCTGCATGACGAGAACCATGCCTAGCCTAGCCCAGCTCGGCCGATCCTGCTTGCAAAAAGGAGACCCTATGGAGAAGCTGTGGTGAAGCAGTGCCTGCAGTCTACAGTCTACAGACGACCTATAGCCTATAGACTATAGACTATAACTATAACTCAAAGACTCTGAAAGTCTCAGCTGAAAACTTGATCCGTCGTCCATCGATCTGCGATCTGCTGCCTGCCTACTACTACACGCAACCTGCACCTGTAACCTGCGTCTGTAACCTGCGATCTGTGATCAACTAGGAGGAGAGGTGAGGCGTGGTGGGGGCGAGTTGCTCAGCGAGCACTAAGGGGTTTCAGTCTTATCTCTTTTCTTTTCTCTGCTTATTGCTTATTGCTGCTGTTTGTAATACCACGAAAAACTACCACCCGCCACCCGCCACTCGCCACTCTCCTCTACCCTCCTCCGTCCTTCTTCACTGCCACATCACTGTCACAGCCGTCGCCGCGGTAACTGCTAATCCTGCGGCAAGATTCACACAGACTCACGTGTCTCCGGCATGTCATCACTGTGACAGTGGAGCTACAATAGTGGAGCTGCGCAATGGTGTGATGGAATGAAGCTGACGCCTGTCGCCTGACGCTAGCTCGTGGAGTGCGGGTGCGGCAAAAGAACTCTAAGATCTGTAGAAAGCAATTAAGGAGAGCCCAGAGGATCGGCCACCCAATGCGACTGGCTTCAGGTTCGAACTCTCCCTCATGGATGGGTGGATGCATGAATGAATGATGTATGGATGCAGGATGGGTGGGTGGGTGGATGGATGGATAGGTGGATGCATGAATGAATGATGTATGGATGCAGGATGGGTGGGTGGATGGATGGGTGGATGCATGAATGATGTATGGATGGATGCATGGATGCATGCATGATGGGTGGATGCATGATGGATGGATGGGTGGATGCATGAATGAATGATGTATGGATGCAGGATGGGTGGGTGGATGGATGGGTGGATGCATGAATGAATAATGTATGGATGCAGGATGGGTGGGTGGATGGATGGGTGGATGCATGAATGATGTATGGGTGGAAGCATGAATGATTTATGGATGGATGCAAGGTGGTTCGGGCTCGCTCGCTGCGCTCGCTCGCTGCGGTGCAATATGCAAATTAGTTTACGCCTCACCACTTTCAAATGTCACCAGCCGCCCCTGGGCTAGGGATGACATAGATTTCCGGATGGTAATTAATTATCCTTATTTCCGAGATCCCAGGGCACTTGACATTGAAGTTCTAATCTCCGCCCAGGACTTGGTTGATCACTTTGAATTGATTTACAATAGTACACTTAGGCCCAGATTTACTAAATGATCACACAGTAGCCGCAAATACTTCACTGAGCTGCATACAAAGGACAGAGCGCCATATGGACAGAGCGCCATATTGACAGAAATATGTCACTGTCCGCCCCTATCCCTAAAGCTGGTGCAGAAATGTGATGCTGCGTGGCACGCACACACCTTTGCACCATAGTGCAAGGATGCCTGGTGAGTCTAGCATTAGGTTTTTTACTGGAAGGATGTCTTTCCAGTACAAAATACTACGGTATGACTAACTTTAATACTTTCCCCACCTTGTATGTGTGCTGTACAGTGCAGCACACATCAAAGTCGGAAAAGAAAGGAGAAATAAAAGCATTTCTTCGTGATAGTGCCTGGTTGAAGTAGGTGCTATTTTTGACGCAAAACCCCACTTTTTTAAGTAAATAGGATTGTGTGTCAGAAACCTTGTGTGGTTGCATGGGATCACCCATGCACCACTCATGGAACGCCCCCTTGGCACTAAGTAATGCAAAGTGCTGCTTTGAGCTTCTTTCAAGTGATTTTCCAGTGCAAAACAAGTAAATTGGTAAAAAAAAGTTTTTTGCCTTAATTTGAATCACTTTTGTGACTTGAACACAGTGCTATATATCTTAGTAAATATACCCCTTAGTGTCAGGGTGGACAGAGAGGAGTGCAATGATGAGGTACACTTTCTATCTACCATGTATTCAGATTTCCCTCTCCCATGAATTAGAATTACATGAGGTTACTTCGGCTATTATGAGGAGTTGGAGTAGAAAAGCTACATTTCCAGATGGAATCCCTATTGACCTCTCTAAAGACAACTTAGAGTTGTGGGGTCCCTTCTCAACCAATGTTCTAAGAGCAGTGATCTTTTCTGGGAGGCTGGACAACTAGGGCTGTATTATGAAAAGTGCCTCTGGGGTGCAACAGGCATGTACGGCCACTTTGCCTGCACCCCGCTATCACCAGAGGGTGTTCCCTCGTTTCGGTGGCCGCATGCAAATGAGGGAATCCTTTTGCTTCTGCACCCGCGACATATAATAAACGCGGAGCAGAAGCAAAGAAGATGTCAAGAGGCACACTGACAGTGCACCACCTAAAAGCTGGCGCACAGTCAATGTGCCTCCTGATAGCAGCTCTCTGGACAGGTAGCACAAGTTTGTCTAACCCTACACCTTGTCTCAAATTTACCATGGCTGATCCATATTATATTGATGTGCCAAGGTCCTGGCATATCTGAACTTTACAAGGAACCAGAAAAACTGACTGAGATCTGCGAAGGAGATCTTAAGGAACTCTCTTTGAAAATGTGTGGAGTCCACATTTAATAAGGAGTGTCATAAAACCACCAAACAACAGTTTGTTTTAATCAATAACCACGTTCAACCTTACTTGGAATGGGATTCCAACGTAAGCCAGAGAGTAGTGCTGACACAATTCAGGTACAACATGATTGACTATTGTGTGGCTTTTCTAAAGCAGAATGATTGGACTAATGTTCTACCTAGCTGTCCATGTGGTAGGTATTCTACCCAATGTTCACTGCACCTTATGTTTATTTGCAAGTTCTATGTTGAGAGCCCGATATATCAAGCCACCGCTTAAAAAATTTTCATTTTAGACAATGCAGTCAATGTTGACTTTTCTGCAATACTTACACTCCCCAAAGGTCTACCTAGCAGTGTAACTGTTATTTGGCAGCTAATGTGCATAAGTAAATGGATTAGAGATGTCTAAATGCACTTTCCTTGCTGTGTCTCCTTATTTTAGTTCGTAAGATATACTTAGTTAATGATTGGTGTTTTCCCGTGTAATTTATTATTAATGATAATAAATTCTCGAATCTGTACAGAAGTAATATATACTTTTATGGTTTTAATCATACCGAATAAGGTTTTACTCACTGACTGAGCTGTTTTAAATCAACCTAACTTCCACAAACCACAAGCTAGGTTGAGAATTTAGGGCACCATTTGCTAGTGCTTGTGACAAGGTCAACTCGTCATGGGTGTTACCTGCCCTGTGCTTATGACGAGTTGACCTTGTCACATAACATGGGATTTTAAAAATTGCAGCGCAGCACGGGAAAATGCTGTAGCAATGATGCGGATAAGACCTAATGATGCAAATGCATGTACACCACAACATGTAGGGAAGAGTGCATACACCCCTGTTTCTGACAAAAAACGCCAGAATGCAAAGCAAGGATTCGATTTGATAGCAGTGCATTAGGGAAGTATTTACCCTTTTCTTTTCGGATTTCAAGTGATCCATCCAGTTTTTGTTTTAGCTTGTGATTTTGCTGTGCTACCGGTTTTTGGGTGAAAATTCTACTTTGGTTCAGAAAAGCTGAGGGTTTATCTAGTTTTCTCACGTGGAGCCCTTTGGAATGATGGTGTTTACCTGCCTATTTTGACAACAATTTTTTGCCAAATGCCTTAAATTGTTGTTGAAGGAAAGTTCCTCAATATGTTTAGTGTCTTTATCAGTATCTCCTGAAGCATATGATTGGTAGCTTTAGAGGAGATTTATTTACATACTTAAAAAAAATCGTTTTTACAAATTTTCTCCATATAGTGGTAGGCAACAGTGTGCCTGGTCCTAAGTCCACTCTCTTAGTTGCAGTTTCCCTAGAGCTCAGTTGTAATGCAATCCCAGCCCCTTCAGTGATAGGTCAGTTCTTGTGACATGCTTAAATTGCCACATCATTAGAACTGCCAGCTGTCCTGGGCACTGCAGGGCAGTGACACACCTGCACAAAACCCCTGTACATATGACCAAGAAGGTAAACAGACAAAATATCGACTACAATATATCGAATGGACATAATATCGAGTACAAAATATAGGCTGGACAGAATATCGAATGGACAAAATATAGACATCAAAAATATCGTTTTGAAGGTAAGTAATGTAATATCGAATTTAAAAATTATAGATAGTCAAAATATCGAAGTACATAATATAGGTAAATAAAAATATCGAAATTTTAATAATATCGAATTATTTATAGTGTATTTTATGTGTTAAAAGTGTTTATTTATGTTACAATGTAATTTAATTAATGAATTTAATGTTATTTAAATTTTGCGTAATTTAAATCTGGAACGGGTTGTGGGTGTATAGGGGAATAGGGTGGGAAGTAATTTAGTTATAATTAATTAAATATGTAAATTTATTTATTGGTATTTGTTTATAATTAATTGTTAAATTATTTTTATTTGGTAATTAATTAAATTTTAATTGCCAATTAATTTTATTTAATTGATTAATTGATAATTAGGTTAATTTAAGTAATTTAATTTCTGTAGTGGGTTGTGTGTTCATAGGGGAATAGGGTGGGAAGTAATTTAATGATAACTAATTACATATGTTAATTTTTTGTGTGTATTTATTAGATTTTAATTGTTAAGTAACTGTTTAATTACTAATTAAATAATTGTTAATTAGTAATTAATTAGTATTAATAGATAACTAATTGTAATGATTAAATTAAATTAGTATTTGTAATTAACTAATTATTATATTATATTAAAGTGGTAATTACTTTTAATTAATTTTTTTATAGATATTAATATATACATATTTTTTATTAATATACGAAGTATCTACTTTCCCTACTGTTGCACTCACTGGAGTGGGAATAGTAATTTTTACCCCTACGCTATCCAATGCTTTCCCTACTGTTGCACTCACTGGAGTGGGAATAGCAATTTTTACCCCTACGCTATCCAACGCTTTCCCTACTGTTGCACTCTCTGGAGTGGGAATAGTAATGTTTACCCCTACGCTATCCAACGCTTTCCCTACTGTTGCACTCTCTGGAGTGGGAATAGTAATTTTTACCCCTACGCTATCCAACGCTTTCCCTACTGATGCACTCTCTGGAGTGGGAATAGTAAGTTTTACCCCTACGCTATCCAACGCTTTCCCTACTGTTGCACTCTCTGGAGTGGGAATAGTAATTTTTACCCCTACGCTATCCAACGCTTTCCCTACTGTTGCACTCTCTGGAGTGTGAATAGTAATTTTTACCCCTACGCTATCCAACGCTTTCCCTACTGTTGCACTCTCTGGAGTGGGAATAGTAAGTTTTACCCCTACGCTATCCAACGCTTTCCCTACTGTTGCACTCTCTGGAATGGGAATAGTAAGTTTTACCCCTACGCTATCCAACCCTTTCCCTACTGTTACACTCTCTGGAGTGGGAATAGTAATTTTTACCCCTACGCTATCCAACGCTTTCCCTACTGTTGCACTCTCTGGAGTGGGAATAGTAAGTTTTACCCCTACGCTATCCAATGCTTTCCCTACTGTTGCACTCTTAGGAGTGGGAATAGTAAGTTTTACCCCTACGCTATCCAACCCTTTCCCTACTGTTGCACTCTCTGGAGTGGGAATAGTAATGTTTACCCCTACGCTATCCAACGCTTTCCCTACTGTTGCACTCTCTGGAGTGGGAATATTAATTTTTACCCCTATGCTATCCAACGCTTTCCCTACTGTTGCACTCTCTGGAGTAGGAATAGTAAGTTTTACCCCTACGCTATCCAACCCTTTCCCTACTGTTACACTCTCTGGAGTGGGAATAGTAATTTTTACCCCTACGCTATCCAACGCTTTCCCTACTGTTGCACTCTCTGGAGTGTGAATAGTAATTTTTACCCCTACGCTATCCAACGCTTTCCCTACTGTTGCACTCTCTGGAGTGGGAATAGTAAGTTTTACCCCTACGCTATCCAACGCTTTCCCTACTGTTGCACTCTCTGGAGTGGGAATAGTACGTTTTACCCCTACGCTATCCAACCCTTTCCCTACTGTTACACTCTCTGGAGTGGGAATAGTAATTTTTACCCCTACGCTATCCAACGCTTTCCCTACTGTTGCACTCTCTGGAGTGGGAATAGTAAGTTTTACCCCTACGCTATCCAATGCTTTCCCTACTGTTGCACTCTTAGGAGTGGGAATAGTAAGTTTTACCCCTACGCTATCCAACCCTTTCCCTACTGTTGCACTCTCTGGAGTGGGAATAGTAATGTTTACCCCTACGCTATCCAACGCTTTCCCTACTGTTGCACTCTCTGGAGTGGGAATATTAATTTTTACCCCTATGCTATCCAAATCTTTCCCTACTGTTGCACTCTCTGGAGTAGGAATAGTAAGTTTTACCCCTACGCTATCCAACCCTTTCCCTACTGTTACACTCTCTGGAGTGGGAATAGTAATTTTTACCCCTACGCTATCCAACGCTTTCCCTACTGTTGCACTCTCTGGAGTGTGAATAGTAATTTTTACCCCTACGCTATCCAACGCTTTCCCTACTGTTGCACTCTCTGGAGTGGGAATAGTAAGTTTTACCCCTACGCTATCCAACACTTTCCCTACTGTTGCACTCTCTGGAGTGGGAATAGTAAGTTTTACCCCTACGCTATCCAACCCTTTCCCTACTGTTACACTCTCTGGAGTGGGAATAGTAATTTTTACCCCTACGCTATCCAACGCTTTCCCTACTGTTGCACTCTCTGGAGTGGGAATAGTAAGTTTTACCCCTACGCTATCCAACGCTTTCCCTACTGTTGCACTCTTAGGAGTGGGAATAGTAAGTTTTACCCCTATGCTATCCAACCCTTTCCCTACTGTTGCACTCTCTGGAGTGGGAATAGTAATTTTACCCCTACGCTATCCAACGCTTTCCCTACTGTTGCACTCTCTGGAGTGGGAATAGTAATTTTTACCCCTACGCCATCCAACACTTTCCCTACTGATGCACTCTCTGAAGTGGGAATAGTAAGTTTTACCCCTACGCTATCCAACGCTTTCCCTACTGTTGCACTCTCTGGAGTGGGAATAGTAATTTTTACCCCTACGCTATCCAACGCTTTCCCTACTGTTGCACTCTCTGGAGTGGGAATAGTAAGTTTTACCCCTACGCTATCCAACGCTTTCCCTACTGTTGCACTCTCTGGAGTGGGAATAGTAATTTTTACCCCTACGCTATCCAACGCTTTCCCTACTGTTGCACTCTCTGGAGTGTGAATAGTAATTTTTACCCCTACGCTATCCAACGCTTTCCCTACTGCTGCACTCTCTGGAGTGGGAATAGTAAGTTTTACCCCTATGCTATCCAACGCTTTCCCTACTGCTGCACTCTCTGGAGTAGGAATAGTAAGTTTTACCCCTACGCTATCCAACCCTTTCCCTACTGTTACACTCTCTGGAGTGGGAATAGTAATTTTTACCCCTACGCTATCCAACGCTTTCCCTACTGTTGCACTCTCTGGAGTGGGAATAGTAAGTTTTACCCCAACGCTATCCAACGCTTTCCCTACTGTTGCACTCTTTGGAGTGGGAATAGTAAGTTTTACCCCTACGCTATCCAACCCTTTCCCTACTGTTGCACTCTCTGGAGTGTGAATAGTAATTTTTACCCATACGCTATCCAACGCTTTCCCTACTGTTGCACTCTCTGGAGTGGGAATAGTAATTTTTAACTCTACGCTATCCAACGCCTTATCTATGGTTGCACTCTCTGGAGTGGGAATAGTAATTTTAAACTTCCGCTATCCTACGGTAATAATATTGGATATTTTTTATTTATATTATGTTACTATATATATATGTTTTAACAAATATGATTGTAAAACATTTTTTTATAACTTTAATTATTTAATTATTATAAGGTAATTTAAGTATTTTTAAGTATATTTTAGTAAATAATTGTTATTATTAATTTAATTAAACATTGTTTTTAATAAAGTCGATATTTTTACAAACTATATTTTTGTAAACAATATTTTTTACTCGATATTTTTGTACTTACCTATTTGTAGATACAAAGTCGATATTCTGTCTGTCGATATTTTGTCGCCGATATTTTTGGTAGTCGATATTATGTCCCTCGATATTATGTCAGTGATCCGACCAAGACATAATTAAAGCAAATTAAGGAAATGGGGAGAATGTTATTAAGAAGAGCAAAATCGAGGAATTGAGAACAAAAGATAAAAATAGAGCAAAAATCGAGGAATTCAGGACAACGCTTGCAAAATGGAGATGTTGGGAGCAATATCCCCAGAAATGTAGGAGTTTGGGAACAACATTGCAAAATCAGATACATTAGTGAGTCTGATCGCCAACGCGAATGGGTTCAATATTAAATAGCGCAAACACTGCTTATGAATTCAGAAGTACTATATTTGTAACATATTGATTGGAAATGTATGTAATGTTAAATGCATCAAAATCACATCAACAGTTGGCCCAGCAATAATTGCAAAGTGCCCTTAAAATACAAAAGTAGGGAAATGTAAACTTCAATGCGAGAGGCTAAAACATAATCTTAGATTTCCAGGAACCCACAATTGTGCTTAAAACACCTACTGGAAAGAACATATTTGTTTCTAGTGATCTTTGAAATGTAGAGTGAAAATGTATATTTTGCAGAGCCGGTTTCCTCTAGAGATTACTGGAATACTTTCTATTTTCTAAGTGTATGTTGGTGGATGCCTCTTATTGACCGATTCTGTGCGTTTTCAATACTTGACTGGAGTCATTATTAATTATAGATGGGGAATAGGTTCATATCCTTGTGAGCGTTTTAAACATTACAAGCCTTCAAGAACCTTTAGATCTTCTTAATTTGCTAGCCATCCCTGTTTTCAGAAGCAAAACAAAGGGCGGTGCATCTCTCTCTGTACATGGGTCCAAACTCTGGTATCACTCAGATTTACCTACACTGAAACTTCTCAAAACTTGGCTTTTCTCTCCATCCAATGATTCCTGCAGGTGTCTCACCGACTAACTTCAAGGTTTAATTTTACTTCCTTCGGGTTGTAATACTAAATTCTTCTTTGTTAGCGGATGGTTTGCAATGTTTGTTGCTGAGCTAGCCCCAGGATGCTCAGTCTTGAGTGAAAGTGCTCTTTATAAATACCTCATGTCACATCATACCATATCATACCATAACATACCATATCATATATCGTATTATGTATTGTATCGTATCATATCGGTCATATCATATATTTTATATTATATATGTCATATATAGATAGTGGCCTAGTCCCCGAGCATTTTACAGATGATCCAAATGTGCATTCTTTGAAACGTTTCCCGTTTTCTTTCACAGATTACCCCTGACGAAGGGACCCTGTGTGCCGAAATGCATTGGGTTTTGCTGTTTTGTTTTGTTTAAACAAAGTTTGGTTCATTGAAATTGTTGGAAAAGTTCACAGTATCTATGTCAAACATTCATATATAAACATATGATGTTCTGTTGTGTACTGTGAAAAGTTGAATAGTATACAGTTTCATTAAAAAATTTGTTTTCAAACAATATAATACATACTTTATTGTAGTGCATGTTAGAGTTCTAGTCGCCGCTCAGGGACTAGGCCATTATCTAGGGTTCACACATAGGCTTAAGCAGGCATAGTTTCTAACATAGCACACATACCGATTCACTAGCAGTTTAGCTTTCACAAAAAGTGTGCGCTATTTACCAACAATATATATATATGTCATATATGCCATACATGTCATATATCTCATATCTTATATTATATATCTCACATCTCACAACTTACTGGGTCAGGCGGAGGTGGGTCGGGAGGGAGTTCCAAGTCTTGGCGGCAAGGTAGGAGAAGGACCTTCCCCCTGTGGTGGCTCTTCTGATGCGGGGGACGGCGGCGAGGGCGTGGCCGGTCGATCGAAGCTGGCGTTTAGGAGCGTAGAAGTTGAGGCGGCTGTTGAGGTATCCTGGGCCTTGGTTGTGTAGGGCTTTGTGTGCGTTGGTGAGGAGACGGAAGGTGATTCTCTTGTTGACCGGGAGCCAGTGCAGGTCTCTCAGGTGTCCGGCGATGTGGTTGCGACGAGGGATGTCCAGGATGAGTCATGCTGAGGCGTTCTGGATCCGCTGGAGCCTCTTCTGGAGTTTGGCGGTGGTTCCGGCGTAGAGGGAGTTGCCGTAGTCCAGGCGGCTGGTGACGAGGGCCTGGGTGACCGTCTTCCTGGTCTCGGTGGGGATCCACCGGAAGATCTTTCGTAGCATGCGCAGGATGTTGAAGCACGTCGAGGAGACGGCGTTGACTTGTCTGGTCATGGAGAGGGAGGAGTCCAGGATGACACCCAGGTTGCGTGCGTGGTCTGTCGGTTTGGGTGCGCTGCCTAAGGTGGGGGGCCACCAGAAGTCGTCCCAGGCGGAGGGTGAAGATCCCAGAATGAGGACTTCCGTCTTGTCCGAGTTCAGTTTCAGGCGGCTGTTCTTCATCCATTCGGCTACCTCTTTCATCCCCTCGTGTAGGTTGGCTCTGGCGGTGGCGGGGTCGTTGGTGAGGGAGAGGATCAGCTGGGGCCGATTATGATTGCGGATAATCCGCATCCTCCGGGCCGGCGGAAGCCACCGCCGGCCCGGAGGATGCGGATTATCTGGATTATCTGGAAAAAGACTCCCGCCAGATTAGGATGGCTGGGGGATCTTTTTTCCGTCCGCCGCTTTTCCGCCGCGGTCGCCTTCCGACCGCCGCCGAAAAGCTCTAACATGGCTGGCGGATATTAGGATAGCAGCGGTCCTGTGCCTTTCCACGGCGGCATTTCCGCCGTGGAAAGGCATACGGTCTTTTGTTTGGGGGCCCGTTGCGGGCCCCCAGGGGTGAAGGGGGGGTGGGGGGGGGTGCATATGGAGGGTACCTATGGTACCCCCCTGCCTTTGCGTGCACGAAGCGGCAGGCACCACGCGGTGCCTGCCGCTTCGTGCATGCAAAGGTAAACATGCATTTTTTAACCTTGCGGCGGGTGCTGCTTGAAGCAGCATCTGCCGCAATGTTAAAGGTGGAGGATGTGACCGCCAGGGTGGCGGTCACATCCTAATTTGCATGGAGGGACCGCCGCTGCCCATGCGGATGGTCCCTCTTCCTCGGGGGTGGCGGACGGACGCAGGTCCGTCTGCCATCCTAATGACCCCCTTAGTTTGCAGTTGGCAGACTCATCTGGAATGTATATATTGGTTTCCACAACCCTTTGTGAGACCCTTAGGTTCTTTGGTTGCAGAGAGGCAGTCCCACTGCCGTCACAAAGGGGGAGGGGCAATTAAGTCTCAGGGCTAGTGATCCTTCAACAACATTTCTTTATAGATTTGTCATTGTAAGGAAGTCTGCTGTCTTCATTACATGGATAAGCCCTTACATGACCCAATTCGCAATGTTGTCTCTTTCCCTGGAGTGCTTTTTTTTCTTTAATGCAAAAACGCAGGTGCTTATGGGGCTCGGTAAGAAAACGCAGTACGCATGGAGAGAACTCAGCTTTAAGTTGTGGTCCTAGCCGTGGAAGTCTCCATCCCAGGTGATGCTATTAAAGAGGTCGGAGGTTACAATACAGGAACTCAGGGGCATATTATCAAAGGGTTTATCTCTTTAAAAGCCAAGAAAGCGGAGATAAAATTATCTCCCTATTACCTAGCTGTCGCTAACACCAGTTAGCGACAGCTAGTAGGAGATAGCGACCATCTTGGGCCCCACTTTGCATGTCAGTGATATTTATCACTAATGACATGCAAATTGGGCGTGCCAAGATGTTAGTGACTGGAAACAGTCGCTAACATCGCTATCTCCTATTACCAACTTTTGGAGATATTCGCGCTAAGCGCGAATATCTCCAAAAGCTAGCAGTCCCTAGGGTATACACCTGTTACAACGCAACTTTTACAACTACCTACTGTTACAACGCAACTTTTACAACGCATACCATTACAACGCATTGCGCTGGGGGGCGCTCTAGGATAGGGAATAAGTATAATTTACTATCCAACACCTTCCCTAGTGTCCACGGGGACTGGAGTTAGAATAGTAAATTATACTTACCACTATCCAGCACCTCAAAGCGCTATGCGTTGTAATGGTATGCGTTGTAATGGTCGCGTTGTAACAGTAGGTAGTCGTAATGGTATGCGTTGTAACATGGTACATCCGTCCCTAGCCATGTTATCCAATGGGAGGTGGATAACATGGCTAAGAGCATTAGCTCGCTAATGCATGAATATCGCTGACTTTTCAGCGATATTCATGCATTGCGGCCGATTTTTATCGCATTCGCGATAAACCTTGGTAATACCAAGGTTTATCTGCGATAAAAATCGCCGCAGCTCGGCGATAATTTTTTCACGCTAACCAAGCAATAGCGATAATTATCGCTATTTCTTGGTAATATGCCCCTAAATACTCTGAAATACACTCTCTGAGGTCTTTGGTTTCTCTCTCAGAAACCTTCATATTAAATTTCTGGAGACTTAGAAAATTGAAATTCTAGTACCTGATCTGTTGTTTGTCGAAGTTACAAACGAAGATATTAAAATCTGTTATACTTGATGGTAATTTCAGATATAAGGCTAAAACCTAACTCTAATTAACAGGAAGTCGGAAAGTGAAACAATTTGTGTTAATTACATTTCACACAACTTTGTGATTTAAAAAAGTGAACATATACAAGCATTGGCAATGCTAAGAGTTCTTACCTATGCCAATCTATAGGCTTTGTCGTAGTTTTATAACCATGATGCACGGCAAGCAGGACTGCTGTGCAACATGACTGAAAGTAAAGGGAAAAAAGAGCTATGACAAAGCCAGTTTACCTATTGGCTTTGCCAACAGTTGTTAAAATCATTCTGCTCATTTCAGTTGACAGGGAGTAATGTTTCTCAAGAAGATCAATAACACTCTGGTAAAAAAAAAACACACAGACAGTTCCTGCCATTTTCAAAGCCCGGATACACTCATCATCATAGCAGAGGATGGCCAAATTGTTGATCATCTTTTCCAGGTACTGGTACTTCAATAGTAGTCCATCTTAATAAACAGCATTGATTGGGCGAGCAAATCAGACCAGCTCTTGTGCTTTTACCAGGAGGCAGAGAGCGGAATGTGGCCAGCAAGGAGTTCTAGGCTCTGTTCGACACCTCAGCAGCAAGAAGTCCGGTCTCAGAATGCGAACACAAAGTAACGCACAAATAGGCTTCAACCAACAATGGTGATGAAACACACTTCCAACCGAGTAGGATGGAGAGAAGGAAGAAAGGAACTGAATCCGAGCGAGAGCAGCAAAGGACACTAAATAAACTAATGAATCAGTACTTGGTCCATGCTCCATCGAAGGAACAAACACTCGAAGAGAGAAAGTGAAACCGTATGCTGTGTTTATCAATGAGAAGCAAAGAAATGAGAGTGATGAGGAAGTCAACTGATAGTAACTACCAGGTAGGTTAAAAGCCCCTTTTTGGAGAATGTTTTTTTAAGAAACAAAAGATTGTTGCATGTGACAGTGCATGTGTGCCGACTCAGGAGAGACCTAAAACACTGTAGAGCTTTATCACAGCACAGGAAAACTCTGCCTCATAACACCATAAAAAATCTTGTGCTAACACTGCTTTTTAAAATGCCAAAATTAAAGCCACATTTGGAGTGATTACGCAATTACAGGTTGCAGTAAAACCATTACCAAACTGTGTCATCACCACAGAAATGTTAAATGAAGGCTCCCAATGAGGTAGATTTAGATTCACCAGTACAAAGCTGTTTTGAGGAGCCCACTTGCATACTAGTTAAGCTCCAACATCTCAAGCCTGACAGTAGAACATTACATAATATGTGCTGTACTGCCACCTCCTAATGATATGCAGAATGAAGGCTAAACATGAAGGAAGAGGCTTGATCCACCAACTGCATTTCTCGATATCTTGCAGGCAGACCTAAAAATACCATCCCAAGACTATTGGACAAATGGACATGAGACTAGTATGAACACAGTTCTTGGTGGTCAGGATTGAGTCATTGTTCAAGTGGTAAATACAGATGAAGTCTTTCATTCCGAGTGGCCCTTTTGTTAGAGTGGACGAGCCAACAAATAAACAGGGAGAACTGAGTTGGAGCTGAAGAGCCTGTAGCTGAGCCGTGTAAATATTCGGCAACAAACATTATGTTAGAATATGATAAAGTGTCTTCCTAATGCAAAAGAGAATTTCTTTAACATTAATAAGTGGAAGTTTTTCACCTTAGTGCATCAGACTGTATCTCTGCACTAAGAAGTATTTATTGAAAAAGAGAGAGTTTTTAAAGATATACTGAGAAACCACCCTGCCCCTGACGATGCCATTCTTGGAGAAAAAAGAGTGTCAAGTGCACCCTATATGTGGCCTTAATTTTTATTCTAGATGGAGCAACAATGTAGGTTATTAACCTTCAGGTGTTTTTTTACAGTGTACATTCTTTTTTTATTTTTTTTAAAATTTTTATTTGCATCAAGGGGAACAAAAAGAGAAAACCATAATAAGCAAGATTTGTCTACAAAGGTTTCAGCAAGAACAGTAAATTAACATTTACAGTAAAAAGATGCATAAATCATAGGCAATGTAGAGGTCATACAGAAAAAAAGAGAGAAGAAAAGTATACTATTATTGAGACATGATTAACCCCCAGATTCTGTCAATTTTTCATTTAGCCTGCAAGCCCCTTGTAACAGCAAGGGCAAGCTCCATATTATATGTTTCCTTAACCAGGCTCCACCATTCCATAACCGTTGGTGGATTTTTTTTAATCCAAGCCCTAGCAATAACGAGCCTTGCACAAGTAACTAAAATATTCAACAAATCACAAAATACACTAGTACCCCCGCATATACCCACCAGCACATCCATTGATGAGAATGTAATAGGATGAGCAAGTCTATCAGAAACCACCTTAGTTATTCCATCCCATAATTCACTAAGATGGGGGAACGAAAAAAACATGTGAACAATATCAGCACCACTTAGATCGCATTTTGGGCATTTCGTACGCTCGCTGAAATTATTATTTGTTGCCCATTTAAGAATTCTCTCGGGGGTATGATACAGTTGGCATACAGTTTTAAACAGCTGTAATTTTAGACTAGAAGATTGAACTGATACATTTAGGCTTTTGAGAGATAAAGTAATTAAATCAGATGGTACATTCATTGCCAGTTTTCTATTCCATTTCTCGGTCAATTTTGTAATGTCGTTAGTATTAAAGCCAGAAAAGATCTTATATCCAATACTAATCATGGCTTTGTCTGCTTCTCTATAAATGCAATCCCAGACCTCAGAATCTAATATCGTAGTAAGCTCTAATTTCCTCACTAGATAATCTTTGATCTGATAGCATTTAAACCGAGCCAGTTCCGGTAAATTGTAGCACATCTTCAGTTGTTCATATGCCATGAATCCCTTGTGATCATATAAATCACCCAAAATTTTAATACCGGAATCTAAAAGTAAACGGCAAGCCGAGTCATGAAAGCCCGGATTACCCCACAAAGGTGTTTTATAATATAAAAGAGAAACATTACACTTAACCATGATGGAGCGCCAGATATAAACTGTATCTCGTACCGTCTTAAATTTAACCCTTTTAAAGTAATTAGGGTCGTTTAGCCTGTAAAGGAACATATTAACATCCTGTCCAAGTAGAAATCTATGGAAATACAAGCATTTATCGGAGACCATTAGGCTATGAAAACGAGTCAAAAAAGCCGACCAATAATAAAGTTTAAAATCTGGGAGGGCCAGTCCGCCTTGATTGAAAGGAGGTTTAAGTGAGGAGACAGCCCGCCGGGCTTTTTTATATCCCCATATAAAGCTACTAATAGTTCCCTCTAATCTGAGAAAGTAAGAATTGTTTACCCGTAAGTGAATTGCTCGAAATAAGTATAAGTATGTGGGTAATATTTTCATCTTGACTAGGTTTATTCGACCAATAATACTAAGCAGCAATTTATGCCATTTCTTAAATTGCATAGCAGTCTCTTTTAGTGATGATTCATAGTTTAATGCCACAATTAAATCAATATCCGAGCAGATTTTAACCCCCAAATAAATTGCTACACAGCAGATTCCTAAAACAGGGGCTGGCGATTGATGATTCATAATAATTTGAGTTTTAGTGGTGTTGAGTCGATAGCCAGAGACTGAGCCATATATACCCGCTTCTATTATAATACCCTTCAGGGCTTGAGGCACATCAGAAGAGAAAACTGCAACGTCATCCGCATACACAGTAATATCAAGTTTATTTGAACCATTAAGAAAAGGACATATTAAAGCCTGACGTTGAAGTGCAACTAAGAAAGGTTCCATACCTAAAGCAAAAAGCAGGGGTGATAAAGGACACCCCTGCCTTGTCCCTCTCCTAATTGGAAACATAGAAGAGCATTTTCCCATATAAGATACTTTGCCCATAGGGTTATCGTAAAGCGATTGAATCCATCTCAAGAGTTGGCCTTTAACGCCAAATGCCTGTAGTACCGCCCATAAAAAGCCCCACCCCACTCGGTCAAATGCCTTTTCTGCATCTAATAAAATCATACCGAGTGGGGTGGACTGGGTCCGAGCAGCATCAAAAGCGGAAATAGCCATATTAATATGTGCTGTAGTATCTCGCTTTGGGATAAATCCATGTTGCTGGGAAGAAACGAGCTGAGACATTACTGGCGCCAGCCTAGTAGCCAATATTTTTGCAAAAATGTTGGCATCGCTATTAATGAGCGAAATTGGTCTATACGAACCTCTCTCTTGAGGTATTTTGCCCTTTTTTAGAAAAAAAATAATTTGGGTTATGTTCCAGGATTTTGGTGCTTGTTGCCCATTGCCTATAGCGCGGATCACATCAATTAGTAATGGAATCAGTTCCTATGAACAGCATTTAAATAATTCCAAAGGAATAGAATCCTCACCTACAGCTTTGCCCGTTGCTAAGGAATTGATAGCACCCCTAATTTCTGTCGCTGTAATATCTACCGCTAGCTGTGCAGATTGTTCAAGCTCTAAAGTTTTGACCTTGTTTAACTCTATATAATTTTTAATATTATCATCTGAAACTACAGTTTCAGGTGTATAAAGATTTTGATAAAATGATGCAAACTGTTGCAAAATTGATTTAGAATCACAGAATAGTTGGTTGTTATCCCCTTTAATTTCTTTAAAAATATTCCGAGATCGATCTTCAGCGACTTTATAGGCCAAAAGTTTACCAATCTTATCACCATTTTCATATTGATCAAGTTGATATTTCTTTAATTTACTAATACTCTTAGCCCTAAGAAGATCTTTTAATGCAGCTTTAAGTTCAATTAATTTGAAGCTTAATACATCCAAGTTCGTTACCCCACTTGATAGAGGTTCTGATATTTGATGTTCAATATCGAGTATTTCTCCAAGCCTTTTCTCATTTTGACATCAACGTTCTTTATTTTGTTGCCATATATACTGTTGTGTAAATCCGCGGATGCTAGCTTTGCAAGCGTCCCAAACTATCAAAGATTGAGTAGAATGTATATTTATGTCAATAAATTCCTTGATGTGTTCTTTAAGTTGTTTCACAAACCCAAGATCGGTAAACAAGTATCTTGGAAATGAGAAAAGACGAGGAGAAGACTCTACAGTTGTAACCTCAAAAGTTAAGGAGATCGGGTTGTAGTCCGAGGTTACCCTTGGACATATAGCCATAGAGCTAGTTCCAAGAATAAGATCTGAAACCCAAACCATATCTATGCGTGAGCATAGTTTATGTGCTGCAGAATAATATGTGTAGCCGGCCAAATTAGGGTATAGACATCTCCAGGCATCTTTAAGGAGATGAATTGCTGACAAATCCAAAATTGCAGCCCTAGTTTTCCTCATTCTCTGGAAGGAATTATTCCTAGTGGTGTCTAAATTATAGTTCATAATACAATTAAAATCACCCAGCACAATATATTCCCCATCCCATACAAGCAATTCCATATTAATCTGGTCAAAAATTGTTGGCTCATCTTGATTTGACGCATAGACCCCACATATTATATATTTTCGACCTTCCAATTTTATCTGTGCAATTGCCCATCTGCCCGCCTTATCAGTTAATGTCTTAAGTATTTCAACTTTTAGATATTTATGCTTTAGGATCGCCACCCCCCGAATTGAAGCATTAAATTCAGTACAAACCATAATGTCGTATCCTAGTTGTTTAAGCGGGTTTTTATCTTTATAAGCTATATGAGTTTCAGTAATGACCACAATTTGAGTGTTATACATCTTAAGCTCCTCATATACAAGGCTCCTCTTAGTTCTGTTATTTAAGCCCGCCACATTCCATACTAAACATTTTATTTGGTGCATTTAATGAAATATATTTCCCTTTCTGTATGGCCTCTATAATAAATCAAATCAGCTTTATGATTCCTCCCATTTTTATAAATTTTTCGTCCCCTGATGCATTTTTTACCCCAGAACATATCTCCCTCTTCCCCACCCCACACGCTATCCCCCCCCTACCCGATAGCTACCTACAGGTCCCCCCTTTAGACCGGCTGCCGCTATACTGGCAGCCAACAAGCGGAGTTCGCCGCTTATAGGATCCGGGCATTCAGAATTATAAAAAAAAAGGACAAAAAGGTAAGACCGTGCTGAACAATTGTCAATATCTTATGTTACATATTGCCACCCAAGCCAAGAATCAATCTAGAGAGAGGTAGAAGAAAATAGCAATAAATCCATGAGTAAAAATCTCAGAACCCAGGAAATTGAAGTGTAAAAACAAAGCATTAGTCAGTGTCTGCTTCATTTTTCCAGTCTCCAAGTAGCCATGGCAGATTCCACCTCATTCTCTTCCAAGAAAAAATAAGAACGACCATTTTTAATTACTTTCAGCTTAGCTGGTTCTTGTAAGAAAGCTTGACCACCCAGTTCCTTAATCGGGTCAATAAATTGTTTCAATTTCCAACGTCGTTCCAAAGAGAGTTTACTCAAATCAGATCTATCAAAAAATGTAACTAAATCAGTGATAGCTGGAGTATTTGGCCGTGCTTTTATTGAAATAGCTTGGCGGAGCAGATAGTTACCTATACATATCTGGATTGGGCGGGGATATTTACCACCCTTATTTCTTTGAAATAAGGGTAGCCGATGGGCACGTTGTATCTGCGAGTCCCAATCCCAATTTGATAAGTCAGGAAAAGCTTTTTGAAACAATTGAACAATGAATGCCCTAGGGTCAGCTCCTTCGGCTCCCTCCGCAATGCCAAAAACGCGTAGATTCTGTCTACGTTGTCTATTTTCTAAGTCTTATTAACCTTCAGGTGTTTTTTTACAGCGTACATTCTAAGTTCACTATATATGAAGATGCTTCCATATGTGATGATGAACAACGGTGAAATAAAGTTTTTGCCCAAGGTCACACAATTTGATAAAGCATTTAGCCAGGATTCATCCCAGGTTCTCCAGTTTCACACTGTGCATTTTAGCAATTAGATGGTCATTTCTTTCTCACATCAATGGTGTTAGTTGGAATCGGAGATTAGAGGATGAGTTATGAGCAGAATCTTCTTTGATTGGCAGTTTTACATACCTGAAACTTTGCCCAAGGGCATAAAAGCACTTGGCAAAAAGCACAGGCTATGTTACACCTTTTGTTGATTTGGTGGGATTCACAGGACTCTGGCAGAGGCCAGGATTCTTACCTGGTTCCCCATGTTGCCTAGCTGGCAGCTTTAGCCTCTAGGGCACATTGCCTACCGTGAAGGCTTGGCTTGTTTTGGGCTCGGGGTGCCAAGAAACCTCGAGCTGAGCCACAATCAACTATCTGCCTCGAGCTTCCACCTGCTCGCTCTCCTCTACCTTTTATGCACCATGATGCACTTGTAGCTCGTGCAAGTTTGTACAATTTCCCCATCATACAATTTCCTCTTATAAACAGCAATCTCTTTGCATATAGAGCTCACTGCCCCAGTCTGTGCCATTGTGCACATTTAACTTGGTGCACCAGGCACAGACTTAGACAATGCGCCCTAATACAGGGAATGCACTGTTTATAGTGCGCATGCCAACTCGCGCCACCACTTGAAAGAGTGCATTAGTGAAAGACAGACCAGCTGTTTGAAGCAGTGGTTCGCCTTTCACAGTGCAGGCAGTAACCCAGTCTGAGTTGTAAAGGGGGCAGACATTCACCTGTAGGCGGGTGCAGTGAATGACTGGAACATATTTCCCCAAACAAGGGGTGCCCTAAGGTGGCAAACTGTGCATCTGCTGTATGTAGTGCATGTTCAGTGCGCCTCCTGGTGGTTTCTTTGTGTCTGCACCCGCATCTATAATATGGCATGAATGCAAAGGCAACACATTCCCTTATTTGCACAGGGCTACATCCCTATGCAAATGAGGGCATGCCCCATGCGGATCGTACCAATCCACATATAAAGGCAGAGCACACTGTATTGAAAAAGGTTGCTGTGCCAGCCTTCACAGTCCCTTATCTAATACCAAAGTGCCACAGTTGCAAAAAGTGGATGCACACACCCGTTGCCTCCCCGGGGCACTTTTTAAAATACGACTCCTGAATGTAGTTGTAGTGTAACGCTGCTGTATATTCTGTAAGCATGAAATGAGCAAACATGCTTTCAGATTGCCAATTTCACAGTGTGCACAAAAAAAAGGAAAATGCATAACTCTGTGCCTCAGCCCAACATTTTTAGCTGCAGGTCTCTACGAACATCTTCTATTTTCTATGAACCAAACTGCCTCTTGGCTTCAATCATTGTGGCTACACAAAGAGAGAGTGACCATAGGATCTGAAGGCTGCCAGCTGTATTTTGCAATTTGGGATTTAGGGGCAGATGTATGAAGATTGGGAACAGCAATTTCCTATTGTGATTTCCTGTGAACCACAATTAGGAAATCACCATTCCTAATGTGTAAAACTCTTTTGAGTTTTATTAGCAATTTCTAATGAGGTAGGTCACAGTTTGCAACCCACTAGGATTCACTGCTATCACAGGGATAGTGGCCTGCTGGGATCAGCAGACCACCATGTCTGTGATTGCTTTTAAATAAAGAAATATTTTGTATTAAATGCATCCTGTTTTCCTTACAGGAAAAACAGAAGTGTTTAGAAAGAAAATGAAAGTTTTCGTTTCATTTTTTTAAGATTAGGCAGTGGTCTGTTGGACAACCACCTGCTCTTAAAACAACATTTCTACATTCTTTCCCATTTGTTAATGGGTTACCACCACTTTTTTAATGGTGGTAAAGTATCAGTTTTGCGACCGGAATTCAGTCGCAAAACAGTAATACATACCATACCGCTATTCGGAAGGGACAGACAAAACACACCCCTTCCAAACACCAAATGCAAATTGGGATTCGGTAACAAGTTACCAAACTGCATTTTGCATTTTGTACATCAGAAAAAGCATTTTTCCATTCGCAAACACCTGATTCTGCGACTCCGAACTTTGTACATAGGGCCCTTAGTTATTGACTGCATGTCGGCAAGACAGAGAATCTTTAAATTAACAAGTAACCTGTATGATTTTTAAACACTACTGTTTATTGATTGGCTGAGCCTCTACTAGTCCACAGGCTACATACATCAGACGTTAATATAAACCATCTGTTTGCACAGCATATATACATATTTAAATGACTTTGAAGTGGATGTGCAGTAATTTTCTGAAGTAGGAGAATTTGCTGATCACACAAAAATGAGGCAGAATGAAGTAAGCATCGAGCCGCAGAGCAAAGACATTCAAAGTAAATCGAAAGCATTAGATTTATGAGTTAAGAAGCAGCACGCCAATTCCAAACAGGAGAGATGCAGTGTAATGAGGCTAGGAGCCCTCACTAATCACAGCGGCAACAGGCCGATCGCATCCCTGTGACACGTGGAAATGACATCCAGTTGGGACCGGGAGGAGGGGGCTAGAAGATCTGCACGGCAGTAAGAAGAAGCAGCAACATGATAAGCAAAAGGTTAGTTATTCACTAATTAGGCAAATTAAAATTGCAGGCTAATAACCAGTGGAGGACTGATGCAATTTTTGGTGCACACTTTAGTTTGGGCTAGTGATGGCATTCCAAGTATAACAACATTTGCCCATATTTTTAGTGTACGGCTGATAAAACCTATGAGGAATCTTACAGGCAAATAAAATAAAATTCTGATTGTGCATTAGGGAATCCAGTTGTGGTCGCCAACGGGAATTGTAAAATACAATTAGCCCTGTAGGTGTTATAAGTGCCTATGTCATTCTACATTTATAAGTAATGTTTTTTCCATATACCTTTACATGGAAACATGAAATTATGCATATGATTAACCAGCCAAAGGCAGAGAAGATATCTTGAGACAGAAGGACTCTCTGGAATCCTTATTGTTTGTGATTATCCGGGACTCAGGGCTTTGTAAAAAGAATAGTTTTTTTTTCACTTGATGACCCTTTCATTTGAAAAAGAAAGTTGAAGCAATTGTATTTTTGTTAACTTCTGTTTCTAAAAACAGGATTTCATGGAGAAAAACAACATTTTAAAGAGCGCATGAAATAAGATCATGGTGTGGTGGGTTCTTGGACAGAAGGCTTTTTTGAACCTAGAGAGTGACTGATGCTTTAGTCAAATTGCACATTTTCTACATTGAAGTAGAGCATAGGAGACTCAACCACCTCCCCATACCATCCTGTCGAACAATGTCTTGAAAGGAAAGGGGCTATACTTTTTCAGTTAGTGGGGATTATTCATTTTTCAGTTTTGACTCATTTATCCCAAAGTTGCTGAATCCCTCATTTGAATGATCTTAATGTAGGCTGTTGTGTTCGATCATTCTTTAAGCATCATCATGCTCCCCAATGATACAGAAAGTCCACTGGTGTGATATACTTTATATATAAAGCCCCTTACCTATTTTCACCAAGCGGAATACCTGGCAGTGGATTCATTTATTTTATTCCACAATGGCAGCGTCGGGATTTCTCTGCTTCTGTCATTTGGAGGTAAATAGTATCATTTAATTTAAACCCATTTTTCGCTTTCCCACTTTCTTCACGTTCACCACCATGGCTGTCTTTACTATGTCCATGTGTAATAAAATCCATATTAAATACTGTCATTACTTTATTTGTTATGATAAGCCTGGGAATGTATATATGTTTGTTTGTAATGTAGAGTAATATAGTGTATTCCGGAAGGTTTTCAGTTTTTCTTTTGCTATTACCTCTAACTTCTAACTAACTTACTAACTTAAGACAAAATCCTAAACTTACTACCATTTTGGTATTCACACGAAGGAACTTACTCATTTTGATATTCACAGAAGGCACTTACTCATTTCGGTATTCACAGAAGTTAGGAGTCCTAACTTTAGGACTCCTAAATGCCTTCTGTGAATACCGAAAGTCTTAAAATTAGGATTTCTTTCAGTTTAGTAGTAGTAAAGTTAGGACTCCTAACTTTAGGACTCCTAAATGCCTTCTGTGAATACCAAAATGGTAGTAAGTTTAGGATTTTGTCTTAAGTTAGTTCTGTGAATCGGGCCCGATATATTTTGTTAACCAATTTGAGTGTTGTACCATGTTTCTAGTCCGGTCCAATTTTTTTCTCATTTCTATTTATTTCTGTTCGCAAATCTATTTTTTCAGGTTTTAGGAGGTACGTTTTTCTAGATTTTTTAGGGAGTCTGACTTTGGGTGTAATGATATTATCATTAAATTCAAACAGAGGTGGATATCTGCCCATCCACCTTACGTGTCCCAGGCCATGACCTCTACCAACATGGGGAGGACTGGACTGTCCAGCATGGAGGTATTTAATGCTGTGAAGGGAGTTACTGCTATAGTAGTTCCTTTTATAGTCCTGCTTGTTTTTTTTAAAAAAAACCTTTATTGTACCTTTACTTAAGTACACAGCCATTTGCCTACAACCCAAAGGGGCGGCCGCTAATATTTGAGCATTGGATGCCGTGCGTGAGGATAAGTCCATACTTTGATCACGTTGCTGAAAAGTAAAAAGGCTCATCATACGGCAAAGTAAAAGGTACAGAACTGACTTTATGTTGCTAATCAGTAATGGTTTTAGTTTTCTGTTTTTTTAATGAAAATAACAAAAAATAACAATGAGGCAATCACATTGCGGTCATCCATAAGTAATTAGTGCTGTATAGCTGTATTGAAAGTCTACCCGGCAGTATGTGCTACTATTTATAGTCATGGATTCAAACCCAGGTTGACGGGCAGTAACGCCCATGTGCCTATGTGTTACTGTATAGCAGTCCCAACCCTGTCTACCATATTGCCAACTCCTCGGGACCCGGGCCCCGTCCCACTCACAATATCCTCTCCCCTCTGCAACCCTCTCTTGACACCTCAGCCTACCTCCCCCTCTTCATCAGACTCCAACAGGTCATCCTCTGGCAGAGGATCACAAATTTCACCTCGGTACACATTCCATGGGGTCCATATCTTGTTCCACTTCCCCGGACATGCACGACTCAAGTATACCGCCCTCTCTGTCACCATTATCTTATCCATATTCATGCACCACTGCGACTTCGTTGGTAATTCTGCCGCCCCCAGCGCTGTGCGATATCTCTCTTGGCCACTATCATGCCTAACGTAACCCAAAGTTGGCCACATCTGGACAGGTCATTCGGTCCCCACACATTTAAGAGACATTGCCGCGGTTCTGGAAGTAGAGAGGTCTCCAGAGTCTGTGACACAGTGCGCATTATTTGTCTCCAATAGTCTTGGATACGTGGGCAGTCCCAGATTGTATGGAAGAAGGACCCATCCTCCCCACAGCCACGGAGACAGTAAGGATGTTGTATTCTGTGGATGTGATGTAATAGTGTCCTTGTGTAGTACACTCTGTGTAGGACCTTAAGCTGTACAAGTCGCAGCCTGGCTGAGATGCCTACCTCTTTTGGGGATGCTAGTGCCTCATTCCATTCGTGTTCGTCCAGGGCGTCCACTTCCCCTTCCCATCTTTCTTTCAATGAGGTCAGCGGGTCAGGTAAATTATTAAGGAGCTTGCGGTATGTCAATGATGTCGCTCGTTCAATCATGAAGTCAGTTAGAAGACGATCCTCCAGCGGGGATGATTCTGATATATCCGCCCCGGAGGGGATGGCCGTGCGCAAAGCATGGCGTATCTGGACATAGCGGTATGATTCTTGTGGTCCCAGTTCGAACAATTCCCTCAGGCGGTTAAATGTAATAACCTCTCCCCTTTCCCACAGGTCACCCACCGTGGATATCCCAATGGTGTCCCAGTGAGAGAAGCCCTTGCTGTATCTCAAATTTCCCAAGGCACGGGTATCCCAGAGCGGGGTGAGTTTGGTAATTTTCCCCTTCCAGCCCAGCGCCGCTAGTGTCGTATGCCACAGCGCTGCGGTAAGTCTAGTAGGTCCCGTTAATTTTCGCACTCGACGCTGGTCATAGAGTGGGGCCAGCACAGTGTTGGTACCCAGTTGTGCCCTATCTGCTTGGAAAGCTGGGTCAGTCTGTGGAGCATGTATCCACTGGTTAATGGGCTTAAGGTGAGCTGCCCAGTAATACAGGGTAAGATTCGGCAACGCGATTCCACCATCATACCAACCCGTGTAATTTTGCTTGTGCAATACGCGTCGGGTGATTGCTCCACAGCAGACCAGAAACCACTGCTGCCACCTTTTTGAAGTACCCTGGCGCCACTGGAAAAGGCGTGTTCTCTAGTATGTATAGGAAGTGGGGTAAGGACATCATTTTGTATAGCGCTGCTTTTCCCAGCATTGTCAAGGGCAACCCCGCCCAGAACATGACGTCTTGTTTAAGCCGTTCCAAAGGTGGTGCCAGATTCAGTTGTATAAATTCCGTTGGGTCCATTGTAACATGGATCCCCAAATATTTAAAAGAGGAGCCAGCTAGCCTTAAGGGGCAGTCGGGGCCCAGCACCGGGACTGGGCCTATCAGAACATACATTTCTGATTTGTTCCAGTTGATCGTGTAACCTGAAATTTTACCATGATCATCACACAGGTTCAAGAGCACCGGTACACCATGCTCGGGGTCTGTTAAGTACACCAGCATGTCGTCCGCGTAAAGGGACAGCCGGTCTTCCCAGCCTTCCTTCCATTGTATCCCTTTAAGTAAGGGCGTTTGCCTTATCAAATTCGCTAAAGGCTCTAGAGAGAGCGCAAAAAGCAAAGGCGAGAGGGGGCAGCCCTGGCGGGTGCCTCTCCCCAATGGGAACGTTCAGGAAATGTGGCCATTTGCTACCACATGTGCCATTGGTTTCGTGTACAGCAGTCTGATCCATGATATAAATTTCGAGCCGAAGCCCAGACAGACCAGAACCTCGAACAGGTAGCTCCATTCCACTAGATCAAATGCCATTTTCGCGTCTAGGGCCAGTATTACTGCTTGATCGTGGATCAAGTCCGCTCTCGCCAGTACCCCATGTACCCTGCGAAGGTTCAGTGCCGTGTTCCTATGGGGCATAAACCCAGATTGATCCGGATGTATGAGATCAGGTAGATGTGTCATCAACCGGTTGGCTAGGAGCTTGGCCAAAATTTTACCTTCCGCATTCAGCAGTGAGATAGGGCGGTACGAGGAGCTATCCTTCTGCGGTTTCCCGGGTTTGGGAATCGCTACTATAGTGGCCGTTCTCTGATCGAGCGGAAGTTCACCCTTTTCTAGGCATTCCTCATACATGGCGAGTAAATATGCACTTAGCTCCTCTGACTGAGACTGATACCATTCTACTGGAATGCCATTTGGTCCAAGAGCCTTGCCAGGTTTCAGCGCTCCTATAGCCAACTGTATTTCATCTCTAGTTATGGCCGCATCTAAGTCGGCTGCTGCTTCCGGCTGCAATATTGGGGTTTCTATCCTACCTAGCGCCTCCTGTGCCATGTCCGTAGACACTACCCGTTCTGGGGTACAAACGTCCTTAAAATGTGCCGCCAATGCTTCCACTATCCGTTCAGGGCTTGTCTGAATTCCGCTGCTGCTATCTCTCACTTGTTGGATCCCTCTAGAACTACCCCCCTCTTATCGAGCCAGGCCAGCATCTTTCCCGCCTTATCCCCCACATCGTATATCCTGTTCTGTGTATCAGTTATGTGCCCCTTCACCATCTGCCGAACATGTTCCGTGTATAGTTGTTGGTGGAGTGTGAGTGTATGCGCCGTGTCTATTGTTGGGTTTGCCTCGTGCAAAGTTGTCATGTCGCGCAGTGTCGATTCGAGCTTAGACTGTTCGGCTGCTTGCTCCTTTTTGTGGGCCGTGATGGATCTTATTGCCTGCCCCCTCAATACCGTTTTGTAGGCCTCCCATAGCACCTCTGAAGAGGTCACTGTGGCCACGTTTTCTTCGAAATATTGTGTTGTAGCCTTCTGGAGGGTTTTCCTGATTTTCGGGATTTTAAGGTATGATGCCTGAATGGGATATATACGGCTGCGAGACTTTTCTTGAGTGGAAAGTGTTAGGGTGATCGGGGAGTGATCTGATATGCCTCTAGGGTGGATGTCTGCGGTATCGACGTGTTGTAAGCCGTCACCCAGAGCTAAAAAGTAATCAATTCGTGAAAGGCTTTTGTGGACCGTGGAATGAAATGTGTATTGCCTATCCTGGGGGCGGACGTGCCGCCAGATGTCTACCAGACCCATTGCTGTTAGGAAACGTTGAAACCGGGAGGGTCCCCCGGTCAGGCCCGTTGCTGGGAATTTGTCAAGTTGTGTGTCTATTGTAGCATTAAAGTCCCCTCCCAAGATTACATCGCCTTCGGGGAGGGACAACAAAAAGTCACTGAGTGCCGGAAGCATTATTGAGTGAAGGGATGGCGGGACATATACCGATACCACAGTTAGGGGGTGACCTTCCCATTGTCCCTGCAGGGCTACGAAGCAACCCTGCCCGTCAGTTTTCGTGCTAAGTGGGATAAATTGTGAGGATTTTTTAATCAAGATGCCAGTGCCCCGGGGCCCGAGGTGAATTCCGAGTGGGCCACCATCTTGTACCCCCTCCGGTCTAAGGCCTTAGAAGCCCCCCCCATCAAGTGTGTTTCTTGTAACAGCGCTAGGTGGGGTTTTTGTCTCTTCAGCGCGTTCAGTACCAGGCCACGTTTCACCTTATCTCCAAGTCCCCTTACATTCCACGACAGTATTCGAAGGGGGGAGCCACGTGTCCGTGACTCGGTGTCCCCCGCATTACGTAGCAGACCATCCACCATTTCCGTTCATGCAGACACACACAAATGATTCTAGGAGGAGTATCTGGACCCTTAGGTTGACCCTTCCAGCTATATTATGTACATAAAAAGCACCAGTGTTTGACCGACATAGTGAATTTCCAACCAACAACCCCCCCTCTCCCACCCCCTCCCTGCCTCCCTGCTTAACGGACCTTCAACTGCCCGCCTCCCCAACTGAGCAGAGCGCTTACCCCATCCCAAAAACAGAGTACTTGCACGTTGGGGGAGAGTGTCTCCCTGAGCAGGCGGCCTCCCTGCTCCCTTCAGGTCACCCAGGCCAGCGTCCATCCACGACTTTTGTGAAATTTTAGTCAATCAAGGAGTCAGCGTCCAATTTGTTCACAGGTTGTCTACATTATTTCCCCCTGGCAGCCTCAGATAGTTCGTGTGTCGGCGACTTGCTCGCGCCTCTTCTGTCTGACGTTTGCGAGCCAGTCCGGCTGTCGTCTCGATGTCCGTGGTTCGTTCTGCCGGACCTACGCGGGGGACCCACATTGCGCCAGCCATCAAGCCAATCTCTGGCCGCCTCGGGAGAGTCAAAAAACCAGACCTTCTTATCGGCGACCACCCTTAGCCGGGCCGGGAATAACATGGAGTAGGGTAATTCTTGCTCACGCAACGTCTTTTTTACTTCTAAGAATGTCCTCCTCCGTCGTGATACCTCCGCCATGTAATCGGGGAAAAAGGATATTCTTGAACTTTGAATTTGAATGGCTGGCGCCACTCTGGCCGCCTGAAGGATGGTGTCGCGATCTCGAAAGTTAAAAAGTCTCGCCAAGATCGGTCGCGGCGAGGCCCCTGGTTTCGGTTTTCCTCCTGGTACTCTGTGGGCCCGTTCCACAGTGAAGAAGTTTGAGAGACCCTTGGGGGCTAGCTGGTTCTTGATCAGGTCTTCCACGTATAGATCTATAGCACCCGTGGTTTCAGATTCCGGGACCCCCAAAATACGGACGTTGTTCCGCCGGGAGCGTCCTTCATGAGCATCCAGCTTTTCCTTGAGCAACTTGTTATCGGCTTGCAGTTTCTCCATTTCCACCTGCAGATCTGAGACATCCTCCACCAGGGATTTAGCTACCACCTCCACCTGCTTCACCCTTTCGCTCATTTTCTGGAGGTCCGCCCGAATAAGGGTTCTTTCCGTTGCAGTCGCCCCCACCGTCGCCTACACCTGGGCCAAGGCGTTCAGTACATCCTCCAGCGTGGCTTTCTTCGTACCGTCTCCTTCCGTGCCTTTGTCCAGAGACTTGCGTAGTTCCGTCTGGGGGAGAGACTGTTTCTCATAGGCAAATTTATCGAGCTTAGCTTGGGTGGAACTATTTCTGGACCCTTGGCCCACCATGTTCACACACCAAGAGTCCAAGCACTGTTGCACGCAGCCTGTGGTGATGTTCTACCAAGGGGTTGTTCGCGGCGAGTGGTCGACGGGGCCGCCCGAGTTTCAGCGGTGCCTCGTCCACACAATAGCTGGGCTTTTCTGGGCCGGATCCTCACAGTCGGGTGTACACCCCTTCTTTAATTGCGTTGGCATACTTAGGATCCGTTGTCGAGCTTGCGGAGACCTCGGCACAGGCCGCCCGGCAGTCGAGAAAGTTCGTGCCCACAGTGGCGGATGTAATATAAAATGGCGGCGTCTACGCACTTGTTTTCCAGCTTCGGTTTCCGTTAGCGTCGCCGTTACCCGCAGCAATGTCTTATCGTTGGAGCGATAAGTTTAGCCCTTGGACGATCTGCGGGGGCTTCGGACTCTCACCGCCGTTTTCGCTCGGTTCGTTCTCACTACGGGCACTTCCGGTTGTCAGCACCGCCAAGGCCCCACTTCCGCCCGGGCAGCGTCCAAACCAGCCGCCGCTGCTGTGCTCGTGTCACCAGGCCGCGTATGGATGTCGTCTTTTCCACCAGTTCCCGGGGCACCGCTGCTCCAAAACTTCTCTGGTAAGTGCCGTTCGGTCACCGGACCCGAGGCACCTCGTCTGGGTTCGTTGTTGAGCGGATAGGCATGCAGATTGATGCGGGAAGCCGCCTTACTCCGGGAGCCTCTCTAGTTTGCTGCCGCCATCATCGGCTGCTAGCCACGCCCCCCTAGTCCTGCTTGTTTGCTGAGTTAGTGCTATGTTTAAAGTGTCTGCTCTGCAAACTTTTTTGTTTCAAGTGAACTAACTCTCACTTTGGTCTGATTTCTGGTGAGTTTTATCACTGTGAATGTATGTGGAGGGAGTCATTTTTGCATTTTCCCTGTCCAGGTCTGCTGTACATTTACAGACTGAACCTTAGAAGTGAAAATCAGTGAGGGTCACCCTGCCTTGAATAGGACGGATCAACCATTACTGTGACCTGAATGCCCCTTGGCAGACTGTCACCATATCAGAGGTATATACTAGTAGTTTCAGCGGAGGTTCTGCCTGTGTAAATCTGGTGCTTCCCTGCCTCTAAATAGGGTGGGGTAGCCATGAGTTTGGTGGGACTGGATCACCTCTGATTTACCATGATGCTCAAACTCTACATAAGGACCAAAGTATTTTTGTCTTGTATGTTAAGTTGATTTGAACAATAACGATATGAACACAGTCGTGCGTTGTTGTTGCAGAAATTATTTGATCCTGTTGATTATGGTTTTGAAGAATGGATATAAAAACAAAACAAATAACATGTCATCAGATAATTTTATTTATCAGTTTGTTGATACTGCTCATTGAAAAAAATAGGAACATCCTGGTGACATTTGTATAACTGAAGACAAGAGATGTATTTTCACAATGAATTACCTTTTTCTGGCGGACCTAAAGTAAATATCTCCATAGTGCTGCTTCTCCTCCTTTGTTGTAGATTGATTGTCAGTGGTACCAATTTTAGAAATCCTTTCTTTTCTCACACCTTTTGGGGATGTAATAAAGAGGTAATTCAGATACATAAAGCCTTCTTACTTGGTTATATTCTTGGGGGCATAGAACATCTTTTTGTATTCTTCGAAATCAATTAGAAATAATCCACTAATCTTGATAATGTAACATAATTTATGCATGCTTTAAACACGTTTTTGTCACTGTTAATAAAGCCACATCTAAATATAGTCATTGTTATTTACATATATTCAAGGCATAAGACAAACCCATAGGGAACTGATCACGTTTTACTTCGAAGCCTTTAAACAACAAGGAGTGTACCGAGTACCATTTTTTGATAGCTTTTCAATGATGTTACACTTTATTAAGGTACAATTTACCATATCTCTTAGGATAATGTATACATTCTGTAAGTCCTTTTTCGAAGAGCATGTTCAGTTATAGTTAAATACAAGCATTAACACAAGAGTTAACTATTCTCTAAACCTGTTGTTTTTTAAATGGTCTTTGCTCCTTGTTTCAGCTTCCCCCTATCTTGTTTACATACAGGAGCTATCAATCCTTGACTCAATCAATAGAGGTAAAAGGACAAATTAGTTGCTCTTTTTTAGTATCTCTTCATTAAAATCATGACAGTTGTCAATATTAATTAGACAGATTTTTTTCGACAGTGATAGTTTACATAAAATCTGGTTCACCAGGCTCTTTCACAAACCATCTAGCTACATATTGATTTTAGTCTTATTATTCTTGATTGTGTTAATTTGCCAAATCTGTATGTCTAGTAACCTGTTTCTGTACTCAACTTCTTTAGACTGCCTTGTGTTTTCTTTTTAAATCCCAATAAGAGGAGTAAGCTCTAACCACTTTCCCTGTTTTGGTCCGTCTGATCTGCGCACGCGTCAAATTCGCCCTCACCGTGGTGGAATGTGCGCCGCGGCGAAGAGGCTAAACTGAAGTTTCCAAAGCTTTCTTGTTTCTGTTACCAAGCAATTCAAACATTAGTTAAATTTTGACTTGTGTTACCTATAAAAGGTATTTTTGTCCCCCAAAGAGTGTGTCCTACTATGATTATAGTACTTTGTGCATTTTTAAATGAATCATAGCAAACATTAATAGGTTGCCATGCTTGCTAACTCATTAATTAGAACTTTCATGTGACTTAAAATGTGACTCATTGGTGACTAACTTCACCTGTTAATTTGTAGTGTTCTAGCTTGTTATCATTTTCTATTGGTAGTATGAACAGTATATTGAAAGTGACTAATTTTAGGATTAATGCTGCTATTGCAGTAAGAGCTGTTACTAAATATGAGATTGCTGAGACAGTAATTCTATGCATGAAAGTGGTTTTACTTTTATAAGACATTCTAATGCCAACTTGTCCTATAAGGCATAAAGGTATTTGCAAATATTTTGAACATGATTTCTTCCTTTCTTTAAAACTTAAACTTTATCGGCGTTCAGAGATGTATAAATCGCCACAGGGAGCAATGGCTACAAAACAAACATTTTTACACTAAAAGTTAGTTTCACTCATTTACAGAGGAGACCTATATTCAACATTCAAGACAGGAGATGTGCATGGCCTCTGCAAACTTGACTGGGTCCTTCATGAAAAGCCCCTTCTATGAAAACCAATGTACAGTACACCCAATAGCAAATGCTAGTGACATCACATCACCTTCTTCCCCGTGCCCACTAGCAGGTTGGAGGGTATCACGGCGCCTTCGGTGGCGAATTCCAGAGTTTTTTTGCAGTAGGAAAAAAAGACAAGCATTGGCAAAGCCAAAAGACTAGCAACACAACTCTGAGCCATTGGCTTTACAGATATCGCCAGCCAATTATGTGAGAATCACTTAGAGAGGGCCTTTGTGTCTGCTCACATCTTGGGACCCAACAGTACATGTTTTGACTGGACAGAAGTTGTGTGCTTCCACAAAGAAAAGTGTTTGTCCTCCACAGAGCTCTAATCGTTTCTTCCCCTCATTTTAATTGCCTTGCAAGGGTGAAAAGCTGCATTTGTCCTTCCAAGGTCCGAGCTTTGACATGTATGCTGCACGCTAAACTCAGCAGCAGGCGCCTGGTTTAGTGAACTATCTCAGTGCCATGATTAGGTAGGTTAGAGCATTTGAATGGAAAATGTAACCGGGACCAGCATTTCCCTGTCAGAAGTTCCTCATTACAAGTGTGACTGGTTGAGAGCAATGCAGAGAACTTTTTCAGTGTACTCGTGTACTTTGCAGACACTGTGTGCCCGCCATGCAGACTTTTGCACTAGAATAGTAAACTGTGCGTGAATAGTGAATTTAGAGTGGAGTAGGAGAGCTGGTGAAGTAAAGGTGTCAAGCTGGTGCAAAGGAGAATTGTTTCGCACACATTGTTTTCTCTCCTCTCTGCAGACTGACCTTTGTGACATTGTAGGCCAATAAAAACCTTCGTTGATTTATTAATCACAAGGGTTGTGAATCAGGCTGGAGAGGTGACAAGCAGCAGCATAGGGGTAGCAATTGCAACTGCTGCGGACGGCTAATAGACGCTAGCCACTGTTTAAAGCAGGTGGTTTAAAAGTAGTATTTCGGTGTGTTTTTTTTGTACATGCACATTTGTTGAGCATCTCAAAATTAAAGGCAGTACACTAATTATATTAAAATAACTTATGGAGTTTTTCTAAATATTGGTGATAATTACTAGTAACTCGGCAGTGGAGAAGACAGTGAGACAGTACTAGAGGACGTCTCTTTACTGTCAGTGTGCTTAGTGACGTGCATTTTCAGAGTAGCACTGAGGCCTTGAGGAGCAGAGGTGATGAAGGAGGTGGGTTTTGAGGGATTTTTAGAAAGAGAAAAGGCACATTTCACATTTTCATTACATTCGTGAAAATTATGAAATTCGATTTGCATTACACAGAATTTCACGACTGGAGAATGCTGCAATTTTTTCCGCTGAAAACTGGTTCAAATAGATCCCTGACAGTACCTCGTGTGATTTCTGAATGCGAGGTGCCATCGTGTTCGAATTTCACATGAAGTTCTGTAAAGTGGATTTAGCAAAATGTCACTTAATTTCAAGTTATTCTCCCAATATTTAATGCAAAATACCAAGAAGCGTGGAGGCAGCACCAGGGATGCAGTCACAGAAGAGCCAAATGTAAACTTTGTCAATATTCTTTTATCTTCTTCTTCTTTAAGAAATAGGACAACACGTTTCGTTCCTGTTATAGGAACTTCGTCAGGGCTGCAAACAACGCAAAACAACGTATAAATAAACATATATATAAAATATTTACAGGACCAACAATATATATATAAAAACAGAATACAGAACTAAATGGCACTAACATGAGATGAAAAATTATATACACAAATATACACATTCCCTATAAATAAAGACAATATTTCACAAATACATACATATAGTACACAAAGACCCACATTGATAATTAACGTGTTTAGATTCAAAGTATAACTTCAGTTACTACTACTATCTTCTAAGACACAAAGAGAAAGATTGAGACAAGGGAAGAAGGAGAAAAGCAAGAACATAAAAGAAGGGATAAAATCTCCAAAAATAGCCAATTCAATCGAAAGACAATTGGACACAGATAGCTCTTCACCGGATAATACAATGAGTGGACCACATAGGATTCCAAGCGGTAGGTAGGCAATCGGATCAGATGGTGCCTAATCAAGTCCAATTCTAATCAAAACAACAAAAGAATATATAAAAAACTAATTTTGCTATAGAATCCATATACGATTCGTCCTCTATGTTTAATAGGAGCATTCTTAATTCCAGGAATAAAGATAATGATTACGGGACCAAAGTTGTTCTGAGGTCATACTGACAAATAATTAAACACAATCAGGATGCCCCCCAAAAATTTTTGGACCTATTATGAGTCTAATATTCACAAATCCTCACCAGAACGGTATTTTAGCAAAGTTGCAGGCCATGTATTATACAGCCTGTAGATGGAAGTTTCCGGTTTACTCAAATTCAAGTCAGTAAATGAGTACAGAATGTGACCCACATCACAAATAATCTAGGGAAAATGCAAAGACACACCATATTTGTCATGGAGTTCATCTTATTGAGTATATATCATACAAAGTATGCTAGTACGTGATTCACCCATACCAATTTTTCATATAGTCAGCAGAGAACAAATGTTCAATGGCAGCGGTATGTCACCTTGATATGTGTATAAAACCAATCCGTTCAAAACTCCAGACCCAAATTTGTCCAGAGATTGAAGCAATGACATGGATGTATATCCTAAAGAAAGAAATAAAAAAATAACAATGAAAAAACAACAATGAAAAAAACACCCAGATATGAGTAACATCTCACAGACCAAGATAACTTTAAACGAACATCACGGTCTTTCTGGTTCATGGCAATATTTACCAGACAATACAAAGTGTTTCTGGTTGTCCATATCAGTTCAAAGCGAAATTGGTTCTGCAATCCTCTCAAACACCTAAAAAAATATATATAATAAAGTATAACCTAAAAAGTCTATATTGGTGATATGTAGCATGGTCTATTAAATAAAGTGTGACGACAGTTGAGAAGCATATGTACATTCTCCATGTTACCACACCCACACAAAAAAAAAATATATATATATAATGTAGTGAGCGACTTACAATAATCATTCGTATAGAAAAAAAGTGGCTTTCATTATCTTGTTTACTACAGTTGGAAGTTGTTTTTTTTTTGTGATTTTACCTCAAGGAATATATGTATTGCAGGCACGAGCTAACTCATTCTTCTCTCAAGCCCTTCTGTTACAAGTGGCAGGATCTGGGAGAATGGAACAGACTCCGATGCTAGTCCACCACTCTACACAAAGTAAGAGCTATTAGGGAAGGAATTATGCCAGCGAGGGAACAGAAAGGTCAAAAGCTGCTACTCAAAACTTGGCTGTTCGGGAGAGTATAGAAAGCTATGTTTGAACAGCAGGCATTGCTTAAATAGGAGCTACGCCCATCATGTTTGTGTCACTGGCTTCTAACACGGTCGGTTCCACCCATGCACGTCACTGTAACAACAACGAGTCGTGATGTGGAAGTAGTGTCGCAGTCCAGAGTCTGCAGTTCAGGAAAATGCTCATGACATTTCTTTTCTGCCCTGCCTGATCCTTTCAGGTCGAGACCTGTGTAGGCTGCGCTTGTTACTTTTACTTTCTACTTTCTTAAATTCATAGCCTTTCCTCACAGCCCGGCTAAAGCGCAGAGATACCCCTTCGGGGGTCGATTCTAGCACTATATAAACAAATACAAATACACCAGCTTCCTGACGTGCCCTGGAAGCTCCATTCGGAACCACAACAGGCCTGACAGCAATCACCCTGCATGCAACGTTGAGATGGCCCTGGATTTGTTTTATGAATTGCATCTCGCACTTGTTCCAGTCTAGTGTCTGTGTCGACATACCCATAGAGTCTGTAATTTGTTAGCAGGCAGACGCGACTCAATCTCCACAGAGTCAAGCTTTCTGCTAAAAAATTTCAAGAATATGGTGTGGCCTTCCGTCGTTTCCTCTGTCAAGGATATACCCAACAGTTTGGGCACTTGCTTGAAAGTCACCCACAACCAAGCACACTTTCTACTCAGTTCCTTCACTCTCACCATCAAGAAGTCATCAAGATAGTGGAGCACATGCTCTGCCCCGCTACTTCCGTCTGTCCCACACATGCGCTCAATTTCTCAAATGCAGCGCATGTTACGGCACGGCCCATAGGCACTGCAGTGTCTATGTAAATGCCACCCTCAAATTGTATCCCTAATGAAGGTGTATCAAGCAGGTGAATCTTAGTATTGAAAATGAGGATTTGATTTTGGCATTCACCATTTCCGCTCCAGATTTGCATTCCTGTACCATCTTCATCACTTTATCTATGCTTGTGTATGGCATTGAGCGTTTACTTTGGTCAATGTTGTCATTATTCGAGAACCCTTCGGGCCATGATAGGTGATGAATCATTCTGTATCCTCTTTGTGTCTTTTTAGGTTCCAGCCCTATGAGGGAACAAATTAAAACTCCATCGGAGGAGTATGAAATGGACCCGTCAGCCTACCTTCCTCCTCTTTCTTATTCAGTGTATGCCCTCCCTCTACATGATCTGCGGTTGTCTGCCCATCTTGTTCTTCTCAATCCTGTATAAAGAATCCTAAAGTCTACCCTAAAGCTTCTCTCAAAGTCTCCTACATCTCTCTGATATGGGTACAACCGTAATAACTGTTGCACCATATCCAGCTTAACTGATGTAACTGCCTTTTCCAGTCACTCCCGCCATGTTCTCCCCCATATTTGCCTCCACGATGCAACACTGGGTGCCTGCCGTTACATTTTTGACAGTCATTATCAAACGTGCACTGGTAGCGTTGACATGCTCCATTGTTGTAATTACTATCAATGCGAATAACTCCTGTCTTCCCAGCCATCTCCACCTCTCCCCCAGGTTGGTACGCCCTGAAAATGTTGCATGGGGCGTGGCAATAGGCCAGGTGGGTGTCATCAGCTGCACCTACAACTTATTGTCTAAGTCATCCCACACCCTTGCAGTATTCACTCTCCTTCATGACCAAACTTGCTCATCATATCTCCCCCAAGCAAGCCCCCAAAGCTGATGCTTATTGTCCTTATCCATGTATTTCCATAATCCTATGCTTTCTTCTCCCATATAGTACTCTCATAACTGGTGAACGCTGAGGTACACAATTCAATGTTCGAGGGGGCCCACAGTCACTTTGCTAATTCTTTTTCTTCCACCTCAGATCTTTATTTTCACCTGGTTCCTCTGTGTAGCAATGGCATATCTACTCAGTCTTCAATATCTTTTTTTCTGTATTTGGGAACATATATCTTGCCCAATCCATTTTCAACTCCCTAATAAGGTATCATCTTCCCCCTTCTCCATCATCTACTTTCTTTTTTTCTCCTTTATTTGTTTCCACTTCGCTCCAGTCCGCTGTCGTACTTTTGCCCCAATGTCCCCATAACTGTTGTCTCCCTATCCTTATCACCTCCTACACCTTTGTTCCCCGTACCAATTTTACTGTACTTCTCCTGTTTTATTTTCCCCATGACCCTTTGTCATCCCTTGCGTGCTGCTTCCTTGCCCATCAAAAACTTCTTCCAGGACTCAAACAATGTTCTCTTCCATTCGGAGCATCTTTCTTGTTCTTTGCTCTCACTCCACCTCCCCTTCTTTTGCTGTCTCTTTAATACACCTACCAGGCTCCCTTCCCCTTCCCACCATTCATCCTCATGCTCCATCTCCCTTCAGCTTTTTGTTCCACATCTGGCAATACCCTCTGTGGCTCCTTTCGTCCACTCTCTTGCATTCCATCTGCACCGGCCCAAGGCTGCTGGCGCTTTTCCCCGCCCACTCCTGCCACCACAGGCTGTCCATGCTGCCCCAACTATAACTCCGCCTTCCCTCTTTTCTACTTTCTCATTTTTTTCACTTTTCTCCTCCTCCCAGCTCCTCCTGTCCTGGTTCTGCCTCTGTAAGGCTGATATAAGTTCAACTCTGCTCCTCCTACCTACTTCACTCTCTTCCGTCGTCCCACCATCATCTTCCCTTCCCATCCTTTCTTTGTTCCTCGCCTCTCCGACTCTCCTTCGCCCTGTCGCTTGATGCCCACACCACTACCACCGCGGACAGTATTCCCCTGCGTTCTCCTTTGGCACTCCTGGTGATCGGCTCTGCCTTGTCAAACACCATACACTCCATCCACAGTTCCTCTGCTTGTTGATTGACGAGTTGCAGGGAGATATCAGTCCCCTTTCCAAACTCATCTGTTCTTGGTCGCTCCATTCCCTGTGCCATCTGTTTTCGACTCTTGCATGGTCACATGGGAAACTCTGCCCCTGGTTTTTGTTATTGTTGACTCTCATGACCTACACTGACCTTCTGAGTCTGGGATATGCCTGGGTACACCCTTGGACCTGCCCGTTGACTTCTCACATCGTCCATTGGGCCCACATACTCCTATACTCTGCTTCCTATTGTGATCAGGGCGCAGTGTCCCTCATCTGATCCCTGATGCTCTGTGATTACCCCAGGCCCGCCTCCCTCTGTGGCCATCTGACCCTGCTTGCAAGTCTGCCCCATATGGGTCCACTTTAGGTACTGCAGTTGAGGTAATTGTTGGGCATTCCAGAGGTACCCCTTGTCCTGTCTCTTGCTGCTCTTTTGGAGTGCCTAATCCCCCACACCTGAGGGGGTAGAGTTCTTGTTTCACTTGATGAGCATGTCGCTCTCCTGCCCCCCCCACCCAGATCTGGCCTGTTTCATTGACCCCTCTATCTTTCTTTGTAATGTGGATGTCGGGATTGAAAGCAGCACAAGAACCCACAAGCGCCACTAACCTGACTCCGATGGCCAGCAGAGACGATAGACGTTAGTCCTCCCAACTCCGCACTGCACAAACCCCAACAATGGAATATACCCACTATTCAAGTATGTACAGAAAGGGGCCGGGAGGTGGTTTGGCATCGGGGGATCTGGTACTTCTGGTATCGTCTGGTCGATATACCCACGAGGTTACCGGTACTGGGACACTGCAGACGGAGGAGAGGACAGAGAGCAAGAAATTAATACCACAACTGTAACTGTCTGAACTCTTGTCCCCCCCCTTTGATTCTAAACTCACCAGTTTCTCAACCCCATGTATCCGAGAATGAATCCATGAATACACCCTGCACTCTTGTGGAGATTTTGCCAGAAGTACGGAGAAGTTAGCTTCACTTCTCGACCTAAAACACACTACAGATGTCTAGGGTAGATATAAGAGGGATAATTGTACTCGGCGTTAAAAGACACGCTTTGTGAGACCCACAATACTCCTTGTGGAAAGGTGTAGCCCAAGTAGCAGTTAGTATCAGTAAACACAGAGAGAATTGGAACCCCCGTTACATAAACTATAATGGAAGATGCTTCTGCACCGAACTAAACAAATATCAATAACCAACAAGACAATATGGTAGGAGGCGAGCCCGCACTCCTCAGGTATACTTGCACGGCAGGATACGGCTTGCAACAATGATTCCACTGGGATTCTGACCACGCTGGCTCTTCGTCGGCGCTGTTGCACAAACGTTAACTGACCACGCTGGCTTTTCGTCGGCGTCGTTGCTCATCAGATAACTGACCACACAGGCTTTTCATCGGCGAAGATAAAGGTAACTCAACTCCGAGAGAACAAACAATACTCCTAACGAGAGAATACGGAACAAGATTGACAAGCCCCGTTATGTTCCGGAGGTGGAGTTTAAATAAGGTCCTCCCATTGATTCAACCCCCAGCGCCGGATGGCCTTCTGGGACTTGTAGTATTTCCGTAAGGGGCATTCAGTACGGAATCTTTTGCATTTGGCTGTGTCGATGGTAGCGATCGCTACAGTGGACCACCTTTTTTCATGGCCTATTGCACTGTGGAAGGGGGCACAGTGTCTATCTGCCGTGCTTACAAAAGGGGAGGTGTGCTTGGTCCCTAGAGAACCCCACATCTGAGGGGTATATCCGGCGGGCTAATACTGCCACCGACACCCATGCGGAGGAAACTCTGCGAGGCATGCCTGGTTTATATGTGCCCCCCCCCCCCCCCGGCTGTCTAAGGAAGAAGTCTTCCCTTTGCCCTCAAGTCACGAGGGCGACCTTGATGTGTACATCTTCGCCAAAAACTTCAGAGTACCTACTCTGATCTGTTCAAGAGCTGTGATGAGGCAAGTGCGGTAGGCAAGCACTTGCCACATCATTATTCTGCACCTCCTTCCTCCCACATCTACCCATGAAGAGAGGACCAAACTCGGAATTGGTAGCTTAAAACAAATTGCAACGTTGCTGGGTTTGGGCATGACAACATTGTCCGCCCACATCATTGAGGTTTTTTTCTTATATGTTTTAGGATGCTGCTTTAAAGGAAACGTGGTTACAATTAGTGCCAGAGATCTGTAGGGTGGTAAACGTCATTTGCAAAATACAAATGGGCAAACTGAACAAAATTAACAACAGAATTAAAAAAAAATGTTTTTGTAGCAACATGTAAGAGGAATCAAAGAGCAGAAACACAGCTAGAGCGGCCTCTGAGTCCTTACACAGTGTCAATATCCTTTCATCTTTGCAGCTAACACTACTTCTGCTCTCAAGTCCTCAGTGCTCCTTCAGGGCAACAGTTGTTATTGCTTTGAGTTCCCACCATGGCAGAGCATTTCATTCCAAATGGACCCTGGAGGAGATCTGAACAGATTTCAAACAGATGAAAACACATCAAAAGCTGTTCAGAGACATCAGAAATTCTAATTTGTGTACACTTGCGATGACGTGTTATCAGGAGCCTCTATTTTACATGTCATTTGATTTAAGTGACTGAGCTAGAAAGCTGCAAATACCCTTTCCCTCTGACTGTAATAGAATGCATTAGACCATCAATGAAACGCACAAAAAATAAATACTTTGGCCCTGATTACAGTATGGAATTCTGCTCTGCCTGGTTCTGAGGGAACTAGTGTTACAGCACCCGCTTTTCCTGAGAGATGGAACACAGGACGGAT
Source organism: Lissotriton vulgaris (assembly GCF_964263255.1). Classification (NCBI taxonomy): domain Eukaryota; kingdom Metazoa; phylum Chordata; class Amphibia; order Caudata; family Salamandridae; genus Lissotriton; species Lissotriton vulgaris. The sequence goes on from NW_028242776.1 coordinate 1,045,410, forward strand.
ATGACCAGGTAGTAATTTCTCCAGTCGTGGCCAGCAAAGGTAAGAGTGGTGCGGCAGGAGTAGTGGGGTGGCGGGCTGGGAAGTCGACATATGACGGGATAAGTTAAATTACATTTTCTTTTAAACACTTACCTTGCGCTCGCCGCATCGCTGTGGCGAGTAAGTGGATTTAATTAAAAAATTTTTTTTTAACTTATCCTGTCGTATGTCAACATCTCCCCACCCCTACCCCGGCACGCCCCCGCCCACCACACCACTCTTACCTGTGCCAGCTGCCACTGAATTTTTCCCAGAAAATGTGGATTTGACTTTGGTCTCTTTCCTTTGCCCTGAACTTAGCTTCACCTTCCCAGCCTACTCTCCACACCATCTGCGTCCAACCCCACGAAACACAGATTCCTGCATACATTTATCACCTGTTCAAAGCCGGTAGTAGATGTATATGTTAAATCCCATGAAATTGGTTCAAGGTTCTTTATTTTCTGCAGTTACTTAAAACCATTGCAATATTATCACATAAAATACTCAGTACAAATATATATATAAAGAAATGTTTGGCAATGTGTGTATGATTTCCACCTTTTCCACTTCCTTATTGTTATTTTTAAAAATTATGAGAGGAAATCCTCAAATTAAAAACCAAATGAGACCCATTGGTTGATAAGACTTTACAGATATAAAAACCAGATTGATTTAAACATGTTATTAGTCCTTATAAAACTTAATGCTGTAGTTGCAGTCTCGTATTCCTTTGTGCCAGCGATGTAGTTCTTATTTCGGTCGCTGCGTTTGATTTGTTCAGGTATGCTCCACTCGTTGCAAGGATTTTCCCTTACATCCTGGCAGTTTGTCCTTGTATGATCTAGATTGGGACATGTTCCTGTCAATGGTGTACTGCAATGCCAGTGCCTGATTCAGTTTTTATTGCTTTTAACATTTTTTCATCAGCTAGCATGAGGAATTTTACCAATCTGCAGTTTAGTTGTGTATTTTCCGGGAATTCCACGTGTTTTTACAACCGATAAATCTGATCCCACACGGTTGTTCCCCATTCCACATGGTTTAACTCCTCGTAAGTGCACGGTAATGGTGCGTTGTTACCACACAGTAATGATAATTTAGCATGCGGAGTTTGCATTCCACCTGTATCCTTCAACGGGTATTCAGGGCAGGTGCGCAACACCCATTGAACTCACCGGGCTTCAGCCCACCCCCATCGTGTGTGGCAGCCCGGGATGAGACAGATCCCGGGCACACACAGAGCCGCATCCGAACGTTTCACAGGTCGTTACAAGACCATTTGAATGTTAATTAGGCCTTGCAGTTGTTTCACCCCTTCTAAGAGCCCCTGCAGCCCCACACTGCCTACTGATTAAAGGTTCAGCCCCCCCCACCGAAATTTGGCTCTAGTTGTGCCTCTGATTCAGGGTCTATGAATTTTATGAAAAAGCAGACTTAAATTCTTCATATCTACACCAAACAAGCTAGCTCTCCCAACCTCAACTGCAGTTAGAAGCTGCATATGAAAGCCAGAGAACTATGAAACTGACTAAGGGAGACAAATGCTAAAAGAAAGCACACGTACATTGTAATCTGGCTTTAAACCTCCTTGTGAGAGTTCACATAAGTAGAGCCGCTTTAATGCATGGGTTAAGTGGACGGTGGCCTAGGGTCATAGTCTTTCAGGGGGGCCCTGATAGAGCCAGCTCTGTTCTGCAGACAGGCCTGCCATGATGACCTTGAATGATTCTTAAACACAGATGGTTTTAAAAACGGTTCCCCTTTCATTTATTTTTAATGTGGGTAATATGCGGGAGTCTGTTACAGACATTTTTCAGGGAAATGCTGTGTTTATGTTTTTCAACACCATGCAACACCCATAAAAAGTTTCTTGAGATCGAAACAGGATTTCACAAATTGGAAGCAGGAGAGGGTCACAGAGATTACATACAGTAATATTAGTGAGCTGCTGCTGTGTTACAGTATTAAAAACACACATCACTGTCCCTGAATATTAAATAGAAGCAAATTTGGAAATTGGACCAGTGTGCCTGTCAGAGTGAAAGAGACCTGACCACAGGGGCCTGAGGGAGTTTTAATTAGATCACAAATGGTCCGCACAGAACCCCCAAAAATACGCTTGGGCCCCCAAATCCTTAAAATACCCCTGCACATAAGAAAAAAGTTGCTAGAGACAAAGCATGAACACATTCATCTGTGCAGCACATGCCAGCTCTGATTAGGGACATCCATCTTACAATAAATGTGGCTTTATAAGCAGAGGCAGCAGCCAGTACCTCTATATTTGGAGATTGACTATAAAAGTTAGGAACTGCCAGGTTGTAGCAATCATTGCCATAGCCCTACAACGATTCAGAAAAGGGGGTGGTGATGAACAGAGTGTCTGAATTAAGCAGACCACTCTTACCCAGTCCAAAGATCAGGGCTTGATCCATCACTGTTATTTATCTCACTGCACCATCCCAGCTCAGAAGCTGGCTATATGCAAATCAGTCTGTCCCTGGCCCAGTGCATCATGGGAACAGGGCAGACTAAACTACCAAGCCAATTCTTCACCAGAAAGGAGACAAGCTACCGGGGACCGGTTTCTGGCATTTCAGCCGTCTTCGGCCCGGCTTGCTTGAATCCTGATGGTGCAATGAGAAAGGGACTCATGTCTGAGTATACCCTGCCACACCTATAGTGGCCAAAAACGATTCAGAAAAGGGGGTGGTGATGAACAGAGTGTCTGAATTAAGCAGACCACTCTTACCCAGTCCAAAGATCAGGTCTTGATCCATCACCATTATTTATCTCACTGCACCATCCCAGCTCAGAACCTGGCTATATGCAAATCAGTCTGACCCTGGCCCAGTGCATCATGGGAACAGGGCAGACTAAACTACCAAGCCAATTCTTCGCCAGAAAGGAGACAAGCTACCGGGGACCGGTTTCTGGCATTTCAGCCGTCTTCGGCCCGGCTTGCTTGAATCCTGATGGTGCAGTGAGAAAGGGACTCATGTCTGAGTATACCCTGCCACACCTATAGTTGCCAAAAACGATTCAGAAAAGGGGGTGGTGATGAACAGAGTGTCTGAATCAAGCAGACCACTCTTGCCCAGTCCAAAGATCAGGGCTTGATCCATCACCGTTATTTATCTCACTGCACCATCCCAGCTCAGAACCTGGCTATATGCAAATCAGTCTGTCCCTGGCCCAGTGCATCATGGGAACAGGGCAGACTAAACTACCAAGCCAATTCTTCACCAGAAAGGAGACAAGCTACCGGGGACCGGTTTCTGGCATTTCAGCCGTCTTCGGCCCGGCTTGCTTGAATAGCCCTACAACAGCAAGCTTCAGCTGTTAGACAGATTTGTGGTCATTATTGAGAGGTGTGACAGTGTTATAATAATATCGCATGGGTAGCACCATAAAAGGGTAAATGCTGCAGTGCGGGGAAAACATTTGAACATTTCTATGTAGTCCCCACCTTAATGGTGGTTGTCTCTATCAAGCAGCAACCATATGCTACCTTAGTGTGACGGTCAGCGCACCAGCAACAGCCGCTGGCGCGCGCTGCGCATTCACTGCCCTTGCGCTTGAACGCGTCCATAAATAAAGATGGGCGGAGCTCAGGGCCCGACTGGCCGTAGCAGGCACCGGGCAATCCCCCGGTGTGCCGCACGGGTGGTGGCCGGTGTTGGCCCCCCCTTGGGGCCGTTTTTGTTATAGGGCTGCTTTTGCAGCATAGCTGCAAAATCGGCCCTGCAACAAAATCAGCAAAAACCGGCCCTGTCAATGAGCTCGGCGGCACCCACAACCCCCCGGGAAGGGCTGGGCACTTTGCCAGGGCCGGCTTTGGTTACCAGTCCGGCCCTGGCAGAGCTGAACGCCAGTCCGCTCCAAAGCATAAACTTGAGTGTGAGCCTCGTTATTGCGGGGCGTGCCGCGAAGTCCCTTCGCACATCACACAGCGGGAGGGCGCCACACACCCCCATCTGAAACGTTAAATTTAGCACTCAAGTTCCAGAAATGTTGGGCCTGATTTGAAGGACTTCATCACTAGAACATGTGTACATATCTGATGGTAGAAAATCCACAAGATGTGTTGAATGTTCCTCGGTCCTAAATGATACCTAAGCACACAGCACATGTGACATGGTAATCCTCATGCATCCTCTAATGCCTGGTTCTCGAAAGTTGGTCCTGGAGGGCCGGATCCATGCCAGATTTTTAAGATAGCTACATTTATCTAAGTGTGGATCTGCTAAAAATCTGGCATGGATTCAGCTCTCTAGGACCGACTTTGGAGAACCCTGCTCTAATGTTAATTACAGCCACATTGGGATTATAAATGATGCAAGAACACTGCGGGATTACGACAGCAAAAAGCTTTTCACCTGAGCATTCCACCTGCTCAAAGCAGGTGAATGTCTGGGTATTGGTGGGAAATCTCAGATTCCAGAATATTATTCCCCATTCCAGATGTCAAACCTCAGAATCGCATGGTAAACATGAGATAATACAGCACTAGGGGGCATGTTTACAACAAAAGTGGCAGAGCGGGGGTTAGCTCCAAAATAGCTAACGCTGTTCTCCATCCCTTTGGAAATGCTGGGAAGCACTGTATTTACTATAATATGGTTCACCCCTGCGTTTCTACCTGCGTTGGCGCTAAATTCAGCAGCCTAGCGCCAACGCAGGCACCCTTGCAAGGGTGCCTTCGTTGAGGGAATGATTGCTTATGTACAGGAAGGTGTCCCTTCCTGCACATAAACAATCCAAAATTGTGATTTGAAACTCCTGTGTGAGCTGCATTGTGCAGCTCACACAAAAGTTGCAAATCATCATGTTTTGAATGATTGTTTACGTGCAGGAAGGGAGACCTTCCTGCACATGAACAATCATTCATGGCATTCTTCTGTTTCTATGTGTGTTGCAGAACCTAGGCAAAATTTGACATTTCTCGTCGTTTTGCCATGTTTAATACCCTGGTCTTAATGTTGGCGATGTCCCATATTTACACCACCCTTGTAAATATGGAGCAGTGTCAAAATCAATGGGTGTTGCGGCAGAACGCCCACCGCAATACTCATTGCCCACCCTAAGCATAGCGTGAAAGGCTGCCTTATTTACAAGGCGGCCCTAAGCCACTTTACGTGGCTTATCGCCACCTTGTAAATTAGGTCAAAGCTCCTATCGCCAGAGGAACATCTTTAAAAGTGATGTTTCTGTGGCAATAGGGGCTTGTAAATATGTACCTAGGTTGGTTAGACTGGTTGTGGAGTTACCCTTTCACATTGGAAGGCCACTTGTAATGAGGGTCCAAAAACTTGGGGGGGTTGTGCAATACAAATGGTGTGATCACTTACAATGTCGTAGCTTTGTGGTATTCACACACATTTGCAATGCTTTACCACCATGTAAAGGATTTATAAACCTTTGCGGATTATGCAGCGGTAAGCGGTGCTGCAATTTCTTAAAGTACTCATGAACGCAGATATTTTTTTTAAGTTCAAGTTTATTAAACCAAGTACAAAAGGGTAGTACATCAGAAATGCATCATACAAGATAAATATAAACAAGTATATAAAAATAAAAACGCAGATATTTTTAAACAGCTTGAAGAGAAGGCAAATGTACATGTGAGAAAAAAAAACACTTTCCATGTGAGGAAACAAAGACAGATATGTAAAATTACACACTTGCAACAACCCTACGGATGTGCTCATTGGCAAGCACGGCCGGTAGTAGGTGTAACTGCAGGGCGGTGATGTAGGGAAGGGGAGGGGCAGGGTGGGGGGTTGTAATGTACGGATTACGGACTATAACAGGTAAGTAAACTTATAAATAAATAAAACGAATTTCGTTGTGTGCACTGCATCACCAAATGCGATGCAATGCACACAACGAAATTCGTTTTATTTATTTATATGTTTACTTACCTGTTATAGTCCGTAATCCATACATTACAACCCCCCACCCTGCCCCTCCCCCTCCCTACGTCACCGCCCCGCAGTTACACCTACTACCGGCCCTGGCTGCTCATTGGGTGGAGGACCTGCAGGCGCGGGTTTGGAAAACAGGCCGTATGCCAGCTTTATAGAAATCATAAATTTCCCTGATGTGCACTCCAGATCTTTGTGAATCAGTACAATGCATAAAGCTCTTCTTTGCCTAGACATAAGTCAACGCATGAGAGACTCATTATTTTCTGTCATTAGGCTCCTTTGGCATTACTATGAAAATGCTGATTTGACCACATCTGGCATTTTGAAGCTCAAATGGATGGCAATTTTTACAACAAAATCTGTCTCTTCTGGTTTTCTCCATAGACATTTCATCACTGAAAAAGCAGGAGGGACATATCTGCAGGAAATTCTCACCCTTAATTAAAAATGTGCAAATCCATAAGCAAACACAAAGTTCCGTGATTATTTCTCTTTCCAAAGGCCAAAACTTGTAATGGTGCAGGAATTTCCTAACCAGTCAGTTTAGCCCTGGCATCCTAAGGTCACCTGTACTATTGTCATGACAAATTGAAACCCAACCAAACTCCTGTGCGGAAATTATCAGCGTTATAGCGTGATAAAGCTATTATTGATAAAGTATTAACACATAACACTATGTCTGTGCATGAACCTTGTGCTGGAATGGGGTTATTGTTACTAACCTACTAAGGGGCATATTAGCAAGCGGCAGCGATAATTATCGCTGGCCGCTCTTAGCGAGAACTAATTTATCGCTGGCAGTTATTGCTATGCTATTGCTGTATCTACAATGCATAGTGCAATGGCGATAATTTTCCAGCGATAGCGGTGTTTTCCATGGAACATCTCTGGTTTTCCTGCGATGTTCCATGTAAAACGGCGATAATATTGCTGATATGACCCTGTGGTCGTATCCACCCCCATTGTTCGGTATAGGTAAGTCAGCATTTTAGCAGACGTTAAAAACTAACGTCTTCTAAAATGCGCGTGACTCCTTGTTAATATCGCAATGTACATCTAGCGATATTTTACAAGGTAGTCCATCAGGAGTACGCCCAGTGATGCCCAATTTGCATCTAATTAGAGATGCAAAGCGAAGCATCGGGAAAACGGGTGCTAAAATGCGCTAATGCATGTTAGCACCACCTTGTAAATAGGGCGATGAAAATATCACTGCTTTAGTGGCAAAAAGTGCTGCTAAAGCGGCGATACTGCCCTTGTTAATATGCCCCTAAGGTGTGGAAATAAAATATGAATGGTATCTGAATAAATGATGACTTAGATATTGATGCTCTTTGTGTGCTCAATCTAAAGTTTAGTGCCTTCTTCCGCAGCATCCCCCCCCCCCCCTCTCTCTGGGCTTTGAAAGTTTGCTTGATCTTCTGATTGCCTTCCAAAGTCATTGGAGTCGTGGTGTCTTGTCAATTTTTTTAAGCATAGAGCACTCTAGGAATATTTTCAGGGCAAGCACTGAAAATATCTCACAATACGAAAGAGCATTCTGTCATTTTGGAATATATTTCAAGGAATAATGGAACACAGGTATCCGTGGAAGTAAAAAAAAGCTGGTACAGAAATAGGTGACTTCAGGTTATAACCTGAGTTTGAACCAGATGGTGTCATTCAGGTGTCTCCATCAGTGAAAGTGATACTGACACACTGTAAGATATCTGATTTACTCACATCGAAGGCAAGGTCACTGCAATTTGATCTGAGCGAATAGAATACCTGAGAGTCATCAATCCATAATCAGAGGAGATGATTCATCTTCTATCTAAGCTCTTCCTCTTCGACACCTGGATCAGAGAGATTTAGGAACTGAATAGTATGTTTCTGGACCCATGGCATAAGAGCACTACACAAGTCAGCAGCCAACACCTGCAGTTTTCAGTCTGCCTGGATGCTTACATCAGAGTCAAGAAGCAGCACATCTGCTGGCTCTCCTTTACTGGGGGTGTAAAAGAATTAGAATTAAATACCTCTTTGGGGCATACCTGGTTTCCAGCAATTACCATGTGTGTATGTCTCATAGTCTTATTGCCTTGGTTTCAATTGTTACTAACACTTAACTAGAGTGAGGTCTATTTAGATTAGGATTGTGTTCTGGACAAACCCAACCAGTGAAAGGGTTTGAATCTAATAGGGGGCAATACTCTGTGTTTATTTCTGTTGTTCGTATTATTTCCTCTTGCATTATTTATTGTTTTCATTATTTATGTTATAATATTAGTTCATCAATTGATGTTACAAATAGTACCTAAAATTCTGTACAATCTTCAGCTGGAGAACACTCGTTGAGTATCCCCAAAAACAAATAATTGTTTTTCCTCAGTCATTTGATCCAAAAAGTTAAGGCAGTTTCAAGTATGAGCAGGTAGATTCCCTTTACAATTACCACAAGCTCCATTACAACGCAAGTCATTACAACGACTTGCTTTAGGGAACGCGGTGTTGGATTTTAAGTCCAACACCTTACCTACTGATACACCGACTAGAGTTGGAATAGTAATTTAAACTATTCAAAATTACAGCGCTTCCCTAAAGCAAGTCATTGTAATGACTTGCATTGTAATGGAACTCGTGGTAATGATACAGTCATGGTATTGACTGCGTTGTTAAGCCACACATGGTTTTGGCATGCGTGGTAACAGACGCTATTCTTGCACCACGCATAACAAACAGCCAATGCATTTAGTTGCCTTTGGTGTGTCTGCTACCTCCCCATGGGTAACGGCAACTCCAACAAAAGTGTCCAATGTTTCTAACACATTTTTAAAAGCTCTATACACAACTTATGGTATTTTGTGATAAAAGGCTAACTGAACATTTAGTTATGGTATCAGTTTTGTGATTTATAGTGTCTTCCCTCCTTAGTGTTTAGGTGTCGGTATAGCATTATTTGAACATTCATCGCTACACCTTCTTGTCAAAAACCTATTCTTGAGGTGTCCTATGTTATCCTTAAACCTTTTGTCATTACTATTTTGTCTTGTGTGTACCCTTGCCCTATATGGGACGCCGATAACTACAAGATCTGGAATGGCACCAGTCGCATGCAAAACACTACTGCACGCTGTTGGTTTTATGTAAATTTTACTGTGCGTTTTGCCTTTACCTATATGAAATCCTAGATCTAAAAAGTTCATTTTACTACTCTGATGGTTCCTAGTATGTAAATAACACATTTGTTGTTATCAAAAATGTATTAAACTCCTTTGTATGTGAGTTGTTTACAGTCCAGCAGACATTCCTCAGGATAATAGGAATGAAAAGCATGTTTTACATTTTTTTTTATCTATGATGCAATAAAGAATAAAGGAGTTGTTAAAATCAAATCTACCTAGCCCTCCTTCAAACTATATTAATGCTGTAGATCAAGTGACTGTGAGAATTATTTTTTTTGTGTGGTTACTCAACAAGTTTTATCCAGCTCAAGATTGTATATTTTGTGCTGCACTCATTGAAGAAATTCTTGTTGCAGCTGGGTTCTGTTGATACTGCACCAATTCTTACATGCAGAAATGACACAGGAGCATGGTTTTGTTGAGGACTGCTGCTTTTACCGAATTGTTCAATACTTAGAATTCCAATTAGACACGGATAGTAAACCTTTATCATACCATTAATGGTGTGTGAACCTGTTACCGGAGTGAATGTGTCTTAGGTTCACCATGTAAAAGCCTGTAAGTCCTTGACAGGTATAAGATGTTTTGTTCAAATGTATGAATCTCTATATGAGCGGAAGTATGACAAAGATTCAACTTCGGATTTTCTTTTCTCGTTAGGGTAGTTGTTGCGTGCCATTAGGCCTGACCGCCACTCTTGTGGGCAGATGTATGACGTTACAAAGCAGGCTATTACAACGCAGTTTTTACATCGCATACCTTTACAACGCATAGCGCTTAGAGGTGCTGGATAGTGAAAAGTTTAATTTTCTATACCAACTCCAGTCCCCGTGGACACTAGGGAAGGTGTTGGATAGAAAATTAAACGTATTCCCTATCCTAGAGCGCCCCCCAGCGCAATGCGTTGTAATGGTTTGCGTTGTAATGACCGCGTTGTAATGGTAGTGCGTTGTAAAAGTTTCGTTGTAAAGGCTGTTTACCTTGTGGGCTAATGAATCTAACACTGGTGTGTTGTTCCCCTTTCTGGGCATTGGAGTCAAAGGTCACAGCACCCCTTCAGCACTTGACTCTCAAGGTAGCGATGCAAGAGAAGTCCAAGTCCCCCTCAGGGAGATGATGTTGGCTGGAAACTTAGAACTAAGTAACACACATAATCCCACTCAATAAACAATTTCCCATCAATTGCTTTTTCCTATTTGAAATAAAAAGTATTTAACTGTACATAAATGCGAGTTTTACACACAGAATCACAAAAATATATACAATATACAGTTGGGAGAATCGTATAGTAAAGACCGATCACAGTGACGGTGGGGACAGTATTTTCCCTCCTAAAGAAGGCCTTGCAGATAACCAATGAAAAGCTAAGTCTACAAGCTGTAGCAGGTCAGCTCCCAATCTATAATGATGGCCTTCTGCTTTCGTCAATATACCTGACATGTTCAAACATAAGCCTAGCGGCTTTGCCAAAACAGTCTTTCAATGAATGATCAAATTGTCTATGGCGCACTCTCATAAAGAAAACAAACATTTCTCCAAAAAGTAATATTTCAAGGTGTCAGACCACCTTTGGGGTGGCCTTGGGACAAGGAAGGGCTACTGGGTCACTACCATGGTGATTAGATTTGTTTATCTCTGGCGTACTGTAATCCTTTCTAATATAGCTCTGTATATTGGGTCAAGCATGCCCTAACAGCATTTGACTCTTGGGGTAGGAAAAGAAAGCCCTGTGTGTACCAACAGAAGTTTCTAGGCAACGTATATTTCACCCCAAAAACATAATTCAATAATAATTAAAAAGCCAACAACAAAAACACAGACACATAACCTGGATGAAAGTTACTGCAAACAGCATGTACTAAGTTCAAGGTACATGAAAAAATCTAAGTAGATATCAATGACGGCTGCTCCAATATGTGCAGAGGTGTGACATAAGTGCTCGTGCAGAGTGACTTGTGACTTGTGAAAAAGGAAGTGACTAAGAATAAAAATATGGAGAAATGAAAATGCAGCGCGTAAGACGCCTGCATCTGTCTGCCAGTCCAAATATGATCCACTTCACCAGGGGCAACTAAGAGAAGTCCTTTGAGGTCCCGGGGGGAAGGGGAAATTAAGCTTGGGTCCAGACACTGAAAGAGCATCGACGTTTCGACCCTATGGATTGCGTATCTGATCAAACCCATCAAGGAGGGTCTTCTTCAGGATGTGGTGGGGTGGGGTGAGACAGAGCAAAGTGTATGGTAAGGTAGAAATAGAATAAAACTGGTTCTGGCATGTGTTAAAACAAGGAGAGAGTACTGGACTCATGCAACAGCTCACCTTAATTCAAATGAAACAGTACCTTCCGGTGGAGAATTTACAGAAGTGGGACGGACGGCAAGCCTGCTCATCTTGACAATATCTGTATATGGAATAATGTGTTTCAGTAAATCAATTATTAAATATCAGCGAGTCAGCCCAAAAATATATGGCGAGAGTAAGGAAAACAACTCACATTTGTCCACCCTGGTCCGGTCGCACGCTAATGATGTCAACCCTTTCAGGGAGATAGGGCTGGTAAAGAATACTAAAGGGGACAAGATCAATATGTAAATATTTAAAACTAACCTGCAGTCAGCAGGTTAAATTATATGGCAGTTTAATGTGTCCAGCAAATTAAGGCAGTAAACACTTACCCAACAAGTTTAAAGGAGCCCCTCCTACTTAAGGTTCCAATGGGCTTCAATGATTACAAAAGGGCAATGTAATATCTTGTCCAATTTACCAAACGGAATTCCATAACTTTAGTTGTAAAAGGACCTTTGGGTGCAGGCAGGGTAACTCACCTAAAGCGCTCCTTTTCCACCAGTGCAAATGAACGACAGCGATGTGGGCTTCGGCAATCATGGATAATAATAATATCTTTATTGCATGATTAATTAAAATCTTTGCAATTCGGCAGTAAAAACAAGAAAAAGCAAAGTACATGAATAAAAATAAAAATAAAAACATTTCGAAAAGTTAAAAAGTGAGAGAAAAACCCTGCGGGAAGTACAGTACTATACGTTAGGAAAAAAGGACTTTCACGATCGATTGTGACTTTGATTATCAAAGGAAAATAGTCTTGAGAGGAGAAGCCATTCACAGTACGACAAATTTAATTACTAACTGCTGAGTTTAGGGCCGTGTTGACTAATTTCATAAAGCGCACTAGCCTGCATGCTAGCTGGATGTTTTCTCCCTTAAAGCTCATCAACAGAGCTTGTATACGTGTTCGCACACGTCTCTGATTCCAAGGCTGTGTTAGTAAGCTCTTTCGGATACTATCTAGAGCTTTGCAACTACACAGCAGATGCAAAACGTCGTCCTTAGCATTGTCACAAAGCCTACACTTGGGGTTGCAGTCCAGGCGCTTCCAGGGGGCAAGATGTGGCTGAGATGGTATTACCCCCATCCTCAACCGCAAAAAGTCTTCCTTCGCCTTCCTTGAAAAGCCGGTGCTAAGGTATGGCTGTGGTGAGGCGCTGGTGTAGCCTTGAATCACAAACCACCCATGAGACCTCTTGGTTAGTGCTGTTTTGTCCTCCTCCAAGGAAATTATTTTCACACATTTATTGACCAGACGCTTAAAGCACTTGTCTGTGCAACTCGAGTCCCAAAGATCTCTTAGCGCAAGGGAGTTTATGGCTGCTTGGAGGTAAACCATTGCAGGGGAGTCCTTGTTTGTTTCCAATTCTTTCCAAAGATGGGCATTCAGAGAGTCTGCTTCCGCATTCTTTACTTTGTGCCAGCATTTTGCATATGCACCTTTACGTGCGATTTGCTGCTTTTGTAGGCCAAACTCAAGCCTTAGCTGTGCTGGCGAAGCGCAAATAATATTCGCAATGTTTTACTGACCACGTTATCTAAGATGGTCTCATCCTTCCCTCTCATACATTCACTGCCATATGTAATTGACGGCAGCAATTTCGCACGAAATATGTCAAGTAAGGGGATTAAATTTGGGCCCGCTATTTTATTTTTGATGTTTTTTAATGTTATGGCCAATGAGATCCCTCTGTTCCTTATTGATGTTAGTTGTTGCTTGAAGGATCCTTTTGAATCAAAATGTATGCCCAGATATTTGTATTCTTGAACTGTTTCCATTTTTTTGTCTTGGAGAGACCATTGGAAAACATGCCTTTTTGATTTTTGATTTAGTACCATCACCTTCGATTTATCATTGTTTACGCTTAACCCATTCTTTTCGGCAAATTTGCTCGTGGTGTTAATGAGGTGTTGCAGGCCGACTGGTGTTTGACTGATTAATAGCAGGTCGTCTGCATATAGTAGGTTGGACAGCGTAAAACCCCCTAACTTTGGGGCATGGTGGTTACAGTTATCCAGATCTTTGGAGAGGTCGGACATAAAAAGGTTGAACAGGGTCGGTGCGAGAACGCACCCCTGTTTCAACCCTTTTGTAGTTGGTATTTTTTTCGACAGACAGTTGCCGGCCCCCAGTTTTACTTGGATCCAAGTATCTGTATGTAGTAACATCAGATGTTTCAGCAACTTGGGGTCGATTCCCCACCGTGAAAGTTTTGCCCACAATTTTCCTCTGTCAACGCTGTCAAATGCAGCGGAAAAATCGATGTAACACACATATAGTTGTTTTTTGTGTTTGATTATAGCATCTGTCATCAGGGAAAGGGCTAAAATGGTTGTCGTGGTCCCCAAATTTTTTTGAAAACCGGTTTGATTAATGGGGATTAATTTTTTGCGTGATGCCCATGCAGTTAATTCTTCTAAGAGAAGCCCCGAAAAATAATTGGCGTCTATATCTATAAGGGCTATGAGCCTGTAGTTCTTCGCCTCGTTCTTGTTGCCCTTTTTGTAAATTGGGGCAATTATTGAGCCCCTCCAAGAGGATGGGAGTTGTTCGGCCCTCCAGATTTCCACAAAAAGCGGGAGCAATTGGCCGGCCCAATAAGTCGGAACTTGCTTGTAGAGGATGGGTGGAATTCCATTTGGGCCTGGAGCTCCCTCCTTCCGGCCTTTCGCAATTCGGCCCTTCAGCTGGACTGTTGAACCTGGGTAGTTGGACTCCTCAGCTAAGGGTTTTGAAACCGTCTGTATCGCTTGACGAAATTCAGGACTGTGTAGATTTCTACCTGGACCATCATCGTTAAAGTGTCTAAATAGAAAATTTGCCCAGGTGTCCTCAGTAATGTGAGAGTTCACACCGTGAGCATTCAGATTCTCTATTTTATTGATGGTTTTCCAGAATCTTGCACTGTTGTTGTTTTTTGAATCATAGAGCAGTTTCGCCCAAATTTGTTCATTGGACTCCTGCTTGATTCGCCACAGGATTTTGTTCTTTTGACACTTTAATACTCTCAGTTTGGTAATTAGGTCGTTATCACTTCCGGCTTTCCGCAGCTCACGCAGTGTTCGATTTATGGCCGTTTTTATTGCCCCTAAATCGAGAGATAAAAGAGTCTGGGGATGTTTTTTTGAAACGCTGATGGGCCGGACGGATGTTTTTTGGGCTATCTGTACATCAATTTCTTGAGGCAATTTGGACTTGGAATTCGAGAGGGCAAAAGATTTCAAGAAGGACTCCCAGGCAACGATGTTATCAGCATTCTGGTCTGCAGCGCTTTCCCAGCACTTCTTCGCATCTTCCGCTAGTCGCTCCGGGTCATTGATGTTGCACTTGATTCGTTTACATTTTATAGTTGTCGATAGCTTAGGGCAGAGGTCTTCAAACTTTTCCAGGTTGAGCCCCCCCAGCTGAATTCCCCCAGATGTTGGGCCCCCCCACCACCCGACAGAAACCTCGGGAATCCGGCACACCACATGATCGACTGCCACGCGCACACCACGGGCCATATCCGGCAAACAATGCTCAACACAACAAGAGTGCCTAGCAAACTGCAGGCCTGTGAGTGGGTGTGACAAAACGCCTTCAACCACTTGCAAACCCATCTACCTTCCATCCCTCCATCCATCCATCATCTCACCTCTTCATCCCTCCATCCACCTCCTCACCCATACATCCATCATCCATCCATCCCTTCACCCAATCTATCCCCTCACCAATCCATCCACTCTTCCACCCATCCATCCACCCACTCATCCATCCAACCATTCACCCAAGCTATCCTCCCACTCATCCATCCACTCCTCCACTCATCCATCCACTCTTCCACCCATCCATCCACTCTTCCACCCATCCATCCACTCCTCCACCCATCCATCCACTCCTCCACCCACCCATCCATCCATCCACTCACCCACCCTCTCACCCATCCAGCCATCTCCCCACCCACTCATCCATCCACCCATCCATCCCGCTCTCCACCCCCCCACTCATGCATGCACTCTCTGACCCATCCATCTCCATGCTCCTCTCCTCACCCATCCATCCATGCACACACCTGCCCATCCACTCTGCCAATCATTCATCCATGTCATCACTCATCCATCCATCCATCCATCCTCCCCCTCTCTCTCCATTCCCCCTTCACCCAGCCACCCATCCCTCCATCCACCCACTCATCCATCCACTCATCCACTCATGAATCCATCCATTGACCACTCATCCACCCCTTCACTCCTCCATCCATCCCCCCGTCCATCCACCCTCCTCAATCACCCATCCATCCATCCCCACATCCACCCCTTCACTCATCCATCCATTCATTCATCCCTTCACCCATCAATACATCAATACATCCATCACCTCTCTCATCCATCCACCGACCGACTCGTCCACCATCCACCCCCCCATCGATCCATCCACCATTTCACTGATCCATCCACCCCTCCACCCATCCATCTACCCTTCCAACCATACACACATCATCCACTCCCATCCATCCCCTCACTCATCCATCCACCCACCACCCATACATCCACCACTCCACCCTCACACCTTTTATGATTAAAATTCGAATCTGCAGACCAACATCCCTGAACACCGGGTGCCCACACAAAGATCCTCATGAGTTGAGGACCGCAGACCAGAGCCCACTGTCCCGATTCATGGCCCAAACCCGGATTGCAAACCCTCCCTCCCCAAAATAACTGAAGGACTCCCGCCCCCCCAACTCCCCCTCACTCCCACCCCCCTTGAAAGGCTGGGGCCCTGGACCTGAGCCCCCCCTGCCTGTGCCTCAAAACCTCTGCGAAACCTTCTCTCCCTTCTGGGAAGAGCTAACTCTCCCAGGAGGGGGTTAATTCACAGAGCTGACAGCTTCAGCTGCAGTGGGAGGCAAGGGGTCTCCTCTGCTAAAACTGAAAGCGTGTCTGTTTGTTTGCTTTCGTTTTTAGCAGAGGAGACCCCTGCCTCGCACGCTGTCGACTCCGTGAATTGGCCCCCTCCTGGGAGAATCACCCAGACAAAGAAACAGGCTCAAAGGGAAGATCGAAGTGGAGCCCGCGCCCCCCCTGGGATGGCGCCACGCCCCCCCAGGGGGGCGCGCCCCACAGATTGAAGAACCCTGGCTTAGGGCCATTGGTGGGAAATGTCAAAGCTGTTCCTTGAGCCCATAGTGTCAGTTCTTGCGGGAGATGGTCGCTACAGTCGAATGTGCCAATTCTGAAGGCTTGTACTAATGTGAACATTGAGAAAGATAGAAAGGTGTAGTCGATCGCCGAGCTGGCCACGGTGTTGTGGAAAGTTGCCGCCTGGGGTATGTCCCCCAGGGACCGGCCATTTATCGAAATCAGGCCCAGATTTAATAAATCTTCCATTAACCTTTTTGATAGGTTTGTCGAAGTGCCCCATGGACATGCTTCCAGTGGGGGAATCCCCCTGACAAGCAGGTGATCTTCCATTGGCAGATTCTCGCCAGATGACTTTGAAAGGAACAAGTTGAAGTCTCCTGAGACAATAAGGTTCGAGTTTTCCGCTTCTGTTATTAATTTAGTCAATTCTGTTACTAGGTGTTTAGCCCCGCTTTTTTTGGCTTTTGGGTGCAAATAAGTGTTAACCAGGATTAATTCCTGCCTGATGGTTCCCGATGTTGATATTTCCAGCTGGACTGCGATAATCCCGTTCGCGATCCCCGAAGTATTTTTGTTAAGGAGTTCTTTTGCGTGATTTATTGTTTGGATCGAGGTGTATATGATTAAGCCGCCTTTCTCGTGACCAAATTTTGAGGTTCTCCTTGCTGGGAGGTAGAATGTTTTATAACCCTGAAGATGGAATGGTTCTGCTAACCAGGTTTCCTGCAACAAAATTAAGTCATATTGCTGAAAATATGATAGTAGGTCTTTGTTAAGAGTCTTTGCTCCTAGTCCATTATGCAATCATGGATAAGGAATCGCCAACTTTGACGTGAACGCGCATACTGGTAATCGGAGAGCCTGCATACTCCCAAGCTGGCCGCCAATGAAGTGTGTGGTCCAGTGTCTCTGGTACGTGATTGTGGGGCCTTGATTGTATATCCAGAGACAAGTGGAGACGGTGCCTCAAGAATCCTTAGCTCACATGGGAGTATTTAAAATAAGTCAAAAACCCGTTGAAAGTACTATACTCGTGGCTTCTAGTTCATTGACATAAATATTAAGATGAAACATCGTAGAATGTTATTACAGGGTCAGTGCCTTACAAAATAATGTTGAGGATCCATAAAAGGGGGAAATATACTGGCCAACCTACATAGTCATACAGTGGCATATAGAGCCATGTAATTCTAAAAGTCCGTACCTCTACATTTATTCCTCAGCAAAGGAGAAACTGAAATGCTAATATGTGAATTCTTTACAAGTGCCATCAACCTGACACAACTCTAACTTGGCTTAGGAGTCCTACATTTTTACAAGTAGGTGGCATGTCAAAGGCAGTATCACAAGTGCAATTTATGTATCACAATAAAAACATCTCTGAAAAAGGCATGATGAGGCGTGCCAGGCTATGGGGATACACTCATATTTTAACATTATATAATTAAAAGAGATATACCGTTAGATCACTATGCGATAGATTGGCAATCTGTTCATTAGCACCCATAGTACTTAAACTAGCATCAGCACGCACTGACATCAAAGACAGGAAGTAAATACATCATGCTAGTGGGAGCGTAGGGAGCACGGGACCCACGTCTGGGCATACCCTTCCCACATAGATTAAACAGCAAAACACACAAGATGATGGACGGAATGTTGCATTCTGTCCTTCCACTGTTGTTTTTGCATTTGCCATCCCGAGTGGGACGGGTATGCTCAGACGTGAGTCCCGTGCTCGCCACACCACTGTAGTCAAGCTATCCTGGCTGATGACGGCTGAAAGCCAGAAACCGGTCCTAGGATGCTTGATTCCGGTCCAGGGAAGACATGGCTTGGCAGTTCGGGCTGGACTGTTCCCATGAGGCACAGGGTCAAGGCTGATTTGCATATAGCCATGTCTGAACTGGGGTGGTGTGGAGTGCAAAAAACTAGGGATTTAAGCCCAGATCTCTGTACTGGGGTGAATGTGTGACATTGTTCTGCATTCTGTCCATCAACTGTTGTTTTTGCATTTGTCACCCCGAGTGGGACGGGCATGCTCAGACGTGAGTCCCGTGCTCTCCACACCACTGGAGTCAAGCTATCCTTGCTGATGACAGCTGATAGCCAGAAACCGGTCCTTGGATGCTTGATTTCGGTCCAGGAAAGACATGGCTTGGCAGTTCCGGCTGGACTGTTCCCATGAGGCACAGGGTCGAGGCTGATTTGCATATAGCCATGTCTGAACTGGGGTGGTGTGGAGTGCAAAAAAAGATGGATTTAGGCCTAGATCTCTGTACTGGGGTGAATGTATGACATTGTTCTGCATTCTGTCCATCAACTGTTGTTTTTACGTTTGTCACCCCGCGTGGGACGGGTATGCTCAGACGTGGGTCCCGTGCTCTCCACACCACTGGAGTCAAGCTATCTTGGCTGATGACGGCTGATAGCCAGAAACCCGTCCTAGGATGCTTGATTCCGGTCCAGGGAAGACATGTCTTGGCAGTTAGGGCTGGACTGTTCCCATGAGGCACAGGGTCAAGGCTGATTTGCATATAGCCATGTCTGAACTGGGGTGGTATGGAGTGCAAAAAAACGATGGATTTAGGCCCAGATCTCTGTACTGGGGTGAATGTTTGACATTGTTCTGCATTCTGTCCATCAACTGTTGTTTTTGCACTTTCTAAAAGTGGCATTTTCAGAGCTGCAATTTAAAATATGACTTCGCCATAAGGTAGGATTTCAAACTGTGATTCCAAAGACACCAAACATGAACTTGTCATCTAGTCCTATTTGGAAATGACACATAAAATTTATTAAGGCAACTCCAATGTTGTCGTATGGGAGAGTGAGAGATAAGCCTTGCACTATGGAAAAGCGAATGTAATAGTTTTTCACTGCCAATAGATGTAAACCTCAATAGTAATTGTCCTACTTTTTAAATACAAGGCACCCTGCCCTCTGGGCTGTCTAGGGCCTACCCTAAGGGTAACATAAATGTAGTAAAAAGGAATGTTTGGGCCTGGCAAAAGGTTTATTTTGCTATGTCGAATTGGCAGTTTAAAACTGCACACACAGGATCTGCCATGGTGGGCCTGAGCAGCCGGGTCCCGTGCAGGTAAGAGCAGTGGAGCCGGGTGGGGAAGGATTTCGATGGACGATGACGAGGAAAAATTAAATAATTAATTAATTTCCCCTTGTCATCATCCGTCAAAATCCACCCCCACCCCCACAGGGTCCCACCGCTCTTACCTGCATGGGCAGTGGATGGGCCTGAAACATATTTAAAGGGCTATATAAGTGGGTGATGCAATCAGTGCTGCAGTCCCACTAGTAGCATTTAATTTACAGGCCCCATGAACATGTTGTGCCACTTTACTAGGGACTTATAAGTAAATTCAATTTGCCAATTGGGTGTAAGCCAATTCTACCATGTTTAGAGGAGAGAGCACAGGCACTTAAGCACTGGTAAGCAGTGGTAAAGTGCACAGAGTCCTATGGCCAGCAAGAACAAGAGCAGCACAAAAAAGGAGGAGGAAGGCAAAAAGTTGGGGGAAAGACCACCCTAAGGCTGACAGGTCTAACCACCTCCTTTCTTGGTAAAGAGGTATCTGAAACTTGGAACAAAGTGGGGTGAGATGGATCACACTTTTAATTCATTTTCCAGACAGGGGATGTGCTTCTACTTTCTAAGTTCCTGGAGCCGGTTTGAAGTGGTTCTCTTTGAAATACCGTTTTCTGGATTTAGTGGAAGACACAACCTTTGTGAAAAGTGATAGCCCTCATAGTAGGCAGTGATCATGCTGGAACAAATAGGAGTATCCAAACACGGGCCCATTGAAGTGTGAAGTTTCTTAATCTATCAGACTTACTGATGTAGCAATCAGGGCCAGACAAAGGAGCAGGCCCTTTCTAGAAACTCCCTCATCTTTACCAATAGAATCTACTAACTCACCCAATCCTCCTTACCAGCCACCAAAACACAGTGCTCAGGAAAGACTAATCAGAAATCCCTTGCTAATAGGCCTTTATAGAATCTAGCACCCTTTCTCAATCCTCGCTCACCTTATTACCAGTGCCTCCACTTGCCAACCACAGAAATGCAGTAGATGCATTGCCACTCTTTGAGGAAGCTGTATCACAGGGGCAATTCAGAATAGTTCCCATTAGACCCAGCAATTGTCCTCTCACCATACACTAAGGGCCCGAGTTGGAACTTGGCGGGAGGGATACTCCACCACAGGCCATAAGCCTCATTACCATACATGTGCTACTTGTCCACCACGCATACACACACTTGACACGCACATTGATTGTCAGCACAACAGTCTGTCTGTTACATCCCAGAGGACCTTTACGCGATTTGGGCTGATAGGCACCACTCACTCTGAAACACAAAACAGTTGTGCTTGGACTATAAAGCACCAAAAATCTGTATTTTGTCACCACCACTGTGTGTCAGCAGCAAAGGACAATGGTCAGTAGACCCAGGTCATTACAGAAGGTAAAGATGGTGCACCCCTCAAGGTCACAGACCAGGTTCTCTGCCTTGGCTTAACCACAGATTGGTATAGGCCTCAGAGCTCACACTGGATTAGCATGTTAGCGGGGCCTCAATCAAGTCAGGAGGATCTCACTTTCACAAGCAGTCGGGTCACTAATGGGAACGGATGAACATCAGTATATCATGTAGATGACATTCACATTCCAACACAAGGAAAACATGCATTTCTCTTTTTACATCAGGTTACTAAGCAACTTCCCAGGAGCGAACACTCACTAAGCGTTCACACAAGTAATGACCAGGGAGCTCTTGAAACAGACCACACCTTGCTCTTGGGTCATTAAGTCTATCTTTTCCATGCATGGGGCGCACTTGTTGGGGAATCGATGATTATCCAGGTACCTTCCTTTCACAAGGCATGTCAGGAGGCATGGCTTACCACTTATGCCTTGATTGGCGAGGGAGTTCGATACTGCCAATAGTTAAATTGTTTTCGATCAACCGTCAGCATTTCTCAAATTTTCAATTAGCATCTTGCCAGAAGTCGTTTATGTCTATTCATATGTTCTACTTGCATGTAATTCACCAGGCCATGAATTATAAAGAGGGACTTGTTTAGAAGTTGGTTAGAACTGAAAATCCTTTAATTTCTGGTGGAAACTCTAAATATGGAGTAGAATCCACCCCCTAAATGTTCTCTACGGCAGGGATAATTAGTTGGAGGAAATTCGGAAGGTGGATTAAATGAAGAAATTCTTCAAAAAACTAAAAGATTTTCAATTACCTGCAAAGTTTAAATGAGGCCGAAATCATGATCGAAGAATGGGGAGTTGCATGCAAATGGGGTTCTACATAAAGGCACCAGGTTGTAGTGTTTATAGTGCCTCATCTTTCACGTTGCCTGGCCCTTGTTCCAAACCCCTGTGAACCAAGGTGGAGGCTACTGGACAATGGGAAAAGGGCACCATCTGATCTGCTCGGCAGTTTTACGTGTCTGCTTTCTACAACACCATATTTTTATATATATATATATATATATATATATATATATATATATATATATATATATATCCCATTCAATCTGGCCCAAGTTCGGAGGCTCCCGGGTGCTCTGGGGCGGTGCACGCGAGGCGCAGCAGGACCCGCTGCGATTATAAAAATTCAGCTTTTTCCGTAGGGAAGTTTTTTCCTCATGCACTCCCGTGTGAAGGATTCAAAAACCACACCGGGTTTTAAGTCAAATTGCAATTTCTTTATTGCAGCATCCAGCAAAACCTAACGCGTTTCGGTCTCTACGGAGACCTTGCTCACAGGTTAGTGTGTTTTGACAACAGTTTGCTTTTAAATAAAGAAAGGAAGAAAGGAAAAACCATTTGGGTTACATAACTTCCTGTAAGTCATACAGGCATTCTGGGACATGTAGTTTGTTGATTAACAAATAGCGCAAAACGTTGATTCCTATATCTTTTTGCATAATACATACTATCAAAATTAATGATTCTTAATTATTTTTTGTGCATTTAAATTCATGCATTGCATAACGAAGCCTCCACGAAATCATATTAGAGCCCTCCAGTGGGCAAACCCGTTTCACACCCAGTTCATTCGTCAATAGTTATGCTAGTGAAAGAGTTCACAAGTTTTAGATTTAAATCATACTTTTTAAACGTGTCTTATTAAACAACTTAATAAAGCCCTCCAGTGGGCGAAACCATTATAAATAATGAATCGTTCATCAACGTTTCACTGTGCAATATAGTTGCATGTTCCAACATGTCCAAAATGAAGAAGAATTATGTGAGAATAATTGTGTGAATTAACAAAGAGTAAGCATCAGTCATTATCTGATAGACGTGTAAGTACAACTTTACAGGTGGCAGTGTAGTTCTTCATCCTGATTGTGCCCGAACGGGCTCAAGGTCCGAAAATTCATAATGTGTTTAGACTCTTTTTGCCTCATCACCAGTTCACGATCTCCACCTCTTCGATTCGGTCCAACACTTTCGATTCCATAGAAAACTAAGGATTTCCAATCACCTTTATGTTCCTTCTCCATGTGTCTAGCCATGGCATTGCTGCGATCAGAATTAATTGTCTCACGGACATGCTCTAAAATCCGAAGTTTAAGTTCTTTTTTGGTGCTTCCAATGTATTTTTGGGAGCATGGGCACTCAAGGGCATACACAACAAACTGAGTTTTACAATTAATTAATTGTTCAATTTTCCATGTTTTTTTGTTGGCCATCTGTATCTCCTTGGTTGTCTTCGCAATGCAGCAAACTTTGCATCCTGAACATTTGTAGAATCCTTTCGGTCTACGCCAGGCTTCTGGTTTTTTTTGTTCCTGAAAATGACTGTGAATCAATTTGTCCTTCAGATTTTTTGCCCTTCGATAGGTCACATTGGGGTGATCTCCTACAATTTGAGATACTGTCGGGTCCATGTGGAGAATGTGCCAGTTTTTTTAAAGAATCTTTGTGATGGCTTGGTTGGCCGTTGAGTGAGTGGTGATAAAGCGTATTTTCTCTGATTCAACCTCTGTTGATTTTTGTTTATCCATCAATAAATGAGTTCTCTTGATCATTGTAGATCGATTGGAGGCAATTTGTATCCAAGCTGGGTTATACTTTCTTTTTAAAAATCTGTTCTTAGCTAGGTCTTTATGTTTTTGCCAGTCGTTTTCGTTCGAACAAATTCTTTTGATTCGGAGAAATTCTCCATACGGGATGTTTTGTAAAAGGCTAGGTTGATGAAAACTCTGAGCATGTAAAACCGCATTTGTCGCGGTACTTTTGCGGTGTAGTGTGGTGTGCAATACATTGTCTTTAACGAAAATCTCCGTATCCAGAAACACAACCCTGGAGTCACTGATTGTGTAGGTAAAGTTTAAACCAAAATTAGAGTTGTTCAGAATATTGAAATACGTTTCAAATTCCTCATTTGTTCCTTCCCAAATTAGCAACAAATTGTCTATGTATCTTAACCATGCTATGGTTTTTTGGACCGCTTGGTCGTTTTCCGATCTCCATGCCCATGTCTTTTCCCATTGCCCCATTGTCAGGCAGGCATACGACGGACTGAAAGAAAAACCCATCGCGGTGCCTTTTGCTTGCCGATAGATTTCATTTCCAAATAAGAAGATATTTTGCTCCAGGCACATCGAGATCATCTCCAGCAACATGTTATTATGATCAGTCAGTTGTATACTTCTGTCCTTAAGGAAAGCTTTACATGCTTCCATGCCAATTTTGTTTTGAATATTGGAATATAAGGATATTACATCCATTGTGATCAATTTGTACATGGGTTGCCATGGAGTATCCTGTAATCTTCTTAGCATATCGCCCGTGTCTTTTATGTAAGATGTTAAGCCCTTTACATAAGGCAATAAAAATACATCGATGTAATTGGCAATGGGCTCTAATAATGCCCCTTTGGCAGAAATTATTGGTCTTCCTGGCGGTCTAGTGGCATGTTTATGAATCTTAGGCAGAAAGTAGATTGTTGCCATTTTGGGGTGTTTGGTTTGAAGATATTTGTGTTCATCAATATCCAATAGTTTTTGTGAGAACCACAGATCCAATTTTGTATCCAAATCTTCTTTCAGTTTGGGTAAAGGGTTGGTTTTTAGTTTTTCATAATATTCCTTGTTTTGTAGTTGTGAGTGGGCTTCCCGCATATATGCCTCCTTATCCAGAACAACAACATTGCCACCCTTATCAGCAATTTTAATTTCGATAGTATCATCCTTTTGCAGTGAGTTAAGAGCCTGGCGTTCTTGTCTAGATAGATTGTCTTTAGTAAATGGTATGTTTAGTTGGTAAAGATCTTTTACAACACATTCCTGAAAGAAATCAATTTTGTTCCCAGGAGGGAGTTGTGGGTAAAATCTGGACTTTGGTTGCATGTTGGAGATCCCAGCTTCTAACTGTACACAATATGTTTGTACTTGTCCACCTCCATCTTGGGGCGTTTGGCTTAATTCCATCAGATTTACAAAATGTTCAGCATCCTCAATGGGAGTCTGAAGGGTCGGTTGCGTAATTTTTCTCCTGTAATTAGCCATGTCCGGTTTGTCGATGAATAGTTTGGCAAGTTTAATCTTTCTTATAAACTTGTAAAGGTCTATTCGAGTTTCAGCTAAATTTATGCCACTGGTGGGGCAGAAATTCATGCCCCGTTTGAGAACCTGTAGTTCCACTTCACTTAGTTGTTTCGATGATAAATTGATAACTTGTAATTCTTGATCATTGGATGTGTCATATTGATTTGTGTCGGTATTAGCCATATTTTGATTTATTTCCAGAATTTCATCATCTTGGCTCATGCATTCCATTTTTTCCTCATGTTGCGTGTCATGGTTCCTACGCGGTCTGGGCCAGAAGCTTGTGCTGTATTTTCGCTTGCCTCTCCTTGTTTGTTTTGGGGTGTGCTTCCCCGTCCTCTTCCCCTCCCTCTTCCTCTTGGGTTTGTGTACCTGGGGGGACCCATTGTTTTTTCCCAAGTCTTTTGGTTGAAAGCCAGTTTCAGATCGCCTAAAAAAGAATTCCTTGCTCTGGCTTCTCTTTGTTCTTCTTCCCCCCCACTGAGGCTTGGTTCTGTTGAAACAATGGAAGAGACTGAGGACATACTTCCAAATTCGTTGTTTCTGAATCTTTCGTATTTTTTGGCATACGTGAAAATGCGTCCGTCCTCATAGTCTTCTTTATCTCTTTGGAACTTTGTTTGTTTCCGAATTCTGACACTTTCCTCATGTTTTTCAATGAATTTTTCCAGGTCCTCTTTGAATTTTTTCATTTCAGGATTTAGGTCAATTGTGGCTAGTTCTTTTTCCATTTCTTTTAGTTGTTTTGTGATTTTTTCCAAAGCTATTTCTACATGTTTCACAAGAATCTCCATTAGTCCTAATGAAGATTTCAAAATAAATTCACCCCACTCCGTTAGTAATTCATTGCTTGTGTCTTGGTGGCTTGGCATAAGATTGATACGTAATCCACGCGGTATGCGTTTCACATCCAGGTATTTTTTAAGGGCTGCAACCTCCCACCACTTATTAATTTCTTTTTTTGACAATTTTTCCCATGCACGTAGTTTATTCCTCACATCAGATTTACGTGCGCCGGCTCCGTTGCTGGTTGTAGCTATATCATCCTCAAAGCAAGTTTGTATCAGAGTGGTTCTTGATGCCTCTCTTTTATCCATGGTTTGCTGGTATAACAGAATTCAAGCTGATTTAGACAGTAATTTATGACAATTGCAAGTTTGCACACGGCTCCTTCAGTCACTGTGAAACTCAGGCAAGTTTCATTTGCACTGTGATTTTGCAAGGATCTGGTTCCCCGAGTATTTTGTCACTCGTGTGGCTTGAGAACAGTGAAATTGACTGATTGGGAGACCAACCGACAGTTCTGTATTAGTGCGAAGCAATGTTAAATGGCATTACAGGCGGAACACGCCCAGGTTGCTTACCGGCTGCAGGGTACTCCGGACAGACTCGCTCCCCTCCGGAACCGCCGTCTCCCGTTTCCAGCCTGCGCCAGCAGTTTTCCTCTCGTGTTACTTCGCCACGCTTGTCTCTCCGGTTTTCAGTGTCGGCGTTCACCCGAGCCTTCTTGTAAACTCCATTCAATCTGGCCCAAGTTCGGAGGCTCCCGGGTGCTCTGGGGCGGTGCACGCGAGGCGCAGCAGGACCCGCTGCGATTATAAAAATTCAGCTTTTCCCGTAGGGAAGTTTTTTCCTCATGCACTCCCGTGTGAAGGATTCAAAAACCACACCGGGTTTTAAGTCAAATTGCAATTTCTTTATTGCAGCATCCAGCAAAACCTAACGCGTTTCGGTCTCTACGGAGACCTTGCTCACAGGTTAGTGTGTTTTGACAACAGTTTGCTTTTAAATAAAGAAAGGAAGAAAGGAAAAACCATTTGTTTAATAAGACACGTTTAAAAAGTATGATTTAAATCTAAAACTTGTGAACTCTTTCACTAGCATAACTATTGACGAATGAACTGGGTGTGAAACGGGTTTGCCCACTGGAGGGCTCTAATATGATTTCGTGGAGGCTTCGTTATGCAATGCATGAATTTAAATGTACAAAAAATAATTAAGAATCATTAATTTTGATAGTATGTATTATGCAAAAAGATATAGGAATCAACGTTTTGCGCTATTTGTTAATCAACAAACTACATGTCCCAGAATGCCTGTATGACTTACAGAAAGTGATGTAACCCAAATGGTTTTTCCTTTCTTCCTTTCTTTATTTAAAAGCAAACTGTTGTCAAAACACACTAACCTGTGAGCAAGGTCTCCGTAGAGACCGAAACGCGTTAGGTTTTGCTGGATGCTGCAATAAAGAAATTGCAATTTGACTTAAAACCCGGTGTGGTTTTTGAATCCTTCACACGGGAGTGCATGAGGAAAAAACTTCCCTACGGGAAAAGCTGAATTTTTATAATCGCAGCGGGTCCTGCTGCGCCTCGCGTGCACCGCCCCAGAGCACCCGGGAGCCTCCGAACTTGGGCCAGATTGAATGGAGTTTACAAGAAGGCTCGGGTGAACGCCGACACTGAAAACCGGAGAGACAAGCGTGGCGAAGTAACACGAGAGGAAAACTGCTGGCGCAGGCTGGAAACGGGAGACGGCGGTTCCGGAGAGGAGCGAGTCTGTCCGGAGTACCCTGCAGCCGGTAAGCAACCTGGGCGTGTTCCGCCTGTAATGCCATTTAACATTGCTTCGCACTAATACAGAACTGTCGGTTGGTCTCCCAATCAGTCAATTTCACTGTTCTCAAGCCACACGAGTGACAAAATACTCGGGGAACCAGATCCTTGCAAAATCACAGTGCAAATGAAACTTGCCTGAGTTTCACAGTGACTGAAGGAGCCGTGTGCAAACTTGCAATTGTCATAAATTACTGTCTAAATCAGCTTGAATTCTGTTATACCAGCAAACCATGGATAAAAGAATGGCATCACGAACCACTCTGATACAAACTTGCTTTGAGGATGATATAGCTACAACCAGCAACGGAGCCGGCGCACGTAAATCTGATGTGAGGAATAAACTACGTGCATGGGAAAAATTGTCAAAAAAAGAAATTAATAAGTGGTGGGAGGTTGCAGCCCTTAAAAAATACCTGGATGTGAAACGCATACCGCGTGGATTACGTATCAATCTTATGCCAAGCCACCAAGACACAAGCAATGAATTACTAACGGAGTGGGGTGAATTTATTTTGAAATCTTCATTAGGACTAATGGAGATTCTTGTGAAACATGTAGAAATAGCTTTGGAAAAAATCACAAAACAACTAAAAGAAATGGAAAAAGAACTAGCCACAATTGACCTAAATCCTGAAATGAAAAAATTCAAAGAGGACCTGGAAAAATTCATTGAAAAACATGAGGAAAGTGTCAGAATTCGGAAACAAACAAAGTTCCAAAGAGATAAAGAAGACTATGAGGACGGACGCATTTTCACGTATGCCAAAAAATACGAAAGATTCAGAAACAACGAATTTGGAAGTATGTCCTCAGTCTCTTCCATTGTTTCAACAGAACCAAGCCTCAGTGGGGGGGAAGAAGAACAAAGAGAAGCCAGAGCAAGGAATTCTTTTTTAGGCGATCTGAAACTGGCTTTCAACCAAAAGACTTGGGAAAAAACAATGGGTCCCCCCCAGGTACACAAACCCAAGAGGAAGAGGGAGGGGAAGAGGACGGGGAAGCACAACCCAAAACTAACAAGGAGAGGCAAGCGAAAATACGGCACAAGCTTCTGGCCCAGACCGCGTAGGAACCATGACACGCAACATGAGGAAAAAATGGAATGCATGAGCCAAGATGATGAAATTCTGGAAATAAATCAAAATATGGCTAATACCGACACAAATCAATATGACACATCCAATGATCAAGAATTACAAGTTATCAATTTATCATCGAAACAACTAAGTGAAGTGGAACTACAGGTTCTCAAACGGGGCATGAATTTCTGCCCCACCAGTGGCATAAATTTAGCTGAAACTCGAATAGACCTTTACAAGTTTATAAGAAAGATTAAACTTGCCAAACTATTCATCGACAAACCGGACATGGCTAATTACAGGAGAAAAATTACGCAACCGACCCTTCAGACTCCCATTGAGGATGCTGAACATTTTGTAAATCTGATGGAATTAAGCCAAACGCCCCAAGATGGAGGTGGACAAGTACAAACATATTGTGTACAGTTAGGAGCTGGGATCTCCAACATGAAACCAAAGTCCAGATTTTACCCACAACTCCCTCCTGGGAACAAAATTGATTTCTTTCAGGAATGTGTTGTAAAAGATCTTTACCAACTAAACATACCATTTACTAAAGACAATCTATCTAGACAAGAACGCCAGGCTCTTAACTCACTGCAAAAGGATGATACTATCGAAATTAAAATTGCTGATAAGGGTGGCAATGTTGTTGTTCTGGATAAGGAGGCATATATGCGGGAAGCCCACTCACAACTACAAAACAAGGAATATTATGAAAAACTAAAAACCAACCCTTTACCCAAACTGAAAGAAGATTTGGATACAAAATTGGATCTGTGGTTCTCACAAAAACTATTGGATATTGATGAACACAAATATCTTCAAACCAAACACCCCAAAATGGCAACAATCTACTTTCTGCCTAAGATTCATAAACATGCCACTAGACCGCCAGGAAGACCAATAATTTCTGCCAAAGGGGCATTATTAGAGCCCATTGCCAATTACATCGATGTATTTTTATTGCCTTATGTAAAGGGCTTAACATCTTACATAAAAGACACAGGCGATATGCTAAGAAGATTACAGGATACTCCATGGCAACCCACGTACAAATTGATCACAATGGATGTAATATCCTTATATTCCAATATTCAAAACAAAATTGGCATGGAAGCATGTAAAGCTTTCCTTAAGGACAGAAGTATACAACTGACTGATCATAATAACATGTTGCTGGAGATGATCTCGATGTGCCTGGAGCAAAATATCTTCTTATTTGGAAATGAAATCTATCGGCAAGCAAAAGGCACCGCGATGGGTTTTTCTTTCAGTCCGTCGTATGCCTGCCTGACAATGGGGCAATGGGAAAAGACATGGGCATGGAGATCGGAAAACGACCAAGCGGTCCAAAAAACCATAGCATGGTTAAGATACATAGACGATTTGTTGCTAATTTGGGAAGGAACAAATGAGGAATTTGAAACGTATTTCAATATTCTGAACAACTCTAATTTTGGTTTAAACTTTACCTACACAATCAGTGACTCCAGGGTTGTGTTTCTGGATACGGAGATTTTCGTTAAAGACAATGTATTGCACACCACACTACACCGCAAAAGTACCGCGACAAATGCGGTTTTACATGCTCAGAGTTTTCATCAACCTAGCCTTTTACAAAACAACCCGTATGGCGAATTTCTCCGAATCAAAAGAATTTGTTCGAACGAAAACGACTGGCAAAAACATAAAGACCTAGCTAAGAACAGATTTTTAAAAAGAAAGTATAACCCAGCTTGGATACAAATTGCCTCCAATCGATCTACAATGATCAAGAGAACTGATTTATTGATGGATAAACAAAAATCAACAGAGGTTGAATCAGAGAAAATACGCTTTATCACCACTCACTCAACGGCCAACCAAGCCATCACAAAGATTCTTAAAAAAAACTGGCACATTCTCCACATGGACCCGACAGTATCTCAAATTGTAGGAGATCACCCCAATGTGACCTATCGAAGGGCAAAAAATCTGAAGGACAAATTGATTCACAGTCATTTTCAGGAACAAAAAAAACCAGAAGCCTGGCGTAGACCGAAAGGATTCTACAAATGTTCAGGATGCAAAGTTTGCTGCATTGCGAAGACAACCAAGGAGATACAGATGGCCAACAAAAAAACATGGAAAATTGAACAATTAATTAATTGTAAAACTCAGTTTGTTGTGTATGCCCTTGAGTACCCATGCTCCCAAAAATACATTGGAAGCACCAAAAAAGAACTTAAACTTCGGATTTTAGAGCATGTCCGTGCGACAATTAATTCTGATCGCAGCAATGCCATGGCTAGACACATGGAGAAGGAACATAAAGGTGATTGGAAATCCTTAATTTTCTATGGAATCGAAAGTGTTGGACCGAATCGAAGAGGTGGAGATCGTGAACTGGTGATGAGGCAAAAAGAGTCTAAACACATTATGAATTTTCGGACCTTGAGCCCGTTCGGGCACAATCAGGATGAAGAACTACACTGCCACCTGTAAAGTTGTACTTACACGTCTATCAGATAATGACTGATGCTTACTCTTTGTTAATTCACACAATTATTCTCACATAATTCTTCTTCATTTTGGACATGTTGGAACATGCAACTATATTGCACAGTGAAACGTTGATGAACGATTCATTATTTATAATGGTTTCGCCCACTGGAGGGCTTTATTAAGTTGTTTAATAAGACACGTTTAAAAAGTATGATTTAAATCTAAAACTTGTGAACTCTTTCACTAGCATAACTATTGACGAATGAACTGGGTGTGAAACGGGTTTGCCTACTGGAGGGCTCTAATATGATTTCGTGGAGGCTTCGTTATGCAATGCATGAATTTAAATGCACAAAAAATAATTAAGAATCATTAATTTTGATAGTATGTATTATGCAAAAAGATATAGGAATCAACGTTTTGCGCTATTTGTTAATCAACAAACTACATGTCCCAGAATGCCTGTATGACTTACAGGAAGTGATGTAACCCAAATGGTTTTTCCTTTCTTCCTTTCTTTATTTAAAAGCAAACTGTTGTCAAAACACACTAACCTGTGAGCAAGGTCTCCGTAGAGACCGAAACGCGTTAGGTTTTGCTGGATGCTGCAATAAAGAAATTGCAATTTGACTTAAAACCCGGTGTGGTTTTTGAATCCTTCACACGGGAGTGCATGAGGAAAAAACTTCCCTACGGGAAAAGCTGAATTTTTATATATATATATATATATATATATATATATATATATATTTTTTTTTTTTTCAGAACAAAAGAGGCGGCACAATCAGGATGTCGTTTTTCAGCCTTATTTATTTCAAGACTTCACCCCACCAACGCGTTTCGGCCTTACTCGGCCTTGCTCACGGTTGGTTAGTCCCTCTACTGTGTTTGTATTTATACTAGCCCATAGTTAGCCATTTATGAGGCATTATGGGATCTGTAGTTTTGTTACATTTCAGTGAAAAAAATAAATTAAAAGAAAGACTTTGCATGCTTTTAAATCAAAGCACTATGGTAACAGTTATGTAATGTCCTTAATACTGGGTATAGTACCCTTGTCTTTCACTAATGTTTGGTGTTGATTGTTTGTTGTTGAGGGTATAGTACCCAATTTATTTTTGAGGTTTTTATTCCAGATGAATATGCAGATCCTCTCCAAAGTTCATCCCCTTCGGGTGTTTAGTTCTGAGTCTGATTATCATGCGCGACTCCATTTGTCGCAGTCTTCGAACCACATCACCACCTCTCTCCATTTTATCCAGTACCTTTGCCCCGAAGAAATGCATTTGTCGCCAATCTCCGTTCTGGCATGCGCTCATGTGTTTTGCAGTGGCATATTGCATGTTGGAGTTTTTTACCGCTCGGATATGTTCCAAAATTCTTTTTTTCAACATGCAGGTTGTGCACCCCATGTACTTCATTCCACACTTACACTCAATTATATATACCACGTTTTTTGAGGTACATGAGATTTGTTGTTCTATTCTCATTAGCTTGCCATCTGGTTCCTCGATCACTTTCATGCTTTTGCCAATCTTGCAAGCTTTGCATGAGTTGCAAGGTTGGAATCCTTTCCGTTGCATTTCCAGCCAGTTCTGTTTTGGTTTCTCTTGGAAGTGGCTTTTGACCAGTAAGTCTTTGAGTGAAGTGTTTTTTTTGTATGTTATTAGTGGAGCGTTGCCGATGGTGGTGCCAATGTCAGGATCCTTTGTCAATAGATGCCAATATTTTTTCATTATGCGGGCAATGTTTGAACTTTCTTTGCTGTAGGTCATTATTAGTCTTGGTGGTGTGTTGGTTTCACTTTTTTTAGGTTGTTCCATCTGTGTTTGAGTACGTGTTTTCAGGTTTATTTTTCTTTTGCAGTTGGTTAGCACTCTTTCTTCATAGCCTCTCGCTCTGAATCTGCATTTGCTCTCTTCAATGACTTTCTCTGCATCTTCTGGTACTGAGCAATTTCTCTTTAATCTCGTGAATTCACCATACGGTATACTACGCAGAAGGGGTGTTGGATGAAAACTTGTACCATGAAGCACACTGTTTGTAGCTGTCTTTTTTCGAAATAGAGTGGATTCCAGTTTTTCTTTATGCCCATATATTTTCGTGTCCAAGAAATCTATTTCCTGTGTGCTCGTGTTACATGTG
Organism: Lissotriton vulgaris; assembly: GCF_964263255.1. Classification (NCBI taxonomy): domain Eukaryota; kingdom Metazoa; phylum Chordata; class Amphibia; order Caudata; family Salamandridae; genus Lissotriton; species Lissotriton vulgaris. Next base: position 1,078,915 of record NW_028242776.1, read on the forward strand.
AATTGTAGCCCGACTTCGTTCTTGTTCAGTTTGTTAAAGTAAATTTGGAATTGCTCGTCCGTGCCATGCCAGATAATGAACAGGTCGTCAATGTAACGAACCCATAACATTATACGTTCCAGATCTTGTTGGTTTTCTTCATTCCATGCAATCATTTTTTCCCACCACCCATGGTGATGTTAGCGTAGTTCGGTGATAGAGAAATGCCCATAGCGGTGCCACAGGTTTGTTTAAACAGTTGTTTGTTGAAAAGAAAGACATTGTTTTTTAAGCATAGATCAATCATTTTCATTAGCATTTTCGAGTGGTCTAGGTATATGATGTTGCGTTTTTTGAGATAGTACTCACAGGCCTGCATTCCGATTTCATGGCGGATTGAAGTGTAGAGTGAGACTACATCAATTGTTACTAACAGAAATTCAGGGTTCCAGGTCACATTCATCAGAGTTCTTAAAAAGTCACTGGTGTCTTTAATGTATGATGTATGCATAGCCCCCATTGCCCAAAGTCTTCCATCATACATTAAAGACACCGGTGACTTTTTAAGAACTCTGATGAATGTGACCTGGAACCCTGAATTTCTGTTAGTAACAATTGATGTAGTCTCACTCTACACTTCAATCCGCCATGAAATCGGAATGCAGGCCTGTGAGTACTATCTCAAACAACGCAACATCATATACCTAGACCACTCGAAAATGCTAATGAAAATGATTGATCTATGCTTAAAAAACAATGTCTTTCTTTTCAACAAACAACTGTTTAAACAAACCTGTGGCACCGCTATGGGCATTTCTCTATCACCGAACTACGCTAACATCACCAGGGGTGGTGGGAAAAAATGATTGCATGGAATGAAGAAAACCAACAAGATCTGGAACGTATAATGTTATGGGTTCGTTACATTGACGACCTGTTCATTATCTGGCATGGCACGGACGAGCAATTCCAAATTTACTTTAACAAACTGAACAAGAACGAAGTCGGGCTACAATTCACATGTAACACGAGCACACAGGAAATAGATTTCTTGGACACGAAAATATATGTGCATAAAGAAAAACTGGAATCCACTCTATTTCGAAAAAAGACAGCTACAAACAGTGTGCTTCATGGTACAAGTTTTCATCCAACACCCCTTCTGCGTAGTATACCGTATGGTGAATTCAGGAGATTAAAGAGAAATTGCTCAGTACCAGAAGATGCAGAGAAAGTCATTGAAGAGAGCAAATGCAGATTCAGAGCGAGAGGCTATGAAGAAAGAGTGCTAACCAACTGCAAAAGAAAAATAAACCTGAAAACACGTACTCAAACACTGATGGAACAACCTAAAAAAAGTGAAATCAACACACCACCAAGACTAATAATGACCTACAGCAAAGAAAGTTCAAACATTGCCCGCATAATGAAAAAATATTGGCATCTATTGACAAAGGATCCTGACATTGGCACCACCATCGGCAACGCTCCACTAATAACATACAAAAAAAACACTTCACTCAAAGACTTACTGGTCAAAAGCCACTTCCAAGAGAAACCAAAACAGAACTGGCTGGAAATGCAACGGAAAGGATTCCAACCTTGCAACTCATGCAAAGCTTGCAAGATTGGCAAAAGCATGAAAGTGATCGAGGAACCAGATGGCAAGCTAATGAGAATAGAACAACAAATCTCATGTACCTCAAAAAACGTGGTATATATAATTGAGTGTAAGTGTGGAATGAAGTACGTGGGGTGCACATCCTGCATGTTGAAAAAAAGAATTTTGGAACATATCCGAGCGGTAAAAAACTCCAACATGCAATATGCCACTGCAAAACACATGAGCGCATGCCAGAACGGAGATTGGCGACAAATGCATTTCTTCGGGGCAAAGGTACTGGATAAAATGGAGAGAGGTGGTGATGTGGTTCGAAGACTGCGACAAATGGAGTTGCGCATGATAATCAGACTCAGAACTAAACACCCGAAGGGGATGAACTTTGGAGAGGATCTGCATATTCATCTGGAATAAAAACCTCAAAAACAAATTGGGTACTGTACCCTCAACAACAAACAATCAACAACAAACATTAGTGAAAGACAAGGGTACTATACCCAGTATTAAGGACATTACATAACTGTTACCATAGTGCTTTGATTTAAAAGCATGCAAAGTCTTTCTTTTAATTTATTTTTTTCACTGAAATGTAACAAAACTACAGATCCCATAATGCCTCATAAATGGCTAACTATGGGCTAGTATAAATACAAACACAGTAGAGGGACTAACCAACCGTGAGCAAGGCCGAGTAAGGCCGAAACGCGTTGGTGGGGTGAAGTCTTGAAATAAATAAGGCTGAAAAACGACATCCTGATTGTGCCGCCTCTTTTGTTCTGAAAAATTGCCTGGGTCAGGATCCGACCCCTAGGCAGAGCACACACTGCTGAGCGCGTCCGTATGGCTAATGGATCACTTTGAATGTATATATATATATATATATATATATATATATATATATATATATATATATATATATATATATATATATATATATTTCTTAAATAGGGTGATTATTGTGGCAAAAGCTTGCCATTTTATGCAAATCAGACTCGGTTGTGCTCCAAAAGGAACAATCCAGCCCGAAATGCCAGGCCTGGTGCTCTCAGAACGAGAACAGTCGTCGCCAGAGGCGAAGATTAATGTAAGAATTCTACACTTAAACTTTTTTGTTTTTCTAAGCTATTCGTACTCTTAGCATATAACTTTCTACCCAACTGTATCAGCTTGAGGTGCGACAGGCAATTTTCCCCTTCAGAAAAAACTCTGATGACGTCTGCCTATTTTTGCACTTCTCGAACTATTAGCAGCGTTGTATGTATCCAGGAGGTGACACTGTACCTCAAGAAAAAAATGAGTTATTTTAAAATAATCACATAAATAGACCCTAAGGAGTGTGTCATGGATAAGGCAGGTAGGAGCTCTCGACTTCACCGCTTCTCGCTCTCACGAAGCGCATAATGTGCGGAGCTCATATCAGCCTCGTTATGACACCCTGTCACTTCCTATTGTTCTGTGCCTCTTCCTGTTCCCGCCATTTGCTTCAGCACACAGCGCGTTTCTGGTCACTGCCCGCGCGCTGCTGAAATCTCACGGCGCGCGGTCGCGCGTTCTGGGCCCGGCTTCTTGTAACACACTTAACTAATATACCCGGCAGTAATTTGTTGTCTTCTTACTCGGAGGCACACTTAATGTCTCAAGTCATTAATCTGATAACCCGTCATCGTGACTGGGAGCTGAAAAGTCGATTCAGCTCTCGGGGAAGGAATTCTAATTTTCTGCCTGTCAGAAACTGACATTTTACATATTTTACTTTTTTACCGCTCCCCCACCCCCCACAACTTAGGTGCTAAATTTAATCATGGCTGATTTAAGTGGCGGTAGGGGGGTATATTTCCCTACTGGCCCACCTTGCACTTTTGACTGAAATCCATGATATGAGCCAAGAGCCCACATTTTTGCAATCTGGTCAAGTGTTGTTACGCCTGGGATTGGGAAATAGGAAGATAGGAATGGAAAAGCACTTTTTATTTCATAGTCAGATTTTTTTTTTAACTATCAAACATTTTAGGCTGGGAGGGAATGCGGAAAACAAAATTGGTAAACATATATTCGAAAAGTAAAATAGTAAGTGAAGAAACAAATTATGTTGATGTGGCCAAGTGACATTTCACATTTGTCATTAAGATGTAGCACTTCAGCGCCTGTCACAAGAAGGCAAGCTTTTGTAGACACGTTATTAAAACACAAACGAAATGCCAACAGATATCAAAAGTAGCGGCGTGTGGAGACTGACCTGTGTCTTTACAAATAGATATTATGTTTGCAGAAAAGGGCAATATCAGCAGGCTGGTTTCAAGCGATTTGTGCGGCTGATGTCCTGGGGTAACCTGCTCTTTATTGACAGCCTCTGGTTGCCCATGCAGGCGCCAGTCCTTGGATGGCCGGCAGGTGGAGTAAGAGAGCGAAATCAAAATGAATCCATTTAAAACACATTGGAGGCCAGGAGAGAGAGCACGTTATCAAACACTTTATTGCATGTTTCGTTGCCTAAAGTCAGGAATTGCCAAAGCCTATCGTTTTGGCGAGCTGAGGTAGAAATTTCTTTTTTTTCTGCCTCAACAACGATGTTTGGAACACATTCAATAAGTTGCTGAATAAGAGAAAAGGGGCGCTGCAAACTGGAAGAAAGTAGTAAAGGGGGAACTATGAATGACTGATTGAGAAGTGAATTAGGGAGAGTTTGGGAGACATGTGAGGAAGAGAGATAGTCTGGTAAAGAGAAATGAGACCGACAGATTGAATGGCGAGAAAGAGAGGAGAGGGAGTTTGGAATAAAAGAGAAAGGAGAGGTAGGGGGAGAAGTGAAGTGAAGTAGAAAGGAATAGGTAAGGAAGGTAGGTGAGGCGAGTAAGCAAGACAATGATGTGAGGTAAGGAAAAGTAAGACGAAGACGTAGGATTGGGGAGGTAGACAAGGATGTAAGGTAAACAGAGGTGAGGTTCAGGTAGGGAATTGCACAGACATGTAGGTAGGGAAAGATAGGAAAAAAGTTAGGTAGAGAGATATAGGGGTGGTAAGAAGGGTGGTTAGGGAGGGAGACATGTGAGTCACAGAGAGATGAGTCAGACTGAGGGGTTCAGGTACAAATGAAGACATGTAGGGTCACATGTACGTAGCTTTGAATTTGCGATTTCCTAATAGCAAATTTTTGCGATTCGTGAGCAGGAATTCGCAACTAACTAGGTAGTGTGGTTAACACTGCTTACAATTCCCAATGGGTCGCAAATGACCCACCTCATTAATATTCATGAGGTAGGTCGCAATTTGCTATCCATTGTGAATTGTTAAAAAACACAGGGATAGTGGCCTGCTGTGGACAGCAAACCACAATGTCTACGTTTGCTTTTAAATAAAGCAACATTTTTTATTTAAATACGGCCCTTCTTTCTTCAATGAAAACGGGATGCGTTTCAAGAAGAAAAACTAAACATTTCAGTTTCATTCTTTAGGAGTAAGCAGTGGTTTTCTCTTAAAAAACTTTTTTGCATGCATTCGAAAAGGGGTCCTGTTTGCAAATGCGCTAGCACCAAATTGAAATTGCAGTTAAAAAGAAAATGTTTTGCATCCGCATGTCGGTTGAAAAACATTCATACACTCCACTGCAAGTCTTTATTAGGAAGGCGGAGCCCTTAACACACACCTTCATAACAACGACTCGCTAACCCATTTTGCGATTCGGTAAAAGATTACAGAATCACAAAAGAGGGTTTCGTACATTGGAAACTGCTTTTTTCAGTCAGAAATGGCCGATTCTGTGAATGGAACCGTTTGTGACGGACATGTGGCCCGTAGAGAGGTGAGGTTGAGACGCTGTTGGAGGCAAGGTCGTCAGAGGTAAAGATGATAGAAAGTGAAGTAGGGAGAAAGAGGTGAAGTAGAGAGTGAGGAGATAAAAAAGATACTGGCATGGTCAGACAATGATAGAAAATAAGCCTGGGCACCAACATGATAGTGGCCCTCACTAGTGAATCAGATAGCTGAAAAAGTGTCCAACATTTTGAAAACTTTTCCTGGAGAAAATATTTTATTTTACAAAGGGGAGATATGACCCTAGACCTACACCAATGAAGAACTGCGAGTCTCTTAAGGATATATTAATGGGTCTGATACTAATTTTCCTGGTGCAAACGTTATTTTCAGAAACTGAGTCAGTATTTGGTCCTTATTTTTATCATCAGTCCTACTAATTGTTTGATTGCTTTTACTACCAGAATTGATTCCAATGCCTTCTTTTAATTTTGATTTTTTAACATTGTATGATTTATTGGATAAGGGATAACGCATATTTGACCAATTGGTGTAACGTTTTGCATGGATAAAAAAATAAGTAAAGTGTTTTATAAATGTTGTTTGTGATAGTAATGCAAAATTTATCACACATGGTAATTATAAAAGCTTTGAGCCAAAGTAAAATAACAAAAAGGTCCCATGTGAAAACGTGATATACATTGTTGAATAAGGAAGTGCTAAATCTATGGTCGATTAAGGCCTCTTTTTCTGTGATATACCATTGTTGCCTCAGTATAGGCATAAGGCAGACACAAGGGGGGTGTTAGAAACGGGATCTCTGGTTGGCTGAGGCTTGCACCAAAACCAGGCAGAGACCACCACTCTAGTTAGGGCAAGGGAGTTACACTCCAAAGATAACCCCTGCTCGCCCCCTTGGTAGCATGGCACGAGCAGTCAGGCTTATCTCGGAGGTAATGTGTAAAGCATTTGCGCACACACACATCAGCAACAACATCCCAGACCCCCACAAAAGGAACTCCACACAAGGTTATATCAAAAATAGCCTTTGTATTCTCAAAACACATTAGAATAGTAAACACATAGGGGCCGATTCCGATTCGGGAAAAACCGCTCCGAATAGCCGTTCGGAGCGTTTTTCCCGAACGAATCCTACCCTGCAACGTCCCCCGTACATACGGCGAAGTACGATTCGTACCAGGAGCCATACTCCATACGAGTCGTACAGAGACCGTACGACTCTAATCTCAGGACGATTCTCACTCGGAACCCGCTGTACGCGACATCTGTACGGTTCACGGCTGCTTTTTACGAACCAGCAAGTACGATACGTGTCGGATACGCACCGTACGACCCTTTTTCTACGGGAGCTGAAAACAGCCGTAAAAGCAGAGTTCTCGCCGAAACAGGTACAGAACGGCCCCCCGGGTACGGTGAGTACCCCCCATGATCGCAGGGGTACGCACCGTCCCCTGCGATCATGGGGCGTACGAGCCGTACCCCATGTACGATGGGTGTACGAGCCGTACCCCATGTACGATGGGTGTACGAGCCGTACCAAATGTACGATGGGTGTACGAGCCGTACCCCATGTACGATGGGTGTATGAGCCGTACCCCATGTACGATGGGTGTACGAGCCTACCCCATGTACGATGGGTGTACGAGCCGTACCCCATGTACGATGGGTGTACGAGCCGTACCCCATGTACGATGGTGTACGAGCCGTACCCCATGTACAATGGGTGTATGAGCCGTACCCCATATACGATGGGTGTACGAGTCGTACCCCATGTACGATGGGTGTACCCATCGTACATGGGGTACGGCTCTCTCTAACACAAACCAAAATAGGTAAAACCACCTAATAATCTTCAACCATATGTAGAGGTATCAAAACAGGGTGTGTAAAACATACTATACACAATACATTTCCTAGCACCAATAGCATTATCACATAAATCACATTAGGGCCTGGCACCCTATAACAGTAACCATCCCCCTGGCCAACTGGCCATCTCAAATAGGGGGCTCAAGTGCCCTATGTCCACAGAGTCAGGGCTTCTGCCTAGGCAGCGAAAGTCAAGGGTGCACTACTGCGCATAACCTAAACGTTGCGGCTGGCACTAAGTGCTGCCTGGCACCTCTGTGCCACTTCTGTCCCTCTCAGGGACTCTCACTCGAATTGCGTCTAAAAGGTGCAGCGGCCCACTACTTGCTGGGCAGCTGTAAAAGGAAAACTGCGGCATGGGCTCTCACTGGCCCTTGAACAAATGTGCCACACGTTGGAACCCTCTAGGCTCTAGAACAAATACTGCAGGCGTTGGAGCAACACGGGGCTCAGTAAATAGATAATGTACCCCTGGGAGCCATCTGGATCTGCGAACCACTGGGGTCTCGTTGGAGCCACGGAGGTTCTGGCAAGAATCTGCCCCATGGAGCACACTGGCTCTTAAAATCACTTTGCGCCACTAGGGAGAAAGAACTTGCCCCCAAAATGCTTTGGAGCGCACTGACGCTTAAAAGAAATAGAACATGCCCACTGGTGGAGCCACTCGGGGCTCTTGAAGTAAATGTGAGGCATTTTGGAGCCGCCCGCTGCAAATACGGGGCCGCTCCTAGCACAGCAGGACACTGTGCCTCAATCAGGCACCGCAACACACACCCGGAGCCCCCCCCAGCCCTTCTACCCTCACCGGGCTGTTCGCTGGGGATCGGTCTCCTTTCTGTGGTGGGGCTCCTTTGCTGGTGCCGGGAATCTGCGGGGCTCTCTCCTCACTAGGAGAGCCCCGCACACCGAAAGAGACACTTGCGGCGCGGGGCTTCCCTTCGCTCCTGGGAGCCCCGTGCTGCTGTTGCCGCTCGCAGCCACCTTCGTTCTTCAACTGGGCCCCCTCGTGGGAGCCCCGGCACTCGAGGAGGCGGGGTGGGCTCCCGACCTCCTCTCTTAAAACTCAACTTCCGGCCGCACTCAGGACTTCCGTCCGGCGGCCCCGCCCACGGTCAGGCGGGCCGCGGATCACGGCAATTCCATTGGTGGCGGCATTCGCGGAGTGGGCACTCGTTTTACGTGGAAATACACTCACAGCCAAAGTCACAGGATGGGCACCTGCGCACGATTAAATAAACACGGCAAGACGCAGGGTGGGCACCTGCGCACCAAAGAGAAATAAGCAGGGTGGGCACCCACAGTGTGCTCATGGAGAAGGGAGGGATCCCCTGGCAGGGGAAATCCCCTCTCAGTAGCGGCGTGCCCTCCAGCGCTGCCGGAGGGGGCAAAGCACTCCCAGGGTGCCCAAAGCAGCACAAGAAGTCCTGGACTCAAGATGGAGTCCTCCAGGCATCCAGAGGTAGGGCAGGGCCCAGGGAGGCAATCTTTCCCCTGGGCCCCAGCAGCAGCCCGCCCCTGGTAGATTCAAGTAGGAACAAGAACATTTTAAATGGGGTCACAACCCCTTTTTATACAGCTAAATCCTTTGTCACCCAGCACAGGTTTAGGGCAAACCAGATGCAACTGCTTTGAGAGCACTTGATCACTTTGTTTTGCTCAGCTCCTCTTCTCCCATTCACAGGATGGGTCAGGAACATCAGACGCACCACATGGGGTGGAGCCAACATTGTGGAGGGAAGACCCAGCCCTATTCAGGTCCCAGGTGCAACTCCTCCCTCCTATCTACATGCAGATCTCCCCATTCACCACCGGGAAGACCCATCCTGACTCCTGGATCCAAGCACACTAGCCACCTCCTGTCAATCACAAGTCAGACAGTCAATTCACATTTACTGCACACAGAAATGCCGACTTCTAAAAGTGGCACTTCTACACTAGTCACATTAAATCTGCGCACACCGCAGCGCAGTGTTTAATCTCACGAGTTTGCGCACACCAAACTCGACCCTGCACTTTCCACACATCAGGAACTACCATGGGCACACATATTCCCTGTGCATTCCTATGAGAGGGCAGGCCAATCTCACCACACGCACTCAGAGAGCGCACACACTTTACACTGGGCCACAGTGCTAAAGTGAGCTGAGGCCAGAAATCAACCAACATCATGTCATATTAAAAGGCAAAAAGTTCAGGGGTGAACCTGCCAAAAGGGCCACGTCCAACAGGGGGCATAAGGGAGATATAAGAGAGACACTTGTCCTACCAGTTCTCTAGTAATTGTAGCAATACGTCTCACTGCAATCACAGTCACAGGCAAACTATACATAAGTTTTTTAAAAAATCACAATTATATTGGAATTTTGAAAATATGGGACGCATAATGATATCTAAAATAAATGTTTCCCTGATGCTCACCTTGTGCCAAGCTCTGATATTTTCACTGATAAACTGGGAGCGTGTTATTCCAAACTGCCACGCTCAAAACTTGGCAGGGTTTAAAATAAATGATTTAGATAAGAAAATCATGTTCGTAGTATGTGCAATAGAAACTTAAATGCTTTAGTGTGGTCTGTAATACTGTGGATAGCTACAGATTTTCATAGCTGGTATAAAACAGGTGGTACTTTAGAAAAGGGGGCATGGAGTAATTGGTACAACCCTCTGTTGGCTGAGGGTATTGCTATTGCTCGAAGAAACAGAACGTACTTCTCACCCTTATTTGCAGATCATTGTGGTGTCTTTGAAAAAAGCAAGGCACTCGAAATGTACATTCTAGCCCTGGTCCACATAACCTTTACCATTACAGCAGGATTGGTGTAGAAATAAACTTGAGCACAGAAGTAGAAGTTGAAGAACCACAGAATTCAGAGATTTAATGCGTTCTTACTGTTGTCTAAATAGTTCCTCTAGCGAAGTTTGTTAACTATGCATTTCATTAAAAACACAGTCAGCTACTAAACTGCATCCACAAATGCTTTGTTAAAGCAACTTTACATGCTAAAAAGCATATAACCAATTCACAAAAGTGAACTTTGAAAATGAAAAATATTAGGCAATGAGAGAGGTGATGATTTTGGGTTCCCTCCTAACCTAGGGGGAGGACCAAGCAGATGCCTTGAACACAAAGAGCATATCATGCTGAACGATTCAGTGGTGGTCCCATCCTCTTAGGGGTATACAGTCAAAATATCGAGTCAAAAATATAGAATTGCAGTAATATCGAATAAAAAATATAGAATGAACAAAATATTGAATGGACAGAATATAGTCAAGAAAAATATTGAAAAGAATTGCAGTAATATCAAATTCAAAATATAGAATGGACAAAATATTGAATGGACAGAATATATTCAACAATAATATCGAATTCGAGGTGAGTAAGTTAATATCGATTTTTTAATAATATCGCATTTTTCAAAGTGTTTTTTTATGTTAGTATATGTGTGAAATGTGTATATTTATATTATAATTTATTTTAAGCAATACATTTTATGGTATTTAATTTTTGCGTAATATAATTCTGTAGCGGGTTGTGGGTTTATAGGGGAATAGGGTGGGAAGTAATTTAATTATAATTAATTAAATATTTTTATTTATTTATTGGTATTTATTTTGAATTAATTGTTAATTCATTTTTAATTGGTAATTAATTAAAATATAATTGGTGATTAATTTTTATTAATTGATTGATTGATAATTATGTTAATTCTATTAATTTATTTTCTGTAGCTGGTTGTGGGTTTATAGGGGAATAGGGTGGGAAGTAATTTAATTATAATTAATTAAATATTTTTATTTATTTATTGGTATTTATTTTGAATTAATTGTTAATTCATTTTTAATTGGTAATTAATTAAAATATAATTGGTGATTAATTTTTATTAATTGATTGATTGATAATTATGTTAATTCTATTAATTTTATTTTCTGTAGCTGGTTGTGGGTTTATAGGGGAATAGGGTGGGAAGTAGGTGGGAAGTAATTTAATTCTAATTAATTAAATGTTTTTATTTATTGGTATTTATCTTGAATTATTTGTTAATTAATTTTTAATTGATAATAAATTTAATTATAATTGGTAATTAATTTTTATTAATAGATCAATTGATAATTATGTTAATTTTATTAATTTATTTTCTGTTGCGGGTTGTGGGTTTATAGGGGAATAGGGTGGGAAGTAATTTAATTGTAATTAATTAAATTTTCTAATGTATTTATTGGTATTTATTTTGTATTCATTTTTTATTATTTTTAATTGTTAATTAATTAATTGTTAATTGATAATTAATTTGTATTAATAGGTAATTATTTTTAATCATTATTTTTATTTCTATTTTTAATTGATTAAATATATTTTATTATATTAAATTGGTATTTACTTTTGATTAATTTGTAATTGGTATTAATATTTAATTTATTTTTATTCATATATGAAGTATTTACTTTTCCTACTGTTGCACTCACTGGAGTGCGAATAGTAATTTTTACTCTGACGCTATCCAACGCTTTCCCTACTTTTGCACTCACTGGAGTGGGAATAGTAATTGTTACCCCTACGCTATCCAACGCTTTCCCTACTGTTGCACTCTCTGGAGTGGGAATAGTAATTTTTACCCTCCCGCTATCCAACGCTTTCTCTACTGTTGCACTCACTGGAGTGGAAAATGTAATTTTTACTCCTACGCTATCCAACGCTTTCCCTACTGTTGCACTCTCTGGAGTGGGAATATTATTTTTTACCCTCCCGCTATCCAGCGCTTTCCCTACTGTTGCACTCACTGGAGTGGGAATAGTAATTTTTACCCCTATGCCATACAACGCTTTCCCTACTGTTGCACTCACTGGAGTGGGAATAGTAATTTTTACCCCTACGCTATCCAACGCTTTCTCTACGGTTGCACTCACTGGAGTGGGAATAGTAATTTTTACCCTTATGCTATCCAACACTTTCCCTACTGTTGCACTCACTGGAGTGGGAATAGTAATTTTTACGCCTACGCTATCCAACTCTTTCCCTACTGTTGCATTCTCTGGAGTGGGAATAGTAATTTTTACCCTCCCGCTATCCAACGCTTTCCCTACTGTTGCACTCACTGGAGTGGGAATAGTAATTTTTACCCCTACACTATCCAACGCTTTCCCTACTGTTGTACTCCTTGGAGTGGGAATAGTAATTCTTAACCCTCCCCCTATCTAACTCTTTCCCTACTGTTGCACTCACTGGAGTGGGAATAGTAATTTTTACTCTTTCTCTATCCAACGCTTTCCCTACAGTTGCACTCTCTGGAGTGGGAATAGTAATTTTTACCCTCTTGCTATCCAACGCTTTCCCTACTGTTGCACTCACTGGAATGGGAATAGTACATTTTACCCTCCCGCTATCCTACGGTAAAAATATTGTATATTTTTTATTAATATTATGTTCATATATATATATATGTATTAAAAAATTAAATTGTATGTTTTTTTAACTTACATTAATTATTTATTAAGTATGTTTAAGTTATTTATATTTATTATTTCATTAATTTTTAATTACTTTAAAGACATTAATAAAAATTGATATTTTGACTAACTATATTTTTTACAACGATATTTTTGATTCGATATTTTTGTACTTACCTGTTTGGAGATAGGGATTCGATATTTTTGCATTCCATATTTTTTCATCGATATTTTGGTAAGTCTATATTTGTGTCATCGATATTATGTCAGTGATCCCTCTTAGGACCAGCCTGAGCACAGTTATGGGCAAAAATACAATCCCAACCAAAGGCCCTGCAAAGCATTATGGGATGAGATTAGCAGTGGGCAGTGAATATTATCGTATCCAATATCAAAATAATTCTACAAAGAGCTGCAGTTCAACTAGTCGTTACTAGGTGTCCCTTACAAGTCAAATGCTAAAGCATTGAAATTATGACATCAATCTGCAGTTCAATTAGTCATTGCTAGGTGTCCCTCAAGTCAAATGCTTTTGCATTTGACTCGTGAGGGACACCTAGTAACGACTAGGGGAACTGCAGCTCTTTGAAGAATGGTTTTGCTATTAGATACTATAATATTCACTGCCCCCTGCTAATCTCGTCCCATAATGCTTTGCAGGGTCTTTGGTTGGGATTATATTTCATAACACAAGTTTCATATCATTTAATTTCCAGCACCATGTAGATTAACATCAGGTGTCAGACACCATGTTTACTACATGACAAATATTTGCTATGACCGCAGTTTGATGTGCTCTGTAAGGCATAATGATAATAATAATTATTATAATACGTTACTACTAGTATTGGTAATAATAATCCTCATCATCATCATCATCACCACCACCACCACCACCACCATCATCATCATCACCATCATCACCACCACCACCACCCCCATCATTATTATTGTTGTTGCTGATACTGTTGTTGTTGTTGTTATTATTATTAATAATTATTCCAGTGAAAATAAATGCGGGTGGATAAAGCACTTTATTTGAAGCAAATGTGTTAATAAACCAGTTTGTAGATTTACTACAACAGTAAAAAGATCAACCTGTATGTCTTTTTAGTAGTCGAGCTGCATCTTCTGGTCTTCTATCACTGCTCACACTATCATCCAATGCAATGAGACTGAGGGGCTGATTTAGAGTTTGACCGATGGGTTACTCCATCACAAACATGTCAGATAACCCTTCTGCAGTATTGCAAGCACAGTATGTCCTATGGCACATGTCATACGGCAGACAGGATATCAATCACGTTTGTGAAGGAGTATCCTATCTGCTGAACTCTAAATCAGCGATACAAAAGGTCAGGCCTATTTGCATATGGCCATGTCTGAACTGGGGTGGCAGAGTGGGCTACAGAACAGTGATGGATTAAACCCAGATCTGATGACTGGGTGTGAGTGTTTGATTGGTTCAGATGCTCCGTCCATCAACACCCCGTTTTGCACCGCTTTGTTCGCCATAAGTTGGCAGGTATATGCTCAGACGTGAGTCCCTTGCTCACTTTGCCACTGGATTCAAGCAAGCCGGGCTGAAGACGGCTGAAATGCCAGAATCTGGTCCTCGGAAGCTTGTTTCCGGTCCAGGGAAGGCAAGGCTTGGCAGTTCAGGCTGGACTGTTCCCATGAGGCACAGGGTCAAACTGATTTGCATATGGCCATGTCTGAACTGGGGTGGGAGAGTGGGCTAAAGAACGGTGATGGATTAAACCCAGATCTGTTGAATGGGTGTGAGTGTTTGATTGGTTCAGATGCTCCGTCCATCACCACCCCCTTTTGTACCGCTTTGAACTCTAAATCAGGCCCTGAGATCTGTGCCTGATTAAATTAAATACCAGTGTCTATAACTAATGCATAGGAAATTAAGGCATGGTAAAAACATATGCAGATGTGCAGAGAGTAATCAATTATTACCATTGTTTAGATAGAGGAGGGACAACATGACCCCGTCAGGGCTTCAGCTCTTGTGACTTGTGGTTCATCCCCATATTGATCAAAGATAACAAACTTCATATTACACTCTGCACATTATAGTTAGAAAGGGATATCTTATTTTGGGTAACATAAGGATGAGTCCACCCAGTGGGGCCAGTTAATCATGACATATTGTCTTAAGATGTGAATATTCAGCTCCTGGAGGAGGTGGGCAGGGCATGTGCCTGTTGGCTCTGTTCTGGGATGTCATTTCAGATTCACGAGGTGCGGTATGACAAGAGTCTCTGCCTGGTCTTCTTGCAGTTCTTTATCTCAAGGCTGGTGATATTGCTGATAGTCAAGGTACTCATTCCACCAGGCACACTGACCATGTGGACTGTGTTGTATATAATGAAGCAATTCCCCAATGTGATGCTCACTGGCAGTGGGAGGCAGTAAAACTCTTTAAAGGTGCATGTGATAATCTTGATTTTCTGGATCCTTTGGATCAGTTGGGCTGTGGTGTGGAGGTCAACATTCAACCAATGTTGGCTTGTGGTGTGTGAAAACGGTGAGGCATAATATTTACCCTGAGTTAGTGAAGTGATCAAGCCCGGCTTCCACAAAGTTTTAGGCGGAGGGGGTTGTCCCTCAAGAAAACTTTGAAAAAAATGGGGTTAAATAGTACATTTTAAAGTCTACATTCACATAAATTTGCTCACAAGTCTTTGATGTACCAGGCCAACAAACCCCAATTGTCCCCAGACGCCAACCCAATTTTTGTCAAAATGTGTAGTGATTATCCCCTGTATGTCAATAATTACCTTATTTATGCCGTTGTTTTGTCATATGTGTCCCCACCTATGTCATTGGTGTCACCTTAAGTCAATAACTATAAATGACCATTATGTCAAAAATTATCTCTAGTATATCAGGGCCAAAGTTAGTTATAGTGTTCTTCCTCTCCTCCCCTGTTATGCCATAATTGTTCTCCCTAATGCCAAGAATTGACCCCAGTGTGCCAGCAGCAGAATTTTGCCATGAGGGTCCAATGAATCTAGCGTGCAAGAGAAAGCATTGTGCCAACGGTGTCCCTTATGTTGAGAATTACCTTTAGAATGCCAGTGACAGCATTTTGCCTTGTGACACCATATGGCAAAAATGAACTTAAATGTCCAGGCACCAGAATCTTGCTAAAGGTGCCCCTTATGTCAAGAAGTATATCCACTTTGCCAATGCCACCATTCTACAATGGTTGTCCCATATGCCACAAATTACCTCTAGTGTGCCTTATCCAGCTTTTTGCCACAACTAACCCCTACTGCCAAGAACTGCCTCTAGTATACTATTGGCAGTAAATTTCCAATGGGTACCCCAATGCCCCAAAAAATACCTCTGGTATGCCAGGGCCAATGGCACACACTCACTAGTGTAACAAACACTCTTTAGGCCTGATTCACAAAGGTAAAATGACACTTTTGTGTAAGGTTATCTTTTTATGTGTGGATTCTCCGCCACTAGGGCGGAGACTCCGAGGTCGTAAGGATACTAGTCATAACTTGCTTTGTGGATTGTAGAAAATAGTAAACTTACCCATAAGTGTAAGTTTACCTTTGTGAATTAGTCCCTCTTTGTCCATCTCTGAGACACACAGACAGTCACACTCACTTATTCCCTCATACTTTCACACCCATTTCTCTCATTCATTCTCATTCACTTACACACTCACTTGCAGTCACTGTTACTCTCACTATTACATTCTCATTCTCTCTAATTCTTACTCCAACTTATCATTCACTCTGACTCACTCGTTCTCACACATAGTTAAGCTCACGGTCACCCCTCACTTTTCTTACTCCCCATCTCACTCACTCACTTTCATTCACAGTCACACACAAATGCTCACTCATACCCAAACCCCCACTTGCACATACACATTTTTTACTCAACCTTCATGTGCCTGTGCTGGTCGGCCACTTCAGCTCCTCAGCAGTTGGTACATGAACCCTCAGGCAGGCAAACACATCCCGCCTCCATCAGCCGCTGAAGAAAGAAACTGAAAGCTGAAGTCTACATGGTGAACACAGATTTCAGTGCGCAGGCTACAGCTTTCAGTCTCTTGCTTTTACCTCACTCTGTTCCAACTTGTCACAGTATGTGCTGGGGTCAGTTAGGCTCCCGACATAACCTACTCTGTGACGAGATGGGAAAGAGTGGGGCAAAAGGATGATTGATGAATAGCCGTGTGCACTGCAGTGCTTAAGCCTACGTCATACACCACTATCTGTATACGGGAGTTGTATGACACAACCACGCATGCCTAAACCACGCATGCCTTAGCCACACAGAGCCTGAGTCACAAAAGTAATCTGAGACAAAATCCTAACTTTACGACTTTCGATATTCACAAAAGGCATTTAGGAGTAGTAAAGTTAAGATTTTGTCTTAAGTTTGTCTTAAGTTTTGGTCTTAAGACAAAATCCTAACTTAAGTTAACTAAAGATAAACAAGTTAAGATTTTGTCTTAAGTTTTGGTCTTAAAACAAAATAAGGATTTTGTTTTAAGACCAAAACTTAAGACAAAATCTTAATTTAAGTTTAACTTTAGTTTACCCTAAGTTAGGATTTTGTCTTAAGACCAAGACTTAAGACAAACTCAAGACAAAATCCTAACTTTACTACTCCTAAATGCCTTTTGTGAATACCGAAAG
The DNA here is from genome assembly GCF_964263255.1 of Lissotriton vulgaris. Taxonomy (NCBI): domain Eukaryota; kingdom Metazoa; phylum Chordata; class Amphibia; order Caudata; family Salamandridae; genus Lissotriton; species Lissotriton vulgaris. Next base: position 1,096,279 of record NW_028242776.1, read on the forward strand.
TCGTAAAGTTAGGATTTTGTCCCAGATTACTTTTGAGAATTGGGCCCACAGTGTTTACAACTACTGCATCTTTACCATGCATGCCTTTACCACACATCCCTTTACAATGAATTTCAATGTAAAGGCATACTTGGTAAATGTATATGCGTGGTAAAGATTCCACCCCAGCTCTCCTACCCTGAGCCCAAAAATCCGGCATGCCTGCGTTCTAATTTACGTGCCTCAGCCCTATTAACTACCTCGACCTCCTACCATGAGCCCTAAAACCTGGCCCACAGCCTAAAAAAACCAACCCGGACCGCAGTCCCCCCTGCCCTGAGCCCTGAATAATTTGCCCTACCCATTAAAAACTGCCCCTCCCACCCTACCCTGAGCCCTAAAACTCAGCCCCAGCCCTAAAACCTACCCCACCCCCAAACATGGGCCCTAAAACTGGTCGACAACCCTTAAACCTACCCACCTCACCATCCCCAGCCCGAGCCTCAGCACAATTTACCACTCTGAGTCCTGGTCCCTTCTTCAGCAATCCTTCCGGTACCTCTTCCCGCCCGCTCAGACAGCTAGAACGGCAAATGCCTTAACCACGCATATGTGTGGTTAAGGCAAGCATTGTTGAGCTTGCGGAGAAATGGCATGCGTGCTAAAGTCTGCGTTGTAAAGGTCGTTTTCCATATAGTCGAAGCTCTGGGTTAATCGCGGCAATAAGGAGGACTCGTTGTTACGGCGAATAAGCTAAGAATACTCGTCGGCTACATAAAGACAGATACCGCGGAACCAAAGACTTACAGCGTAGGACCGCAGGACACTGTTAAAAGCACGAAGCTGGCGAGAGTGAAGTCTTCGAGCTTTGTCTCGTAAGCACCTGATAACATTGTCCCAGCAAGCGAGACCAACGCTACACAGCTTAGGCTCGCAGGGAGGACACCACTGATGGAAAACGGCATTAAGGATATCAACAGATCTATCCAAAGCAAGTAACAGATTACAATATAATATCAGAAATTAGATTCATGAGAAACATTCGTTTTCCCTCAATGATTGAGACCCCCGACGAAGGGGCTTTTTAGCCCCAAAATGCATTGGGTTTATGTATTGAATATGATTTAATTATGTTATTATTTTGCTAACATTTATTTTTTTGTAATCATGTTGTGAAAAATATGCAAAGGTTGATCTTGATTGTGAAATGAACTGAATATCAATGGTTAAAATATAACTGAAACGTTAAAAAGGAGTAATTGTTTATTGCAAGTAGTGCGCTTTTGAGTCCTGGGAGCCATTAGGGGCCAGGCCCTATACAACTGGTCCCTCCTTCAGCAATCCTTCCGGTACCTCTTCCCGCCCGCTCAGACAGCTAGAACGGCAAATGCCTTAACCACGCATATGTGTGGTTAAGGCAAGCATTGTTGAGCTTGCGGAGAAGTGGCATGCGTGCTAAAGTCTGCGTTGTAAAGGTCGTTTTCCATATAGTCGACGCTCTAGCGTGCCACAAATGAGGTGGCATCTATGAGGACTTCACAAGCTCTGGACATTGTCAGAGCTGGCTAAGATGTTTATATGCACCTGTACCAGCCATTACTGTTTTAAGCTGCTGTTCGTCTCTAGCTCACAGCATAGTTGTCATTTTTTGTTAAATCCAAAGCCACTAGTATAAATCAGCAGAGATGACAATATATTGTGGCCAGAAAAGGCAAATTATGTAGTATAAGAAAACATAGTCTGTAGCAGTATCATTTTGTAATTTTAGCATCTAATAATATTGTTTGGGCAAAGGTCCACCTCATTAGTATGAGTTTAACACCAGAACACAGCAATTAGAAACTGAAAGTGACTAGTTAACCTTTGTAGCGATCAGCCTATGTGCGATGTGGCACTTTTTCTTCAGTAACTTTTGATCCGTTTGAGCTACATTTATATTTTTTGTCACATCCACAAATTATGCAGTAGATGGTGGTTTATGTGGCAAACGCATAATTATGCAGAAAACCCTGCAGTCGCAGAATAGCATAATTCCTGTGGCCCTGATTGTATCGATAGTAATTAACATAATATTGTTAACTATTGGTATAATAAACAAGCATTTGCAATGCAATAGGTCTCGCATTAGGAAAGTGTGAGCTATTGGTATTGTAAATGACACATTTTTTTAATATGTGTTGACTTTTAAAATATATAAATTAATAGCATCATTATTCACAAAGCCAATAGCTTACACTTTCCTAATGCGAGTCCTATTGGCTATGGTAATGCTTGTTGGTAGCAAGCAAGGACAGTGCTGTTGTGGTGCTGACTGATGATGTGGTTGGGATGAGTGATGTGGTGGTGTATTAGTGATGTGGTGGTGTATTAGAGTGATGTGGTGGTCTCCCAGAGTGATCTGGTGGTGTCCCAGAGTGATGTGGTGGTGTCCCGAGTGATGTGGTGGTGTACCGAGTGATTTGGTGGTGTCCCCGAGTGATGTGGTGGTGTCCCCAAGTGATATGGTGGTGTCCACGAGTGATGTGGTGGTGTGCCCGAGTAATTTGGTGGTGTCCCCGAGTGACGTGGTGGTGTCCCCGAGTGATGTGGTGGTGTTCCCGAGTGACCTGGTGGTGTCCCCGAGTGATATGGTGGTGTTCCCAGAGTGATGTGGTGGTGTCCCCAGAGTGATGTGGTGGTGTCCCTGAGTGATGTGGTGGTGTGCCCAAGTGATTTGGTGGTGTCCCAGAGTGATGTGGTGGTGTCCCCGAGTGATGTGGTGGTGCCCCTGAGTGATGTGGTGGTGTTCCAGAGTGATATGGTGGTGTTCCCAGAGTGATGTGGTGGTGTCCCCGAGTGATGTGGTGGTGTCCCCGAGTGATGTGGTGGTGTCGCCAAGTGATGTTGTGGTGTCCCCAAGTGATATGGTGGTGTCCCCGAGTGATGTGGGGGTGTCCCCGAGTGATGTGGTGGTGTCCCCGAGTGTTATGGTGGTGTCCCTGAGTGATGTGGTGGTGTGCCCGAGTAATTTGGTGGTGTCCCAGAGTGACGTGGTGGTGTCCCTGAGTGATGTGGTGGGGTTCCCATGGTGGTGTCCCCGATTGATGTGGTGGTGTCCCCGAGTGATGTGGTGGTGTGCCCGAGTATTTTGGTGGTGTCCCGGAGTGACGTGGTGGTGTTCCCAGAGTGATGTGGTGGTGTCCCCAGAGTGATGTGGTGGTGTCCCTGAGTGATGTGGTGGTGTCCCCGAGTGATGTGGTGGTGTCCCAGAGTGATTTGGTGGTGTCCCTGAGTGACGTGGTGGTGTCCCCGAGTGATGTGGTGGTGCCCCTGAGTGATGTGGTGGTGTCCCTGAGTGATGTGGTGGTGTTGGAGGGTGGAGTTGGAGGTGGAGGGTGGAATTGGAGGGTGGAGGGTGGAGTTGGAGGGTGGAGTTGGAGGGTGGACGGTCGAGTTGGAGGGAGGAGTTGGAGGGTGGAGTTGGATGGTGGAGTTGGAGGGTGTAGTTGGAGGGTGTAGTTGGAGGGTGGAGGTGGAGGGTGGAGTTGGAGTTGGAGGGTGGAGTTGGAGTTGGAGAGTGGAGTTGGAGGGTGGAGTTGGAGTTGGAGTTGGAGGGTGGAGTTGGAGTTGGAGGGTGGAGTTGCAGGGTGGAGTTGGAGGGTGGAGTTGGAGTTGGTGGGTGGAGAAGGAGGGTGGAGTTGGAGGGTAGGGTTGGAGTTGGAGGGTGGAGTTGGAGTTGGAGGGTGGAGTTGGAGTTGGAGGTTGAAGTTGGAGGGTGGAGTTGGAGTTGGAGGGTGGAGTTGGAGGGTGGAGTTGGAGGATGGAGTTGGAGGGTGGAGTTGGAGGGTGGAGTTGGAGGGTGGAGTTGGAGGGTGGAGTTGGAGTTGGAGGATGGAGTTGGAGTTGGAGGGTAGAGTTGGAGGGTGGAGTTGGATGGTGGAGTTGGTGGTTTTACTTTAAAGTGTCTTATGTATACAAGCTTTCTGAAAAACAAGCTACAAAAAAGGCAGGATATCGGCGAGATTTGTGTAAGTAAATGGAGAGGGAGGGAGAGAGTTGGAAGAGAGAGTGAAAGAGGCAGAATTGTGGAGAGGAAAAGAAAGAGCGAAGGGAGAGCATGCAAAAGGAGACTGGGTCAAGAAACGGATAGGAAAGAGGGAGTGTTAAGCGAGAGCAGAAAAGAGTGAGACATAGAGACAAGAGGAAAGAAGAAGAAAGGAGGGCATCGAAAAGGAAACAAATGTGGAGGAAATGGCTGGAAAAGAAGATGATAAGAGGGAGGAGCGAAAATTAAGGAAAAGAGATAGAGACCAAGGGAAACAAAAGGGAAGCAACGGAGTTTGTCAAAGAAAAAAGTGGAAAAGTGAGGTGTTAAAAGCCTGTTAATGAGGGGAAAGAGACGGATGTAAGCGCAAGTGTTACATCGAGTTTTTTACATATAATTTAAGCTCCTACACTGTTGTAGAAGCAGCCGAGGGCAAGAGAATGCCCGCTGGTAAAAAAAAAAGCCTGTTGATGAGGGGAAAGAGAAGGATGTAAGCGCGAGCCTTTGAAGTCTGATGTGAGGAAAATGATGGTTTGTGACGTGGCTGTTGTGGTGGGGGAGCGGGAGGCATTCCTTTGAAGTCTGATGCCCCTTGGCGAGCAAATGGCAAGAGCGCGCACGTCGCACATGCACTGTCCAGAATCCGCATTTAAAACCCCCTTGGTAAGCTTTCCTGGAGCAGCTCTCTATATCTCTCGCATAGCGATTGCTTACGCATTATGCTAGGCGAGACCTAAAAAGGGCAGAAAACAAGGAGGGCCGAACCCCGATAAGAGTGGGTTGCCACAGCATTCAACCGGAAACTGAAATTCGGGTAAGCTGTCAGCAGGACACTGCCTCCCTCAAGGTAGGACAGAACAAAACCCTGGATGGCTAGTGTGAAGTCTGGTAAGCAGAGCTCAACTTTTTGGAGGATGGTCAATAGGTGTCAGTTAATCTTTCTCTTCTTGGCAATGCTTTCTGGAGCTAAAGTTGGTGTTCCAATAAAAGCTTAGTTACTCAGCAATGGTAGCAACAATTTGTAATACCACACAGATAATAGGCCCACACTGAGATGTATGTATGTATGTATGTTCTTATATAGCGCTCGACTACCCGGAGGCATCTCGGCGCTTGCCTTGGGAACCCGTCCTGGCTTTTCCCTGTGAGATAGCCCCTAACAGGCATCCCCAAGGTGAAAGCCAGGCATCCCGCCGGGGGGGGCCGTTGTGGAGATTAAGCAAGCTTAATGCCCAGAGTTGCAGAGTGTGAACCCATGATTAGGTCAGGCACCGAAGCGAGAATTATCGAGTCCGTGGACATTTGAGCTCAAGACCCTGCCGCGTCAGGAATTGAACCCTGGTCCCGGGTCTGACCTCTGCTTCAGGGTCTGCCTGCTCTAACCAGTGAGTCACACTTCTCCACTAAGATGAGATGGCCAGGAAGTGCTACAAAATCAAAAATACCTAAACAATAGAACAATTGTAACTTGTTATTCATAAATTTTTCAGCCAACAGCCTTACAGCATTGTATTTATTACCCTATTAAGTAGATCTCACGTCTGTGATATACATAGGAAGAAAAGGCTAACTATGCCATGCCAGTATTAACAAGCATTGGCAAAGCCAACAGGTCATGTCTATGTGCGAGCTCTTCGATAGGGGTGGGCAACGAGAGGGTGGGTATTAGGAGGAAACAAGGCAGTAAAATAAAAGTGCTATGAAGCCGGCAGCGCTGGCTGCACCGTAGTGCTTTTACTTTTCTTATTGCGGTTCGGTGGGAGGAATGGAATAAGCAAGCGAGACAATGAAGGGGTGAGAAGGGATTAAGCAACACAGTCAGCTGGGGTGGAAGGGCAATAAGCAAAATGGATTAGGGATAGGATGGGAATAAGCAACAAGGTCGGGCCTTGGGATGGGAATAAGCAAAACAGATGGGGATGGGAGTGGAAGGAGCAACACGGACTGGGGGGTTGGAGGGAAAGAATCAAAGCAGGCAAGAAATGCAGGAGAAGAAGAAAAACTATGAATAAAAAATAGTACCTGAATCACAGTGCCAGCAGCAGAAGGACCCTAATCCAAATGAAGCAATCAGTACTTGGTCCGTGCTCCAGCAGAAAGAAAAGAAAGTGAAGCTGGCTTGCACCGCTCCATTAAAAGTCAGCAAATCAGAGTGACAAAAAGCCCACAAATGTTAAGAAATGGGCGGACTCCAAGCCACTTGTTGAACACAATATCTCTCAAAGGAACAGCACATGTGCTAGCGTATGCGCTGAAGGAGGCAAGACCTAAAAACGTGATAGTCAAGTTTACCCAAAATTCCCGATGACCAAGTATTCTCGTTAGCATGAAGTCAGACTAATGTTTCACTCGCATCTAAATGGTATTTTGGTTATTATAGAAGGAGGCAGAAAGGCTAAAATCTATTTCAATATTCCTGTCCTCAGAGGATGAATTGTCCTAAATTAGACAAGGAGAAACAACCAAACATATAGCCCTTGATTATAAATTGGTTAGGGTACCTTTAACCCAGGATTAGGCTTTTACCATGTGTACGAAATACTTCCTATTATAATTTTTCAACAAAAAAAGGAGACTTGCAGAATCGTTTTTTGCTCACTGAACATGTTTTGGCATTTTTTCTGTATGTTTTTGTGACATTTCACCCTGGGTTAACCAAGCAAATGAGGAATGTGTGAGTGTGAAGGAAACATTACATCGCCCAGAATGCTTAGGGGCGATGTCCTTTCACTCTTTTCTCTTTTCTACACTTAAACTCCTCCTAACTCACAGTCCGGTACTTGTCACCTGACATCAGGAGTAAGCTGTGATCTTGCAGCTCTAAGTCGCCTTGGATTGTTTCACAGTCACCCCCATTTGGAACTAGGTTTCCTGCTTCATTTGAACATCGCGCATTGGGCGCGCCTCCTGACATCGTACTGGGCCCTCCTCGATCGTGCATTGAACGCGCTGGGATCTGAGGTGGGCGTGGCCACAACATACTGATTTTAGCAAACAAACAATCCCACAGATTGTCAGCCTCAAGGTAAGGCGCATTGTGCGCAGCCTGATCGCGTATTCTACACGCACTGGATACTGTTAGTAGAGCAGAGGCTCTACCGAATCTCGGAACGAAAAGGATTCATTATTAACATTAATTTTGGATTTTTCTACTTGCTACAAACTTGCCAGTAGCGCTGTTTTTTGTTTGTTCACAAGAATCCAGTACATTTACCAATTTACTCGTTTTCACCTGTATGAGGTAAATACAGTAGTGAAGCCAGTGACTTCCTCTTGCTGATCCCTGGGGTATATTTTGAATATCTGAGATATTCCCACACAACATTGCTTGTGCTTTTCTACATTGCCTAATACAGTGTTATCATGAAAAATACGTTCATTATTTCTGGAGGAACTTATGGTGACTAGACTTATAGATTCCTGAACGTCTTGCTAACTACAGGAATTGTGCTTCTTTTCTTTTATGCTTTATTTTTCTCGTTTTTAATGTTTTCTATGGAACTCATGCGGCTATGTAATCTGTAAGTTACTTACACACATAGTGCATTGATCAAATGATTAGAAGTCTTGAATGTATGTATTATTCCTTGTTTCTCCCTCTGCAGGGTCCACCACCAGAGATCAGGGAGGTTTATACTTTGTACATATATCCGAACATACCTACCAGATTATTTTGAACGGCTGCAACTTTATTGTTTCATTTGTCCCTTTTTTTTCCCCTTTACCTGGTGGTGATACTCTCTGTAGAGTTTGCTACATACTCACAGGGTGTGCCATTGCATGGGGATAGGGTAATTAGCTACGTTCATCGCTCCCGCTGTACCCGGCTGAACAGGTTAGTGAAACCTGCATGGAATCTCAACAGTTTTCCCCTGTTACATTTTGCCAGGTTTGACCTGTTGGAAATTACCAGGGGGAAACTGTGACAATGTGATAATTATCACACTACTTGTAATTCGGATACCTGTGCAAACACGTTGTCACAGGGATCAGATTTTAGCTCTTAAGAGTAATGATGGTTGTATTGGAATATTGGAGCAGGAGTTCTATACCACACATAGGGGTCGATTGCTATTCGGTAAAAACCGCTTCGAATAGACATACGAATCGTACCCTACAACGTCCCCCGTACGTTTGACGAAGTACGATTCGTACCAGGAGCTGGACTCCGTACGAATCGTACAGAGACCGTACAAATCAAATCCCTGTACGAATCTCCCTCGGAATCAGCTGTACGCGACAACTGTATGGTTCGCGGCTGCTTTTTCCGACTTGGCAAGTACGATTCGTGTCGGGTACGTTTCGGGTATGCACCGTACGACCCTTTTTCTATGGGAGCTGAAAACAGCAGTAAAAGCAGAGTTCGCCCCGAAACAGGTACGGAACGCCCCCCCCCCCGGGTACGCTGCTTAATCAATCAATCAATCAATCATGGCATTTGTATAGCGCGCTACTCACCCGGGTCTCAAGGCGCTGGGGGAGAGGGGTTACTTCACTGCTCGAACAGCCAGGTCTTGAGCTGCTTCCTGAGGGAGAGGTGGTCCCGGGTCAGCCGAAGGTGGATGGGGAGGGAGTTCCAAATCTTTGCTGCAAGGTAGGAGAAGGATCTTCCTCCGGCGGTGGCTCAGTGGATGCGTGGTACGGAGGCGAGGGCGTGGCTGGTTGATCGTAGCTGGCGGGTGGGCGTGTAGAAGGTCAGGCGATCGTTGAGGTACTTTGGGCCCAGGTCGTGGAGAGCCTTGTGTGCGTGGGTGAGGAGCCTGAACGTGATTCTCTTGCTGATGGGGAGCCAGTGCAGGTCTCTCAGGTGGCCGGAGATGTGGCTGTGTCGTGGGATGTCCAGGATGAGTCGTGCAGAGGCGTTCTGGATGCGTTGGAGTCTTTTTTGAAGTTTGGCTGTGGTTCCGGCGTAGAGGGTGTTCCAGTAGTCCAGACGGCTGGTGGCTAGAGCCTGGGTGATGGTCTTCCTGGTTTCGGTGGGGATCCAACGGAAGATCTTGCGGAGCATGCGCAGGGTGTTGAAGCATGATGAGGAGACGGCGTTGACTTGTCTGGTCATCGAGAGGGAGGAGTCCAGGATGAAGCTGAGGTTGCGCGCATGGTCCGTTGGTTTGGGAGTGGTGCCCAGGGCAGGGGGCCACCAGGAGTCGTCCCAGACGAAGGGCGATGATCCCAGGATGAGGACTTCCGTCTTGTCTGAGTTCAGTTTCAGGCAGCTGTTCTTCATCCACTCGGTGACGTCTTTCATCCCCTCGTGTAGACTAGCTCTTGCGGTGGCGGGGTCGTTGGTGAGGGAGAGGATCAGCTGGGTATCGTTGGCGTAGGAGATGATGTTGAGGTTGTGTTGGCGTGCGATGGCCGCGAGGGGGCTCATGTAGACATTGAAGAGGGTTGGGCTGAGTGATGATCCTTGTGGTACTCCACAGATGACTTTGGTGACTTCGGATCTGAACGGGGGGAGGAGGACTCTCTGGGTTCTTCAGGCGAGAAACGAGATGATCCACTCCAGTGCCTTCTCTTGGATTCCGATGTTGCTGAGGTGCTGAACTAGCGTGCGGTGGCAGACAGTGTCTAACGCTGCGGAGAGGTCCAGAAGGATGAGGGCCGCTGTTTCCCCATTGTCGAGCATGATCATGATCGCAGGGGTACGGTGCGTACCACTGTGATCACGGGGTGTACGCACCGTACCCCGTGTTCGCTGGGTGTACGTTGTGCACACCCTGCAATCACGGGGTATGGTGCGTACACCCCAAGATCGCAGGGGTACGCACCGTACCCCTGCTATCATGGGGTGTACGCACCGTACAGTGAGTAGGTGATTGTGTGCTTTTCCGTATGAATCGCCCTTACCTGACGTGGACCGTACGAATCGCGTCCTCATACCCTGGTCCTGATCGTACTTGTCGGGTCATACGGCATGTGTACGAGTCATACGGTTCACTGTTTCAGCCTTGCAATACGTACGGATTGCGACGATTTGGACAGATTGACGGAATACGGATAGTACTATGCGAATTGGACGGGCGGGTACGAATCGTACGGCGATGGCTCCGGATGAAAATCGTACGGACGTTTTTTTTCCAGGATCGGAATTGGCCCCATAATTGGCTGTCAGCTATGCCTGTTGTCTTCAGTGGCTCTCTCAATATTCCAAAGGTCTACGGTCCTCATTACAAGTTAATTGGATTAGGGTGCAGTATTGAACATGTGTGGTAAATTCCATTACTCTAGGGTGAGGTATTTACAATGTGTGGTATGTACCTTTTGATCTGAGTTTTCAACAGGAAAATGAAACATACCATGCAGAAACTGTATTTAACACATAGGGGCTCATTAGGATGGCGGGCGGCCTTTGCCCGCCCGCCACCCTATCGGGAAGCGGGACCGCCCACCTTAAGGGCGGGGGTCCCGAAATGTGCATTAGGATGCGCCCACCTCAGTGGCGGGTGAAATCCTCATTTTAACAGTGTGGCGGGCGGTGCTCACTGCACCGCCCGCCACAATCTTAAAATGAAATGCCCGCATTTGCATACACGAAGCGGCAGGCATCCCGCGGTGCCTGCTGGTTGGTGTATGCAAATGCGGGGGGTACCACAGGTACCCCCCTTTGCAACACACAACTCGGACTTCACCAGGGGGGCCCGCAGGGGACCCCCAAGCATATACCGCCTGCCTTTCCGTGGCGGCATTGCCGCCATGGAAAGGCTTGCCACAATGCCCATTGTAATATGGCTGGCGGTGTCTAACAGACACCGCCACCATATTAAACATTTTCCGCCACGGCCGCAAGGCGACCGGGGCGGAAAACAGGCGGGTGGTGTTTTTCACCGCCGCGGTCCCCCCGCCATCCTAATATGGCGGGGGGAATTGGGCAATGGATGCCGGGCGGATTGCCTCCGCCAGGCCGGCGGTGGCTACCGCCAGCCTGGCGGAGGCAATCCGCCCAACATCCTAATGACCCCCATAGCATTCATCATGTTTTGCCTTATCATGGGCGTATCTCTGATAAATTTCAGCAGGTATTACCTGTCCCAATTTATCCAGGGAAACTTAGGATTTGATAGCACAACTGGTAATTGGGATCAGAATTTCACATAGGGATCAGAATCTTGCTTTGAAACTCTTAATGAGGGCTAAATGAACATAGATAAAAATAATACAAGAAAGCATTTTATTATGGCCCTAATTGTGAGTAGATTGGAGGGAAAGTGCAGTTTATCTCACCTCATACAATCCGCCTTCACAAGGTGCAGAATTGATCAGGTCTGATAAATTGCACCTTTTCCGAGTGTTTTGAGGATAACATGTGGAAATTGGTGCCTATTGCACCAAAACCCAACTGTCATGGTAAATACTTACATTCTGGCAGGTTTCGCCTGCTGAGATTTAACGAAGGGAGAGGACGCTACTGCAACCCGGGTGCGGAAAATTCCAAAACAGACAATAAAATCTTTGACACGCTCGGGGCAGATTTTCCAAAAAGTCATGCAACCCAGTGAGGCACCCAAAGAGGCGTGACGGGGAGGGAGCAGGAGAGCGCCATATCTTCAGAGATATGGCTCTCTCCTAACTTCTCCCTAGTGTTGGTGCTGATTTCAGCTGCTGAGCGCCACGCACACACCTTAGCACTATGGTGTGTCCTTAAGTCAAGCATAGGTTTTGTACAGGAAGGATACCCTTTCTGTACAAATACCCTGCTTAGACAAATTTTAAAGCTTTTCCCACTTTGTATGTGTGTTGCACTTTGCAATGTCAGAAAACATTTCTGCTGTCAGCGTCTCCTTTGCTGTGGTGTTAACTTTTGGCGCGAAACCCTGTCTACAATTGTTTGCAGAGAGGGTTTTCCATCAAAAGGCATGGGTGGCTGCAAGGGAACGTCCATGTACCACCAATGTAACGCCCCCTTGGCTCCAAGTAATGTAAACAGTGCTTTGCACTACTGTCAGGGTACTTTCCAGCACAAGTAAATACCCGAAAAGAACATTTCGTGCTGACGCTAACCCAGCACAAAATGTTTGAAAATCTACCACTCAGAATGAGGCCCAGGGGGATTCCGGTGTCAACTGGTGTCCCCCTGGGATTGTTCGCGCAATTGGAACAATCCACGCGCAAGGGATTGTGGGCAGGTTGGGCTCGCGGGCGGGGGCAATCAGCGCGGCGTGTGTCAGGCTGAGGAGAGCGGGCGCTGTGAGGGCTCGCGCGTCGCTTTGTTTTCGTGTCCCACCCTCCCTTCCCTCTGGTAATTATGAGTCAATTTGTTGTATATTACTTTGTTTTGTCACTATAGGACAGGTGACAGTGCCATTGTGTGTTTTTGTTCTTTTTAGGGCGCTTTTTTGGGGGATGGGATGGTCAGGAGTGGGCTCATCCTTCCCTATGGGTTGGGGGGGGACGAGAAAATGGAAGGAGGAAATAAACCAGGGCATTGTTCTGTTCATTGGGGAAATTGCTGATGCAAGGTTTGTGGGGAAGTTTTAAATGTTGGTATTTAAAGGTTATGCATAAAGAACGTTTTAATGTACAATGTTGTATGGCTATACTGTTTACCTGTCTTAAATAAAGTGACCTTTTATGCTAAGAAAACTTTCATGGTGTGGATTGTTCTTGTTGCGCGATCAGGGTGTTAGTGTATGATTTTTTAGCGCATATGGAAAAGGAAGGGCGCGCCAAAGGGTAGTGACAAGAAGATTGTTCCAGACGTGAACTTCAGGTACAATTTTTAATTTGGCAAAACTTTAGAATGTTGTGTCTGACGCGGGTGAAGGACACACTCTCCTCGGCTGGCCAACATCTCCCCGGTGATGAGTGAAAGCATTAGGTGGCGGGAGGGAGTGCTTTCAGACGATGAGGAGCGCACAGACCCTGTCAGGGTCAGGTTAGTCCGGAGCTCGCACGTCACCACGCGCGGCTGGGAGCAGGCTGGCCTCCTTTATTCTCTGGGCAGGGGGAGGGTAAGCAGGAAACAGAGAAATGGACGGAGGATGGAAAGAGGGTCACTAAAGTGCTGCCTGCTGCTGTCTCTGGCGCGTGGCGGCTCTCCACTTAGAGGATAACCTCCCCACCTTTTCCATAATAACGAGATGGAAAGAACACACTGATTACTGCAGAAGGCTGACCTCGGCACGCGGACCTTCAGTACACAAAGCGACAGCACTTCTGCCTTTCTGAGAGAACTCTGCGTCTCATCTAAATTGGGAGCTAAGGGAATCCGCCGATGTGCTCAACAGGCTGGAAATTTCAGTTGTCTTTATTATCTCACGAAGCGTCAGACGGAGTTAGGCCTGGGTCTCTTGTGACCCTGTACCACCAATATCACTCAGCATTTCAAAACAGGCTGTAATCATAGTGAAAATTCGACCGCCTTCTCCCAAGCCCAGCTTCAGTAGCTTTCCAATGCCCATCTTTCAGAAGTGGTAGAAGTGCGTTAAAAACAAGCATTTGCAATGCAATAGGTCTTGCTTTTGTCAGAGTTAGAGCAATCGGCATTGTAAATGGTAATGTCTTTTATCTGCCTGTTTTGGTTTGGAGTGTAGTGGATGTATGAGCATAGGCACAGCTGCAGCACTGCCTAGAGGACGTAGAATGAGGAATTATCACTGGGACCAGAGAAGCAGCTAGCAGCATTGCCTGGAGGACTTAGAAAGAGGAATTACCACTGGGAACAGAGGCACACCTGCAGCACTGTCTAGAAGACTTAGAACGAGGAAGTGCCATTGGGACCAGAGAAGCAGCTGCAGCACCTTCTAGAAGCCTTGGAATGAGGAATTAACACTGAGACCACAGAAGCAGCTGAAACACTGTCTAGAGGACTAAGAATGAGGAATTACCACTGGGAAAAGAGACGCAGCTGCAGCATCGCCTACAGGACTAATCATGAGGAATTACTGACAGGACCACAGTAGCAGCTAGCAGCATTGTCTAGAGGACTTAGAATGAGGAATTGCCACTGGAATTACCACTGAGAACAGAGACGCAGCTGCAACACTGCCTAGATGACAGCATTATAATCATGGACTAGAGTAGTTCTATAGTTGTAAGAATAATTTTTTTTATAAATTTGTATACCAACATTTCTAAATATTTACTATTGCATATTCATTTGACCTTTTTACTGCGTGATGCAAAACTTATTGGTAGTAATGCAGACCTGTTAAAAAGAGATTTTAGCTCTGGAAAGGCTAGATGTACTATTCTCTACAATATATGTATGTTTTTTCCTTCGGAGCACATAGACATGTTTTTAAGTAAAAAAAAATATGAATTCACGAAGGGTTCTAACTCATGCCAACTGTTTCTCTCGTGATATAAGAGAAAACAAAAAACAGTGAAGGCTCCCGCGTCTTTCATTGTCCACGCATGCCATTAATAATGAAAGTGCTGATGGCATTTTTTAAAATTTATTATGTTCATACAGCGTTTTCATACAAATCCCTTAGCAACTTGTTGGAGGAAAACAACACCTTCAAAAGCTGACAGTTAATGCAAAATCTATTGTGGAAAGGGGAATACAAGGAATTGAAGAGCAGTGCGAAATGAGAGAAAGGAGCACATTAAGGTGGTGAGGCAGCCTTGTTACTCATGTGTAATAGAGGAAGGAGCACATCCACCCAGCCTGGAAAACTGCCATGAATTGTGCTGCTCCTGTGTTTACTAATCTGGAAGAGCCTGCTCCAGGCTTCTATGGCAGCCTCACGATGGAACTTCAGCTAGCCAGACATAGTCCTATTTTTATTGGACCTCTGAAAATGACATAGCGTAAAGATAACCAGTATGGTATTTGCAGACTGCGATGCCGAGTTTCAAGCATGAATGGCCTGAGATGAGAAACTCTGGACCTCATTGGTGAGCTCTGATACCGTGCCGAGATATCGCAAAATTTCAGTCCCAATAACCAGTGGTGATCAGCTGTGGGGAACATCATGCTGGTCTGGCGACTTTGTTGTTGGGTTCCCCGGTGCTCAGGGTAGCATGGATCCGGTATAGTGACACACAAGCTGGTGGTGCAGAGACTGGTTGCGGTGATGCCTATGGTTGTAATCCTGCGGGTTAATGGTACCGCAAGCTTTGTCCACTGATGTGAAGACTGGGGTTGCGGGTCGTCAGGTGACCCGCAGCGGCACTGGTATGCAGGTGACGATGGTGTCTCACTGCATGGAAAGGTCCTGACCATGCAGGGCACTCAGGCAGAAGGGCTGCGAGACCATAAACCACTGTGGACTGCAGGGGTGGTGTGGTCTGTCACATGCAGTGGTGTGATGTGGCCAGTCACGGCTCCGCACCAGGGTCGATGTTGCTTATTACTGCTCTGGGTAGTGTGACCGGCGTGGCCGGTAATGGTTCCGTGAGGGTGGTGGAGGTGGCAGGGGAAAGATGCCTGGTGCTCTAAAAGGTTTGGAGTTAGTGGAGATCACAAGTCAAACAGGGTCCGTCAGTGACCAGGTCGATGCCTGACCAGGTTCAGGGTTAAAGCAATGGCCAAACCTGGCTGATTGGTGTTGCAGTGGCCGAAATGTAGAGTGTTGTTTCTGGGGTCTGCACCTTTATGGAGATATCGCATTGCAGCAGCCGTTTTACTGTTGAAGGTCTCTGCTCATTGCAGGCACAAGGGGGGGTAGTCAGATTTCTGCCCCAGCTGGCAGGGTTGATGGTTGCAGCTGGACCATCTAGCGCTGAGCGATGCCCATGCAAGGGCGCTGCAACAATTACCAACAAGTAGTCCCCAAAACAACACAATAAACACCTACACCGTAATGAAACTGTCTTTGGCCGGTGCTCCTGAGCGAAAAATGGAAGTGATGAATCAGGAGCACTAACCAATGAGCAGCCAGCAAAGAAGATCCACTCAGGAGTGAACCAATGGCCAGTAGCAAGCAAGATTACACTCTGTATAGGGATTACAGCAGGTCTTGCATACAGCGCATGCGCACTGCCTAGGCTCAACCTAATTTTGGGAACTGTGATGCTGTGCACAAAGGGGGCGCAGTGAGTAAGTATGGGGGTGGGGTCAAAGGTGTGGCAACAAAACCTAAATATTCAGTAACTTTTATCTGTCTTTCACCTTCAGGTAAGCACATGTAAAATAAGGCATAACTTAAATGAAAAAGAAATGCAAGTTTAGTTAAACAGTGGGGAATGGAACATCGTACATTATGAAACCTCTATTAGTTAATGCACTGCAGAGCTCTGTATCTGTAACCAGAGAGTCACAGAATTGAATCCTGATTGGACACTGATAGCTGAGACGCTGATACCCTTGCAGTTGGAGGAACTGAACCCGTGCAGCCTGCCCTCTCCTCCTTGCTGGGGGACACCGCCGCTTCCGCGCAACACCTCGCAGCACCCGCTTCGCGGGTGCCGCTTCGCGGCAATCGGTGAGGGGCAGAAGCTGCCTTTGTGCTAAAACAAAGACCGGAGGAGCCTGTGAGGCGGAGCACGAGCAGGGACTCTCTAGACCAGGAGTCCCTGCGCTGACCAGGTGTTGTTGTTGGACGTGCCCCCTGGGAGACACGCCCCACGCTCGACCAATCTTAAGGCGGGAGCACCCGGAGCTCAGTGGGACACTGATAGCTGAGACGCTGATACCCTTGCAGTTGGAGGAACTGAACCCGTGCAGCCTGCCCTCTCCTCCTTGCTGGGGGACACCGCCGCTTCCGCGCAACACCTCGCAGCACCAGCTTCGCGGGTGCCGCTTTGCGGCAAGCGGTGAGGGGCAGAAGCTGCCTTTGTGCTAAAACGAAGACCGGAGGAGCCTGTGAGGCGGAGCACGAGCAGGGACTCTCTAGACCAGGAGTCCCTGCGCTGACCAGGTGTTGTTGTTGGACGCGCCCCCTGGGAGACACGCCCCACGCTCGACCAATCTTAAGGCGGGAGCACCCGTAGCTCAGTGGGACACTGATAGCTGAGACGCTGATACCCTTGCAGTTGGAGGAACTGAACCCGTGCAGCCTGCCCTCTCCTCCTTGCTGGGGGACACCGCCGCTTCCGCGCAACACCTCGCAGCACCCGCTTCGCGGCAAGCGGTGAGGGGCAGAAGCTGCCTTTGTGCTAAAACGAAGACCGGAGGAGCCTGTGAGGCGGAGCACGAGCAGGGACTCTCTAGACCAGGAGTCCCTGCGCTGACCAGGTGTTGTTGTTGGACGCGCCCCCTGGGAGACACGCCCCACGCTCGCAACGCCGCCTATATAACGCTTAGCCCTACGCTCAGCGGGACGCGAGCGGGACGCCGGGCTAAGCCGGGCAAAGGGCGGGCCCTCTACGGCCAGAAGAGGCTGTGCTGGGCCACCCCCCCAAAGTCACCTAAGGCATCGCGCTAACAAGGTACCTGTATGTGCAACATATTACTTGGCTAACTCAAGCTATTCACACTGCATTCTCATTTGACATATTATGAGGAAACCAGCTAAAAAGCCAAAGATGCCCACACTAAGATCAAGTACAAAACCGAAAACGGATCCACCACAACCATTACCAACACTAACTGCCATCGATAAGATGCTGAAACAAACAATAGGGGCTGTATCTAATGCTATTGCAAACACGGAGAGAAGGATGTCTCTACCACCTGTGACTATTGTTCAAGACACACAGGAAGCACCCATCAACCTATCTGTAGTCACCTTAGACCCCGTAGAAGACCTTGACACTAGTTTGGCTATCACTTCCTCTTCTTTTGTTGATCTCCTGTGCGCCCAGGCTCCCACCATAAATGGGAGGGAACGTACGGACTCACACAAAAAAAAGAGGAAATCAAACACCATGGAAAACAAATGGCCCAGGGAAGGTTTGAAATGTGGAGGAAAAAAAGGCCAAAGTAAAACCATAAATCATAACCTGGTGACACCTATAAATCCGCCCACACCGAAAATACCCTGCTGGATCACCAACATGGTGGCTGATCTAAAAACGGACCTAGAATATACCATCACCGCGCTGATTAAACCCCTTATGGCTAAAATTGATAGGCTAACATCGCTGTTAAACAACAAGGGTGTTGGTCCATAAGGTCAATCAGCACAAGACGGTGCCTCAACAACAGCAAAACAGGATGGGGGCCCAATCAAAAAACTAACAAAAGATAAGGCTATCCCAACAACGGAACTGCCATCAAATAACCCCCCTAGAGCATCACAAATGAATACAAAAAATGCACAAAATGACATCACATCACCAAATACTGGCAAGACCAATAGACAAACAACTTCCCAAATAAACAAACTATGTCAAGGAACTGCTCAAACAACACATGGGAATACTGACCAAACTCCAAAAGTCAATCCTAAGACAAACCCGCCTCCACCAGTAAAGGACACAGAAAATAAAACATCAACCCGTTTTAGGACAATTAATCTCCCTCCTGAAGCCTTGCCCTTTGTAGTCGTGTTGACAGGAGTCCCACCCTTAAGAGAGGGTAAAAGGGAAACACAAGTGGAGTTAAAAAACAAATGTGTACAGTGGTTACAAATAAACAGACCACTACCCCCCAATATTCATGGAGAAATTCTCTCAGTAAGAAGGGGGGAGTGGATTGGCAGAGGAACAAAAACAATAGCAGGGGATATAATAACAGTGAACTTCAGAGACATTGCAGCAGTAAACTTTATTTGCAATGCACCCCCTAGCAGCGCCCACTCACAAATTCACCCTGTACATTTATCTTACTTTTACCCCTATGCACCCCAAAGACCTGTGCAGAGAAATAGATTCCCGACAAATAGGATCTATCAGATGGAACCCCAATATAGACCGACCCAGTGGCAAATGCCATTTCATGCGTCCCCAAATTATGATCCCTTTTTAATGCAGCACGCACATTGGAACAGGTTTTGTGCACTTGAAGAGATTGATTGACATGTATGTGGACATCCCCTTTTTATACCTATAAGGCCAAGGGAGGAAGGACTGTTGATAACAGGAATGGGAATGGGGATCGTGTATAGTAAAGGACCCATAGACAGCAAGGGAGGTGGTAAAAAGACTCCAAAAACTGATAGGGGAAGATGTAACTTGACAGAACTTCCAGATCATAGGATAACCACTGAACAAAGTAGATTAGCTACTAATATCAGCCCACAATCCCGTATTAATACGCCAACCCCAGAAGCAGACCAGGCAGTGTACCCATTAAGAGGACTAACAGAACAACCCAGGGTGGATACTTACGAAAACCTACAAATTGTATCCTGGAACATTGCAGGACTAGCGGCCAAATTTGAATCTCAAGAATGGCATAACTATATAAATAAATTTCAAATCATATGCCTGCAAGAAACATGGGTGGTTGAACCAAATGATTATAGCCTAGAGGGATACAAATGCTTTTTTGTCCCGGCCAAAAATGTATCATCAGGGAGAGCCAGTGGGGGACTAGTAATATATGTTAACTTACACATCCAGGGAGTATGGTCAAATCTTAACTGGGACTCACACAACTTACAAGTAGTAAGGTTTTGTTTTAAAAGACTAAACCTTTTTCTACTTAACTGGTACAATGCTGTTGGTACGATGGCAAAGGGAGCAGCTGTCAATGAACTGGACTCATGTTTAGAAAAATTGATTTCCTTAAATAAGACACCAAACCCCCCAAGTTTAATACTTTTGGGGGATTTTAACTGTCACCTTTATGACAAATTAAAACCATTTAATAAAGATTGGTCAAGAGGCACCATAGTGAAAGGGCCGCATTTTGCTCATGTAACAGAGGGATGGGACCTTGAGAGATTAACGAAAAGGCATAATTTGGTCCATACTTTGGATCTTGCCGAGCTGGGCGAAAATGGAGACCTCAACCCAACATTCAGGGGCAGAGGTTGCCAGTCTTATATTGATTATATCTTAGTCTCGCCCCTACTAAAAAGAAACATTAGTAAAATTGCTATAGACGCAAGCATCTTTAGCGACCATAACCCTGTGACACTTACTATAAAAGGGTTTTATTTTAAAATAGCCCAAAGAGAACTGACGTGACAGAAAAGCCAGTGGACCAAGGAAGGAGAATCAAGTGGGCCAGGACTGATGGGGACAGATTCTATAAAAAATTGATAACAGAGGGTCTAAATGCAATAAATATATGCCTCGATCCCAGGGTGGAAGGAGCTTTAGTGGTCAGGGCATTTGAAGAAATCGCATGCCACGTAAATAATCTTCTGAAGACCTCTAAAACTGGCAAAGTGCCCTCTACCCCTCGCTGGTTCGATTCCCTTTGTACTAAGGCACACAAAAAACTGAAACTTAGCCTTCATGCTAAGCCAAGGGACAAGTTTATAATAGCACAGAATAGATCTGAATATAAAAAAGCTTTGAACACTCGCAAAAAGAGCCTACAAATTCAAGCTTGGGAGGACTTAAGGGACGCTGCAGAAAGGCGAGACATTTCAGGCTTCTGGAAGGTCATCAATACCCCATGCTTCCATTCCAGGACCGAGGAGCACCAAAAATAATGAATACTATTTTACCAGAACAATGGCAGAATCACTTCCAGAGCCTTTACAACCACACAGGACATTCAACTCAGGGCGATGAACCAAGGCTAACACAGCCCTTAAAATTGGATTTTTCCCTGAAAGAAGTTGAAATGGGAATAGCAGGGCTTAGTAAAAATAAAGCACCCGGCCCGGATGGAATACCACCTGATATCTTCCTGAGTAAAATCGATCTGTGGGCCCCGCTGCTAACGAGGGTTTTGAACGAGGCAGTGGTGGCAGGATTGCCTCGTTCTTGGTCAACAGCAACCATAGTTCCGATTTACAAAAAGGGTAACCGTGACGACCCTCAATTGCTATTGCCCCATTTCTCTCATTGACGTGACAGCGAAAGTACTGGGGCGAGTCATCTTACATCGTCTGCAAGAATGGGCAGTGGAGCATCAGGTCTTCTCAAACATCCAATATGGCTTCAGGGAGGGCAGATCCACCACTGATCAATGTTTGAATTTATATCTTCTGGCAGCAAAATACACCATCGCTGGTAGGGGGTCCATCTTTATGGGGTTTATGGACCATTCCGCTGCTTTTGACCGTGTAAACAGAAGAAAACTCTGGTCATTACTGATAAAATTAGGAGTGGATCAACCCCTTGTGGATACCCTACAATCTCTACACTGGAATACATCTGCAAGTGTGAGGTACAACCAAGAGGGAAATAAGACCGACCCCTTTGCTTGCACCAGTGGAGTGAGGCAGGGTTGCATCTTAGCGCCCTTCCTATTCTCCATATATATTAACTCCCTGGAAAAAGAACTTCTCAAACTAAAGGTGGATTCGCCCCAAATTGGTCACCGTGCAGTGTCGGTACTACTTTATGCCGACGACGCGGTACTGTTAGCCAGAACTCCCCTAGGTTTACAAAAGCTGATTGACGGTTTTGTAGATTTTATGGATAAACTGGATTTATCGACAAACCTGGAAAAATCCTATATCATGTCAACAGGACCAAAGAAAAAGAGGAACTTCACATATCATATTGGATCACATAAGATTGACCAGGTTAAGACTTTTTCATATTTGGGTGTACTGTTTGACAACTATCTCAATTTCAAACCATTGGTGGAGAAACACGCAATGAAACTGGCGGTGTCAGCAGGAGCCATTATGGGGTATGGCCAAAGACTGGGAAGGTGGTCCCCAGAGCAAATATTAAATTTGTACAGATCAATTTGCTGTGCGAAGGTTACTCATGGTGCGGAAGTATGGGGTTTTATAGACAACAAAGTACAGCAAATACAGGTAGAAGAAAACAAATTCCTGAGAAGAATCTTGAAAGTGCCCCAGAGCGTCCCGGCCTACATTATCCATGAGGAAGTCGGAGAGCCATTTATAGAAGATCGGATTAAAGTCAAACCTCTCCTGGCTTGGGTCAAAATATGGACTAACCCGGAGGCGGTTTTAACAAGATAAATTATAATTGATTGCCTCAAACGTGATAAAGGACACAACATCCCATGGCTGAAGTATGTTAAGGACTCGCTAGAAGAGATTGACTGCACAAACTTCTTCACATCCCCAGAATCCCTAACTGTTGAGAGCAAAACAATGGTAAAAAAACTTTTCCCAGAATGGTTACGGACGATTAGGGCAGAGAGTGAAGACACAAGCCCACTGTTTTATCTTATTGTCAACTCACAGTGAAGCAAGGAATGGAACCATATCTGAGGGTCATGCATAATGCTCAGGATCGTTATTACATGACTCGCTTCAGACTTAATATGCTCCATCACTTATTTGCGGTTCCTTCCGGGTTCACTCTCACAGTGGAGGCGAAGGGTACCTGCGGCTGCGGCAACAGGTCTCCGCAGGATACCCTTCACTTTGTTTTATTGTGTCTTTTTTATTCAGTCCCAAGACGCAAGTTCCTAGTGGGGATTCTGAAAGAATCAAAGTTAAGACAAGCAAAACTGGCCTTGAAGTTCCTCTAGGAAGCCGAAGATGCTTATACACTATTCTGTACTATAAACTTTATCCGGGTAGCATTGCGGCTAAGGGACACCAGAGAAATTTGACTTTAACATTGCCTGACCCCTTAAAAATGAATTCCTTTCCCCACTTGTCTAATGAAATATGGTTTTAGCCAAACTTAATTTTTATCTCTTTTTAACAGAAATCCTTTTTTATAACATTTGTGTGTATATTGTATATGTGCTTTTATGGTGTCTTTTTAAGTACCGAATAAAGATTATAAATTGATTGAATTGAAATTGAAATTGAATCCTGGTTGGTGCAGTGGACAATACTGACAAGTGTATCGTTAGTGCTATGAGTACCCAGTCTGCGACAGAAAACACTGTGAGTCTGTTAGTCATTAATTGAAACTAGCATTACACACCGTATAAGATAGGGTGCTATAAAATGTACACAAAGGTTTAGAATAAAGTGCTTCCAAAGTTTGGATTTTGGTAATACCCAGAGTGTATGTAGTGCAAATCTTTTTATAATTATTCATTAAAAGAACTAACTTCACTGCTCAGCTGGCAACTACTTTCAGTCCCACTCAAAAGAATAAATCTGTGTGATCTAGATGCTTCAAGTGATTCCATCAATTAAAGCCAATGCTGGCTTCCAGGCGCCCTTTACATTTGCAGATAGACCAGTTGCGCACATTTAAATTTCTTTCAGGCAAGCAGGCACCCTAGTAGGAAGGCTTGTTTAGCTGTCCCTCCCTCCCTCAGTTTCACAGCACAGGAGACTCCCTCCTTACACTTCAGCTGAAGCCTTTAAACTCTCGGTATTAACTGTCCCAGGATGGTTCTCTTTTCACAAAAAGTATGGGAACGGTGTTATTTTAAATGAGAAAATATTGGGCATGTTGTGCCCCTCAGTTCCTGCCCACTTTGACCACTGCGCATCAACTATATTTACTAGACACCAAGGTATACTTATTAGGTTTTTTTATTTTTATATTTTGCATTCTGAAGACAAGCGTATTTCTAAGCACTCCGAGTTTTAGTACAGAAATTTTCTAAGGCAATGAAGAAAAAGTGAAATTAACAAGATTCCACAATTTTATCTTGAAACAGCTGGTATTAGAAGGCCGGATTTAAAGTTTAGAGGTTGTGGGACATCCACCAAAAATTGGTGGACACGTATCTGCTAAACTCTAAAAGAACCTCCGGGCTCCCCTGGATCCGCATCCAATGCTACTACCATCCGATAACATAGTGTAATAGGACAATCAAACACTAGCATAATACACATCTCTACTGCATGCCCTCTTTTCCTTTACCCCAGAGACAAAATACAAAATTCAATTTTTTGTCCACCAAATAGGTTTGTCAACAAATTTATTCCAAAACTATTAGCCAGAAGAGGTGAGGAAAATCTATAGGAAAGTTCAGCTCCACTGGATCTAGGAGTGCGTAGACAACTATACATTTTTGACCCGTGAACAAGCAAGATTCAGGGAAGGCTTGGGAACTGTAAAACAGGCATTTAGGCTGCACTTTATGTAATCAAAGTATTCCAAACTTAAGAATGTAGCTTTATTCCTAACGTTCATCGACTTCACGTCAGGCTTAATATTTCTGATCATTCAAAACTCTCGTCATGCCGAAGGTGGCAAGGAAAGCCAGAATGGTTGGTGATAGCCCTAGAGCATTTGCATGATCATGTCAAAGCGATGGTCCTATATGCACAGAGAAATTTGGACTCACTTCTGGGGTCAGGCCAGTGAGTGTACTGGCACCTTTGTTTTTCATAGTACACCAGAACGAGTAGGGAGCAATAAAATATATTTATATTGCGTGATGACACATGCTGTATGTGCTAATACTGCCCTCACTCGCACAGATGTGTGACATGCTTCATCATTGGGCTGTTTACAAAACACCCCGGCGTGGGCACGCACGGGGTGGAGCAATAGGGAGGGGGAAGACAATACAAGACAAAAAGAAACTAAGTAATTTTACAGTGACTGGGAACGACGGTAGTGAAAGTGCAGTGTATTTGAGTTAAAACTAGCTCGGAAGTGTCACTGTGCCTAAGACTTTATTCCTGGACCAGGATTAAGAACGTGAAGGATGGGGGTGATTGACATGTCACACATTTGTGTGAGTGAGGGCAGTATTAGCACAAACAGCATGTGCCATCATGCAATATAAATATATTTTATTACTCCCTACTCCTTCTGGTGTACTAAGTATTGACAGAGGGTTTGGGGCAGGTGAGTCCGTACCCTCACCCCTTCTTTTGTGTTTACTACCTTTGCATTTCAGCCTATTTAGTGACAATGTTGTTAGATGCTTCAACTGCCTGGGCCTGGATATGCCCTTATTTGGTGATGCAAAGATCTCCTTACTTTTATATGTTGATAATGCTGGTCTTTAACAGGACTGCCAATGCACCGCCTGCTTAGGGGATTTCTTCCTTCTGTGATGGCAGGACCTGGTGATTAGTATCAGCAAAACAAAATCCATGGTCATGAATGACATAAGATCCCTGAGAGATCTCGGATTGGGCCTGGGGAGCACCATTGGTTGCATTGCGGCTTCACTTTTGGCCTAAACTGCATATTGATTGCACTGCGACAAGTCATGCTGTGGATCAAATTATGGGTTAACCCTTATACGAGCATCCGCAGAACAACCCTTGATGCCATAACTGATCTTGAATAAATTGATTAGCAGTATTTAATGAATTCATATTTCCACTGGGGTTGTAGCATACAATGTGTCAGTATTCAGACGAGATGACACACCCATGCGGTCTGGAGGTGCTGGTGGACTGGTCGATGGAAGCTGAAAAAGGAACACCAGCCTGTTAAGTGTTAGTGACTCTAACACACACACTTCCTAGGTTGGGGTCATTTACGAATCATAATCCATAGTGCTCTATTTAGTCATCTTTGAAATTCAGCCCTGCTCCTGGCAATGTGTTACCTGGTTGTAGTGGTCTTTCGATTTTTCATCAAATAGCATCTTTTTTGGCGTCCCTTCACCATGTCTTGTTTTTTTTCATTTTAAGATCTCCTAGTCCTACCAAAATGTCTGTCTTTTATTGCTGGTCTTGCTGTTTCCTGTCCCATTTCTCCTAGAGTCTTACCTGTGTATGTTCAGCAGTGTCAAGGGGCCTGGACTGGATTCCAGGTGAGATCCTGGCTCATCATGGTACCAATCGCTTCTAAAATCAGTAAGCCTATTTTCAACTGTTATTTGTTCTTGCAGTCTGGCTGGTATATTATATTTATTGTATTCCCTATATCTTCCAGCAGTTCAAATGTACTATCTAACATAACATCTAGATGGAGGCATGCCATACCTGGCAACAGATGGAAACTCAGAGAGTGGGCCCCAGACTGGATAATTTCTCTCTCCCTTCCTTTCTTGTTTCTCCCTTGGTTTATGTGTGTGGTGATCCTTCAGATCTTAGTTACCAGCTCAGATATCATGGGACAGCAGGGGATTTCAGTGACTTTGCAGTACCTAAACCTCATACATGGTCATTTTTAGAGAAAGAATTCCAAAACAATTATGTTGTCCAAGTTTCGACCCTGATTAAATTACTAAAGGAAGATCTTCATCAAGACTAGCATCATAGATAATTGTGAGGCACCTTGTGGAAAAGGATAAGTGACCAAAAATCAATACTCTGTAAGAAAACCCTTGTAAAAAAATGATATATACCTGTAATGAGGTCAAACAGTCTTACCTAGCTAGGAAGTAAAAAAAAAAGATGAAAATAAAAATTTGAGAAGAAATATTTGAAGGATGTAAATAATGTGTGAACCTGATGAGCTTAACAATGCTACTTGCATATGTACATCTGCACTCACCAAAGCTAATATTATCCTGTGCCCTATATTGAGTGGTCATTAATCAGTGAGACTATAAATGTAAAGTTTCTATTGGACTTCATCACAAAACGAGATTAACTAAATGATAGCTGGATAAAACTGTCTGTAAATTACTGAATGAGTCACTGTGGAAATGGATGCCCCTTCCCTGATAGTTTTGTAATCAAAAAGTATGATTCTTTAAAGTAGTTTTGTAGTGTAGTTCCTATATTCCCAATAGGCTCTGCGCATTGGAAGAACATAAACAGCAGTGTACACGTAGGACTGAGGTCACTAGGTCTCTACTGACTGTTAGACTTAATTACTTTTGCCAGCTAGCTCAGAGGTCACTAGAAGCGTTCTCGAAAGTTCAGGAAAGAGTTAACCGTCCTGATTTAGACAAGAAGGGATTCGTTTCTGACAACCGCATAAACATGACAACTTTGTTCCCTCAGAATAAAGAGTGTATCTCTAGAGTTGTGTGAAAACAATAGACAGCTATTTCACTCAGTCAATCGTGCATGCTTAGTTTCACCAGAGTGCAGAGAAATAGGCGTTTTCAATAAAAAGGTGTTATTTTATTGAGCAGTCTTCTTTATCATGCAAGAGAAATGAATTGCCATAATTGCAATACTTATCATAAAGTAAAGTGAGTACAGTAAAAGTAGTATTATGAAATAATACTGTAAAAGCATTGATATGGTTTCTTAGCCATATGATACTTTAAAATATATAAAATATATACATACATAAAAACATTGACTAAACAAACTCAACTGGCGCTTCTAAGATACGCCTACCCCAGTGTAGCTGACCTAAGCCTAATACATGGGAAGGAGCAAGTAAGTAGCAGTTTTAAGTTAAAGTTAGGTTTTTGCCAAGGATAGGAATCAAGAATTCTCTCTAAGGTTTTAATCAGCTCCGTACCTTGGTTATAGAATGAAGGAGGTCTTGTATCTCGCTTCTCAGGACTCGATCTCCCAGCAACCCTCGAGGGTAGCTTGGGAACACCGGAGCTGGATTTCTCTAGCGCGTCAAAAAGGGAGGGGCGGCTTCCTTCGGCTCTGGCAACAGCTGGGCTCTTGGACAAGTAGAACGTCGCTCTGCTCCCCACCACCGTGTGTTTGCTTAAGGCAACGTTGGTATATTTATACCTGAAAGGTGTCGGGTTTGACGTAAGGTTGGACATAAGACGTCATTGAAAACTAACAGTTCTTGCTGGACTCTAAGAGTTCTTGTGCAAATCAAAACAAAAGCAGGAGGGGGATTCCCGGGCTGCTGGAGGCTTGGTTTGTTTAAAGAACGTGTTGTGCTTTCTAAGAGTCTATGGGAGTAGCCTTGCCGTGCTTTGGACTGCATGGGCTATTACTAAATATGGATCTGATTCTTATGCCTTTATAAGGGTACTATTTATTAAAACCACATAAGGGAATGAATCGGGAATATCGAATTAGGGTCCTGGGTAGAAATACAACACCCACTCCACGGATTAATGTCCATCATTACTAAAAAATAAGCAATAGTAAACATACGATGCATCTGTGTTTCCCAACCCACCCCAAAATACATAATTGCATTTGAAATGGTGTACGGCTTGTACACGAAAATGAGTATTGGCACTGTACGTTTTCAAGCAAGGTTATCATTCTGTTAAGTTCATATATATCAGCTGAATGAATTGCGAAAATTATAAATGAAATTACACATGAAATGGCTCTGTACACAGAAGAGAAGGTCGAGACCATTTCATCACAAACTTATACGATATTGTACTTGTGCTAGAGGCTGAGGTAAAATATTGTCTCTAATGTTTCTAAAAATAGAAGCTCTGTTCTCTAAGAATAGTTCTACTTTAAGCAAAGTATCATGTGCCGGGAAAAATGGAAAAATATTTTGATTTGAAAGGAAAAATAATTTCGTTTTCAGAGGAAAAAAGTTCCAAATGTTTTCAATTGCTTTGTTTAAAAGAACTGAAGGCCAAATTCAGAGTTCAGGGAACGCTGCGTGCTTGTTGTTCTAAAAAGTTATTCCCCTTGTTCAGGGGAGAACATAATATCAGACAGACTCGCAAAAAATTGGTGTACCATATCAGGTGAAAGTTCGACCAAGTTGGAAAATACTGAAATTGTGCAGTTCTCTGCGTGATTGCTATCATCGATGTTTGGGTCAGCAATGCTCACAGAAGTTTGTACCTGTTTTGGTGCTGCTTTCCTCTCGTACTTCACTGCCACCTTCTCGTAGTGGTGAAGTCTCAACGAATGCCGTCATCAGAATAGGTAGCCGCTGGGGACAACACGTTGCATGAGTCGTTACCGGACCTAGCAAAGTATCGATATCCATTGGTACTGCTGATGGTAGTGTAAGACAGACGTCCAACACATATTCTTCTCCACATAGCAGACATCGAAGCACAGGTAAGATGCAATCCTGCCAGATTGGTCTGAATGAAAGAAACCAAGTTGTACTCAGATCTCTTAGCCGGGCCAATCTGAGGACCTTAGTGATACGGTCTCGGTATCGTATTGCTAGGATCGTTTCTTTCATCATTGCTGGAGTCTTGTCTGTGGATTGGCTTGCCATATTGGAGCAGAAGGAGCAAAAATAAAATCCTGCTCCGAGTCCCAAAATTAAAGGTAGGCCGCCAAAGACAGAATGGACAAAATTCAGGAAGATGCCCAGAACTGTTTCAAATGGTGTTAACAGTCCCGAAAAAATTGTCTTAAATACATGTGTAATGCCACTGGTATCAGACCTGTTTAAAATTTGGCTTAACATTTCTGCGAAATGCACGGGGCAATTTGTCGATAAAAGGGTATGTATCTCTGCAGCTGTCCTTGCAGCTTGCAGGTCATATGTTTCTTTGGATGATGTCAAAGGCACAGTTGTCTGTAAAAGAATAGACTTCATTCTGCTTAAAGTATCAATTCGAATAGAAGAGATATTCACATAAGGCCATATTGCCGCCTCCATGTCTGGATTGCTGTTTGGATACAATACTTGCATACAGCAAACGACCCTGGAAGCAACAGTTACGAGATTACATTCTCCTGGCACCAATCCACAACAGCTGTGGTCAGTTATTATAACGTAGCTACCGTTGGAGAGTTGTCTGAGAATGGTTCTATCTGTGTTGCAGGAGTGCCTTGCAGGTGACATGAAAGGTTATTAGAAGACCCTTCGCAGGCTCCATGCAGGTTAATACCTTGACACAGAAGTGTACCGCTTAGTGATTTTTTACAATTATTACCACTAAGGAATACCTCCTTTTTTCCTTCACTATAACATTTGTGTGTGTAAAGTAAATCCCAGGTTGATTTGATGTAGCCTTTACCCAACCTTTCATACTGGCCTGCTGGTACATATTCTTGGCAATATTTAAACTGGAAAGTTGTTATCGGAATTGTAATTGTTCCGTGTATTATCCATTCAATGACAGGTCTCTCTGACATTGTCAATGGTAATCTCTCAAGTTTTTCAATGCTCAGAATCGTATAATCTGCTCCTTTTTGTGCCAATCTGATTTGTTTATCAGTAAGGTTAAAGATAGAAAATAATGACGTTATGATAATTAGACGCCATGGCACGTAGCCTGAACGTAGGTTTTGCAACGTCCAGCCAAGCTGTACAATAGAACGCTATTGAGACTGACCATGTTGTAACATTAGCAAGTCCTGCTCTATTATATCAAAGGCAGCTGATACAATGCTGTCCAATGAATAAATTCTGGAAGACAGAGTCGTTAACCCATTGTCCACAACAGAAAGGGATTTCTCCAAATGTATATGATCAATTTCTCTTATTTTTTCTGCTGTTTCAATTTGCATTACTTTCCAAGCTTCATTGTATGCAGCATATTTACCGGCCGCTATGAAACGTTTTTGACGCTGTTTGCGAGGTCCCATTATGAAATCTCGCAACTCAGCACCTTCTTTAAGTAAAGTCAAGTGTTGCTTAATTTCAGCCAGTGTGGATTTCTGTAGCCACTCAAGGCATAATTTCCCTACACTGTATGTTGTAACTATCCCTGGATGTTGTCTCTGGGAATATCTTGGGTCTGGCCTGGTCATTTTGTTCAGGAATCTGTCTTGACAGTTGTTTATGTCTGTGGGCCAGATCTACCATTTTTTCCAATCAGGATTTGTTCTGTTTTGGTGAAAAATATGGGATATGTCTATTTCCACACCAGTAATGCTATTACTATCAGGTATTGGCTTCGGAATAGACGATTTGTTTGAGTATTTTATCTTAACTAAACCAAGACAAGTAGTTTGTTGAATGGTATCATTCAGGAATATTATTTGTTCTGGGATCATGCAGGCTCTAAATAATGATTCTAGACCTTGTACCTGCCAGTCTTTTGTTCCCCAGATGGTTTTTGTTTCAATGTTGTTTTTCCAAAATTCAAAAAATGTTGTCATTTTGTCATAACATTTTTCAGAATAAATCAATTTAGTATTTGTCAGCATGTTTTTCATTCCTGTCCTATTTAACATTTTAAAATAAAACGTTTCTGGATCACTGTTGTTAAACCCTGAGAAGTATGGAAATTTCTCAAAAAATGTTTTCGAACTTCCTTTGGGTGGTGTTGGACAATGTTCCCATTGATTATAAGTAAAAACATTTCTAGGTTGTGCAGATTTATGCAAATAGTGAGGACCATAGTGATTGTAACAGTATAATTCTTCATAATTTGATGAACCCTGTAAATAATCATGTTCTGTATATGTGGCTGACATTACTAAATCTGACATCATATTATTAATATTTTCAAAACCCCAATCATCCGAAAAGGAACTAGGTTTCACAAAATCACTTAAGGAAATCTTGAACTGGTGTGGATACTTCAAGAGCTCAATCGGGCCATATATATCATAGTCAGTTTTGTCCCATGCAATACCCCCAGGTATTGGATTGGCTGTGATGCTCACTGGTGATAGTTATCTTTTCTCGATGTGACAGGATCTGTGAGACTTTAGGACCAAGTTGATGTTCTGACTTGCTGTGTCCATTGTACTATATTTTCCATCAATGAATCTACCCAAACATAAAACCATGATGAGCCAAAGCAGGAGGAAAAGTACACCTAACACAGTCCAAAATTCAATCCATGGTGAGATCAAATATGGCTCTTTCAGTTGGTGAAACAGCTCCTGTCATTTTCTCTTTGAAAGTTTTTGTTGCTGGCTTGTCTCCATGTTCACTTGGATCATCGGAAAAATCATCAAAGTTCATAAAATAGCCAGATGCTGTTCTGTCAATTGATGGGATTGCTTCCGGATTTCCATTGATCTTTGCATTTTCTTTTGTTACGTTTGTACATTCTGAAGCTACATCGTTGTAGATTGGTGTACCTTCACGAATTGTTGCAATTTGGGTTTCAATAGGCACAAGTTCAATGGCTTTGTTGCATAGTCCTTTTTTATTTACTATTGGTTTATCGAATGTGATTAGTCTCTCAGTTTAAACCTCAAAACCCAAAAATACTTTTCAAATTCCAGGAAGTTGCAACAGTGGTGAAAGAGTGTGATAAAGTAAAGGTACCATTTTCAATTGAAAATCCATGAAGATGCAGCAGGAAAGAAATGAAAATCTTTTGCACAGAAATCCAATCATTTGAATTTTTTAAAAATAAATTAAACAAGCAATAACAAAATGTAATGTTTTAATTATTTGCAGAATCTCTCAGAACCAACCAAATAAAAGCAAAGAAAACTGAACACCAAGAACACAGCTTCCAAAAAAAAGAAAAAAAAGACACGACTTAAAAGGTAAATCAGATCAGAATACAACCAAAATAAAGCAAACAAATAACAGTACTTGATTATTGTTACTCAAAGACATTATAGCATTTGTGTAAGTGAGGGATAGAGTAAAATAGAAATTAGCATTCTAAGTCCAAGAAGGTGCAAGAGTATTGAAAATGTGTGATAGTTTAAGAAGCAAAATTTACTAATCTAACTCTAAAAAGGTGAATCACTCTAGATAATAAAGTATAGTGAAGAACCAAAATATACTATTCAAATTCCAGGAAGATGGAACATTAGGGAAAGTGTGGCACAGTTTAGTTGCAAACCTTTACTATTCTAAATCCAAGATGGTGCAGCAGTAGGGAAAGTGTTGAAAAGAGGAGGGGCAAGATTAACTTTTCTAACTCTAGAATTAAGCAGCAGTCGTGAAAAGGTTGGTTAATGTAAAGGTACTTTTTTCAAATATAAATCATGGAATATACATCAGTTGCTAAATTAAAAGCTTAGGCACAGTAATACAGTCATTTAACATATTGTAAAAATCATTTTAAAAAGCAATAACAAATTCTTATCATTTCTTTGTTTACAGAATATCAAAGACCCAATCAAATAAAAGCCAAGCAAACTCTACATCTCCAACACATTTCCCAGAAAAAGAAAAAAAGACAAGGCTAAAAAGGTAAATCAGATCAGAATGCAACACTGTTATACCAAAACAAAAAATGTACTATTCTAAGTCCAGGAAGGTGCATCAGTAGAGAAAGTGTGAGATAGTGTAGGGGCCTGATTTACTAATCGAACTTCAGGAAGGTGCAGCAGTATGGAAAGAGTGGGATAGTGTAGGAGCAAGAGGTATTATTCTTACACCAGGAAGGTGAAGTAGTAGGGAAAGCGTGGAATAGTGTATTGGCCAGATTAATTTTTCTAACTCCTGGAAGGTGCAGCAGTATAGGAAGTGTGGGATAGTGTAGTGGCTAGATTTACTATTCTAAATCCAGGAAGGTGCAGTTGTAGGGAAAGTGTGAGATAGTGTAGAAGCAGGATTTAGTATTCTAACTCCAGGAAGGTACACCAGTAGGGAAAGTGTGGGATAGTGTAGGGGCTAGATTTACTATTCTAACTCCAGGAAGGTGCAGTTGTAGGGAAAGTGTGGGATAGTGTAGGGGCAAGATTTACAATTCTAACTCCAGGAAGGTGCAACAGTTGGAAAAATATGTGAGAGTGTAGGGGCCAGATTTACTATTCTAACTCGAGGAAGGTGCACCAGCAGGAAAAGTGTGGGATAGTGCAGGGGCTAGATTTAACCCCTTCCATGCTGATGATGAACCCCAGCCGTCATGCACTACGGTGCTCGTGTGCTGATGACGGCTGGGGTTCGTCACGGCCCGCCCCTGTTCATGCTGTTTGCAGCACACCAGGGGAATCGCGGCCGCATCGAAGGGGTTAATATTCTAACTCCAGGAAGGTGCAGTTGTAGGGAAAGTGTGGGATAGTGTAGGGGCAAGATTTACTATTCAAACTCCAGGAAGGTGCAGCTGTAGGGAAAGTGTGGGATGTGTAGGGGCAAGATTTACTGTTCAAACTCCTGGAAGGTGCAGCTGTAGGGAAAGTGTGGGCTAGTGTAGGGCAAGATTTACTATTCAAACTCCAGGAAGGTGCAGCTGTAGGGAAAGTGTGGGATAGTGTAGGGGACAGATTTACTATTCTAACTCCAAGAAGGTGCAGCAGTAGGGAAAGTGTGGGATAGTGTAGGGGCTAGATTTACTATTCTAACTCCAGGAAGGTGCAACAGTTTTGAAAATATGTGAGAGTGTAGGGGCAAGATTTACTATTCAAACTCCAAGAAGGTGCACCAGTAGGAAAAGTGTGGGATAGTTTTGGGGCAAGATTTACTATTCTAACTCCAGGAAGGTAAAGCAATAGGGAAAGTGTGAGTTAGATTGCTGACAAACTTAACATAAGTAAATGCACATACTAAAACATTTTTTTTCACAGATAATGTCCACTCAGGAAACTGCTTCGTACATAAAATCCAATAGGGGAAACCGTTTATTAAAACATGCAGGATATATATATATATATATTGTAAAGAAAGGATAAGTGAACCTCGTAGACATTGGAGGTGTGTGCAATACTACTCATCCCATTGCAGCGGCAGAGCGGTTACCCATGATGATATCATTATTAAAACAACAGAACATAACCACTCTGCCTCTGCAAGGGAGATTAAAGTAAGGGAAACCTTAAAAGAAATGAAAGAAATTGCATGCACCTCCAATGACACTACTGGATCTAAATTACGAGAGGTTGCACAGCATGTTCCTAGTCATGTTGTTAGTAGTATGCCTATTATTCCCAATTTGAGAAGAATTATACAAAGACAAAAGCAGGCAATTAATACTCAAAGTTCAACTCCTCATACTTTTTCTGACATTCAAATTCCTAATGAACTCACTATTTCATTTTCTAATGAACCTTTCCTCCTGCACGACAAACAAAACCCTGATAAATGTATTCTTATCTTTAGTACACCCCGCAACCTTGTTAAGTTAGAAAATAGTGAAATTTGGATGATGGATGGGACGTTTAAAAGTACACCCCATCCATTCACCCAAATTTACACTATTCACGCAAAGATTAACCACAATGTAATTCCCTTAGTATATAGTTTGCTACCTGATAAGCAATCTGCAACCTACACTGAGCTTTTATCAGTGATTAAAAGCAAAACATCCAATAAAAGTCCTAGGAAGATAATTGTTGATTTTGAATTGGCTATGATCAATGTGATCACTAAAACGTACACGGATAACCAAATTCAGGGATGTTTTTTCCATTTTTCCCAGGTATTCTGGCGTAAACTACAAAAAACATCCCTGGTTGCAGAGTACTCAACTGATAGCAAACTACAGTTTGAATTAAAAAAACGTACAGCTCTTTGTTTTGTCCCTCCTGAAAGTGTAGACGAGTACTACACAGCTATTACAGAATCAGATTTTTTCAATGTAAATGAAGATAAATTGGCACCCTTACTAAATTATTTTGAGGACACATGGATTGGACATCTAAGCAGATCGGGTCGCAGGAGGAAGCCACGTTTTCATGTGGAGTGGTGGAATTGCTATACGAGCTGCTTAGAAGGAGAAGGCAAAACAAACAATGCCATAGAGGGATGGCATAACTCCTTCAACCATACAATTGGCAAACCGCACCCTAATGTCTACTCATTTTTGGAAACTTTGAAGATGGAGCAAAGTTTTCAAGAAATGAGAATCTCTCAAACATTAACTGGTAGTCTAAACCCACTAATTTCCCAAAAATTTAAGGAAATGTCTGAGAGACTATTGGCTATTATACAATAGTTTTCGTTGTGTGGCTTTAGACTACCTTGATAATGTTGCTAACATACTACATTTCTAACTTTAATCTACACCTTACTTTCCTGCTTTTACCTAAATTAAATAAAAGATTCAATTCAATTGACATTCACATTTTTCTAATTTACTTTTTAAAATTTAAAGTCGGGTCAGCTTACCTTTAGTTGTCTTCTTTTTTTTTTTCTTCTTCTTGTTTCTCCAATAGTAATCCATTTGGAGGCAAAATCCAATCACCCAAACAAAAAAAGTAAAAATCCAAGAAATCCATATTTTTACGAAGTCAATCTTAAAAATAATCAAAGGTCCAGATGCATCCATTTTAAAATCCAAAATGCACGAAATCCACATTCTTTAAAACTCCATCCTGAAACTAATCCAAAGTCAACGAAATCCATGTTCTATTCAAATCCATTTGGTATGGTTTCCAAATTCCATATACATTCAGAAAGTGATCCATACTCCACGAAATCCTTTTTTTTCCCCAAGTCCATCTTGAAAGGTTTCTAAGGTCAATGTACATCCTAATAATAATCCAAAATCCACGAAATCCATGTTGTTTCCAAGTCCATTTGATAAGGTTTTCAAAAACCATGTACATGGTTTAAGCCATCCAAACTCCACAAAATCCATATTTTTCACAAGTCCATCTTGAAAGGTTTCTATCGTCCATATACATCCTGATAGTAATCCAAATTCCACAAAATCCATGTTCTTTCCAAGTCCATCTTGAAAGGTTTCTATTATAGATATGCATCCTGATAGTAATCCAAGTTCCACGAAATCCATGTTCTTTCCAAGTCCATTTTGTAAGGTTTTCAAAGTTCAAATACATGCTGAAAGTCATCCATAGTCCAAGAATTCCATGTTCTACCAAAGTCTATCTGGAAAGGTTTCTAAAGTCCATGTGCATCCTAATAGTAAATCATAGACCACGAAAAACAATAATTTTCCGCACTCCATCCCGAAAACAATTCAATGGTCACAAAATACATGTTGTTTACAATTCCTTTTGGTAAGGTATCCCAAGTCCATATACATCCTGAAAGTCATCCAAATTCCAAAAAATACATTTTCTTTCAAAATTCCATCTTTTAATTTTGCTATTGTCCAAGTGCATCCTGATAGTAATCCAAAATCCTAGAAATCCATGTTCTTCTAAACTCCATCCAGTTGTAAAAAACAAAATAGACGAAATCCTTTTGTTTTAAATATCCATTTGAAAAGCTATCCAAAATGAATATACATCCTAGAAGTCATCCAAAAGCCAAGAAATCAATTTTTTCACAAAATCCTACTTGAAAGAGTTAAAATGTCCATGAGCATCGTGATAGTAATCCAAAATCCAAGAAATCTATAATCAGTTTAAATCATTCTTGAAAGTTTTTAAAATTCCAGATGCGTCCTAAAAGTAAAACAACGTGCACAATATCCAAAAACATTCTAACTCTATCTTAAAAATAATACTATTTTCTAGAAAACTAATTTTTTACTATGTCCTCCTTGCACTATGCGAAACATCCTTGCACTATTTCATAACTTTCCGAATGCCAATATGTTCAAGATTCTAAAACGCAATACGAAACACAATTCCAGTATATAAAGTTTATACAAATAACAATACCAAATTAATCAAAAATCCACGAAACCAGCTATGTGTCAAACTTGATCTTTAGTTTTTCACATTACATGTATTCTGTGCACTTTCAGATTTGTATTAGCAATGCATTTCACATTATAACTTATTATAAGCAATAAAAAGTCTTACTTTCTAATGTAACATTTTCAAAAATATTTTTTTAACAAAAATCATCTATATTTTACATTACCCTATTTTTTCAGTGACCCGACAAAGGCATACTATAGTAACATGATCGGCATGCTGAAATAACATTGTATACATTACATTTACATATGCAACCTCTCCTTATCCTTTCTTTACAATATATATATATTCTAATTAACATTGTTATGTTTAAAAATAAAGTTTAAAGAGTTTCCTACCTGAGCGCAGATCAGCTTCCTCCTGCTTCCTCCTTTGACGCTCTTCAAAATGGTCGCTTGCATACACGTTTACGCGTCAACGTCATCTGGAGCTACAAAGATGAAAAAAGGACTATTTATAGTTTTTTATTAAACTTATTATTAAAATTATTTAATAATGATTTTTTACATTTAAAATTTTGAAACAAATAATATATAAATGAATAAAATTTTATTTATATATACATGATTTTTTTAATAAAAAAAAAAGAAAAATATCGAGACTCTGGGGGTTATTAGGATTGCGGATTTTCCGCATCCTCTGGGCCGGCGGAAGCCACCGCCAGCCCGGAGGATGCGGAAAAACCGCAGCGGACCCACCAAAAACCCACCACCACATTAGGATGGCTGGTGGGTCCTGGTTTCCGTCCGCAGCTTTTCCGCCATGGCTGGCTTACAACCACGGTGGAAAAGCTCTAATATGGCGACGGTGTCTGTCAGACACCGTCTCCCATATTAGGATGGCCTGTTTCAGATGCTTTTACACGGTGGGTTTTCCGCCGTGGAAAAGCATGTGTAACTTCACTGCGGGGGCCCGTTGCGGGCCCCCTAGTCGAAGGGGGGGTGGGGGGTGCACATGGGGGGTACCTATGGTACCCCCCTGCATTTGTATGCGGAATGCGGCAGGCACCGCGTGGTGCCTGCCTCTTTCTGCATACAAATGCAACACCTGTATTTTTAACATTGCCGTGGGTGCAGCTTGAAGCCGCACCCGTCGCAATGTTAAAAATAGAGGATGTGACCCCCAGGGTGGCGGTCACATCCTAATTGCACAGGAGGGAACTCCGCATGCCATGAGGAAGTTTCCTCCTGCTCTGGGGTCGCGGACGCACGCCAGTCCGTCCGCGATCCTAATGAGGCCCTCTGTTTTTAATAATGTAATTATTCTAAATGTGAATCTTTTTTATATGTAATAACATAGAAAATTATGATAAATACTACTTACCTCTATACTTATGCCATTTCCATCCAAAACTTCTCAATAGTACCTTTTTATCAGCTTGCAAAATAGTTCCGCGGGACTCATACCATCAACTATGGAAATAA
The DNA here is from genome assembly GCF_964263255.1 of Lissotriton vulgaris. NCBI lineage: Eukaryota > Metazoa > Chordata > Amphibia > Caudata > Salamandridae > Lissotriton > Lissotriton vulgaris. The sequence goes on from NW_028242776.1 coordinate 1,134,750, forward strand.
ATAAATGACAAAACTCTCCATTGAAAACAATAAAAAAGCGTGGGAAAATGTCATTCATTAATGTTTAAACATATATTTATAACATTTATTAAATTCTCAACAATATACAAGTGTATTATGACATTTATACATATTTTTCAAAGTTTTAATTTATCAGTATAAATTTTTGATCTAAATTTAAAAAATAAATTTCACTAATCTATAATTAAATAAATTTTAATTAATATTATAAATGTTTCATTTCTTAAAAGATATTTTAAAATATTTTTAAAAGATATTAATTATTAAAAACATGACATTTCTAAATAAAATATAATTTTATATATATTAAATTATGATTTATGTAAATTTTTTCATTATTAAAATGTAATAAAATAGTAATTATTATTAATTCTAAGATTTTTCAATGCTTCATTTAAATTAATAATCTTGACCAATTTAAATATAAATAATACAAAACTACTACAGAATTAATTAAATTTCATCATATAAAAATAATACTAGAGTACTATTTTAAAAATCCCTTTAAAATTTTTAATAACTTCAGTATTTTTATTTTAATACTTACTTACAATAAATAAATGTAAAAAAATGTACTCATTACTCTTAATTAAATTATTACTTGATTATTAATTTAAATACATATTTTTAAATGTACTCATTACACATAATTTAATTATTACTAAAGTATTTATTTAAAAGAAACCTTTTTAAATGTACTCATTACTCATAATTAAATTATTACTTGAGTAATAATTTTAAATACATATTATTATTATAATTTATAAATATTAAACTATTAGTATTAATTTCAAAGACATATTTTTAAATTCACTCATTAATCATAATTTAAATATTACTTAAGTATTAATTTTAAATAAATAGTATTATTATAAATTATAAATGTTATAATATTAGTAATAATTTCAAATACATATTTTAAAATTTACTCATTACTCTTAATTAATTATTACTTGAGTATTAATTTCAAATAAATTTTTAAAATGTACTCATTACTCATAATTAAATTATTACTTGAGTATTAATTTCAAATAAATATTTTAAAGAATTAAATTTAATAAAAACAAAACTTACCTGAAAACATACATACATACGTTGTAAAAACTTGCTTTGCAATGACATCTGCGTTGTAATGGCATGCGTTGTTAAGTCATGCGTTGTAAAAGCACTTGCGTTGTAAAAGTTGCATTGTAATGGTAGTGCGTTGTAAAAGTTGCGTTGTAAAGGATGTTTCCCCTATGCTGTAGGACAGACAAGACATATTTTCTGTAAAAAAAAAAAAATTGTAAATTGATACTTGTATAGCACACTACTCACCCGCAAGGGTCTCAAGGCGCTTGTACGAATACCGCTGTGGAACCCATCCTGGCTTTCCCTGTGAGGCGTCCACTCCTGGGCACCCCCAAGGTGGAGGCCAGGCATCCTTAGCGTTGTGGGGGCCATTGTGGAGATTAAGCAAGCTATTGCCCAGAGTTGCAGAGTGGGACTCCATGATTGGAATAGGCACCGAGGCGAGAATTATCAGGTCCGTGGAATTTTGAGCCCAAGACCCGCCGAGGTGGGGAATTGAACCCTGGTCCCGGGCTAGACTTCTGCATCAGGGTCTGCGGCTCTAACCATTGAGCCACAGTTCTCCATGTACGTATGCACAATATGTTTGGGCGGCTTGGTGGCAAACTAGGTTCTCGTTTTATGGGTAGGTTCGTTATGCTGAAATATGCTGCCAAAGGAGGTAGTTATGCAGCTTATGTTTTATGTTTTACGCTTCACGTCTGAAGCTACATTATGTTTCAATATTCTTTGCTTCTATTTTATTTTTATGCTGTGTTTTAATACTTGTATTTAGACTACTGTGCATTTTCAGTTTTGGTGTATTTTAAAATTGTACTGGTCGAAACAATAAACTGTAAACTTTTTTTTTTTTAAATTGAAATTGATACATAACCGAATCGTATACATCAATGACAGTCTTTAACAAGTAACTTCCTCTGGACTAGAAACTGGGTGGAGATAAACAGTATACCAACTGCAATGCTGTTGAAAAATATATGACTAATTGCAACATTTAGAACTAAAGACACAAACTAACTCTGCGCACCTCAAAGACTCGTACTACTCATCTGCAAAGTGCCTCAACTCCTCGTCAGGAATATAGCTGTTTACATTGCATGCATTTACAATGCATCCAATTACAACGCAGTTGTTACAACAACCGCGTTGTTACATCGCAGTACCATTACAACGCAAGTAGTTACAACAACTTGCTGTAAGTGGCTCGCTGAACTGAGGAATAGTATAATTTACTATTCCAACTCCAGTGTTAGCAACAGTAGGGAAGGTGATGGAATAGTAAATTATACTGTCCCTTAGTTTAGAGCGCCCCTACAGCAAGTTGTTGTAATAACTTGTGTTGTAATGATACTGCAATGTAACGACGCAGTCGTTGTAATGACCACGTTGTAATCACACATGTTTTAATGCATGCAATGTTTCCCCCTCGTCATGGGTTGTAAGCACTACATAAATCTAAAATACAACACAATACAATAGAAATAAATATAAAAGACATCAAATGGATTCTACCTAAAGTGCACAGAAATGTGGGCTGCTATTTTCTATAATTCCAAAAGATGTTTTAAAGCTAACAGATGTTTTTAATTTGCTAGTGATATCCAGAGCATGACCTTTTAAGAACATTTTGAACAGATCTGTAATTGTGAAGGTTCATGATGGGATTTGTACCATGTCAGCACAGCTGAAAGAACTGGGAGCCCACTGTAACTTGCAGAGGAAAATCCAGGATAATGACCTCTCCTCCAGTGAGTGATCCCGGCATCCTGTGGTCTCTTGAAAAACTCTAAGCAACTCACATTGCACTTTAAAGTTGTTGACTGCCATGTTTGACTTGTGCTTCATGAATGTTTTAAGCTCTCTCATGTTTTATTTACTGCCTGTCTTTTGTATGGTTTTAACTAATTCATTAACTAGTGAAACAAGAAGCAGCAGACCTATTCAAATGCCTCACCACTCCCTGGCAGACGCAGGTGTCTTCCTTCGAATTGAAATGGCTGTATCTGCCCAAAGTGCATACGCCTGGACATTTTCTTACATCTGGGTTTAAAATGAATGACAAATAAGGTTGCTGTCATCTCTAACAGAAAATTGATTATAGAAATAAAGTCATCTCTACTTCCAATTAATCTATCTGGGTCCTGTGTCAGACTGGGTTTAGTACGCAATGTGAAGGAGTCGGAGAGGAAAAGTATAAAAGTTGGGTCTACCCTGTTTCCTGAGGTTTTCTGAAAGATTTATTTCAGGTGAAAAAGAAGGTCAAGGGCCACCATCATGTCTTAAATTGAAGCGAGTTGCACTTGTAGCTGGCATGTCTTCTTTTGGATGTCTTTCTCCAGAGCAATTGAATGGCCTGCTTAAATCTGAAGGATGTGTAGCTGCCCCCCTACAATGTTTGCTCTTCACAGGGATTTCCTCTATTTCCTATAAGGCAAGCAGTTTTCGGAGTTGTGGCCCTTCCGTTCGGGCTGTCTTCAGCACTGTAGTTCTTCCCCAAACTGCTGAAGCCCAGATTGGAGTTTCCTCTGGTCCATGGGAATGCCCCTTATTGTCTACTTGGATGTCATTTTCTAATGGACCAATGCTCACTTTGTCTAAAACAATACTGATCAAAAGTAATGCATCCCCTACCAGTCCTGGGATTCGTAATCAATCGAGAGAAATCAGCATTTAGTCAGTTGCAGATCATACCTTTCCAGGGATATGTGGTGGACTTGTTTTCAGTAATGCTCAGGTTGCCGCATAAGAAGATGATGAGCATCAGGAAGGTGCTAAGGACGACCCATCGGAGGAATCACATCTCGATGAGACAGCTGTCTGGTGGAGTGTCTATCATAAATTCAGAAATATTTACAGAATGCTGCATTAAATGGCCATAAGAGTCCCAAAGACTGTCATTTGAGAAAAAAGCTAACCTACTCAGAAAAAATCAGTTCAGCGACGAAGTCAGGTTGAAGATCCAATGGTGCCTGGATCATATTGTGGGTTTGAAATGACAGAGCTATCTTTTTTGCCACTCCAACCATAGTTATAAGTTAGGATGCCAGGTGCATCGGTTCTTGATTTTGGGATATCTAAACAGGAGGACAGTGAGCAATTACTCAATCTCTACACCAACTGCCTGCAGCTACTATTGAGGTAGTCTGTGATAAAGAGTATGAATGAGGACATGGGCACTTGCTGCATGCTGCTAAAGATGGACTTTGCTTATGTGGTACTTAATATCAAATGACTAGGAGGCAAGAGTGCCAATGCAGAAGTGGAATGTGCAAAGATATTTTCTGTAATTTCTCCCTGGACAAACGGATCTCAGAAGTGGTAAAGTTCCTTCTGGGTCAGTAGAACCTTGCAACAGTGGAACTCCAGGCGCATCCAAGACTCCAGTGCATAAAGCTTGGATCTGGACGTATGTGGTATCCTGTTGTCCAGGGGAGACCAGCAAGGTGGATCCTTTTGCCTCCAATCTTAATCTTCAATGACACAGATACTTCAGTTGCACACAAAAACTGACTGAGGAAGCAGTGGACTCATTCTGTCAGAATTGGGGGATGAAATGCAAATACCTCTTTGTACCCTTTATCATTATCATGCGTGTAACAGCCCGTGCAAGGAGACAGATCCTAAACGTGTTACTTGTGGCACTGCTCTCTAGGTCTGAAGTATAGTTTCCACTTCTTCCGAACTTTCATGGGATTTTTGCATCTTTCTTTCTTGGATTCCAAACATCATGACAGACTGATGTGATTACACCAACTCATTTTGGAGGGATCCTTTTATCTGATGGTGTGTGGGATTGCATGAGGCACTAGAATGTCCCTGTATTTTTGCACCAGGCTTCGGTCTTCATCGAGCGAGTATGAGCACACAGCACAATCATGGAATATGGCATGGATTGGAGACCATTGGCCAGGTACAATCTAGATTCCTTGGGGGTAGATCTTCTCCATACATTGAATTTCCTGTCTGAATTAGTAGATTGGGCATATGGAACACAGTTCTGCAGATCTGCCATATCTGCTGGCCATTGTGCCTGAGGGTGAGCACCCGAGATCTGTAGACTACTAGAGGGATTCAATTGGCTTGAACACCTGCACCTTATGGATGTCAGCCTGGTGCTAACATTCTTCCTGGCTTGGCCAGAGAACAAATCCTTGTCAATGTAAGAGCTATCATCACAGCTGGAAATTGTCCTTTTGCTGGTGTCCTGCAAAAGAATGTCAGTTGTGCAAGCACTGGAATTATCTGAGAGGATGTTAATTTATGAGCTTACTGTTGACGCTGTTAGATGAACCAAGTCAAATACTTGATCAGTATCATTGCTGGTTTTGCCTGGATATTCTAAACTGTGTCAGTGTACAGCCCAAAGGCATAAGAGGAAATGACAAGCAAGTTTTGCTCACTGATCGTTCATCAGAGTCTCACATCCGTAAGGCAGCTAACGAATCAGTGGCGTAACGAAAAGTGAGGGGGCCTTCCTGCACAGTACTTAGGGGGGACCCCTCTGGGCTCAATCAGGAGCTCTCCCGGCCAGAGTTCAGTGCCGAGGAGGCCCCTTGGAGCTAGGGGCTCCCCCGCACTGCGTGGGCTGTGGGGGCCTGTGTAACGCCCCTGTAACTAATGCTAACTTAACAATGTCTGCAGTTAATCCCATGACCTCACTATAGGTGCTCCACTCACCGGGAATGTGTTGGGCTTTCTTCTAGGTCCAGGCACAAGGCAATGTAACTACGCTGATGACCTCCAACTAATTTTCAATATCTCTTCTTCTCCTTCTTCTGTTTCAAATTTCCAATCAGTTATGATTTTCATCAGCGACTGGATGAATTCCAACCACCTTAAGCTCAATCCCGACAAGAGTGAGTTTGTACTTATTGGTGGTGTCTCCAGTCCCTGGTCCCCCATATTCTGGCCCCTTTCTCTTGGTCCCCCTCCCTCTCCTTCAGCCTCTGTTAAAAGCCTTGGCATTAGAGTCAGCAGCCATCTCTCCATGCACAACCAAGTCAGTGCGGTAGTCTCAACATGCTTTCTTAACTTACGTATTATACGTAAAATTTCCCTTTTTTTCCACAGAGGCACTTAAACTAATCTTGCTAGCCATGGTTATATGAAGTCTGGATTACGGAAATGCTCTGTACGTTGGGATTCCGGCGTACGAGCTCCGCCGTCTCCAGCTTATACAAACCCAGGCTGCAAGGTTGGTTTATAAACTTCCCAAACACCACCACATCACCCTGCTCCTAAAAACTTTACATTGGCTACCGCTTACTGAACGTTCCTTTTTTAAAGCTTTTTCAAGCTTTTGCTGAGTAGGCAACCCTCCACTCACTTCCGTCCTCAGCGCCAAGAAACTGCTTGGTCTACGAGCGCTTTATAAATCTTTTAACTTTAACTTCAAGGCAGTCTCTAAGCTCCTCAGCAGAAAGTGAATTCTTCAGATGGTGTCACCTCAGATTTGAGAAACTTGCTCTCAGGCAAGCACCAGCCCTAGTTATACAGCAGCCCTCACAGCAATCCCTTCATTGGTCAAGATAAACCTGGGACTTATACCGTTTACATTTTAATTTGAATGTCAGTTTTAATGAGAAAGTAATATTATAACACTGATCTATTTCTTTCTAATGGAATTAGATTTCCTGCCCTCTTTCCTGGGGTGTTACCCAATCAATTTTTGCAAAAAATTGACTCTTTCTCTCTTCTGAAGATGTTTCTGTGGTTGAAACAAAGTTAACATAGGAAAGGATGATTCAAAACATAGCCATTTTTCCATCACTAAAATGGCACATTAATTTTTCTTTAACAAAGTAGTGGAGGGGAATACATCCAACTATCGAAGGGGAATTATTCTGCTGAGATGGCCCAGAGCAAGGCTGCAGATCACGAAGGAAGTTTCTGAAATTTTGTGAACTTGGTTGGGGCCTGTTTTCCACATTTGTTCTTCTTCTAAAGTCGTAAAGTATCTCCTCTTTGACTGGCTTCCCTGTGGATAAAGAGGCTTTAGCTCATGCTCCTTGATTCCCCTAGACATGAAGGTTGGCAGAAAGGACATAATCACAAGCGACTGGACATGGTGTTCTCAGTAACAAAGACTGGGTTGTCTGTTAGAGTCCTTCAAGTCATCACAAATCCCTTTATAAAAAGAAGGGCGCTTCTTTTTGTCTCAGGCCACCCACCTCTGCACTAATCTGATAAAACTAGAGATATACGTCATTAGGTCCTTGGACCCTTGCTTTCAATACAGAAGTTCTGTATCAATAGATTGGATGGAGTATCCATCAAACAAGCTACGTAGTTCGTCTTTGAAAGATGCGTAGTCATATAGTAAAGGATCATCATGTTCTACTAGCGGAATTGACCAGGTGACAGCTGTTCCACCTAGATCTGATAGAACAAAAGCTACCTTGGCTTGTTTATTAGGTAAATACAATGCCTGCCACATAAAGTGCAATTGACACTGGTTGATTAAAGTAGTGAATTTAGATGGGTTTCCCATAGATCTCTCCGGTGGAGCTAAAGGAATAGCAGAATGAGTGGTTACATGGAATACTGGCTGACCTGTTCCAGAAGGGGAAGGATTAGCAGAAAACAAATTCCCTGATTTGCTGGTATTGATTCCTGCTGTCGAGGCTTTGCTGTAAGGCATCTACTCTAAGTGTCAGGGCTTAAGTTTTTTTTTTGTAAATTCCCTATCATATAGGCCACATTAGCCAATGTTATCTGACTATTCTCCTTCTCGCTCGGGTGGAAAGTAAACATGGGGTTCGCCTTCTTTGATCCTCACCTTCGGCATTTTCCACAGGGGCGAAATGGAAGCCAGTAGCAAGTTCCCAACTTCCTCCAATCACCAGAGGCCTAACAAGGTCGAAGTCTAAAATGGTGAAACCGGGAAGAGGGGAAAAAAAGGGACCCACGTCCAAAATATTCAGGGTTGAATAGGAATCTACAGGATCAAAGAATGCCTGCAATGCAATAAGACAAGAGGTATGTGTATAACTACATAGAACTAGTACATAGCAACAATCCCAATGCAATGTTTTTATTTCTTTGACATAACTAACTGTACATTTCCCCGTTTCTGTTAAAGTTACAGGTATCAGAGGCAGAGAAGCAATTTTCTTCCTTTGCAGGGAGATATTAACTCAACAGAATAGCCTCGAACTATAATAATGCCAATTGAAAAAAACTAAAAACATATTTCCAACAGAATGGAGTGGACCAGCGTAATAAGGAAAACAAGAAAAATATACTAAAATATGCAGGGCTGATATAACACAATAATTAGTTCCTTAACTTCAGGATTTCTTTTGTTATAATTATTCTTACTTTCTTTTTGCAGCTTGCAGCAGTGCACAAAAGGAAACGGAATCTTCAAACACTGTGGCGACACATCAGATAAGTATAACCTAAGATATGAGATGGCCTCATGTGAGATGGAGTTGGAACTGCTGGTTCTTTAATTTAAAGGCACCTTTATTGCTGTAACATAGAGGCTTCAGGAGCCAAGGGGAGATAAATACAGGGTTTATTTTGTGAAGTACAAGATAATAAATAAGGAGCCCACGCTCACCCTCTCCTCATGCATCAGACGCCTAATGAAGACTGACCAACCGAAGCGGGACAGTATTGCGGAACATAAAGCAGTAACCTCAAAGGAAACATAGCAACCAGAATGCATATACTTTTGAGCTCACTCCACAAAGCAGGAGCTCGCTCATAACAAGTTACAATACTGCAATGTCTTATGGTACAACACCTTTCCCTTTTTGAAAAAACAAAGCTAAAGAATTAGTATGGAAAAAAAATATGAAATACAAATATCTAAAATAAGCATAACAGCACAAGATTTACATCTCTACACATATTTTTTTAAGACATTGTGGGCCAGATGTACGACTATTTGATTTTGCACCTCTCAATTTGCGATTCGTAAATTACGATGCGCAAAATCAAATGTACAACTGTGTGTTTAACACTGTTTGCGATTCCCAATGGGGTCGCAAATTGCGAGGCTCATTAATATTAATGAGCCTCTCGCACTTTGCGAGCCCATTGGGAATGACAGGCCCTCCCAGGGATGGTGGCCTAGTGGGCTCAGCAGATCACCATGTCTGAGACTGCTTATAAATAAGGCAGTTTTTTTTAATGCAGCGCGTTTTTCTTAAAGGAAAACCGGATGCATTTAACAAAAAAAAAATGAAACGTTTTAGTTTCATTTTTTAAGGGCAGGGAGTGGTCCCTGGGACACTGAGGCACACAGACATCATTATGTACTAGCAGGGCGTGGCTGGGCACCAGCCAAGATGGGTGCACACTGCACACTAAGTAAGCTCTGTGAGGCTGAATACTTAATTCCCGACATTCGGTACAATCTCCACTCCTGTCTGCAGTAGAAAGTGCACCAGAGCATGCTGAGGTGACTGGCGGCCCGGTGACGGTCCTTACTGACTCCCACTCTGCCCGGGGAGACCCTGTTCATCTGCCCAAGCAAGCTAGGGAAACCACCTCGAGTCGGAGGCTATGACTCGCCGGGCCCTGCATGAACTGAGTCGCTCCCTTGGAAAATCTCTAGTTCATAAAGTGAAGCTCATGAACCCGGTGTCCACCTCCTTGTCCCCGGACTCCCCCAGGCTGGGCTAATGCGTCCTTCCCTGAAGCAGATTTGAAGAACTGCATGGGCCTGCGGTCGACGCGCATTGGTTGCTTCCTGTGAGGCAGCCTATAGGGCAGAGCTGGGAAGGGAGAGTTTTGTGCCAGAACCCCTTATTACAGAGAAGCATTTAACCTGCTGCTGAGGCGCCCTGGCCCCCTGACAATTATGGACACTGGGGAAGGCCCGGAACAGGAGTCGGCAGAAGAGGACCTGAGCTGCCCTGAGTGAGCTGCCTCATTGGTGCTAGGGGAGATGCAGCAGTAGAGCGGCATATTGTTGAGCAGCTGAGGCTGGGCGGTGAAAGAACAGATGGTGATCCTCTGCCCTCCTGAATATTATTGGACTGCTGCACAGAGACGGTATGATACCAGGTGCCCTGGGGCTGTGAAGACAGCATTTTGTCCTGTGACTAGCTTCTTGTTCTTCCTAGCCCCGCATCGCTTCTTCTTTGGAAATCGGCTGCAAGCAGAATCTCTGTGCTCGGGACTTGAGGACACGGAGGGGGCAACCTGGCACTAGGAAGCACCCTGTGTTGATCTAAGTGGGGGGAGGGGGGGGGGCTTAGTGGAGTGAGTGTTCTGAGTGAGGTGTATCTCGCATGGACCTGATGTCGCTGTAGACCCTACGTAACGTGAACAAACACTGAGTTGGGGTGCATGAAGGCTTGAATTGTACTGAATGGAGGGGGTCACAGTAGCCTCTAGTTACAAAGAACTATACAATGGCTTCTTCAACTGCTGGGGGCTTTGCTAGGAGGGACAAGGGCTGCTTGTGTTGTGGTCAACTAGTGCATTGTAGTGAAAATCTGGGCCAGCTGGGCTCATGGTGGATTCATACTGGGAGCCTGGGTGCCCCCAAACAATGTTTAACAGAAAGGGGCAGGGCAAACCCAGGCCCAGCGACCTGTGCTGAGTGTCCTTGAGAGGAGCTGCTAGTGTTTGAGAGACTAGAGAGCCACGAGAGGAACTAGCCAGAAATCGATCATACTATATGGTGCTGTTCAGGACCAGGAGACAGAGTCAAACGAAGGGACTGGCACGCTCCTCAAGGGGGAATAGACGATTGTGTTCCTCAGGGCCATGGTGAGGCCTAAGGGACCGGCGCACAGACAAACCAACAAAATGGGTATGTATGCCATATCCAAGCCGACCACTGTGGCAGCCGGGCAGAGATCGGAATGATTGGAGACAACAGAGCCCTCTTTCAGTGCCATCATGGCTGCCACATGAGATATCAAGAGCACCATTGAACCAAAGTTAGATGCAGTGACTGTTGATGTTCATCTCCTCGGGGATGACTTCAAAAAGATTTCAGAAAATGTCACTGCAGCCAAATCACACATTAACTTGCCGCAGTCTACGTCCCAAAAACTAGAAGGGCAAGTGCAATATCTCAGGAGGCAGCACGCCGTCATGGCAGCAAAACCTGATGATCAAGAAGGCAGAACTTTCAGAAATAGTATCAGGGTGGTCGGGGTCCCCGACGGAGCCGAGGTGTCCAGCATAGACCTACTCCTTAAAGATCTTATAGGCAATACCTTATGCCCCAAATGCCTCTCAAACTTATTTTTATCAAGCTTGCACACAGGGCACTAATCCTATCGCCAAAACTGGGAGCCCCCCATGAATATTTATAGCCAGGACCTCCAACTACTGTGACATGGATACTATCTTGCAGGCAGCCCGCTCACATGGTGACCTGACTTATGAGAATGCTACAGTACACTTCTTCCTGAACTTTACCTTGCAGGTACAGCACTAATGCTGTAGTTTTGAGGAAGAAAAAAGTTGCTGAGAACCAAAGAGCTCAAGTATATGATGCTCTACCCAGCAAGGCTATGGGTTGTGGCAGAAGCAAAATCATGGTATTTTACCACTCCAGAGGAGGCGTGAAATTGGTTTGATGGCTGGAGTGGTCCTGGTCATCTCTCACAATGAGAAGCAAAGAAGGGGCACCCGATTGGACAGCTGGGAGACAAGCAAATTAATCGCAAAAAGGAGCCGACCCAAGATGGGGCAAAGAGAGACAGCTGAGAACTAGACTCGCTGGCCTTGAAGCTGCGATGCACTGCTCAATTGAGATGGATGACATGACGGACAGCCAGGATGAGGTTGGATGTTGATTGTAGAACTTACCATCTGGTAATTTAGGATTGAACATGCCTACCCAGGTGTGGGACACAATGACTCCTGAGTGAAAGGGAGGAGGGATTGATAATGTTGTTTTATTTGAAGTAGACATGAAAATGTAAGATATGCCAAAACGGTGCAGTAACATGTTGTGAGAAGTTGGCCTAATATGCAGTGCTCACTATTCTAGTGATCACTATGTATCAATCCAAACAACCCTTATTGATGATTGGTTGTAAGTCAACCTGATAGACCAGCTATCCTAGTAGCATGGACAAGAGCAGTCTTTAGGCTAAACTCTAGAGGGCGTGTTAAGCCAGCTGTTATACCATCACATATATCCCTTGAACACCAAGTGAAAGGACACCACACAAGTTGTTATGAAAATAAAAGTATATTTATTTAGAACACAACATCCCTGGACTCTTTATGAGGACAGGGCGCTAAGCACAATACAAAGCTCTTATGAAAATACTGAAAGTCGCACAATTTACACAAATGCCCGAGGGGCACGAAAAACCATATACTCTAAAAGTGGAATGCGAAATTACTAGCTGGTAAGTACTACTCTAATAGGCTTTAGGATCGCTAGGACTGGACTACTGAACCTTCAGATTACGAGCAGGAGGCCTAGGGAGATCGGGTGCAGAGTGTGCACTCTCACGCGGGATGCGGGACAAAGTCTATGGATGCTAGATTTCGTAAAGTTAGTGTTATCGGACGAATCCGACTAGGTAGAGCTGAAACGAAAAAGGATCTGGACCCTTGGATAGTTAAGCTATGCTGGAGCACCGAAATGCTGAGATTACCTAGCCCAGGGGCTGCGGCTGCATAGGTCTGAAAAGACGTTGGGAATCCTCGTTGCAGTCTATGGAGCCTGAAAGAAGAAGTTGCTGGCAGGCGACCAATGATGAAGTTCGATGGGATCCAAGCCTGGATCGATGATGGAGGATACCTGTAAGCAGAGGGGACCAAGTTCTGAATCACTAGCCAGTGATTAGATGGGAACCATAATGGCACCGGACAAAGTCACCTCGACCAGGTGAGTGGGTGACGCTGGGCTCTGCAGTCTCTCGGACCAGGAGGCGTTGTCGGCGACCAGGATGGAGGTGCGAGCTGTCCCACGAAGGTATCTGCAGTCAACGTCGCTGGACCCAGGATTGGGGCAACAAGTCTTGGCAAATGCAAGCCCACGCGGTAAACTCAAGATGGCGTCTGGAGTGGACCAGGAGGGTCCGGGGTGCTCCTCTGTTGGAGGGGAGCAAGGGCCAGTCTGGAGCAACCAGACCAGCATTGGAAATGTCGTTGTTCGTCGTCAGGAGGGCCACAAGCCAGCAGGCAAGTAGCCAGACAACGCGGTGAGCAGCAAAGAGCAGAAGGGCCCCACGCAGATCTTGTGGATGCTGGGGGGCTGGACTTCGGTGCTGGAGCTGCTCAGGGTTAGGGCTTCTCAAACCCCAAAGCACTCACTCGAGGATCCCTCGGCGGTCGTGCTGGGCAAGCGTCGTGCAGTCTTGAAGATGGCTGGTCCCTCGAGGTCTCGTCACACCCACGAATCTCAGCTGGGCTGATGATGCAGGTAGAGGTCAGAGGTGCCAGGGAAGCCGGTTCTCGTCGAGCTGGGCAGTCTTGATCCAGAGGAGGGACTTACAGCAAACCGCGATGCGCTTGGATGGTGCCTGCTGTGCAGGGTGGCTACTCCTTAGCCACAAGGGAGAGTCTTCTGAAAGGTTCAAGAGTTCTTTCGTGGAAAGTCATCAAGATTCGGAATTATCTAATTTGGAAGGGTCCCCGCTCCCACCTTTATACTAAGGAAAGGGGCTGGCACGCGACTAGGTCCTGCCCATGGGTGGGACCAGGAAGGATGGTGGTTACACCCCTCTCCCATGCCGGACTTTCCCCAGCTCAGGGGCTGGTGTGCCCCTGGAACTGGTTCTAGCCGGCCTATGCATAGTGAGCACCGGGGTGCCACTTGCAGTCACCTTCCTCTAAAGCCCTGCCTACCCAGGATACACAAAACCCTGTCTGGGATGGTGCTAGCACCGCCCCTGACAGGAAACCCTTTGTCCAAGCTCTCCTCGCTGGAAGGACTCCCAGCAGCAGGAGGTCAGACTTGTGTCTGTGGTGGCAGCATCCATTTTGTGATGCTGAGGCTCGAGTTAACTTTAACCGGGGTTCACAGTTACACACATGTCGTGTCCCTCTAGAAGGGTGGAATGCTAACCCCGTTGCCAGAATTGGCGAGGGTTTAGTATTCCAATTCGTATGACACCTTACTCGACATGTTTTGATAAAGCGATACCAGAGTTGGCATATAACCGCGAGGATTATAATGCACTTAAGAGTATATGGTATGCGTTATCATGGAACAGCTATTAGGACTTGGTTCCGCAAGCTGCAAACGGGCTCAGCTCATGCCAGAGCACCATCTCACACGATTCCAAGCACTCTGCCTTCAGGATTGTTAAGGCCTGCCATAGGAGTGACTGATAGGAATCTATGTGTCCATTTTAGGGTTAGATATAGGTGTACTATATCTAAAGCAAGGGGTGATTACACCACCTTGCCCCAGCTGTCGTGCAGCCAGTTGTGTCAGATTTAGATGGCCAGCCAGGGGGGGCATAATACATGCTGCAGCCCCTGGTAGGCCCTGGGTACACCTATGCCCTGAGTTACAGGGTCTGATAAGGTGGCCCAGTACCAATTGGTAAATGCACCTAAGGTACACGTGTCAATTTAGTGAGAGAACAGCTAGGCTGTGGGTCTGATTAGCAGGCCCACAGCCAGGGAAGTCGTAAACCAGTGAAGCAAAAAGCAAAAATCTGGGGTGATCATAAGATTGCAGATCCTACTCTCCTACACATGTCAACACGACAAAGCGGTGCTGGTCAACCCTAGGTAGTTGCATCATACTGTTAGGGCGACAAGCGCTCTCCATGTTGGGGTGGTGGTCAGTTTTGAGCCTACTGTGCAGGGTAACAGACAGGGGGGAGTCATACTATTGCGGAAGTGGAACGTACAATTTTCAGTTATACCTTTTGATTTCTTTTTTCTTAAGCTCAGTGGGCATAGGCATACATGGGCGGGGACCAGGAAATGCTTGGAAGGAGTAATATTGACAATCAACCACTACACACAGGAGCAGCCCTATACACACCAACATGTTCAATGGTAACTCGCTCTCAGCTAGACCTGAAGGTCCTTATGTGGAATGTTAATGGCTTTGGCAACAAAATAAAATGCACTGTAGTGCTACAATATGTCTGTTGTCATGCTGCAGACTTAGTTCTCGACCCACCTGAAAGGTAACCACTTTACGTCCATGGATCACTTTGGGTACACACTGCTGGCACATGCAGGCTTAACCACCAGCTCCAGGGGCAAGGGCATACTACTAAAAACCTCTGTGCCCTATAGTCCTTGTCACACATGGACTGACCTTTTAGGGTGACTTGAGCCACAAATGGTACATGGAGGAACACACACTCAATATTTGCTCGGTATATATACGGCCTCGACCCCATGTGGAAACTAGTCCCGTACACGGTGCTCTATTACTGGGGCTGCCCTCTTGGACCCTTCTACTAGGAGGGAACTTTAATGCGACAATAGACCCCTCGATAGATAGAGAATCCAAATCCCTTACTGGCATTAAACCTTGTCAAATAAGGGCTTTTGTAGACATCATGGGATTGGTGTACCTGTGGCGTGAGCACAACCCGAGTTTACAGCAGTTCGCCTACTTCTCTGCAGTGCACGCCAGTCACTCCCAACTGGATCACGTTTTCACCCAGCACCTGTATGCCAGCCGATTTTGCAACGCGGGCCTCAAGGCACAAGGCCTATTGGGCCACTTCCCAGTGGAGGTGCTCCTGTATGGCCGTACCAGTGACACAACACTGCCTCCCAGGATTGATCCCTGGTATTTAAAAGATTAACCTTTCGGGACCAAATATGAGAATGAGTAGACCAACACTGTCAGAACATTAAGGTAACAGTCCAGTCGGCCTGTGTCTTATGGGAAGCTTTCACAGCTGTGCTATGTGGTATATATTTAAACGATGATTGGAAGGAAAAAGAAAGACCAGATGATAAAATGCAAGGCATTGGAGCGATAGATCACTGCTCTGGAAACTCATCTACTGGAGGGGGATGTCTGACGCTCAGCTACAACATCGGCTTCACCAAAAACAACTGAGGGAATTGGCAGAGACCAAGGCACGCGCATATGCCCTAGCAACACAGCACAGACTATATGATATTGGCGATAAAATTAGTAAATTTATTGACTGGCTAGACAGGAGAGATAGGGGAGGAACTGGGTCTTTGAGACACAAGACGCAGAGGGAACGCACCATACAGGGGCAGCAATAGCAGGAGTGTTTGCGCCAACTTTCTGAAAGACCTCCCCCTTACCAACTCTCTCAGACGAGGATAGAAAAGCGTTAGAGCAAGACTTAAAAGTATAAATTGAAAAGGCAATTCGAGACCTACAATGAGGAGAGTCAGCAAGGCCTAATAGCCTACCAGTGGAACTGTATAAATGCATGGCAAACAAAGTAGTAGGGCACACCACATGCAAGACATGTTCAGGTGATGGAGCAAGGATTCGCACGTTAAGCGACTTGCTTGTACTCCTGAACCTCAAATAACGTTAATAAAATAACCAACATGTTCGTTTTACTAATTTTGCACATTTCTCGTTGTACGGGGCGACCAAGTGAATCTTGCTTATGTGTTTATTAACCTTAATACGCTTGCATAATAAAATGGCCGCTGCTGCGCGGGAATTTAGACTGCGCATGCGTCAGTCATAACCATGTGACGTGACTTATTCAATGTCTTGGTGGGAAAACAGTTGCACATGCGCAATGAAACTAAGATGGCTGCTCTGTGTTCTCACATGCTCAAAGCTTGCATTGCGGCTTTCGCAAAGCTGTCCGTTCTGCATAATCAATTATGCTATAGTTATTATAAAATAATGGGTGAAGTATAGAAATTCATGGTATACAGTGAAATCATTTTTTCTATGTTTTAAAACAGTTTCTTTTCCATTTCATGTACACTTCGAAAAGCTTGGCCCAATTGTAACGCTGTGCTCCATTTTGAATGAAACTGCGTCTGCGCGAGATCCGCGAGTCTCCAGAGCAGATGACCTTTGAATAGCTGCCAAGGAGCTGATTGACTGAGAAGATGCTCCTGGGAACCTCACCTCACGAACTCTAAATAAAATACAATGTATTTGTAAATAGAACATTTATTGTTATACAAAAGAATATGTCATGAGAACCTGGAATTTTAGGGGCGGGTACAGAAATTGAATATTAAGCCTGAGAAAGTATAGAAATGAGATGGTGTGATGACCTAATCTCCTCCTTTATCCAATCAAAATTGGGGATCCTTACACTTGCAACATTGGGGGGTGGTACACTGACCCGAAAAATAGTATAACTAGCGTAGGTTTAGCTAGAGAATTTGTCCGACTTGTCCGAATAGCTGACCTGTCACTGACCCAACGCACTCTATAGGTGACTGAAGCAGAGAGCTGCGAAGCACTCTGTTGGGAGGCTCGAGAAACCCATTTGGGGTTGATTGAGAAGTGAAAGTGCTGCGAAGCACTTTGCTGGGAGGTTCGAGAACCCAATCGGGGTTATTGGCAGATTCCTTGCAGAGAGGGAGTAGAGCAGGCGTTGCATCCGAAGCTGCAGGTGTTGGTCGTACCCTTTGGTGAACCCAGTCCTGATCCAAATTCTGGGGTTATCCTGTCCTGACTGTCTATGAGCTGTACCTGCTCGCCTACTGGCACCTAAGTGAGTGTGTTGGAGTAGGTGCGATCTTGTAAGTCTTTCCACCTCTACTTGCATGCCGGGCCTTCATAGTTTAAAGATAGGGGAAGAGGGAGGGTGCAGGCACTGTCAATTTCGTTTTAGCACACTGACAGTTGATACCCGGGGCAGTTCCACCTTGTCCTGTGGCCTGCTTAACGTGAGATCGTTGCGATGCCACAAGCACGACATATACGATCTTCTTGTGGATAGACAATTAGACTTGCTCTTCCTCACGGAAACGTGGTTGGATGCTCACTCGGACCCCGACATCATTCAGGCTTTGCCAGAAGAATATCTGATGGTGAGACTGGACAGACCCGAGGGCAGAGGGGGGGGCATAGCGATTGCTTGTGAACAACAGTTCGCTTGTCTATTGGAGTTAGTCCCTTTGGCGGGTAGCGAGGCTGGGGTTTTTACCATAAAAATTAATGGAGGTACCACAGTGAAGGGCTATCTAATCTACCGTCCCCCGGGACCACTGGCAAGGTTTAAAGGGAACCTACTAGAGTATGTCACGGAGACAGCACTACGGAGAGACAAGTTTCTGTTACTCGGAGACTTTAACATGCACTTAGAGGATCTGTCAGACACAGGAGCGATGGAGTTTTGTCAAGAACTTCAGGCCTTACAGCTCGAGTTAAAGGGTCAGCTTCCAACACATCAGCATGGCCACTTGCTCGACCCGGTCTTTGCGAATTGGGAGGATGTCACAGTGGCGCCCCCCGAGCCCTTCCCCTGGACAGACCATTTCATGGTGCCATTTGAAATTCATATCCCTAAACACAAGGTGTCAGACCCCCCGCCCCTCAACTACCCCAGGCGTAAATGGGCCAGGTTCTCCTTGCCAGAGTTCAATGAGGCTCTTATCGCAGGGGGCCCTCCTGGAGGCGATGACGCGGATATGGCAAATAAGTTGCTTAACGACCGTATCACGGCTGCACTGGATCGTACGGCCCCTTTAGGCCGACCGAAGGAGGGCGGCCGTAAACAGAGAACGGCACCGTGGTTCAATGAGAAACTACGAGGCGCCAAGAGGGACTGTAAGCGGGCAGAAAGGCAGTGGAGAGCAGCCTATGACAGCCTGGCGAGAGAGAGATATCTCGTCCTTACCGAGCATATCATAACCTGATTAGGACAGCGAAAACTGCTTATTATGCAGACAGGATCATGGGTGCTGATAACTCAGCTAAAGAACTGTTTAGTGTCTATAAATCCCTGACTGTCCCCAAGTCCTCAGTAGGATTGGAGGTCTGTTCAGTTGCCGCCTGTAATCGTATTGCTGACTACTTTGGTGACAAAGTGTCTAAAATTTATTCAGCTTTCCCTACCCAACCCAAGGTAGGGAGAGAGTTTGAAGCATCTGCTAGAGAGGCAGGTGGACAAAATCTGCTGCTTAATTTCACCACCCCCCAGCAGACGACCTGATTAAAATATGTAGATCTGTGAAATCAGGCTCTACACGGGACCCACCATCACCCAAGCGGCTGGGGGACAGCCTGACAACGCTAGAACCTTACATTAGGCATCTGATGGATGTCTCCTTTAGGTCCAGCACCATGCCAGAGGAATGGAAACAAGCCGTGGTGCTTCCCCTCCGCAAGAAGCCGAATATCAGCTTCGAGAAACTGGACAACTTGCGTCCCATCTCCCTTCTACCCTACTTCTCCAAAGTGGTGGAGAAGGTGGCTAATATGCAGTTAATGCATTATGTAGAAGACACTAACCGGCTACACCCCACCCAGTTTGGATTTCGGCCCCGACATTCGACGGAGCCAGCGCTCCTCATGGCTTCCGAAACCATTAGGAAGGGTGCCGATGAGGGCCAGACTATGGCCCTGATCCTTTTGGATCTTAGCGCTGCGTTCGACACTGTAGCACATTCCATCTTGCTACAGTGTCTGAACAAAGGGGGAGTAGGAGGGGCAGCGCTGAAATGGATCCAATCATTTCTTTCTGGCCGAGGTTTCCAAGTCAGGCAGGGCGACTGCTACTCCGAGCGAGTTGCCTTGGACCAGGGGGTGCCGCAGGGCTCATCCCTGAGTCCAACCCTTTTTAATTTGTATGTTGCCCCGGTTGCTACCATAGTGGAGAGTCACGGCCTGAGCATGGTGTCGTACGCCGACGACACGCAGCTGGTCATCTCCCTCTCGCGAGCACCAAGTCTCGCGGCGGACATCTTCAGAGCATGCATGCAAGATCTTGCTGCCTGGATGTCTGCCAATTGCCTTAAACTCAACGGAGGCAAGACTGAGGTGCTGGTGGTGGGGGGAGACCAAGCGGCTTGGACGTCGGCGTGGTGGCCTCCTTGCCTGGGACTAGCACCAATTCCCTGCCAGGAGACGAGGAATTTGGGTGTTTGGTTCGACTCTAAGCTGACTTTTGGACCCCAGGTGAACCGGGTAGTTGGTGCCTGTTTCGGGATTCTTAAGAGCCTTAGGAAGGTCTTGGAGCTTCTGCCAATCAAAGCCCGTCAAACTCTAGTGCATGCACTAGTTACGTCCAAGATGGACTACGGCAACCTACTCTACCTGGGGACTCTTGAGAAGAACCTGAGCCGCCTGCAGGTCCTGCAGAACGCTGCGGCGCGGCTGGTTCTCAAATTACCCAGAAGAGCATCATCTAAAGCTGCGCTCCAGGTCCTGCACTGGCTTCCGGTGAGAAGCAGGGTGGAATTCAAAGCACTATGCACATGCCACCGGATTGTTAATGGCAGGGCTCCTCTCCCTCTGCAGGGCCTGCTAACACCATACGAGCCCCCCCGTGATCTCAGATCTTCTGGCTCGGGGCGCCTATCCATTCCTAAGGTATCTAAAGTACGGATGGGCGGCAGATCCTTTAGGTATCTGGCGGCCTCAAGCTGGAACAAACTTCCTGTGGCACTGCGCCTGGAACCTTCAGAGCGCACCTTTAGAGCCAAGTTAAAAACCTTCCTATTTGCCCTGTAGTTGGGTCCCTGTCCCGGTACTCTCCTGGTAGCACTCGCTTTTCAGCGCGGGGACACGCCGTGGTGCGTCACCAAGCGCTTTATAAGACCCCCTATTATTATTATTATTATAAGTCCTTGAGGGTTTCTTCCCGTCCTTTCCAACTGACCCGTGGCCAGGGTTGGTCTTCACTCTATCCTAGGTAAATATAAAGTCTGTGTGGGTGATTGCTTATCTATATTTGGATTTCTAATTCTCGAATATTGCAAAGCGTAATTGCATATGTTCCCTTTCTCTCCCCTGTCCCTTTATGAATGAGATTTTCATGCATTACTTGTCTATTAGCATGTTCCACTTTTCAACCTACCCTTAGGCAATATAAATCGTTTCTATTTAGTATATGTTCCTTTTCTAACCCTCCCTATTTGGAGATAAACTGAATCTATAGAATGTTCCAATTCTTACCCTCCCTATAGTTTATGCTAAACTCTAAATCTCGGAACACTATAAGTTTTCTCCTTTAACTGTCATTTGGATAATTGAAGGTCTTTTGGATTTTAGTATGTTCCCTTTCTTTACCCTCCCTTACAGTTTACGTTCTTAAATGCTTAGCATACTCTATCTCTTGCATAGTTATACGTTGCTTATGATTTTGATTATAGATAGCTTAATTTGCTTCAACTTGATGCTCATGACATATGATGATGATGATTAGATAAAGTTTTGAACCTACCCAGAGTCTGTGGTTATTTCATTTTACAAATGTTATAAATGTTCTTGACTATCTGATTTATAACTCAACTCCCTGATCCTAGGTGTTTAGGTTCCTAGCATCTACATTGCTAGGTTATAAATATAGGAATCAGAAGTGTAGAAATCTCAAGTTATGCTGATAGTAGAGTGTGAGTTACCCAAGTAATGTTAAGGTGTATGAAAATTATGGGCCCAGGTGAGTATTAGTAAAAATTTCATAGCTGGGTGACCTGCGTGCTCTATCACAGGGTGGCCAGGGAGGAGGGTTACCCTCCGGAAGACCAGAGAACTGCTACCATAGCAGTTATCCCCAATAAAGGTAAGCTCCCTATAGCCTGCAGCTCCTACAGGCCTATTTTGCTGTTAAATCTGGAGGCAAAAGTCTTGCCCAAGGACCTGGCTAACAGATTGCGGCCATATATCACCACAGTGATACAGTCAGGCTATAGGCCACACGGGTTAACCGGTTAAACCTGAGGCAGCTCTATGGAGTTCTACATTTGGCCAGAACTCCAAGAGGTGAACAAGCTATACTGCTCGCATTGGCTGCTCGGATGCCATTCAACAGCATTGATTGGAGCTACTTATTTGCTGCCCTTGCTAAGCTGGGATTTGGGCCTCTATTTCTTAAATGGATTCAGCTTCAATATCAAGACGCACTGGCATAGGTACAGGTGAACAATACGCTGTCTTGATCGTTTGCTCTGCATAAGGGCACAAGGCAGGGCTGCCCACTGTCCCCAGTTATATTTGCGCTTGCACCCAAGACTCTGGGGGGGGGGGGGAGACTGGGAAGAGTGGATCTCCCTATACCCTGATGATATCCTGTAATATGCCACATAGTCCCACTTCACATTGGGCAGGATCCTACACCACTTCCAGCTTTTTGGAGAATACTAGAATACTCATCAAATTAACTCGGTCAAATCCCTAATTTATTTCCCTAATGGGTGGTATCCCTAAATTATCTTTAAGATGTATAGCCCCAATAGTGCAAGATGACTTTAGATACTTGGGCATCTACATCACATTAGATGTAGAAGAATTTCTGAAGAGAAACCCATAGCTGGACTGCCTCTAGGGTGACATCGCTCATTGGGGAGCGCTGCCAGTCTCAATGATGGGCAGAGCAGTTCTCTTTAAGATGATGACCCTCCCGTGACTGCTCTATGTTCTTCAAAACACCCCATATAAAATTCCCCCTAACTTTTTCAAGAAAGCTAGAGGTAATTGGGGCAGTTCAAGAAATGCATGCACTCAGTAGGCTTCAAGAAGGGGTGTATAAGGGGGATTGGCGATCCCGGCTATACACAAGTACTATTGGGCAGCACAAATGATCCGTCATAAATGTTGGTGTTCGCAGATAGGACTGAGCCAGCATACTGTGTAGATAGGAGGTCATGAGGACCCGGGCTGTTCATCACTGCTTTATCGCAGAGAACGTGAAGGTGCTCTGTCATTGCACACCCAGCCAGTGGTGAGGGGATGGTGAGAGCCACTGGGTTCCAGGGGTGGGACGACAAATTAACGGACAAGACTCCATTGTGGGACAGTGACCTTCTGTGAGAAGTTGGGGGCCTGCAGGGTTTCTCCAAATTGGAGCTGATAGGCATTGAACACCTAGGGAATGTGTGGAGAGGGCAATCATTAGTTACTATTGAGGGTCTACAGAAGGAATATGAGATTGCTGAGTCAGAACGCTTTAAATAGTTACAATTGAGTCACGCTCTGTGATGCCACATACTAAAGGGGGGGACAGTTGCCAGTCGGCTCCTTTGGATGATCGGCTCCTCTTGAACCCCATGATAGACAAGGCAGTATAAATGAGCTACAAGAAACTAATGAACAATTCCCCTGACCCTCTGCATAAGGTGCGGGAAGTCTGAGAGGGTGGCTTTGGACTCATAGAGGAAGAGGACTGGGCTAAAGTGAAACAGAGCCCCAGACAAATGGCCATACAAGCCCGGTTCTGTCTAATCCAATTGCAAATACTCAATAGAAGCGGACACTTCTGCACCGCCTTGAGAGGTATGACACTGCCATATGTGCCAGGGTTTGTGGTACGGTAGGTTCCTTTTTTCCACATACTCTGGGAATGTCCAGAAATTCAACACTACTGGAAGGGTGTGGAACAAATTATGAATAGAGTCACTGGACTAAATGTGCCACTTGTGACAAGGCAGCACCTTCTGTGTATAACTAGCGAAGAGGAGTGGCCTAAATATCAAATGATATGGCTTGCACTGACCTCTGGGATTGCTAAGAGAAATATAGCACAGGCCTGGGGGATGAGTTTGTCACAATGAATTGTAGATTAGGAAAGCCAAAGGGCTGAGCATGTGGTATATCAGTGTCCGGGCTGGCCGAAGAAATGGGAGAAAGTCTGGGACAACTGGCACAGATGCAGGGAATAGTGGGCGACATCTACGAAAGGGTGAATGATACTTTGAGAGCTAGACCAGGTTACTGACGGGATTATGTCCTAATGTATTGATTACTACTGTATACACAATTCACTTCTCAATACATCCTAGTGGTCAAGCTGAATATATTGTAATTTCTTCTTGTATGATGCCTAATCTGCAAATAATAAACCAATTATGCTTAATGTACACTGAGCAAATGTTCAATAAAACTGTTTAAAAATTCAGTACTAGCACCCCTTTAACAACTGATAGATCCTCGGAAATCTGTCCAAAGATCTCAAAGAGGCTTCAACATTTCTTTCCTTGGACCAACTTTCTTTCTTTAATTTGAAAACAAACTGTAAAGTAGCATCCTGTTTGGAAGCTTCTAACCACCGTTAGTGTGATCACTCCGTTGTTCTGCCGTATATCCTTCACAAAAGTAATCGCATTCTCATCATCTTGAAGTGTGTTAGATTATTCACCTATGATGGGTAACCTAGAGTGTTGTAAATAAAACAGCGATAGTATTAAGCATTCACTGAAGACATGCTATCGTGTCTTTGTTCTAGTTTTCCCGCTCATACTTAAAGCACGGCCAGACTCCATTTTGTTTTCTGACGTCCATCTTGTGTGCCATACATTGCCATGTGCTCGCCACGAGGCGAGTCCTACCTCACTGATTGTCACCCCTGGAGTTTGCCCAGCAACAGGCTATAAATAGTTCCTTGTGCGTCTAGCGCATGCTCAGTAGGAGTCACATCTGTCTCTGATTAGCGTAGATTGGAATGTGCATTTCGGCGGGTCTCAAGTACCGTTAACTCCACCCATGTATCGATCATGTTCAAGAAATGTCCATATATGGTCGTAAATCATGTTTTGAGCTGTAACCGCCTACTTATGAGCCCCTTCTTTGTGTATAAAAGGGGACCACATGTCTGAGTTCTTTGGGCTACCTTGTACAATACTGTAGAGTGTTGTGTGGGCAGTAGTACCACCTTTAAAGGTTTATTAAACTATGTCTTTGTATTTCCAGTTTCCGTGCCAATTTCTTTGTGTAGTCTGAGGACTCCGTGCACAGAAGGGCGAACCCCTTTGCATTCGCAAGCCTTGCTGAGGCCTGTACTCATCAATTGGCGCCTGTCATGTGGGGCTCATCGACGACTCGGATGCTCGAAGGATTGGTCGTGACGAAGGATTGGAACCTTGCCGGGGACGTGATCACTGCCAGCGGCGTCTTTAGTCCTGGCATCCCGAGGTATTCTTCCTTCCCTTCCGATCTGACCATCTGGGTGGCGCCGGTCATCGACTGAGACCTCTTCTGTCGGTTTGCCGCATAGTGGCCGTTTGGGCAAATTTGGAACTTGGCAGTTGGAATCTGGACGCTCTTGATTGGTAAGAATCGTTGTAAGGTACTTGCTGCGAGCCTTTGGTAGTCTTGATTGGCAAGGCAGTTTTAGGATACGCTTGCCGCGACTAATTTGTTTGTTTGTTTGAGGTGACTAGTCATATTGTTTGGTTTGAATTTGTACATATATGCGTTGCAACACATATAGGCAGGCAATGTGGGGACATTTCTCCTGAACTTTGGATTTGAGCGGCGCAACGTTTTAAGTGCCATTTTAATTATAATATTGCATAGTTTGCACTATTTTAGACATGCCTGTTTTTAGAGCACTCCGTAAGTGGTGCTGCTGTTTTGAAAATGATCGGTTGATACTTGAAGAATCACAGCCGGCTCCCCCGGAAGGGACGCCGAATAGGGATATGTATGTCAAGTTTGGTCTTTCCCCCATAATGTACAGCACGTTATGGAGGAAATATACAAAAAAGGATCCTGAGTTATGATGGCCTATGTATGGATCATTTGATTTGCGGAAAATTTAGTATGTGGAGCAGTGTATGTGTAAGCGGCGAGTGAGGTAAGACATGTTTGAGTGTATACCTATGTGGGTGAAAGAGGTGCGAGAGCGTGAGAAGCGTGAGCAGGCACTGATTGAGAAGGAGCAACCTAAGAGTGAGCGTGAGAGAGCGCATGAGTCGAAAAAGCGCGAAGCAAAGGAATTAGAAGAGAAACAGGAGAAAGAACGTCGGTTGCAAATATCTGGCCAGTATCCTGTTCGACAGCCTCTTTATCCTGTCCTTAATAAATCTGATGATGATTTTTCGTTATTAGATCGATCTCCGACTCCGTACGCTAGCCCGTCTGCCCCGAGAGGAGGAGATCAGGATTCTGGACCGCCCGGGCAGAAAGTGGATACGCGGTTTATGTTGTCGGCCGATCATATGGCTGATCTCCGTAAGATTGCTTATCGGGTCAACAAGGATACTGTCTCCCTTGCAGAGTTATTGAGAGAGCTTGAAGTATGGGAAGATAGGGAGAAACTATACTTTACTGAATTTGTTTCTAATGAAGTAATGACAACTTTTCGGAAATATTCCGATGTTTTTGAGCCAGATGATGTGATAGCTGATTCTAAAGAATTGCGTAAAGGTCTTCTTCTTCCTTCTCAGGTGCCTGATGTGATTCGACGGATATTTGCGTTGCGGGATGAGATGTTTCGGCTACGGGATGAAGCGCGGAAAAGGAAAGCCGGCGAGGAGAGAGCAAATCCGAATGGCGACGGGAAGCAGTCATCCATCTTTTATTCAGATAAGATCAATGCAGTGCATGTTAAACCTATGCGGGAGGCAGCGCCTTTGTACGTTCCTCCTAAAGGAGCGGGTACTAGTTCGGATAGAGGGTCTCCTGATGCTCAAGGGTATTTCATCTATAACTGGGTTTATACTCTTCGGAATAGAGCAGATGTTATGGCATTAAAAGCTGCATTACCTGATCCACAAAAGAATCCCGCCGCCTTTTATGAGGAAGTGGAGGGGGCTCTAAATTCCTGTACTATGACCTTGGCCGATATTGATGTATTCTTTGGGCTTATATTACCCCCAGGTATGTGGAGATCTATACGAAAGGTAGACGATCTTATGACATTCAAGGTTAGATGGGCGGATCTTGAGGATGAGGATAGAGAAAGGAAACCTGCACAGAAACCGCCCCAGTCGATTTTAGATCTTCCTGCTGCTATTTTGACTAAATTAAAAACGCTTATTCCCCCTAAAAAGATTGATTGGACTATGTTAGCGTCATGTAAACAGAAAGTAGATGAATCAGTTTCAGATTTCTTTACGCGATTTGAGGAAACTTTCCATGATTTCAGCGGCCAGTCGCTTACGGACGACACGGGTCGATATCTTTTTGGTGATAAATATGTTTCGAATTTATTGCTGGGAGTAGCAGCTCGATTGAAAGCAAGCGAAAGCTCTTGGACAACTTCGTCGCCAGCATCCCTCCTGACGATGGCTCAGTATTATGTGCGTCAGGAATTAGAAGCGAAGGGTAGTGAGGAAAAGAAATCTAAAGATTTGAAAACGAAGGTTATGTTAGCGCAAGTGTATGGGCCGTCTCGTAGAGGTAATGAAAGGGGCGGTCGGAATTTCCCTGGTTCTTCTTCGGGCCATACTGATTTGGCCCGGGATCAATGTGCATATTGTAGGCAGAGAGGCCATTGGGCGAATGAGTGTCCATTGTTGCGCGCACAGCGGCAAGAGCGTGGGCAGGGATTCATGAGGGGTAGAGGAGGTTCTTCAGGCCCTAGGGGCAACACGAATGGTCAAGCTAGGTTTGACTCTAGTATGCGACCGCAAGATGGGTCCAATGTCTTTGATCGACGAAATCAATACCAAATGTCTGAATATGTACCTCCTGAACAGCACGATTCACAGTATGCATAGGATTGCGTATGATGGGGTAAGGAATCAGTCGAAGTGCCAGTAGATCAGAGGGGTCCTTATGTTACAGCACATGTTTTGGGTTCTACTGATAGGTTCCTGGTTGATACAGGAGCTACTCGTAGCGCTTTGTCTAAAAAATTGGTTCCGAGGGCTCCCCTGTCTGGCTTAACAATTACGTCTATAGGGTTCAATGGAACGCCTTCTCTTAGCCCACTGTCACAACCTCTTGCACTCCATGTAGATTAGTTTGTTGCACCATGTCCATTTTTGCTCCATGTCCATTTTTGCTCTCCCCGAACACGCCTGATAACATTGTGGGCCTGGATATGCTCAAGCATTTTTGGGCAACGATACGATGCTCCCCTGAAGGAGTACGTGTTATCTTGAATGACAACTATCCGACAATGGAGAGGGTGTGTACGATAGAAGAAGTTGCTGCATTGGCCTCTTTACCTCATTCTTTGTGGGCTACTTCGGATACTGATGTGGGACAGATGATCATCCCCCCGGTACACATTAGTGTAAAGGAGGGAGCGGTGTTGCCGCGCCTGCCTCAGTATCGAATTTCACAGGAGGGGGAGGAGGCAATTTTCAATTAACATCTTTATTCTGCACTTAAAAAGACACCATAAAAGTACATAAACAATACATACATTTTTTTTATATATATAAAAACGAGTTTAAAAATGAGTTCTAAAAAATAAGCTAAAATTCATTTCATTTACAAAGAAGAAGGGGAAATTTCCATACTTAGATCTCTGTTTAAGGAGCATTACAGTCGGTTATTTCTCTGGTGTTCCTTAACCGCATTGCCACCCTGATAAAACTTACTGTACAAAGCAACGTATGAGCATCTGAGGCTTCCTGGAGAAACCTCAGGACCATTTTTGCTTGACTAAGTTTAGTTTCTTTCAGGATCCCTACTAAGAACTTACGTCTGGGAACAGAGTAAAAGGGACATAGCAGAACAAAGTGAAGGGTATCCTGCGGAGACCTAGCGTCGCAGCCGCAGGTACCCTTCGCCTCCATTGTTAGAGTGAATCCAGAGGGGACGGCAAGTAAATGATGAAGCATATTTAGTCTAAACCGGGTCATATAGAATCGGTCCTGGGCGTTATGCATCACAGTGAGGTATGGTTCCATTCCTTGTTTCTTTGTCAATAAGCAGTAGGATAAAACAGTAGGCTTACACCTTTCCACCTCGGCCCTAGTCGTAAGTGTCCATTCTGTAAAAAGTTTTTTCACCATTGTTTTATTCTGGCCGTTTAAAGATTCTGGTGCAGTGAAAAAGTTTTTGCAGCCGATTGCCTCAAGAGAATCATTTACATACTTCAGCCATGGAATATAGCCCCCTCTGTCACGTTTCAAACAGTCTTTTAGGATTTGTCTTGTGAGTTCCGCTTCTGGATTAATCCAGATTTTAATCCAGGCGAGAAGGGGTCTAATTTTGATACGATCTTCAATGTAGGGCTCCCCTACTTCCTCATGGATGATATAGGCCAGGGTACTCTGCGGCAATTTCAAGATTCTTTTAAAGAACTTGTTTTCTTCCCCCTGAATCTGCTGCAATTGTTTATCTATAAAACCCCATACTTCTGCTCCGTAGGTGACCTTGGCACAACATACCGATCTATACAGGTTTAGTATTTGCTCTGGAGACCATCTGCCAAGTCTTCTCCTGTAGCCCATGATGGCCCCCGATGACGCCACCAGTTTTTTGCGTGTTTGTCCGTCAAGGGTTTAAAGTTTAACTGTTCGTCGAACAGTACACCAAGGCACGAGAAAGTCTTAACCTGTCCAATCTTGTGTGACCCAATTTTATAGGTAAACTTCCCTTTTTCTTTGACTCCTGCTGACATGACATAAGATTTTTCCAGATTTGCCGATAGGTCAAGTTTAGCCATGAAATCGACAAAGCCATCGATCAGCTTCTGAAGCCCCAGGGGTGTTCTGGCTAACAACACCGCGTCATCCACGTAGAGTAATACGGGCACCGCTCAGTGTCCTATTTGGGGTGAGTCCACACGCAATTTGAGTAGTTCTTTGTCCAGGATATTAATGTATATAGAGAACAGAAAAGGCGCCAAGATGCAACCCTGCCTCACTCCACTCGTACATAAAAAGGGCTCAGTCCTGCCTCCCTCTTGGATGTATCGAACTGTTGCGGCAGTGTTCCAGTGTAGGGCTTTTAGGAGGTCTACCAGTGTTTGTTCCACTCCTAAGTTTAACAATAGGGTCCAATGTTTTTCTCTATTTACACGGTCAAAGGCCGCAGAGAGGTCCATGAACCCCATGTATATAGCCCCCTTGCCAGCGATGGTATATTTGGCTGTCAGGAGGTAGAGATTCAAGCATTGATCGGTGGTAGATCTGCCCTCCCTGAACCCATATTGTATGTCTGTCAGGACCTGGTTCTCCTCCGCCCATTCCTGCAAACGATTTAGAATAACACGGCCCAGTACCTTGGCCGTCACGTCTATGAGGGATATAGGACGGTAACATTGTGGGTCATCACGATTCCCTTTTTTGTAAATCGGGACTATGGTTGCCGTTGACCAGGAACGAGGTAGCCCTGCCACCACTGCCTCGTTCAGAACCCTTGTGAGCAGTGGAGCCCACAGATCTATATTGCTCAGGTAGAGGTCAGGGGATATACCATCAGGGCCGGGTACTTTGTTCTTGCTCAGTCCTGCTATTGCCAGTTCCACTTCTGCCAGGGAAAAGTCCAATCGTGTAGTTGGATTTAACCTTGATCCTTCACCCTGGGTTAGTTGTCCTGTATGGTTATAGAGGCTCTGGAAATGGGTCTGCCATTGTTCTGGTAAAATGGTATTTATTATTTTGGGTACTCCTGGGTCCTGGAAACATGGTGTATTAATGACTTTCCAGAATCCCGAAATATCTCCCCTTTCTGCCGCCTCCCTTAAGTCCTCCCACGCTTGTATTTGTAAGCTCTTTTTACGGGATTTCAGGGCTCTTTTGTATTCTAATCTGTACTGTGCAATTTTAAGGTTATCCCTAGGTCGAGACTTGAGGCTGAGTTTAAGGTTTTTGTGCGCCTTAGTACAGTCTAGGTCAAACCAACGCGAGGTAAGAGCTACTTTACTGCCTTTGGAGGTCTTTAGTAGATTATGTACATGTCGTGCAATTTCTTCAAATGCACTGACCACCGTTGCTCCCCCCATGCTGGGATCAAGGCATGTATTTATAGCGTTTTGCCCTTCTGTTATTAATCTTCTGTAGAATTTATCTCCATCTATCTTGGCCCACTTGATCCTCCTCCCCTGGTCCACTGCCTTTTCTATAATATCTGTTCTGTGTGAAGGTTTTTTAAAGTTAAAGCCTTTTAGTGCTAAAATCAGAGGGTTGTGATCGCTAAAAATACTTGTGTCAATAGCCATGCTGCTGATACTTCTTTTTATGAAAGGTGAAACCAAAATGAAGTCAATGTACGAATGGCAGCCTCTGCCTTTGAATGTTGGGTTAGGGTCTCCATTTCTGCCTAGCTCTATCAGGTCCATAGTATGGACCAGGTTGTGCCTTTTTGTTAGCTTCTCTAGATCCCATCCCTCTATAGTGTGTACAAAATGTGGGCCTTTTGATACGGTGCATCTCGACCAATCCTTATTCAATGGTCTTAGATTCTCGCAAAGGTGGCAATTAAAATCCCCCATAAGTATTATACTAGGGGGGTTTGGTGTCTTATTTAATAAATCCTGCTTGTCTAGACGGGAATCCAGTTCTTTTGTAACGGTCCCCTTTCCCATCGTGCCTACAGCATTGTACCAATTTAGTAAAAGGAGGTTGAGCCTTTTAAAACGATACCCTACCGCTTGTATGTTTCGTGAATCCCAGTTATAATTAAACCAGGTCCCTTGAATAAGGAGGTCTACATACATTATTGATCCCCCAATCGCTCTCTCCGATGGTGATTTTGTGGCCGGGACAGAAAAGCATTTATACCCCTCTATGCTATACAGATTTGGGTCAACCGCCCATGTCTCTTGCAGGCATATGGTTTGGAAGTTGTTTATGTACTTCCGCCATTCCTGGGATTCATATTTGGCTGCCAGTCCTGCAATATTCCAAGATATGATTCGGAGGCTATCCTGGTTATCCCCCAAGGGAAACCCTTTTGGTTCCCTTAGTGAATGCGCTTCCTTGACTTCCCCTATTGTTATTATATTGGTGCGGGGTTCAAATATAATTTCATTGTTCCGCCTAATTCGAACGGGGGTTATCTTTTGGTCTAATTGCTCTGGCGTTTTTATTCCCCCTTTTTTTGTTTTCAGATTCCTTATACTAGCCCCCTACCACCGCTATGTCCTAGGGTACTTGGTGTACGAATTCCTATCCCAGTAATCCCTTCCTCCTCTAATCTCTTCATGGGATGTAAAATACTGGTTTCCTCCAATACAAGTCAGTCCACCTCTTCCAGGGCACTGAACCTGTTCCAGTGCGCATGCTGAGATAGAAAAGGGTCATAGGCTGGGATGCCTTGGCAAGGCATTTGCCATTGGAGAAATCTATGTTGTGGTTCTAGCTGCTGAACCCTACTCATGGGTGTTCTATTTGCCTGCATTGGTCTTTGGGGTATATTTGGGTAAAAATATGATAAATGTAAAGGGTGGATTTGTGTGTGAGATCTACTGGGGGGTGCATTGCATATATAATTCACTGCAGCAATGTCTCTGAAATTAATTGTTATTATGTCCCCTGCTATTGTTTTTATTCCTCTCCCAATCCACTCTCCTCTTCTTACTGTAAGTATTTCGCCACAGATATTTGGAGGTAGGGGTCTATTTACCTGTAGCCATTGCACACATTTATTTTTTTGTTCAAAGTGTGTTTCCCTTTTTCCCTCTTTCAGGGGTGGAACTCCTGTCAATACAACCACAAAGGGCAAGGCTTCAGGTGGGAGGTTGATTGTCTGGAATAGAGTCAATCTTATTTTTTCAGGTACATTTTTTACTAGAGGGGCGTTTGTGATGGTCCTTTCTTTTAGGGTTTGGCCTGTTTTGTCATTTGAGTCTTGGAGGGTTCCTTTGCCTTGTTTTATTTGGACCTGTGGGGTGGCACTAGAGGTACAGGAGTTAGGGGGTATAGGGGCTTTTTCTAATATTGGGGTGTTCATTTGCCTGACTTTCTTTGGTCTGTTTGCAGTAAGTTCATTAACTGGTACTGCCTTATCTTTTGGTGTCTTGATAACCATACCCCCTTCTTGTCCCGCTTTGGATAATGTGCCGTCATGTCCCAATTGCCTAGTGAGGCCCACCCCCCCTTTTGTTTATTAGGGATGTTAATCTGTAAATTTTTGACATAAGGGGCTTAATCAGGGCAGTGATCGTATCTTCTAGGTCTGCCTTACGGTCGGCTACCATGTTTGCCACCCAGCAGGGTATTCCTGGTGTAGAGGTAGTTATAGGTGCCACTAAATTGTGATTTATTGTATTGTTTTGTCCCTTTTTTTTCCCTGTGCTTGACCTTCTCTAGATCTTTTTGCCTCAGTATTACTTGAAATCGCCTTAAATTGGTCTGGGTATTCACTGTATCCCTATTGCTCTCAGTAGGGGCCTGAGCACACGGGAGCTCGGCGAAGGAGGAAGTAACACCAAGGCTTGTGTCTGGGTCGTCTGTAGCATCTAAAGTGACTACTGAGAGATCAGTTGCTACTTCTTGTGT
Source organism: Lissotriton vulgaris (assembly GCF_964263255.1). NCBI lineage: Eukaryota > Metazoa > Chordata > Amphibia > Caudata > Salamandridae > Lissotriton > Lissotriton vulgaris. Next base: position 1,167,999 of record NW_028242776.1, read on the forward strand.
ATCTTGGATGATTGTCGTCGGTGGTAGGGACATCCTCCTTTCTGTATTTGCTATTGCAGTGGCTACAACCCCTATTGTCTGCTGTAGCATTTTGTCAATCGCTGTGAGTGTAGGTACTGATTGTGGGGTGTCTACCTTCTGTTTGGTTCTGGATCTTAAGGTGGGCATCCTGGAGCTTTTAGTTACCTTCCTCCTGCTTAGACACCAGTCAGTCACAACGTGGGAAGCTCGGGTAGCCGTTTACTTGTCAGGTTGTATAAATACCTTGTGGGATGCAGGAAGGAAAAGTTAGGGGGGTGGCCCAGCCCGACCTCTTCTGGCCTCTTCTGGCCGTAGAGGGCCCGCCTTTTGCCCGGGCTTCGCCCGGTGCTTTCGCACAGCGAGCGACTAGCGCAGTTATATTGAGTTTCAAAGGCGTCCAGGGAGCGGGGCTAGCAGGGGGCGCAGACCAGCTGACAGAGGTCAGGCAGGGACTGCTGGGAAAGCGAGTCCCTGCAGCGCAACACCCCTGTGATGTTAGAGCCTCTCACCCCAGGCACACTCAAGGTCCCCAAGCAGTGTTTCTAGGCGGCGATCACAAGCCGTGCAGCGGCACCCGCGAAGCGGGTGCGGCCAGTGGTAGCTGCAGAGGCGAAGACAGATGACGGCGTCCCAGGTAGGGTCTCCTCAGCAAATTAAAAAGTTCCCGCTTGCACCCGGGAAAGGAGATTTGATTTGTACTTTGTGCCGTCCAGGGGGCGGGGCTAGCAGGGGGCGCAGACCAGCTGACAGAGGTCAGGCAGAGACTCCTGGGAAAGCGAGTCCCTGCAGCGCAACACCCCTGTGATGTTAGAGCCTCTCACCCCAGGCACACTCAAGGTCCCCAAGCAGTGTTTCTAGGCGGCGATTCACAAGCCGCGCAGCGGCACCCGCGAAGCGGGTGCGGCCAGTGGTAGCTGCAGAGGCGAACACAGATGACGGCGTCCCAGGTAGGGTCTCCTCAGCAAATTCAAAAGGGGGAGGAGGCGCTCATACAGATAGTGCAGGATCTGATTAAGGTAGGGGCTGTTGAAGAAGTTCCATACAATGTGTGTAACAGTCCTATATTACCGATTTTGAAGAAGGACACTGACACTAGGGTTTATCGATTTATCATCGATTTGAGGGAGGTCAATAAGATAGTGATACCTCAATACCCAGTGGTTTCTGATATTACGACACTTCTTACTCTGGTCTCGCCAACTGCAACGACGTTCTCAGTTATAGACTTGAAGAACGCTTTCTTTTCGATCCCTATTCATCCTGACAGCCGATATCTTTTCGGATTCACTTTGAATAATAGATCGTACAGATTTTGTAGAGTTTCTCAAGGCTATACTGAGAGTCCCAGCATTTATAGTCAAGCGTTGAAACGACAATTGGATTCTTTCATTCTATCTGAAGGTGTGGCGCTTATACAATATGTCGATGATATCTTGTTGGCAGCCGACACCCCCGAACAATATGAGGAGTGTACATTGTCTTTGCTTACCTTCTTGGCATCGCACAACCACAAAGTATCGAAAAAGAAATTGCAATATTGTAGACCAAAGGTAACCTACTTAGGTCACCTTTTGTCTAAGGAGGGGCGTGCACTAACACCAGATCGCATTCAAGCCATTTTAGATACACCAGCACCCTCCACGCAGAAAGATGTTCGAGCTTTTCTGGGTCTCACCTCCTTTTGTAGACAGTGGATATTAGGGTTTTCGTACATAGTTAAACCACTGTTAGCCCTTTTGACAAAGGATACTCCAGTTCCCCTTCCATAGACAGATGAATGTGAGAATGCTTTTCAACAATTACGTCAGGCCCTTTGTTCAGCACCAGTGTTAGGCACCCCTGATTACACAAAGCCCTTTACATTGTATGTACATGAGAGAGATGGATGCGCAATATCAGTGTTAGTGCAGATGCACAGTGACAAACAGCGCCCTTGTGCATACTTTTCGGCGATGCTTGATCCTGTTGCTAGAGCATTGCCTGGTTGTCTTTGCTCAGTTGCAGCAACAGCTGTGTCAATACGCCAGAGTGAAGGGATTATGTTATCTCATAAGTTGTTGGTGTTGGCCCCCCATGCTGTCGATGCTCTTTTGAATCAAACAAAGACGCAGCATCTAACGAGTGCTTGTCTGACAGGGTACGAGCTAACACTGTTGGCTCCTCATATTACATTGAAGGGATGTGCAACACTGAATCCAGCCACGTTGTTGCCCTTTCCAGTGACTCGGCCCGAGGCGCAAGAGACACATGACTGTGTCTTTGTGACTGAGGAACAGACAAAGGGTCGTATTGACTTGCAAGATACGCCCTTTACAGATGTGGATGGAGAGCTGTGGGTGGATGGGTCTTGTTTGAAGTTACCAGATGGAACTACCTCAGCAGCATATGCAATTACTACGCTACACACAATAGTGGAGACAGCACGCATACCGCAGAAATCGGCACAAGTAGCAGAACTGATAGCGTTGACACGAGCTTGTGAGCTTAGTGCAGGGTTATGCGTGAATGTCTATACGGATAGCCGCTATGCTTTTGGAGTAGCGCACGATTTCGGCCTGCTCTGGAAGGAAAGGGGCTTTCTGACATCACATGGAGCACAGATAATGTATGGAGAATTAGTACATAATCTCTTGACTGCATTGACCTATCCTAAGAAGATAGCTATAGTGAAATGTAGCACACATAAGAAAGTGACAGATAAAGTGGGACAAGGAAACGCTTTTGTAGATCGAGTAGCACGTGAAACTGCGATGCAGCCTGGCTCCACTCCAATGTATGTTGTGAAGTCACAAGCTGAGCGGTGGCAAGATGCTAGGGAAAAGGTATTAGAGATACAAAAGACTGCTACTGATAAAGAACGAGAACAATAGTCAAAATATGGAGAAATGAATGATGAAGGCTGCTGGAGGAATAAGCAGATGGATAGGTGGAAGTTGCCCACAGCCTTCGCACATGTTGGAGCTTCGGCAATTGTGAAATTGCTTACGCAAGTTTGGGAGCATCCAGAAATTGCTAGCACGGCTAAAAGAGTAGTACAGACCTGCATGATTTGTCTTAAATACAATCCAGGAAAAGGGACAAGAACTCCAGCAGGAGGATTTGCAACACCCACTGCACCTTTTGAAATATTGCAAATGGATTATATTCAGCTAGAACGCTGCAATAATCTGAAGTATATCCTGGTTGTGGTTTGTGCATTCAGCAAATGGATTGAAGCATACCCTACGAAGGACAATACTGCAATGACTACTGCTAAGGTGCTGTTGAAGGAATTTTTCCCTCGCTACGGTGTTTGTAGATTGTTGTGGAGTGACAACGGGCCCCATTTTGTGGCGGACGTTATTAAGTATGTCCTGAAAGGATTAGGCATCACGCAAAAGTTTAATGCAGTGTTCCACCTGCAATCAGCAGGTTTGGTGGAAAAGTACAATGGCACGTTGAAGCTAAAAATAGCGAAAATACAGGCTTCTACTTCTCTGACTTGGCCAGATGCTTTGCCTTTGGCATTATTTTCTATCAGATCAGTACCGCATTCTCGGACGGGCCTAACACCCTATGAGATCGTTTTCGGGCGTCCCATGAACATATGGGGGGTGCCCAAACCGAGCTCAGTGTATGATGTACCTTGTGTTTTAAGGAATGACTATTTGGCACAATTAACTGATAGCTTGGTTTCCATTCATCAACAGGTTCGAGAAGCACTCCCGGACCGGTCCACAGGAAGTCATAATCTCCGGCCTGGTGATTTCGTCCTCGTGAAGTCCTTTGAGAGGTCGAGCAGTCTGGAGCCGAGGTGGTGTGGTCCAGAGCAGGTTCTTCTCGCCACAAGAACAGCTGTCCGAGTCACCAACCGGAAGAATTGGATACATTCCATCCATTGCCGGAAGGTGCAACCTGACCTGGTGGAGCCTGCTGTATTGACCGACCATCGAGATATCCTGACTGCGGAAAGAGGCCGTGCTGTGGTACCTGACGAATTTGAGGAGTTCTTCCCGGACCCGACAATTCCTGGATCAAGAAGATATAATCTGCGACCAAGGAAAGAATCTGCAATTGTGTGAGAAGTTGTCAGAACGGTCCCTTGGTCAGTGAAACGGAGAGCCGATGAGGCAAGGGGGGGGGAATCAGCCCTGCATTAGTGTAGTGACACCCGTCTTGGCCCGCTGGTGAAGAAAACAACAGCTACCTAGGGGTAAGAGTTCTGACAACACTTTAGTTTCAGGAAGATACTGTGTGTACATTTGTTCGAATGGATAAGAAGAAGATGTTTGGTTCTGTAGGTTTCATTTTCGTTGTAGCAGCTATTGCTACAGTCATGTGGTTTGTAGAAGATAAAGCTCCTGCCCATGAGCTATATGTTGTTTCCACTCCAGTCACAGATGAGCACTTTTTCTATACACTTCCATATCTGGAGTTGAAACATCGACAGTCGTATTTGAATAACACTTTCATCCAAATGTTGCATCATACCCACGTTGCTACAAATGGCACGGACTGTTGGATATGTGATATGATGCCGGCGCACCAAAAGAAAGGGGGAACACCATTTATACCTCTCCCTTTCTCTCATAATGGCTCTTGTAGAGCATGGTACACTTTGCTTTTTGCTACAAGAAAACCCACAGTGGGTAGACTGCTTTTCAGACTGAATAAAGAATGCCATCAAGACAAGGAAGGCTATCCACAAGCCAACGGAACTATATGGGAGTGGGAAGAATATCGACCGGACAATGAATCGACGCCTTATATCTTTACGAACACTAGAGACACTGTTGGACAAGAGAAGTTTGTGATTTCAGTGGCCCAAGCACAAGCAGATTTATGTGTACAGAGTGTAGGCCATATTCCTGTAGGTGTTAGTGATTGTATTGTTGTATTGAATATTGATGGCCTTAATAATAGCACTTTCCTTGCCTCTCATAATACTTATTTTGTATGTGGAAACAAAGGCTATTATTGATTACCAGCTGGATGGTCCGGAGTATGTTATGTATCGTTTTTATTGCCACCTGTATTCTTGGCACCTGCATCATATCATAAAGATTTGAAATTATTGAACAATGTGACTGTAAATAGATATAAACGAACTTTGTCTGTAGATGACGTTGACCAAACAGATACTAGTCTGCAGCAGTATATAGATTTTAACTTAGGATTATTTTTCTTTGTGGGAGCTGCTCTGAATAGTAGAAAGATACGACGATTGACGAGAGTAGTTAAAGCTGTTACTAATCAAACTGCTGCAGCCCTTGGAAATCTTACTGAAGAGCTGCAAATTACTAGGATTGTTGCACTATAGAACCGAATGGTTCTGGATGTAATGTTATCGGAAGCAGTTGTTGTGTCTTTATCCCTGATCATACTCCTTCTGTGTACAAAGCCATTAACAAATTACATAAAATTGCAGCTGATATACATGTTGAAAATGATCTTGGACCTTCTCTGGGTGGTTCTGGACCTTGATTTCTACATGGGGTTGGAAAGTTCTCACTGGACTTTGTATAATTGTTGCCATATTATTCATGTGTTGTGTATGTATTCAATGTAGTCCAATGATATGTTCTTTATGTGTTTCATTTTGTGTGCCTAATAAACGATCTGTCGCAGAGGCTACCCATCAGAAAACTATAACTAGAGAGATAGCTGACATGATGAGCATCGATATAAACGATGAGTATTTAGATTATCCAAGGAAACCGAATGTCTTCAACAAATGCTGAAAGGGTCGCCTGTTGTAAATAAAACAACGATAGTATTAAGCATTCACTGAAGACATGCTATTGTGTCTTTGTTCTAGTTTTCCCTCTCATACTTAAAATACGGCCAGACTCCATTTTGTTTTCTGACGTCCATCTTGTGTGCCATACATTGCCATGTGCTCACCACGAGGCGAGTCCTACCTCACTGATTGTCACCCCTGGAGTTTGCCCAGCAACAGGCTATAAATAGTTCCTTGTGCGTCTAGCGCATGCTCAGTAGGAGTCACATCTGTCTCTGATTAGCGTAGATTGGAATGTGCATTTCGGCGGGTCTCAAGAACCGTTAACTCCACCCATGTATCGATCATGTTCAAGAAAAGTCCATATATGGTCGTAAATCATGTTTTGAGCTGTCACCGCCTACTTATGAGCCCCTTCTTTGTGTATAAAAGGGGACCACAGTTCTTTGTGCTACCTTGTACAATACTGTAGAGTGTTGTGTGGGCTGTAGTAACACCTTTAAAGGTTTATTAAACTATGTCGTTGTATTTCCAGTTTCCGTGCCAATTTCTTTGTGTAGTCTGAGGACTCCGTGCACAGAAGGGCGAACCCCTTTGCATTCGCAAGCCTTGCTGAGGCCTGTACTCATCAAAAGAGATGGTCTGCTCCTATGTTGTTCCCACCAAGTATGTATTTCACCATAAAATAAGTCCTTGCAGCTTTGATAACAATCTAACTAATCATGATTATGCTTCCCCTGAACCATTGCCACTCTACTGGTGGAACAATGGTTTATGGTTTGTGAATCGATCAAAATGGGAACCTCAGAGGAAAGTCTTTACCCTTTCCACCTCCCAATAGCGTGTCAATGCCACTCGCTCAATGGTGCTATAATTGGTTTCCGCAGAATTGAGAGAGCGAGAGGCATAGACAATGGTGTTTTCTTTGTGCTAACAGAACGGTGAAAAATCAGCCCTCAATTCAACTTGACTGGCATCAACAGGTATGATACACTTTCTGCCTGCTACAAATAGAGTTAAAGCTGGGGCTGAAAAAAAGAGATTCTCCACTTTTTGAAAAACTTTTCTGGCACCGTTTCACTTTCAAGAAAGTAGCTCCAGATTCGAAGAAGGTCCTGGATGTCAAGACAGTTGTTGCTCCCAAGAAAGCACCAGAGGTCAGAAGTTTTCTAAGAATGTTAAGATACTGTGGACACTTTGTCTCAAACTTGGCCACTCTTACCAAGCCACAGAGGGACCTCCTAAAAACTGACACCCCATTGGCATGGACTAGTGACCAGCAAGAAGCAATACAAAACACCCAGGAAGCAATAGGACTTACAACCTGGCATGTCATTGAGGCACAATGATCGCAACCTGCCTACTGACCGCTCTGATGCCAGTACCACTACAGGATTGGGTGCAGTAATTTTGACGTTGTGAAAGACAGAATAATTGGTGACCCTGGTGGCCTATGCCACCAGGGTCCAGTGTGAACAAGGATACTCCCACACAGACAAAGAAGTAATCACGATCTTATGGGGCGACAATACTTCCATATATATACCTGTATGGCAACAAATTCCATATTGGAACTGATCTCAAACCACTGATTCCTCTGTTTAATGGGACAGGGGTTAAACCACCACCCCAGATCAAGAAGTAGCTCCTACAAATCCAGTAGTACTTGCTTGAATTGATGTATTGGCCCAGTCAAGTAAACTCTGCAGACTACCTGTTCGGACACCTGAAGATGTTCACAAGTGAAGAAGCAAACCAAGCTGAGCAGATCGAGTAGTATCCCTGATTAGTTATAGATGAATCAAGGCCTAGCTGGATAACGACCGCAGAGATAGTGGTTGCCTCTCAAGCACAAGAGTGCTTAGAACTAGTCCGACAAGCAATAGTCCTTAACGATTGAAGTTCACTTGTAACTACCATCTCATGCTTGGATGCCTTATAGTCATGCGAGGCTTCCAGCGCTTCACCAAGTGTGAGATGAATTGCCCTTGCTTATAATGGGCTGCTTCTGAGGTGAAAGAGATTAGTTATACGTAAACCTTTGGTTCCTGATGTTCTTGATCTGGCTCATAAAGGACATGAAGGTATTGTGAAAATCAAAATGAGAATTCGTCAAAAAGTGTGTTTTCCTGAAATTTACCCTCAAGTAGAATGAACTGTGGTTTCCTGCCTGTCATGACAAGTGGCTGGGCTGGCTGACTCTCCAGAGCTGATCAATTAGACGAGTCACCTAATGGCCCCTGGTTCTGTTTATCATGAACTTTTCCAGTTTTCCCGATGGGCAGCATCTGGTTGCTGTCGATGAGTTGAACAAATTTACGGAGTTGGAATTCCTGCAACTCACCCAGGCTGCAGCTGTGAAACCAAAAATCTATAAAATGTGTACAACACATGCGCTTCCCCATGAAACCCACAATAATACCAGACCTCTGGTTCAAGTCACTAGTTCAGTCGATATCTCATATCAACAGCAGGTGCCCTCAAGCTACCAGGGAGAATAAAGCACTTATGCGCATGCTAAGCAAATTGATTTGCATATCAGAATTCGAGAAAGATAACTTTGAGTAGGATCTGTACAAATTCCTGAAGGAATACTGTAAATGCTTTAAATGGAAATATAGAAGTGCTGGTACTCACTGTCCGAAGTACCTGTTTGCTTCCGAAAAGTGCTGGTGCTCTCCCAATAAATGTATCGTAACCATGCTGAGACGTACATATACACTCCCTTTTAAATGAAAGAAGCACAGGTACTCAGTACTGGACAGTACCCGCCCATTGAAAGCACCGAATACTGTACTATGCTACACACTCTCAAAAGGTGTGCGCCTGTTTACCTGCTGTTTGGAAGGCAGCCCCTTTATGCCCTGCAGATTGGCCCTATATGTACCCCAGATGCTTTTGATGCAAATGGTGATACAGTGAGAAGAAACAAAAGTTGTAAGTCTTTTTAATCTGCAAATGTCGACATGGTTTGGTGCTATGATGTTTGTTCCTGAGACATGTGCTTGTTTCTTTGTTTTAAAGTTTTATGGGCATCTCGTGGGCACAGACTAACACATTTGCTGATGCGCAATGAGGAGACCGTCACACTTCTCGGCCTGTGGGATGTCGGCAAAGGGTATAAATAAAGTTGGATCTGGGCCAAAAGGCAGTTGAGTGCAGCCCATGTGCAAACTAATTTGTGTCCACATGTCTTAATGGGGGACCGCACCGCACATGTTGTTTATATAACACAACGAGGGTTACCGTAACAAGTATTTTAAACTCCAAGCTGGTACAAAAATTAGTAAAAACATCTAAAGCCAGTATTTTCCTTATCAGTACATAATTAAAACAGTATACATAAGAAAGCAATTTCAAAAAAGTTTCAGAGTTGCCTTGATGATCCCTGGCTCATAATTAAAGTAAGTTAAGACAAAAAGGCCATGCTAAAAATTAATACAGTTGATTTTCTGTGAAGTTCTTTCGAGGCATCATCATACATGCCAGCCCTGCTGATTTAGGTGAGAGACTCTCAATTTCAAGGCCAGTGTCCCGCCTCCCGATTTCTGCATTTAAAAACCTTGGGGCATATGTATCATCCGTTTTTTTCATCGCAGACGCTGCGATTCGCAAAAAAGCAGCTTTTGCGACTAAAAATTCGGAAAATGCAATGTATGATTGAAATCGCATCGCAAAATTAAGGAATCGCAAAATTTGCGATTCCTTAAATGCTATGTATGAAGAACCCAAGTTGTGCGATTACTCATTAAGAAATCGCAAATTACCACCAACTTGAAGTTGGTGGTAATTTGCAATTTCTTTCACAAATGCACTTTTTGCCACTTGTGAAGGTGCCATGTGGCGCACATACATTTCCTTAGGGCATGTATGTGCCCCATATGCGCACACATGTAAATTTCAGGGGTGCATCAGGGTGTCCTTTTGACTCCCTTGAAATTATTCTCAATTTGCGATTCTCAAATTGCGAATCGCAAATTGAGAATAACTTCCCATTCGGAGGCCCATAGAAATTAATGGGAAAGTATTCCTTAATTACGATTCGCAAATTGCTAATCGCAATTAAGGAATATTAAGAAATCGCTAACAGATTGCAATTTTTTACATACATCTCTTTTTGCAATTCTCAAATAGCGTTTTCAAAAAAATCGCTATTTGAGAATCGCAAATGAGGGTGTTGATACATATGGCCCCAGATTCCTTGGCGGGCTTCAGCTTTCAGGGACTGGCCTTATGGCTCTTGGAGTATGCACTGTCAGTAACCTGCTCCTGCAGTTCAGTGCACAACATTTTTGCCACAATTTCTCTGCCTACCAGCGTCTAGTGATTTTATTCTGGGCGAGACGGCGGCAAGAGGTGCTGCAGTGGAGGACAATCTCTTTTAATTGAAAAAAGCCACAATAGGAAAGGAAACGGTGCATAATAATTCGCGTACTACACGCTCCGCAACGGAGCCCCACAACGGGCGGAAGTGAATGATTTTTACTTCGCACAAGTTGGAAAATAAGATCCTAATGTAAAATAGAAGCAAGATTGGACATAAAGCCGTGTTTGGCTGTTGGACCCCCTTCGTGAGAGGTCGGGTTGTCCTCATTTCCCTACAAGTAATAAAACAGCGCGCAAACCCCCACCCTCTTTACCTGAGCCTGAAGAAACTGAGAGAGGCCAGAGTTTTTTCCAAAAGACCCCAGACAATTGACAAAGCCCTGATGAAAGTCCAGGAACTGGTTTCCTTGGACTAGAAACGCGTCGGCACATCTGAAGGAGCGAATTTGTCACACTCAGCGTTACAACTGGCTGTGGCCAGTGTTAAGTCATTGTCTAAAACGAAAGTCTCACTCTTTCTCCTTTCACTTTGTCTCACTTTTCTTTGTCTATGAATACAGATTAGGTCTGTTGAATAATAATTTGTTATAATTTCCTGTTTTGTTTCTGTTTTGTAATGTATATTATATGTAGAATGCATGAGAACTGTAATGTTTTTGAAATGTATATAATGTTAGTCCTGTAAATAGTAGTGTACAGGTCTAAGTGAAACTTATTGAATGTTTTTGTTTCTTTTCTGTATCAACTTTTGTACAAAAAATATTAAAAAATTGAAGCTGATGGGTATAAAATAAATACCAGGTCAAACATAAATATTGGTGTTTGTCCTATTGGTTTGAATAAGTGTTAAAAGAAAAGGTTGGGGCAGGCATTTTGTGTTTGCTAAATATTTCATAGGGTCCAGCCTACCCCACCCCTTACATGGCCCTAACTCCTTAGTTTTTCAAACAATCTCTCTGCCTGTCATAGCGCTTTCTCTGTGCTCCTGAAAGATAAGGGAAAAAACGTATATTTGCATTTCTGATCCTGCAACAGCACAAGGCAATAGACCCGGTTCAGGCCTCAATAGACTTCAATGAGAGAAATGTGGCTGTCTGCGGCCGACGCAGGGGGCCCCCATAGGAGGGCGGCGGCCTTAGTGCCACATGAATGCACAGGGCAATCGTCCAGTTTTGTAGGGACCCCCTATGGGCCCAGGCGTGTCCCACGTCATTTCTGGCGTGCTGGTGGGCGGGGAGTCAGGTATAGGTACCTCTCTCGCCCACCGGCGTGCTGGCCATATGCACGCCGTTTGGTCTTGCGTCGTGCTCATTTCTTCACTACCCCACCTTCGGTGGCCGGTCTCGTCGGCGTTGGTGCGGTCTCCCCTGTCCCCTGCTGCATTGTCAAAGCCAAGGGTACTGGTGTGGTGTAGGTGTAATGTGGTTTGTAGGATATATCCGGAGGCAATGACAGAAGCCGCGAAATACCAGCCGGCAGCACATTAAACTTAGCACACTAGGTCAGCGTACTTGGCAGACATGCCCATAATGCATTACCACGCATCCAGGAGGACAAAAACTGAGTTAACCCAGGCCTTGTGTAAGACAACCGTTGCCCATGTAGAGTGCTCCAACACCTGCCGGGTGTGCCTATCATTCAGTTCTGATGTCTTAGGGAGCGTCACCAGGGCTGGTAAGCAAATGCACTGGCTGGGAGGAAGCCAAGCAGGATTGGGGTGGGTTGGTGCCTCCCTGGGGTTCCAAGTTCGAGTTGCAGCAGGATTGCCCAACATCCTGTGATTCTGGGCAAATTACTCAATCTCTTCGTGCATGACAAATGCTGTGTCAGTCTGTATTGCAACTGGTGCTCAAGTGAAGCTCTTTGATAGCTTGTGCAGCTTGCACGCTATGGAGTAGTACTTCGATTACGTTGTAATGTGGTGGGGGTTTTGAGACTGTGTTTTATGTCAAAGAAACGCAGGATAGAGCTTGCTCAGTCCCATAAGTTCAGAACGTAAGCATTGTCAAGATCCTTGCGAGTTAGCCAGGATGTTGCTCGTTTGCCTTTCGCAATTACCAACCAGTGGCAGGATCAGTGGTCCTAGCTGGCTGTAGATCCAATGTTACGGGATGAGTCAATGGACAGGAACAATAGCAGAAGTGGGAGGACTAGGCGGCACGCACACCTACCTCAGAATTCAACAGATAATTTTAATTCAATGCCAAGGGAGCACCTGGTTTCTGGCCAAAACAGTAGCACAGTGTGTGGCTTTAATAAGTACTTTTAAGTGTGCAGGAGGGCACTGGATAATGGTAAAAGACAGTACCGGAACCGATACATGATCAATTAATAGAACAATTGTAGGTAACATAGCAATACTTTTAAGCAGTATTGCTTAATTGAATTTGGTAGTCAGTCTCTGTTAATTTGACACACAGATAGCCTTGAACACGGAAGGGTACGGGGTGGTGCTGTTGGTGCTGGGCGCTTTGAGCAGTTTGTTTCGGTGGATGCAGTTGGTAGCTTGTTAGGCGCGATCGGTTCTATTTACAGCACTGGTGATACTACAAAGGTATCCTATTGCTTGTAGGAAGCTAACCTTTTGAGGCATTCTCGTTTACCTAAGGAGTAATGCGTAAATATTCACCCCATGGCACCACAGGAATCAGACCTCCAGTGCGGAGGCATTCAAGGCGGATATATGTGCAGACGGGTTCCCAGGTGCATGATTTGGTGGATGCACTAGTGACAGGGTGGAGGTTTAAGTAGTTCGAGTTGGCAAGTTAATTTAAGCAGGCACTCAATGCAATGCGTGGGCACTGCCAAGCTGCGGCCTGTGCACAGGCATAGTTTGGCCCAGAGGACTCAGAGCAAGTACACTCCATTCTGAGTGATGGATATGCAGGCTAAGTAGCATTAGTAGCGCCCAGCGAAAATGTGTTTCACCTTGTCAGAAGGCAGACAGGTTTTTGAGTGTTAAGTGGGACCTTCCAGGACAGGAAAGAATAATTTAACTATGCTATCTTGCCAGTGCAGATACTGATTATTCGACACGATTGAGCACGTCACTTTAATGCTATGTTAGCTTCAGCTCTGTAGGTATGTCCTCCAAACCCCCAGCAGGCACTCCGTGCATGCTTGGGGCATGGTGCTCGATCAGTTAGATAAAAGTTCTTGGCCACCCAAACGTTACCAGTTTGCCCCATAGAGCTGGGTGCAACAGATTGTACCCTCCCTTAGCAGTAGAGAGCCATGCTGTCGCTAGGGTCTCGGTTAATGCCATGCATGTGTGCTGAGTACAAAAGTAGCTAGGTTTCACTCAGTGAGGCAAAGGGCTCCTCGCTGGACCCTCCAGAAGGGGGGCTGCATTTGGAACATTCCAGTGAATCTTGGATCTGACATTGATGTCATTTGGACCACTCACATGGCTAATATTTGCAACCTGGCGAGTGGGGACAGAACTGTACAGTAATTAGCTGCACGTTTGGGGGGATAATTCACCGCATCCAAGCTACATTTGGGCAACCCAACCACACAAAAGTTGCTGTATATTCAATCGGGGTCTCTTAGCAGCATACTTGGTTCCATGTGATTTTCTTACACTGGCCACTCAAATTGATCGTAGGTGACCAACTTAATCAGACGGACAAGTCCAAAATGCGAAATTTTTCAAATTTCATTACAAGACAGGAGGCTACATTATACATTAATCCTTTAATGCAACTCACAAGCAGCCACTTACATCATAGAAAGAAGAATTAGAATGCAGTGACAGCGTGACAACAATATAAGCCATGAGCAACAACAGAGCTGCCTCTTTTAAATGCGGCTCGCAAGCATATAAGTTGTCTTTCCTTACTCTTCCTACTATGCTTTTTGCCATTATTCTAAGCCTAAGATATTGATTGTCGTTTAACTGTATTGATTATTTATTGTGTTACTACAATGATTATTAACTCCGTTTTTCATCGTGACCTTTTGTCTGCAGTCTCAATCTGATCCCTTTCCCCAAACCCTCCTCACCCTCCTTCGACTTCCAATTTATGGTTGTCGTTTCCCGCCCACCGCCTTCCCTTCCTCACCAATGTGATCTAGTGTGGGCCTCCTCTTGTTCTCTGGCGCTCCGTCCTTTCGAAGCGCCCCCTCCTTCTTCTCATTGTTTGCACCTTCTTCTCATTATCAGCGCCTCTTTCCTCTGCTTTATCGAGGAATATCCGCGGATCACTCCTCCTTTGGGATTTAATCTAGTAATTATTATTTAGCCTTTAGGACGCACTCGCTCTTCCTCGCGAGCGCTTCTCTCCTCGGGTATTAAGGAATGGACCTCGGCAGCGGCAGCGTTACACCCCCTGCCTCTCCTGGTCCATTGCTCTAATCCTCCCGCAGCGGCTGGCTCGAGCGCGTCAGTTGCATCGCGCTTGCCAGCTGCTGCCGGAGAGTCGATCAGCTGTTCCTTCGTCTGTACTTTTATCCGCATTTGTAGCCCTTTAACCCTTTCTGCCCCCCAAATCAATTTCCTTTATTTTAAGCCGGATTTATAATCAGATTTTATAAGGAGTTTCCTCCTCCTTCTTTAATTAATTTCTTACATACTATTTATTAATATAAACAATAATTTAATTAAGTTGGTCTTAATTTTTCAATTAAATTTATAAAAAATACATAAAAATCAAAATAAAAAAAGAGAGCATTTTAAGATCATATTAATAGGCTAATATTTTAACCTATTCTAGTTATACTTACCTGCCATGCCTGATATGGAGTCAGACGACGCTATTGCTAGCTCCCCTAACCACATCAATGACTCCTTCAAAATATTCTTACAAAGGGAGATGAGGTCCTGCATGATGGACACGCTGAAGGAGGTCATGCCATCTAAGAGACCCTTCCTACAAGATGACGACACTCCTTGTGAACCTGAAGCTGTTTGCTCGAAAACCACTACAAAAGTGAAACATTGTGAAGGCACTATTAGAGGTCGTGGTACCTCACTTGACCTGGGATGTCCTAGAACCTCCCGTTCGTTGGGAGGCCCCCGTGCCTCAAAAGATACAGATGTCCCTCGCGACACGATTAGGATGGGTGTCCCTAGCGGCACGAACCGGGTGGGTGTCCCTAGCGACACAATTGTTAATAGTGCATGTGATAATGCAGGTTCCGATTCGGACAAAGACGAAGTCTTCAAAGATCCTTATGATGAGTTTGTCCTTGACCTGGATGACCAGAATCTGAATGACTTGGATTTTAATATCCATTCCGAGGCTGACTCTTCTCCCTCTTCTAAAGACGCAATTTTTTACCCTTTGGGTTGCGAAATGTTTTCCCCAAATAACATCTCCCACCCTAATAGTACTAAATGGTTTCCCCACGATCATGTCGCCAAATTTATTACCAGATCACTAAGAAATTCTCTTAAGAGAGAGACACGAAATACCCTAAGATTCGAATGCCCGAGGCCCTGCATCCAAGACAAGGTCTGCCAGACCCCCAATCTCGATTCTGACCTCATAAATGTTTTTGTTCAAACTGGGTAAGGACCCCAGGAAAGGCCTTGAGAGGGCTCTTAAAAGCTGCCAGGATCGTCTTCTTGATGTTCTCAGCCCCCTCACTAAGTTTCTTGATCTGGCCGAGGAATCTTATATCTCCAATTCACCCCTCGACACTAACCTAATTAAAGGCTGGAGCCAGAGAGCAATCATCTTGCTAGGCAATGCTAATTCAGGCCTCAATATTGAAAGGAGGAAGACCATCCTCAATAAAATTAAATCTAAACTGGGTGACCTTGCCGAAAAGGAGCCTTCAAACAAACCCAAGGGACTCCTCTTCTGTGAGGATATGATTAAGACTATCGGGAAGTACGTTTCCACTTTCACTGCCCTAGACAAGGCCCAAAATAATATGAGGCGTGTCTTCAGTACTAACTTTTTTGGACAGTCCGGAAGAAGGGGCAGTTCTTCTGGCCACGCAAACTACTGCCCCGTTTCATCCAATAGAGGCAGAGGTGCTGCGGGCAGAGGTTTCTACCCCTCCAACCGACAATTCTACCGCCAGAGAGGAAGAGGTTCTCGCAGCAGAGTTTTCTCATCCTGAGGAACTCCCAACAGCAACCCTCCAAGTAAGTCCAAGAGATCCTTAACTCAAGACCCGTGGGTTCTCGAGACCGTTCAAGGGTTCAGAATAGATTTTGTGGATATTCCATGTCAAACACATACACCCAATCCTTTGGTTCTTCCTATAGAACATCTAGAAATTGTCAAAGAGGAAATTTCTTCTATGCTCCAAAAAGGCACTATTATCGAGGATCCTTGGTCTTAAAAGAGATTTGTAAGCACCCTCTCCTTAATCCAAAAGAAGGAGAAAGGGTGGAGACCGGTTATAAACTTACGAGAGGTAAACAAGTACCTAGTGTACAGACACTTCAAAATGGAGGGCATCCACCTCCTCAGAGACCTTCTTCTTCAGGGAGATTGGCTGGTCAAGCTGGATCTAAAAGACGCCTATTTTACAATCCCTATGGCAGAAGAACATCAACCCTTCCTTCAATTTATATGTGACAATCACCTCTTTCAGTTTCAAGCCTCCCATTTGGGCTTTCATCCGCTCCTTGGTGTTTATGAGGACAATCGGCTCTCTCCTGAGAGCGAAAGGAATCCGCCTCATTATCTATCTGGACGATACTCTCATCATGTCCAAGACTCACTCTCAACTCTTGAAAGATCTCAGGATTGCCATGAATCTCATAGAGGTTCTTGGCTTTATTATAAACAGAGAAAAATCCATTCTTACCCCTTCCAAATCTCTAGAGTTCCTACGTTTCACCATAGACACCTCAAAGCAAGAAGATCGCCAAGATTCGGAAAGAGATCAGGTTTGCTCTAAAACAGGAGCCCCTCACTCTTCAAGAATTGGCCAGACTTCTGGGCTTACTCTCTTCTTCAATTCAGGCCATCTTTCCTGGACCTCTCAACTATCGTGCTCTCCAGAGAGTGAAAGCCAATGCCCTTAGATCCGGTCTGTGGTACGGGGACCTTGTAACCTTGGATCAACAAGCAAGGTCGGAACTCTCTTGGTGGCTGGACAATTTGGATGCATGGAATGGAAGAGCTATCTTCGGGTCGACTCCAGACTTTGTCTTGGAGTCAGGCGCCAACCTTCATGGTTGGGGAGCACGCCTCCTCGACCAAGACACAGGTGGTGTCTGGTCTCAGGCCGAGTCCTCCCAGCATATAAACTTTTTAGAGCTGGCTGCTGGTCTTTATGCCCTAATGAGTTTCAAACACTCTCTTCAGGGCAGATCCGTTGTTCTGAAGATGGACAACATCTCTGCAGTCTCTTATATCAACCGCCTTGGAGGGACGAGGTCAGCAGACCTCTCAGATTTGGCCAGGAGACTTTGGATGTTCTGTTTAGAACACAAAATTTCCCTGAAGGCAGAATATCTCCCCGGAAAATCGAATTTTTCCGCAGATTCGTCATCAGCTCTCACTCTCCTCGGAGAGTCCTGGGCACCAGGGACTCGCTACAGATACAATAACATTTGGCGAAAATGGTTTTGTTGATGCATGGAGAGGAACTTGGATCCCGTGGAGACTCTTATCGTCAATATAGTTAATTTTCTTGTTGAACTATTCGACAATGGCCTCTCCTATACATCCATTAATTGTTACAGATCAGCTATCTCCGCTGGACATTCTCTCGTCAACGGTAAGACGGTAGGTAAGAATGTTATTATTTGTAGAGTTTTAAAGAGTATTAGACTAAGAAGACCTCCTAGGCCTAAATACCAATCTTTGTGGGACGTTAAGCTGGCATTGACCTTTCGAAATTTCAAGCACACTCTCTCAGAGGTGCTATGGCTAGCAAGTCCTTTTGGTCTGGTGGTAAGTTAGATGTTATCCTTTAGGCTGCTGATTGGTCCAATGCCTCCACTTTTGCTCGTCATTATTGTAAACCTATTGAACACAGGTCCGACGTTGTTCTTCAAGGCTACCAACATGCATAATGTAGCCTCCTGTCTTGTAATGAAATTGCGATTCTCCTATTAACATGACCAGAGAATTGTTGCACTAAACTCTGTGTTGTTCAATGTATGAAAGAATACGATGTGAGAATGAACTCTCTCCGCCCTTTGAATGTATCTCAATTGCTCATCTCTTTTGTTAAACCCCACAAAGGTATTTCTTCTTCCTCTATTGCCAGAAGGGTTAAGACAGTTATGAAGCTTGCTGGAATCAATCTGAATATTTTTAAACCACATTCTATTAGAGGTGCAATGGCCAGTAAGTCTTTCTGGTCAGGTGGTAAGTTAGATGATATTCTAAAAGCTGCTGAATGGTCTAATTCTAAAACCTTTGGTCATCATTATTGCAAACCTGTATCTCACATGTCTGATGTTGTTTTACATGGCTACCAACATGCATAATGGTAGCCTCCGGTCTTGTAATGAAATTGCGATTCTCCTATTAACATGACCAGAGAATCTGGATTTCATTAAAGACACGGAGGCTAAGATTATCCCTCCCACCCTTTACCTGGGTGGTTGATTATATGATATAATACGGTACAGGTTGATTTTTATGATATGATATGCTTATTTGTATATTTTATTTACAAGCTTACATTCTTTTCCTTTTCAGGTCTGCTTACATTCTTTCCTTTTCAGGACTGTTTTTTAGCTAAGTGTTTATTATTCAAATCCTTAAATATTTTTATTTGGATTTATTAACAACCTTTCTTTGTTTTGCAGATAACCTTTCTTGACTTTGTCTTCTTGATTCCTCATCTGTTGGATCAATCGTGGATGGTTTATTCTTCCGTCATCCTTTTCTTCAAGTTTGATGTTTCATTGGAGTTGTTTGGACTTTTTTTTTCTCACTGTCACCACATTTAAAAGATGCTGATTGCCTAGTGATTCATGCTATTGTTGGTTCATATGTATTCTAAGTTGGAACTTTTGCTTTGTGACATATGCGGCTATGCTTGGACTGCATTAAAAGTTGTATGCATAATGTTAGCCTCCGTGTCTTTAATGAAATCCACATTCTCTAATCATGTTAATAGGAGAATCGCAATGCATGCTGACAGCACGCCCCTTACCAAGTTTAAGGTTGAACAGGTAATGAAGGTATGCTTAACTATGTCAGGCAACGTTTTTGCAGTCACACTTTCAGAATTGGGCTGCAACTACAGCCTTCAGGGAGGGCATGTCAGTGGAGCGCATTATGCAGGTGGGACGATGGGAATACCACTGTTTTAAAAGGTACGTCCATCCGTAAGCCACCCAGGGGAGGGGCGGGAGGACAAGTTAACTGATTCATGTACGGGGAACTTTAAATGCACCCGGGGGCAAACTTGGGATGCATCAGATGTTTGGTGGTGTGCAGTGTTATTGTGTAAATTAATGTGCAATTTCTGGAGTAGTGTTGATGATCGTTTGCAGAGCTTCTATAAATGTGTGTAGCAACCTTGCATTTCTTTATTTTGCCAGGAGCAAAAGTCTGGGTGATTGGCCATTCGCCCATCTAAGAGTGGCACATTGGGTGGAAAGCAGGAAATGGAGGCATGGGTTTTCCGCCACTGAGATAGTTTGGTTGGGTTTCCCAGGCATGCGCTGGAACAGCTTGCTGAAGAAGCTGCTGCACAGGCTGGGGGGGTGTCCCCCCTCCCAACATCCTGGTCATACACCTGGGAGGCAATGAGTTACTTGGAATGGGTAGGAGGACACTATTGCAAGAAATGAAATCCTCCATGTGCAAGTTAAGCAACCTATTGGGGACATGTGAGTTATGGTGATTGGAGATAACCCCACGTTTAAAGTGGAGTCGGGCCCAGTCAGGGGATGCTGTGAAAACCTCACGCAGGAGTCAACAGTGCCATGCGCAAATTCACTGCACAGAGGAGGTTTGGCTTTATTAGACACGGCCTGCTGCATGCCAAGCCCACACAGTGTTGTGAAGAGGAGGGGTTCACCTTTCTAGAGTGGGCATGGACTTGTTTTTGTTGTACCTGGGCGAGGCCCTGGAGCCAGCAGGATGTAGGTAAGAATGCCTGCCTTGGTGGGGGTCTCTGGTTGTGTTGGTGGCCACACTCAGAGCTGTGTCGGAGTTACAGGCGGATCCAGAGGCTGAGAGGTACATAGGGGTACCCTCTTCAGGAGCACAACAAGGGTGCAAAGGCCAGATATCCCCAAGTGGTCCTCGCGTAGGACCCTGGAGGAACAACGGTGCCCCGCTAGTCCTACGGACGGTTGTAACCTGAGCAACCGGGGGCTGGGCCAGATATTCCCAGGTGGTCCTCGCGTAGGACAACTTATACAATCTACCACCCCCACAATCATTCTTAAAAGGAAAAGGGGAACCGGAAATAAAATGGGAAGAATGGAGGGAGTTCTTCAATAATTACATAACAACTTTTGACAAACCAGAAGAAGCCTTACCACCTGAGGAAAAGAAAAAGATACTGTTACACTGTTTAGGGGCAGGTGGCCTGAGAGTGTATAACAACATTGCAAAAAAGACACGTGGCGTAAATGAAGGAGATGTGTTCAATAATGCCATGAAAGATTTGGACAATTATTACAAGCCTACAGTGTGTGTAGCAGTTAATAGATATAAATTGTATAGGCGTAAACAGGGGAAGGAAGAAGGTATAGAAGACTACGTTTCCGCCTTAAAAAATTTGGCACTGACATGCAAATTCGAGAACATGCATGATGACATGATAAGAGACCAAATAGTAATGTGTGCGGCTAATCCCGACATACATTATGGGCTAAAGGAGAGAAACAACTCAAGGAAGTAATTGAAATAGTAAGGAAGAAAGAATTAACGGTTCGTTGTGCTAAAGCAGTCATAAAAGAGGACGAGAACAGAAAGGAAGATACAGGAATAGTAGCTAAAATAAGCGGAAGTAGGAAGAACCACTTAATAAGGAAAAATGTAAAGGAGGAAGATAATGATACAAAAAGTGAAACTAGAAAATACAAAGATCTGAAATGTTTCAGATGTGGAAGTAAAGGACACTTGGCAGATAATTGGGAATGCCCAGCAAGGAACAGTAAATGTACCCAATGTGGATTGGTAGGTCATTCTCAGGTGTGCTACAGGAAAGTTAAAGGGAAAATGAAGTATGTGGAAGTGAGCGAGGAAGAAGAATCAGAATCGTCGGACGAGTCAGAATACAACCTCTGTGTGCTCGTCATAACAGAAGGAGATAGCAATGACAAGGAAGAGGAGCATGTAAAAAAACCTGAGTGTGTCATCACAATGGGTGGAGTGGACTTAGACATGATCGCTGATTCTGGGTCAGATTGCACAATTGTAAACGAGAATGTGTGGAAAAGTAAATTGGCAAGAAAACTAGGAGAAGAGTTAAAGGAAGCTAACTTAACCCTCAAAACATACACAGGTGAAATCATTGAACTGGTTGGATGTAGAGAGATGGAATTGAGTTTCCTAGGGAGAAGTACCTGGAGTAACGTATACATCTCGAAAAAAGGGATTTCGGTACTGGGATGGAGTGAGCAAAGTAAATTAGGAATAACACTAAATCCCTACAATTCTCAACAAGTGGATTGGGAAGTTCAAAACGGAGAAAAACAACATAACCCTTCTGTGTTGTTGAGCGAGAGGACTTCACAGGCCGAGGACAATGATGGATGGAAAAAATCTGCAAGTAGAGATGGAAGAACAGGTGTAGCAACTGTGGGAAACGACAAAATAAAACTGGGTATTTACAAGGAAAAAATAGATGAAAAACACGAAAGTAAAGAAGGCGAGATCAGGAAAGGTGAAGGAGTAAAAGTGGAGGAGAGTGAACTGGTTGAAAAGGGACAATGCATACCAACACAACTCAAGGGGAAAGAAGAGGACTTGTGTCTGGAGGAGCTAGAGTACAACAGCGAGATGGATTACTATGACTGGCTATATCTTGGGGAGTCAGAAAATGAGAGTGAAGAGACACTAGAACACCTACAGCGCCCACACCATAAGATTATTGGTGAGATGAGCGGAATGCACAATAGGTCCAGGAGAGGATACGCGTACAGCAGTAAAGAGGACTCTGCCGACTCTTTCTGTACAATTCAATCGTCTATATGGAAGAAAGGAAAGGGCCTAGAGGAAGTTTTTACGGATGAAATGGATCTTAGGGACAGTGGCATCACCGTTGGCCCTAGTACTGTGTGCAATCCTAAGGAAGAGGACTATCTAGCGAGAGACACAGACCAACGTGAAGAAGGATGTGCGAGGAAGAGGAGTCTCGTGCACCGCAACATGAAGGACTGTTATGAATGGCTGGACTATGAGGAATCTGAGAACGAGAGGAAAGGGACACTAGAACACCTATAGCGTCCACACCCTGAAGTGGATTGGGTAGTGAAAGGGATGCAAATTGAGTCTATGGAGAAGCACGAGTTCAGGGGATCTGAGAACCCGTCTTGCCCTGTCGACAAGGAAAACACCAGTGAATTAGTAATAGAGAACTATGAGTGGGCCGATGTGGGACTGTACACAAATGACTACAACGAGGAAGAAACAAGTCGCACGGTTGACATGAGCGTCTGGTGGTCAGGTTCATAAAGTACATGGACTTCGTGTTTTACTTCAGTTCGTGTTTTCTTCTTCTTAGGGAAGGAGATGTGTTACGTTGACAGTTTTCTCTAACAGTTTTCCTATTGCGCATTGTCCCCTGTGTACCCCCGTCCCTGCCGCGCGACTTACCTTATTTGCATATGTTGCGTCAGATGGCTTGTCCTATGACAGTTGAGCCTTTTTGAGAGCGGCGTTGAGAGTTGGTCTGTCCATGTTGAGGGCTGGTGACCGGAGCGCTGCCTAATGTACCGGTGTGTCATAATACTACAAATAAAGCACATTTGAGTTCACTCGCCTGGAGCATTACTTAACATATTTCTCTCTAGAAATGGAAGCTACCCAGTTTTCTTCTTAGAATTCTGGGACACGTAGTTTTAGTCCTAGCCCCCCCCCCCCATTAGACCTTTATTTTATAGTAAGTTCCATCCCAATTCCAGCAAATGATAACAGCACTGTAGGTATAGTCTTGGCCTCAAAAACGTGTTTTCTTCTCTGTTCTGTAAATTTCTGTTTTGCTGGAAATTAATCCCATTCCAAGATGGCTCCAACATTGGCTAGAAAGTCTTTATAAAAAGCAGATTTCCATAACATAGAACTTTCTTTTTAAAATGTATTCTATTTGTTACTGCTCCGATTTAAAAAAAAAAACTAAAAACCTTTGAATACTTATTATAAGTGAAACGGAAATTCTTCGACCGGTCGCTTACAAACGAACCCGCGCGGTCTAGTCATTAATGGCTTGGCTGTGGAGCATTCAAATTTGCTTTCCCCGTGAGCGACAGTGCGTCACTACGTGCCGACGCTTGTTTCCTCGGTAACGAAAACAATTTCTAACTCGCGCGAGTCGCGTTTTGAGACCTTGGGCAGAAAGTGCTGAAACCCCCGGGAGACCAGACGAGAATGACAACACCCAGAGCTGCCCCACCTGGACCCAATAGTAGCAAGCATTGTAACTTCGTGGCGCAGGACCAAATTTGGTATTTCGAGCTCTAAAAAAATATATATTTTTTTTATCTTTCAAAATATTATAGACCATACTTTATATTAGAAATTTTCCGGGCAATAGTGTTGAACATTATTTTTAAATGTGGTTTACATTTGAAATATGCACATGTAGATTAAAGTAATTTACTAATAATGTCGCTTGTCAACCACAAAAAAACAGCGTTTAATTAAGACAGCCAGTGTTTTAAACTTTTTATGCTAAATGATCGCAAGGCAAAAGATTTTAAATGTCACTGAGTTGTTAAATGTTGTTTTTATTTGCTAAATATCTAAACTTTGTAATAAGAATCGATTAAAGAATGTATTACATATTTGTAAAATATTAACCACGCCTCTATTTTAATTGCGGTCCCCCAAGTTTGTATTTTTTTTCGCAAAATTTTAAGTTTGTTCCGCATGATGAAAGTGTTATTTCTAAACTACATATTTCTTAATTATATTCTTTCAAAATCTGCCTTATGGGAGGACGAACCTGTTGGCAAGTTTGTACTTCATGTTTAAAATTCACAGACACAAATGAATTCATAATGTACAGTTTTAAAAATACAAACACACACAGGCTGCCCGGTTCAGTTTAATTGCTGCTGCACGGCCATCTGTATCGCCAGCAGACAGTTATTTTGACAAATGTTACTGTTAGTGATAATTATATTAACAATAATGCTTCCAATGGGTATCACACATGTATTAATCGTTGAATGCTATACTTTTGATTTCATGTGTTAAAAAAAATAAAGTTAACTTCTCTAGCTGCATCCTGGAGTGCCTTATTCAAGATCTCCCACATAGGATATACAACACCCAACACCCAACAACCTTCAAACCACATTTCCGAAATGATGCCAGGTGACTGGTGAAAACTGGATCACCTCTTGGCAGCATTAGGTGTATGGAGTGCTATACAAATGCCTCAATACGTTACATAACCTTTGTGATCACACCGCACATAAGAATCTGGTGGACCCTGCTGCTGCATCTCATCATTGTCCATTGTCCCCTCTTCTGCATTTCTCAGACGGACCTCAAAAACACTTTTGCTTGAGAGAAAACCTCAAGATTGACGGGCCGACAGCTGCTCATTACACCATTGGTTGTGCACCTCCAGCCAAGCAACATGTCGCCATTTTATTTTCACTATTGTCATCTTGAGTTTACTAATTTACCTTTCATCTATTGTTTGGATGTTCAGTCCTCTGTCTGTTTTAATTTGTGTGGCAACATGGTCTGTACTGACTGCTAAACTCACATAATCTGTTCGCCCGACTGCAACTAAATACCCTTATTTTATCCTATGCTATTTTGAACCCTGCTTTGACCTTCATCTGCTTATATATATTTCTTGTGTGTGTTTATATATAGTGTATATATGCACATGTGCCTTGTAAGTCATTGTCCCTCCCCACTATTAGCAATAGTAATAAATAGCATATTACTCTCTGCGCTTGCGCATCCATGGCTTAACGAAAACACACCAAACCATTAAAAGGCATGGCACTGCAGTTCTTTGTTATCCCTGTGCGTACTGGCATGACATCTACTTTAACCATACTAATCCCTTTTCTATATTTCATGTCTGACTATGTATCGTGCTGGTTTTTTTCTGCTTGATCTTCTGTACATTACTCTTGCACTCTCTTGATGATAGATCCTGCTAGATTCTCTACAGCCCCTCCCTCCCCACAAAAATGAAGAGACACAGGAGGCAAAGGTGCAAATTGCTAAAAAGAAGCAGGAGACATTTTGAAATCATACCACTCTTGCACTTTCAGTTTTTTTTCATTCTAAAGCTTTGTTTGGAACAAATCAGGACAGACAGATACAATATATCAACTAATTAAAGGAGGAAAAGAAAATTAAAGAACCACACAACCTTAAATGAATGATTATCAAAACATTACTTAAAACTAGGGAGTATGGCAAGATATAGGCAAAGATCAGTAGTTACGGTTTCTTGGTGTATATACTACATTGTGGCGCTTGCGGTCAAATCTTGCTTGTTTTATCTTAAACCATGTTCTCTCTCTGTTTACTCCTGTCCAGAAGGTCACAGTTCTCAATGCATGTATTTAATCATGCTTACATTACACCAATGCCATCTACTTGGGCTCGCCTGTACAGCCTATTAGAAAACTTTGAAGCCAGTTTAGCCTGTGGTGGCTATTGCAGTTCTCATATCTCTCCGATTTTGGCCCAACTTTGCTTCTTTCTGGTGAAAGAAAGACTCCTGTTTAACCACATTTATTTGATCCATAGGGCAGACTGCTCAACTAGTAGTTCACCCATATGTTCCGTTTAACTCAGTATCGCTCTTCTCACAATTTGTGGTCAGCTTTCACTGCAGTCTGCAGGTCCCTAAGTTACTCAGCAAGACAATTGGTGGGCACTTCTTTTCTGCCATGGCTGCCCAGAGTTGGAACTTGCTTCCAGATTCTCTTAGAGATGAACTAGATGTTTTTCAAATTCAAGAAACGTCCTAAGGCCTGGCTATTTCCTCAATCGAAAGGTGGTCGATTTATTTAATGGATTATGAGGTTTTTTATGACCTGTTTCAGCGCCAGGATACCCCAGTGTGGGGGAACATTTGCACTTTATAATAAAAAATATAAACAGTGTACTTTTTCCATATCCATATGGTAATCTAACATGACTTTGTAGAATCAGGACAGAACGTGGTAATTCGTTTACCACATACATGGCTAAAAGTATGTATAAATAGCATGTATAAAGAACTTACAAGCTGTGAAGATCTGTCTGTAGCTGGACAAGCCATCTGTATTGATGTGATCACAACTGTGATAAAGAGAAATGTACAAAAACACACATATCCATCACCATTGCTTGACCATCCAGTGGGGCAAATCTAGTCATATGACGGGAATGTTCGATACTGTATCTGATCCTGTATTATGTAACTGCTCATGAGAGACTGGAATACAAGAAAAAGCCTGGAACTAAGCCCTTTACAGAGCAGGTGTAATCTGTTTCCACCCCCATTAGTGTCCTCCTTTAAATCTTTAAGTTACAGGATGCCACTGGGCTTCCCACTTAGCCCTGCTCTATTTGTTATGTATCTCACTCCCTTTGCTGCACTCCTCCAGAATGAGCTGAAGTCCTTTAACTATGCTTGAGGAAGAGGGAAGCAATCATTTTTGCACTCTTATTCCGTGGTCGCCATAATGGTGGCCCTCTAAGCTAGGAATCCATCACACTTGGCATGTAATCATGGAATCCTCTTTGACAGTAAGCATTCTTTTCAGCCTAACATCAACATGTTTTTCTTCTGCTTAAAGTTTTGGGAGAGTCTCCCATTCCTGCCTTCCATTTTCAGGAAAACTATTGTCCGAACAATCATTTTGTCAAGCTGGTATTACTGCAATTTCTTGCTCTTGAGGCTCTCTATTTATACTTTGGCTAAAGTCGCGGTTATGTACAATATTGCGTCTTATCTCATTTGGGTCTTAGAAGTCGGACTCATATTTCTTACCTTGTGGTGTCTCTTCATTAACGCGGGCGTTCTATTAGGTGGGCGGGGCTCCGTCGGCCAACGCACTAGCGAGGTAGTGCTCCCGTCTACCAATGGCCAACGGGAGCACGCAAGGGGTTAACAGTCAGTTGTCAAAGGTCCTTTTTATAAGAGCAACTTCTTGGGTCAGTTTACTGTCTATCATACAGCCTAAGTAATTTATCAGACACAGACTTCATATGAATTCATCTTCCTCTATATTCATTACTAAAAACAGTCCATACGGGAGAACATTCAATTTCATACCTGTCTGCAAAGACCTAGGATATGATTCCCCTTCTCTGTGATTGTCCAAGAACACTTTTTATTTTGAACAAATTCTAAAAACTCTATTTTCTTGTCTCATCTAGATTCTGTTACGTGTCACACTACATAAGCCTCTGATGCCAGTACACCTTGTTTCTTTCATGAGCTTTACTAATACACAACATCATCATCATCATCATCATCATCATCATCTTGAAATCAGTTTTCAAATCATCAAAGCTAATTCAGAATGTCATAACATCACCCATTACTCGATGAGAAAATAGGTTCAAGTCCACTTGGGTTTATGTGCTTTGAAGGAAGCCCACTATTTGATATGCGCAGACATATCATGCCATTTTCTGCAATATCAAATGTTTACATTTGTTAATTTAAAAAAAAATAATGTCTTTTATTTAAAATCATGAAATATGTCAGTGTGGCTGCATAGGATTTGGGAGTATTAATATAACTATCCTGAATTATGGAGAACTATCCAAAATGCTGAGAGAGCATGCCAAGGGGAGGTTGTTGATAACCACTACTGCTTTCATACCTTTGGTTCCCTTTCTCCCCCAAAAGACCATGACTTAAGTTGTTTCCTAAAATCAAGGATGTCTTTTGAGGTTCTCAAAAGATCAGGCTCAGGATTCCACACTTTCAAAAATAAGACAGAAGATAACAAAATCTTCCTGTGTAATTTGGAGTTGACAGATTATCTGTAAAAGCTGACCAGATTCATGGCACCTTTACATGTCGCATTACCACCTTCAGGCTGGTTGACTACAGTTAAGACTAGAACTCTCCATAAATCCTCATTCTGGCGTTTTAGACAGTTCTTGGTACATCCTTTCCCTACATTAAATGCTTAGCAGTTGTACACAGCCTCAACACTATGCTCTGAATTGATCCAACTCTTCCAGATTCTGGCCATTCACTTTATTCGGGCTCCTGTATTGCTGCGCTTTCCCCTTTCTCTTTTATGCTTGCTCCTCAGTCCTGATGTTCAAAACTGTATGAAATCTCACGTCTTCCTTTTTTGATGCCGACTGAAATGGCTAAATCTCTGCCAATATTTTTTGCTACTCAATCTGCTCTTTGAAACTGGAGGTAACTAAACATACCGTCAGTGAAAAATTAGTGCTCCATGTCAAAATGTACCATAATCCACACAATTGTATATACTAAAGTCCTCATTTTCGACTGTGGTGTGGGCACACTGGTAAACCTGGTCAGCAGGGGCAGAGCCTTTGCTCACCGGGTTGAGGACTTTTGCCAAATTTAGAGATTCCATCCTACTTGTCTTTACAGCAACTGTCACTGGTTGGCTAAAGTGTTTGCCAAGTCGGCATCATGTCCTAATCAAGAGTTTGCTTAGAGGACATGAGAGGGCCCTATAACACATGGATGTAGAGTGGAAGAAACAGAGGAATAAAGTACAAATCAAACACAGAAAGCTGCATACTCCTTACTTTAACATTGGTGTGACCCCGAACGGCTACAAATATTACTTTGGAGCCAACATATTCAATAACCAATCAGATCAAATGAATTCATATACAACAACGTTTATTGTATAATACATGATTTGTTATTTTGCATTTCAAGTAATGCATATATTCATAGTCACGTATCCATGTTTAATTTCCAACAGACATATAATACAAATATAACTAAAATAGACAATCACAGATCTCATTATGAAGTGCCAACCACACCCCACAAACACTAATATCAATTTAACCACACAATCCTGGCTCAGTACTACAACAACATCCATACTCTCAATACATTCGCATATTCATACAAATAAAACATCACATTAAGGAACCTAAGACCCAACTCAGTAAGCAATGCTCGAATCACTATCCTAAACCAAGCACAAACATGCAATGGACTCCTTATCGATTTTAATTCAATCAAAATGTTTTTTCTATTAGTTTCATGGATCCATGGTAATTTTCCTGCTTAATTATACAAATTAAATGGATCTCAAAATAACGATAAATCGCTTTAGGTATCTTCCTTCATTATCTTGTAACTAATTTCAAGCAATTTTTGCTCTTCAGGTTCACCATCAATTAGCGCTGACACGCGTTTCAGTGAGAGCCAAGATGTGGGGAACCACCTTTTTCAGGGCGGAAATAGTAAAATGACGCAAAGCAATAGTGGTAAAGAAATTACAGTATAAAGTAACAAAATGCTTCTACAGAAGGGGCACAAATATTCAAAGACCAAGCCCCCCCATGAGAGAATATCATGTACTCCATACATGTAAGCAGTGCCAAATATGGCCCAAAAATGTAAAAAAGGCCCTCAAAGGTGCCGGATTAGCCACATGTTTGCAGACCGTACCTTGATCTCCAGGAAAACGGAGATGAGTAACTTTATATGATACACAAAGAGGTCTCGCTGCCTCAACCACTGTAAGGCAATGACTCGGAGAACACCGCGATAAATGCTCGACTCGCGTCACGTAACAACGCCGTAACGGGTGGGGGGCGAGGAAACATAAACAGAGAATGACATCCTAAGACTCGGCCTCAGTCTCAAACACAATGCAAGTTGGGGCAATAAGAAAACATAGAATGGACAATAGACTCTTACAATAGGTTTTTTACAAAAACGTGTCCTGTTGGGAAGACAGCTAAGCTGGATTTAAACCCTAACACTTATAATGGAAGTGATCTATATTGTAACCAAAGGCCCATAAAAAACAGATGAACTACAACATTCAATAAGCAAGAAATGCCATTCACACTATTGGAACCCGTAAAAATAGAGTATAGAAAGAATGACTACAGAGGGCTGATATTTCAAAAGTGGGATGTGCTGGAGGCACCTTCTCCCAGGTCATGAGACATCTCAGGGATGGGTAGTGATAGGCGTACAAGAGAAACATCCGACCCAATCACTGCAAAGGCGGTTACTGAATGGCATTCTCCCACAGGATCATCTTATTCAAGCTCCTTGTGTGCGTATTCAATTTAAAAATCCAGTACACTTCTCTCTTTTTGCATAACACATTCTCATCCTTTCGTTTTCTGGATTTAATCTTCTAAAAAATGATCCATGTCAGATCCTCTCTGTATGACCAAATTGAATCCAGTGTTGGACTAAAGGAGCCACGTTCTTGCAGTTACGAATGGCAGATTTGTGCTCACTGTAACACACTCTAAACTCTTGACCTGTCTCTCCTATGTATCCCAGACCACATGTGCATAAAATTAGGTATATCACATTGGAAGATCTACAATTTGTCATTTTATTCAAGTTGATTCTTTTTTGTCCAACAGTAATGTTGTCAGCAACAATCATTCCTTCACATGCATGAGTGATTCATAGCATGACCCACATGTGTGATTCCTTTTAATAGGATTCTCTCCTTTAATATAATATTTCTGAATGAAGTAATGTTCACTGTGCATTATAGATTTGCCTAAGATATTTCTCAAGTTGCGGTTCTCTCTGAATACGAAAGTTGGTTTAGATAACATCACTGCGGTACTGAGGTATTGATGTTGAGTAGGTGTCATTGGGAGTTGTCTCTCTGTCTCTCTGTCTCTCTGTCTCTCTGTCTCTCTGTCTCTATCTCCATCACCAGGGCTCTGTTCTGTCTGGCGGGTATTATACGCGGGTGCAAATTACCCTCTTTCTTTTACTAGTTTGTGCACTCAGTCCATTTTGCTGTCCTTGCATGTTATTTTCTCACCACAATGGACACATTCTGCCACTGACAGTGACCACAGGATGTGCTAGACTGAATGTGCACCCATGCTTGTCCTGCGATCTCAGCAGGCAGCAGTGGAGGCGGCCACTCTTGAGTGTGTCCAGGTATACAGAGCTCTGTCATCATCACAGGTCTCGGGCTTGCGACAACACCGCTTCGGGTCTTTGCGTTAAATGTTGCTTGGGCTGTTAGGCCATTGGTCACAAGGCCACCTGAATACAGTCTTCTGAGGGTGGCAGTAACCTGCTACAGCACAATTCACTGATGTAGCAGTATAGATTACCAGGGTACAGTTTGTGGTCACAGCAGCATGGAACCACTTGCCTGGAAAGGCTGCACTCACTTTCCTTAGAGCAAGCAGATTGCTTCCTTAAGTTCTCCTGTGTGGAAGGATCCTCAAACGTCTGGTGCCAAGCTGCTTCTGGTTCCCACTGGACAACCACACCTCCTGCTGGGCTGGCAGGCTCCTTTCCTCTGTTAGCAGACAGTTTGGCTTCTAGGCAATTCAGGACAGGGTAACAGCTTTTTCTTTCTGGGTTAGATTCTAGGTGATGTCCTCTCACATCTGGGAAGCTGTTGTTGGGTAAGCCCCAGCTCTCGTTGCACTGCAATCCTTTGAGTACTCTTAGGACCACTTCCTTCCTTGGTCAAAGAGAACATGGAACTTTAATAACAAGTGTGTTAGAGCACCCACTTTTATACAATGAAAGACAATGGGATGTGGATTCTCTGTCTGTATTTTCTGGTTCACTCATGCGCACAATGCATGTACCACGCAAGCCACATACATGCACATGCATAATATGTACTCTATATGTTAGTGCTACGATCTGGGATAACACAAACAGGACGAATGTTGCTTGAGCGGACCTGTAGTCCTCCCCTTTGATGACACAGTTTGAAAAGGTTTGGTCTCAACTACTCATTTACAAAACACAGTATGCTGCCACCACTGCTTTGCATCCTAAACCCATCAAGGGGATGGTAGTCTAACGTCAGGGAAATAATTGCACGTTTGGTGTGACCCGAAAGGTCCAGAACATGTGCAGGACCTCAGTTTTGTGAAGGGACAGGTAATGCCTTTGCGCACACACACACTGGATTAGCATAATGCTGAGGCCAGTATCAAAAACCAGCATACCATCAACTTGCAGTCGGGCACTGAGTGCATGGGACCACAACTGTACACCATGTAGGGAACATTTCTGTCCCAACAGATGCCATTCCCAGATCAGACTACCCAGAACCTTATTCCACTGTTGGAGAAATTCATTTGTTGAATCAGCAAATCCACCAGGAAAGGCTATCTGTTCTCTATCTGGCTTCGTGATCCACTGTGTGCTTGTAGTGAGATAGACCATCTTCAGAATGTGGGACTTCCACTCTTCATTGCACCCTTCACATGAGTGGTTTGTGATCTGTCTGGACCACAAAATTAATACCTAGCAGATTTGACCAGATCTTTCTCGGCGCCCACACTATTTGCAAGGTGCTTTCTTTTCAGGGGCCTCCAGGTCCTGCTACCTTATTAGTAACAACTAATAAAGGCCAACAGATGCTTCCTCCCTTTGTCATCGAATTGAGATAGCACCACTCCAACTCCCTTGTCTGAAGCATCTGAGTGTACCACGAAGGGGGGAGGGGGTGTTTGAGTGCAGGTACATTGCACAGTGCTCTCTTCAGTTAAAAGATTTCCCAAACGCCCAACTCCTAATCACAATTTTGGGCTGCTTCTCGTATGTGAAAGAGACCACAGGGGTCCCATAGTTAGCTACACAGTAACATTAGTAACGGGTCAATCCTAATAAGGCTCTCAAATGTGCCTGGGTTGTGGGCACCTCCCACTCCAATATTGGTTGAAGCTTTGCATCTAACTGGCAAATCTTCCTGTTACCGACCGAGAGCCAAGGTAGACTACAGTGAACTGCCCCACCTGGCATTTGCTTGCTTTGATGATCTCTTTCATGCTCTGTATACTGACAGATGTCTGTTTAGGGTGCCTCAGGTGTTCTTCCCATCAATTGCTGAACACTGCTGTGCCATCCAGGTATGCAACGGAAACCTCTTCTAGCTCCGATAGAACATGGTTCACCAGGCACCGGAAAGCGCAGATGGAGCATTTTTTAACCCAAAAGGCATTACCTACAAGTACAATAACCCCTCTTGTATAAAGAATGCGGTATCTTCTGGCAGTGGGTGCTAAAACAATCTTTCAGAAGTTGCTGGTCAGATCAGAAATGTTCAAGTATTTTGCAGTGCCGAGCCAGTCCACAACCACATCAGATCTGGGGATTGAACGAGCACCTCTCATAGTGACTCTGTTGAGTACTCTGCAGACCACATAAAAGCGCAAGTCTGTGTTACCTTGTTTGGGCGCCAACATTACCCAAGGACTACGAGATCACTGTCGCTCTCAAATCAAACATCTTGGCCATCTCTGCGCTAATACATTCCTGGACTCTCAGTCTTGCTCTCGGCAGGCAAACTGTCTCCTGTGTTATTCTCATGAATACTGACAGGTGTTAACCATGGAGCCAGTAAGAACAGGTGGAAAAATTATCCCAACATCTTCCTACATCAATTTCTGCTGCTCAGGCATCAGCTCGGGGGTAAGTTGTATCCCTTCAAAAGATTCCACAGATCAATCCCTCCTGCCACTATGAGGTAGGTGAGTAAGAGGCTCACTGTCATCCTCTACTTCCTCTGCCATATCTGTGATGTTTCATGGGTAATTTCTTCAGAGGTAACACTTCGGCAGGTTTACATGAAACTCTGTTCTTGGTTCCTGTGTGGCACCTATGCTCACCAAGTAATTCAGCTGAGATTCTTTCTGCACTACCTTGTATGGACCGCACCATTCATCCTCTAAAGCTCCTAGTATCCAGTCAGAATATATTTCTGGTCATACCATTCTTTCATCAGCTCCTGGCTAGCCTGTTGGGGTTTCTTTGTCTGACCCCTGTATTGCACCATCAACTTCCTGAAACCAATCACCTAGTCTCTCACATCTTTCTAAGGTGATCCAGACGTTCCTTCCCAGCCTTCTGTGATCAAGGTGAGTGGGCTACGCTCTCACTGCCCAAACAGAAGTTTAGAGGGACTGACATCGATTCCCTTCTGTGGAGTCTCCCATTAGGTGAATAAGAGACATGTTATGAAAAAATCTAATTTCCTCCTGAGGTTCTTTGTTAGAGTTTCCATAATGCTAATACAGGTCTTGTTAGAGCCCCTCCACTAACCCATTGATTTGTAGATGGTCAGCAATTCTCCATTGTATGTCACACCAGCTTGCTGCCACATCTTTCTCTCATGTAAAATATTAAATTGGTTCCCCGGTCTACAGTCACAATCCTGGGAAATCGAACCAGATAAAATATCCCTGGAACAGCCTCAGTTGCCACCTATAAAGTAGTGCTCCTTAGGGGTACCGCCAATGGATACTGGGTGGTCTGATAAAACACAACTAAGATATACCTGCTATCTGACAGTGAGTTAGGTTTGGAATGGACCAACAATGTCTATTCCCACCCATTCAAATTAAACACCTACAACTGGCAATGGCACTAACATTGCCTTGGTCTTACCTCCTGACTGTTCACTCAGTTTGCCAGTGAGACAGATTCTGCAAAACCTCTCTGTGTCTCTGCACATACCTGGTTAGTAAAACAGAGAGTGAAGCCTGTCCTGGGTCTTTCCAATGCCCAGTTGCCCTGCTAAGGACACTTTGTGGAGAGTAGCAACAGTACATTTGTGTGCTCTAGTCTCTTGCTAGCACCTGCATTTGGGTGCTTACTGTACAACAACACATCTTCCCAGCTAACATAATGCCTTTCAACCATTTCTTTGCTGACCTGCACCTGAGATTCCTTCTGAAGTCCCAGAGGCATAGGCAGTCAACTTGTACCACTTGGAATTCCTTCTGGGCAGATCTTCCAGCTGGAAATAACCCAATGCAGCTCTAGCAGTGACCCAGACTCCAGCACTTGTCCTCTTCGGGTATTGAATTCTCCTCTCCATCAGTAGCAAGGGTAGTGGATGCTACGGCCACTGCCTTCGCGAAGTCTGCCGGCTTGCTACCTTGTTCTAGTCTCTGCACATCAAGTATGTGGTTCCAATGGTTCCATTCTCCTCCAGAGGCTGACATGCAGCCTGTGCTCTGGTCAGCACTGCTGATGGGGTCTAAGCCATGTAGGCTTATGGTCCAAGTATTAAACCAGAGGAATCAAATTATTGTCCAAGACAAATCCAGCTCCTTGCTTCTCTCTCACCCCTGCATCAACAATGGCTGACTTGGCATTGATTTCTGCCTCAGCTGGGCAATCAGTATTCCATGTCCTCTCCTCTGGCTACTAAGCCTGTGCCATTGTAAACAGTGAGGACCTCCTTGGGTTTCAGGTGCTTTCTCTCAATGATAGTTCTACAAGCTCCTGTATCTTTTAGGGCAGGAACTTTCCTACCATTGACACTAGCTTTTAACGCAAACCCTATTGTGTTTAGGTGTATGTGCCGCACGACATTTGGGTCTGCCACCCAAACGTTATCCAAGCTAAGGTGGGTGTAGCGGGCCCTCTCAGGTCCTCTCATGAACAGTCAACACACTCGCTATCGTGGAAGTAGCAGGCCTTTCACTTGACTGTCTCTCTTGTAATGTCCCTACTTGAGACACCTAAAAACAAATGATCACTCTGGGCTTGGAAGAACCTTCTTCTTCTCCCTTCTCCTTGTGCTATTTCTGACTTGGAACCCAATTTCCTATTTTACTTTTGCCACCCATTGGTACCTTGATTAGTGTCCTGCTTTTATCCTGAGCTTTGCAACCTCTCCATTGAGAGTTCCTGAATCCCTCTTCCCTTGAGCTTCAGCTCCTTGTTTACCCTGTTATCTAACCACTTGACAGCCCACACTGCACGTTTCTCTGCATCCCTTTCTACCAGATCTGAACTGTATTCCTTCAGTGGGGGATACTAGTCCTCTAGTCTCTCTGTCACCATTAACTAGTTAAGGGCATGAAAATCATTGACTTCTATCACTCTTCCTCACTCATTCCAATCACTTAACGCACCATGAATCACAGCCACCATATCTTCGATTACTGTTCTTAAACCTTTGCAGATGCTGAGCTGACTTTGATGCAAAATGTCTAATTAGATCCTTCATCTGCGCATCATTTATTTGCTTAGTTGCAAGCATTCCTCCAAAGAATGCCATACCTTCTGTCGACAAGTGCTTCATGATAAGAGAAATGTTTATCACGTATAAAACAAGGACCCCCTGAGCAATAGATATGTTAACTCTTAGGTCAGGGAAACAAACATTTGAGGTTGTTACTTTTCAAATATAAGAGACATTTTTATGTCATGGGCAAAGTGGGCTCTGGCCCAGGGCCCTAGCCTTTGAGG
Source organism: Lissotriton vulgaris (assembly GCF_964263255.1). Taxonomy (NCBI): domain Eukaryota; kingdom Metazoa; phylum Chordata; class Amphibia; order Caudata; family Salamandridae; genus Lissotriton; species Lissotriton vulgaris. The sequence goes on from NW_028242776.1 coordinate 1,204,540, forward strand.
GGGCAAACCTGATAGAGCCAGCTCTGTTCTGCAGAGAGTCTTGCCCTGAGGACCTTGAATAATTCTTAAACAGATTATTTTCAATACCGTTTTCCTTTAATTTATTTTAACGTGGGTGAAGTATTACAGACGTTTTGCAGAGACATGTTTGTTTTTCCACACCATGCACCATCCATAAAAACGTTTCTTTTATATCAAACTAGGACCTGGGGAGCAGGTACAGTCCACCAGGGCTCCTCACAGTTTAATGTCAGCAGGTCCAGTACACTTCTGATCTTCTGCAGGTCCAGAACTTGTTCTGAAGATGGTTCCATGGGCTGCCACATTTATGCCTGACACCAGTAAGTGTCATAGGGTGACTCCTGGCTCTTCCCTAATCAATAGGGTGATTTAAACACTCCTAGAGCCAGAGCTTTTTGCTTGAGCTTCACTGGGTACCCCGTCGGTTAGTCCTAAAGCTGCAGTATCAGCATAGTAAAAGTAGAAATAAGACTCCGGGAAAATGTTATTCAATGTGATGCTTTATTGACAATGTTGATGGTTAACAGTGCAAAGTTTCACAGTATACTGAACCATATTGAATGTTGGTATTATCCGCATTGACTTCAGTGGTGTTGCAATGCTGGGATATTAAATGTATTGAATATTGACACTGGCCCAATTGATTTCACTTGTGTTTTATTGATGAAGTCTTACATATAAATGCGTTGACTTATGTGGTGACACACTGACAAAGAAGGTAGATCTGCCGTAGAATTAATGCAAAAACTACAGTTGATGGACAGAATGCAGAACAATGTCATACATTCACCCCAGTACAGAGATCTGGGCCTAAATCCATCGTTTTTTTGCACTCCACACCACCCCAGTTCAGACATGGCCATATGCAAATTAGTCTGACCCTGTGCCTCATGGGAACAGTCCAGCCCAAACTGCCAAGCCATGCCTTCCCTGGACCGGAAACAAGCTTCCGAGGACCGGTTTCTGGCATTCCAGCCGTCTTCAGCCCGGCTTGCTTGAATCCAGTGGTGTGGAGTGCATGGGACTCACGTCTGAGCATACCCATCCCACTCGGGGTGACAAATGCAAAAACTACAGTTGATGGACAGAATGCAGAACAATGTCATACATTCACCCCAGTACAAAGGTCTGGGCCTAAATCCATCGTTTTTTTGCACTCCACACCACCCCAGTTCAGTCATGGCCATATGCAAATCAGTCTGACCCTGTGCCTCATGTGAACAGTCCAGCCCGAACTGCCAAGCCATGCCTTCCCTAGACCGGAAACAATTTTCAGAGGACCGGTTTCTAGCATTCCAGCCGTCTTCAGCCCGGCTTGCTTGAATCCAGTGGTGTGGAGTGCATGGGACTCACGTCTGAGCATACCCATCCCACTCGGGGTGACAAATGCAAAAACTACAGTTGATAGACAGAATGCAGAACAATGTCATACATTCACCCCAGTACAGAGATCTGGGCCTAAATCCATCGTTTTTTTGCACTCCACACCACCCCAGTTCAGACATGGCCATATGCAAATTAGTCTGACCCTGTGCCTCATGGGAACAGTCCAGCCCGAACTGCCAAGCCATGCCTTCCCTGGACCGAAAACAAGCTTCCGAGGATCGGTTTCTGGCATTCCAGCCGTCTTCAGCCCGCCTTGCTTGAATCCAGTGGTGTGGAGTGCATGGGACTCACGTTTGAGCATACCCATCCCACTCGGGGTGACAAATGCAAAAACTACAGTTGATGGACAGAATGCAGAACAATGTCATACATTCACTCCAGTACAGAGATCTGGGCCTAAATCCATCGTTTTTTTGCACTCCACACCACCCCAGTTCAGACATGGCCATAGGCAAATTAGTCTGACCCTGTGCCTCATGGGAACAGTCATGCCCGAACTGCCAAGCCATGCCTTCCCTGGACCGGAAACAATTTTCCGAGGACCGGTTTCTGGCATTCCAGCCGTCTTCACCCCGGCTTGCTTGAATCCAGTGGTGTGGATGGCATGGGACTCACGTCTGAGCATACCCATCCCACTCGGGGTGACAAATGCAAAAACTACAGTTGATGGACAAAATGCAGAACAATGTCATACATTCACCCCAGTACAGAGATCTGGGCCTAAATCCATCGTTTTTTTTGCAGTCCACACCACCCCAGTTCAGACATGGCCATATGCAAATCAGTCTGACCCTGTGCCTCATGGGAACAGTCCAGCCCGAACTGCCAAGCCATGCCTTCCCTGGACCGGAAACAAGCTTCCGAGGACCGGTTTCTGGCATTCCAGCCGTCTTCAGCCCGGCTTGTTTGCTTGCTTGAATCCAGTGGTGTGGAGTGCATGGGACTCACGTCTGAGCATACCCATCCCACTCTGGGTGACAAATGCAAAAACTACAGTTGATGGACAGAATGCAGAACAATGTCATACATTCACCCCAGTACAGAGATCTGGGCCTAAATCCATTGTTTATTAATGGCACCCACCTTATAATCTAATATTGCTTCTCATATAGGTGGGGGTAATGTGCTTATAAGGTTCAGGACCCACAAAGTTGTAACATGATATGAGGGTGTCACCATAGGTATTTCCATCTACCTGATTGTATATATTTGTAATTTGTGTGTAGTATTTAGTTGTTTGTGTGTAATAAAAGTACTTTTCCTTTTCATAAAAAAGATGCATTGACTGAACAATGATTTATTGACTGTTGTTGGTACATACCAGCAAGCTAAGTTTACTAGCCCACACCACCTTTCCTGAGTAGGCCTTGGAATCCTGTGCTTCGCTGCTCTGAGAGAAGCAAGTGCTTCAGTAGTGTATTTGGTTACCAGTCAAAAGCCAGTTGTGGACTCATTACTTCTGAAGGACTCGCTTCATTCGCAACTCAAACCCAATTTCTTACAGTGTCTTAACATAGTTTAGAGTTACGCTAACAATATCAAGAAAATGATTCTCAAGATTTGGTGTATTTTAAACATAGGAAACATGGCACTTGACAGATCCATGTTTTAGTTCAAACGCAGGAAGATCTCAAAGACTTACTAGTACACTTTAGACCCAAGGGATGCAACCCTACTTATTCACACCGCTACAATTGGCATTTACCCAGGGTCACAGGCCATTTTCCTTCCAGCTCTTGTGATGTCTGTAAATTTAGTTAGCATGCCAAGCAACTAGACTTGGGACTTTCAATCCCATGTGGACTGAGAAAACTCACAAACTGCAACAGTGAGGGTGTTCAAAATATATATAATTGGATACTACAGTAACTTCAAGCGTAGACGAGCCACAATGTTATCAACTAATAGTTTTTTTGAAAAACTATATCATTGAGACAATACTCATTGTACAATAACTGAACTCCCTTTTTTATCTTCTCCCATATTAGATAAGTCCCTGTTCATTCCTGCAAAAGAACAACACTGAGTGTTTGAGTTGGGGATACACATATTGGGACTCAACAATGAGATTTCTTGGACCTTCCTTGATCCCCAAGATGTGTCCACCAATTCCCGAGGTCACTTAAAAACGAGTACTTTGATACTTCCATGATGAGCTTCATGGATGTAATCCCTAGCACTGAATGATCATGCACTGTACAGTGCCTGTGCCACGATCATATACACACTGTACCCTCGATAGCTGGAGTAATTTAAATGTATTCTCCCCTCCCCCCTTCTGTTTCGAAGCGGCTGCCTAACGTACAATCGGCCTTTTGTGTAATTAATTATTATTTATCGTTTGTTTTCTTTCAACCACTATTTATTTTCCTGTCTGTAGATAGTAATATAATTTCCAACTGGGTGCAATATGATATACTTGCCATTTACGTTAAGTAATGATTTCCAGAACATAACCGTTGGTTGTTGGCACACATCACCAGCAGCACGCCAACTCTACATTTCCTAGCGAGCATTGCGAGGACACATCCTGCCCATTCCAGATATGCGCTGACACCAGCACAGTTTTCCATTTCTGGATTAGTTGTTGAAAAATGTGAACCACCATCTGTACCATATTTCCTCACCCATCATGGACAGCATGGCAGGCTCACATTTTGGGAAGATGTGGTAAGGTGCTACATATAGCGCGTGGCCTGCTCCTTCCTGGTATTAAGGAGAGGAGCTTTTCTTCCTACGTAACCATGCATCATCATACCTCAGCACTGTGATATACACTACTTTGGATATATGATCTTCATTGAACATTATTGTATGAATTGGGAGTTTGTTTTGTAATATTCAACAATATTAAGCTTGAGACATTGCTTTTATTGTTTGTTGTTAAACATTTAGATATTCCCATTCTGGTTCTGGATGGAGAGTTGAGGCAATACCAGGGTAAGCCTGAGTTCGACTTAGTAAAATACATCTGTGCAGTGTGAATTCACAAGTTAACGTGCGTTGTACCTTGATCACTAATATTTTTTAATGTACTGTGTAAATAACTGGCATATCCTTTATAGTTGTAGAAGAATCCTGCTGAACCTCACCAGAACAAATTTATGTGGCGTTGTATTGAAAACATCCATTATTATTTATTTACAAACAAGTTAGCAGAGTGGAAATAGTCCTTACAAATATGATTGCACCTCCCCTCCATGACACAATTCAGTAACAAGCAGAAACAGTCTTCTGAGTGCTCTGCAGAGCACCTCCTTCCTTGGCCAGAGAAAACTTGAAGTTGTAACATCAAGTGAGTTAGTGGCTCCCATTTTGTATAGTGAAAGCAGACATGAGATGTGGATTCTATATCTGCTGTAGGAAAGTAGCCCTTTTTAACATGTTAACTGATGTGATTTCGACTGGAAGTCCCCTGGGTTCCTGCTAACTAGGTCCCCAGTGCAAGAGCTCTTTCCCAAAACTGTACAATTGTTTTCACCCAATTGGCCAGAGGTACTAAAGAGGGTACCTAAGGACAGCAGCATGAATTTTACCACCCTAAGGGACCCCTCATCAAGTACATGCAAGGCTGCCATTGCAGGCTGCATGCCTGGGTGCAGACAAAAGTGAAAACTCGACATGTCACATCCCTGTGTGCCATGTCCCCTAACACAGCAAACACAAGGAGATGATGGACGGAGTGCTAAAACTTTTCAGACACTCTCCCCCAGTCACAGATCTGGGTTGAATCCATCATCATTCTTTAGCTCACTTCGCCATCTCAGTTCAGACCCAGCTATATGCAAATCAGTCTTGACCCTGTGCCCAATGGGAACAGTCCAGCCCGAACTGCCAAGCCATGTCCCCTAACTCTGCACATAATTTTTGTAAGTCACCCTTACAGCAGGCCTGGCAGTCCTAAGGCAAGGTGCTGAATATTACATGTGAGGGCATACCTTTATGGGCAAATATTCCCCTCTGCTGGTCAGCCCTATTACTGTCAGTGCAAGTGACCAAGGAAGCCATTTTAAAACGTGCTGGACAATGGTGAAAACGATTTCCCCGGCTTCCATATGGCTTCACTGAAGATAGGGATGTTTGGTATCAAACATCTCGTATTGATAAACCCACACTGATTCCAGTGATGGATTTAGCAATATGTGCACCCAGAGTGCATCTTAGAGGTGCCTCCTGAAAACCTACCAGCCTCTGGTGTGCTCCCTGACTGGTTTCTGCCGGCCTGACACCTGAGACACTGCTCTGACTTCCTAGGGTGAGAGCCTTTTGCTCTCAGGAGACCCAGATCTAAAGCCTGTCTGGAAAGAAGGTGTCCCACACCCTCCCACAGGATGACCTGCTGATTAGCCTTCCTAGGCCGGCAAGCTTCAAAGAGCTGCCGCCTTTGAAATGTGGATCTGACTCTCCTCACAGGAGAGGAAGCTGACCCCCTTTTTGCCCAGAGCCCCCGGACAGGGGGGAAAATTAGCTTGTCGGGTAGGTGTGCCCACCCCTAGGCTAATACAACCCTAAGGTGAGCTAAACTGAGGTGGACAAGACTTTCGGAAGTAGCCATGTTTGGGATGGCATACTTGGATAACTTGGGAGATGGTTATGCGCACTCCCCACAGGAATTGGTCATATAGAGAGTGTAGTGATCCAAAGGGTCGGTACCTATTGGCTTCTACCCTACTCTCCCCTAATGCTCCTAAGGTCAGTATTTAGAGCGGTCCCTGGCACGAGAGAAGCAGATCCTAATGACCTACAAAGAAGAAAGATACTGAAGTGCTGTGAAAGCAGAAGACTGAAGAGATCAAATGACTTGGCCACAGCCCTGCCGGCCTGTCTGCTGTTCCTCATCAAAACTGCGCCAAAGACATCGTGTCCTGCAGCCGTTGTGCCTCCAAAACCTTGGTGGACTGCCTGTCTTCAATAAAGAACCAAGACCTCCAGTGGAATAGCGGAATTGTTCCATGCATCACGCAGAAACTCCAAAGAAAGGACTCTAAGGACTCCAGAACATACAGAACCCAATGCCTGAAGCCACCAGTGCAGCCATTGCTCCAAGCCCGAGTTGAAGTGGGCCAAATGAGACAATCATTTGAGGCAAGAATTAAAGTGGGGTATTAAGCTGCTGTGTCAGTTGAAGTAAAAATGGGAAAAGACTATGGGCCATATGTAGGTGAGTCAATACCGGTCGGTAACAGTGAAATTCGGTAAATTTCACCGTTACCGACAGGTATTTAGGGATTAGAGATATAGGAGGCAGGTTTCAAGGATTCGGTAATTTACCGAATTGGTAATTTAAGGAATCAGTAAATTTCCCAATTCTTAAAATACCGATTCGTTATATTACCGAATCCTTAATTCCTATGTAGGAGGCACTCAAGTGATTGCATTTTAGCATTCAGGATTCGTTATTTACCACCAACTATAAGTTGGTGGTAAATACCGAATACCTTAGTAAAAGCAATTTTCAGCTTTTTTTTCAGTGCCATGTAGGCCATGTAGGGCATGTATGTGTGCCACATGTGCACACATGCTCGACTAAGTGTCAATGTGACACCCTGCCACCCTTGAATATGTTCCCCCTATTATCGATTCGGTATTTACCGAATCGGTTATAGTGAATGGCTTCCCATTCATTCCTATGGGCCTCCAGGCCCATAGGGATGAATGGGAATTACCGAATCAGTAAATACCAAATCGGTAATACCGAATATTACCGATTAGGTAAAATTTACTGAATATTTACCTACATACTATTTACCGATTTTCAAATACCTAATTGGTAAAATTCAGTATTTAAAAATCGGTAAATAGTGATTATCTACATATGGCCCTATGTTAGAAAAATACTTTTGGACAAAGGGGAGTAGGTTAATATGGAGGAAGGGAAACTAAAACAGTTTAGAAAATTCTACATAGCTCTATACTCAGCAGAGCCCCACTGAACTGAGGACCAGGAAGCATCACTATCTGAAGAACAGGCTTCTGATGCAATTCACTTCTTCAATCCATCAAAAACCCGGCAGCGTGATGTCTTCACAAGAGTTTCTTTTATAAATCTAATGCCCCTCAAAGATGACACGCTACTGAATCATATTGCAGCTTTATTAAGACTTCTGTCCTCTATGTGCAAGGCTGAGGTGACAATGATTTGAAAGCCGGGTAAAGAACCCCTATTTTAATCTCAAACAAGTCAACTGCCTTGCTTAACACTGATGTAAAACCCAAACCATGCCACTTAAATTATGCAGAACACAAGTAGGGATCTCTGCTTATTTTTCAGTCTTTATGTGGAAAGCTACTCTTATGTATAGTGCACATGTACTAAACCTCCGACACGCCACACTGAGCTAGAAAAGTGACAAAGCCTTTTGCCATTTTTTAGCAACTTTTTTAAGACATGGATCCGATTAGCAAGTGCTAACCATGCCCATCTAAATAAATGACTAAGGCATTTAGCCATTCCAGACCCATTATCACAACATTGGATGGTAAAATAACATCCAAGTCTACGTGGAATGAGTAAAAGTGTTTAAAGACTATGCTGAAAATGGCAAGCGGGTTTGCCACTTTCCCAGTTTTGCTTGATTAGCTTTGAGCTTATCCAATGCTTAAACATTCTGTTAGAAAAACAGAGGTTTGAGGTGAACAGATTTATTGTACCTTGGTGTTGTATGTGCACTCCCAATAAAAGAACAATGCTCCTAATGAAGGAGCAGCTTTCCCTACAGACTTGGTACTACCACCGTCCCCTACTTGTGTATTGCACTGAGGTAAAAATATACACAAAATATTGGGCTGTGGGTTGGAACAGGAGTTTCCAGGGCTAATGCACCCACTTATTTTGGCTGAAAAGGCTAAAAGGAAAAAGATCCGATAGATCCCTATTTTATTAGAAACGTAGAAGACCTTTTCACCAAGTGGATGGGTTCTTTTTTTAACGAGGGCTGATGACTTTTCTATTGACTGTCCGCTTCCATAAGATGGTCATAGCTAATTACGCCAACCCTATGGCCAGGATAAAATGAAATAGACCCACTTCGGGTATGGTTACATTGGAGAGAGTGACCAGTTAGGCAAACCCTCTATCTCTGATTCTGTTTTTTTTGGACATCCAACTATTTGCATGTCGTATTTGCTAGGCCCAGGACATGCTTGAGTTAATCTTTGAACCTGATTAACATAACATGTCCCTTTTAGTAAACCATAAACTATTAATGTTGTGTGATTTGTCAAGTTCACTACTCGCGTTGTTTGAACAACTTCAAATATGACAACGTTTAGTTGTTTAGTAGATTATATGGGAAGTCTGAAATTCAGAAACTTACCTTCCTGCAAATTTAGGGAACGCCCTAAAGGTATAATTTCTGTACCAGTGGTCCACAAGCCACATCCAATATCTGAAATTAATGGTGACCTATTCAATAAAAAAGCAAACTTTCCACTGCTGTTGACGGAAATCTATTTGGACTTTAGAAAGTGGTCCCCACTTTGTCTCCTGGATGAGTAGGATCTACTCAGTAAAGATTATTTTTTACTGAGGGTATTATACCTTTTACAAGACCTTTCAGTGAAACTCAAGCGAACCTTTGTATAATACCTTCAACATGATGTTTCCCACTTTATTTAGAAAGGCACTCGCCCTAGAATACATTTCAGACTTTTCCAGTGGAATGGGTTTAAAAATGGTTGTCCATCTCAGACTTTCTGCTTCACTTACAGGCAGCACAATTGAAAATGTGAATTGTATGGTTCCGTTCTTAGACGGTTAATCTAAAGCCCCATATGGAAAGAACCCTAATGCGGAAGACCTTTTAGGGTGTACCTTGGCTGCCAAAGACTTTAAAACCAAGTTATACTTATCTTAGTACCACAATGCAAACTACACTGCTACTTAGCGATGTAATTGCCATAAAATGTAAAAATGTGTTATTCCCTTTGATATACATTTCAATCAGGACTCACACTAGCTTTTGGATGTGGTGTTTTTAACGGTTGGTGGGAAGAAAGTTGTAGGGTAATTATAAACATCTTCACTAATGGTTAGATAAACTCTTTTGCGCATTACAAGACAGACTTTGACATTGACAAATAGACCACCTTCATTACGCCCAGATTCAACACTAGGCGATACAACCCCAGTTGTGAGAAGCAGCCACTAGAGACAGAGGTTTCTTACAACTCTTCTGACTATTGGGAGAATCCTATCTAAATTATATAATCTTGTTTTAGAATCAAGATACTCTTGCTTCTGTGCTTTTAAACATAGGTGGAAGAAATGTCTGGATAGAGTGATAACTGACAAACAGTTGGGAACACTATGGAAAGTGTAGTGAATAGAAAATTCCATTACAAAGTAATTTACAATTTATGCTGCACCTCTGATAGGCTGCATCATACCTTTTTGAGGGACTTGCATACCTGCTGGAGGTGTTTAGGTAAAAAAAAGTGATGAAGTACTCATATGGTGGCAGTGCCCGGTGATTGTGCTCTTTCATAGAGAAGTGCTAGGGGTCTTCAAAATGTGTTGGTCTAGTCTATATTGGATGCCCCCGGGATAGTGCTCCGATGAATGAGACAAACTAGGGTTTCTAACATTATCTGGGCATGCATCACTATGTCACATACGGATCTGGTACAAACTAGTTGATGAAAAACTCATTAACAATGATAGTAGAGAACATTTACATATAATTTACATTGAAAGCCTCTGTTTGTCTACATATCGGGGATATTGCTTACGCGGATGACACCCACATTTTTTTACCTTCAGCAAAGGGGTGCCCATTGATCAGGATGCTATTAAACCCTGTCTCTCAGCAGTCTTCCAATGGATGACCCACACCCATTTGAAGTGTAACACTGAGAAGACGGAGGTGCTCGACAGTGGCATCTCCTCCACTAAGGTGGAGGAGCATCGCCCCACTGCTCTCGGATCAGTGTAAAAGGAAAAATAAAATTATAATAACAGAAGCTATTAGCATTTTATTTTTAGTATCTTGCAGCCAGGTTAGGGTGGGGCGGGGCTGGGGCTGGGCTCCCAATCACAAAACTGCTGTCATGGTGACAGTAGTGTCGTGATTGGCTTAGGGAAGCCTGGGTGCTGCCTGGGTTCCAGAAAAGAGAACGGATGAAGAAGAGAGGCTGTGAAGGTAAGTCTCTTTTTTTTCTTTTTCTAGCCCCCCCCCCCCACCCACACACACACACAACTTTGCTCTTAATTTGTACGTCCACTGGCCTGTGAGGGTTCCTCCACCAGATCCCCAAGCGGATTCTGTAAAAAAAAAAAAAATTGGGTATTGAATTTGATTATAAAATGTCATCAACAACCAAATTATCTCGGTGGCAGGCTTGTGCTTTGACATCTTAAGCATTAAAAAATCCATGCACTTTCTCTCTTTTCCAACTAATGCTACAGTGTTACTTGCCCTGGTTATGTCCAGATTGGATTATGCCAACGCATTAACTGCAGGCTTGCCAAGGTATCATCTGAGCAGACTCCAGACTGCTCAGAACCCGGCAGCTCAGCTGGTTATGGGTCCTTGGTCTCCCGAGACGAGAACACATTTCTAAGCATTTGATCAATCTGCAGTAGCTCCCCCTTGTAAAACAGTTTTTTTAGACTACTTTTTTAATGCACAAAGCTCTCCATCAGTCAGGAGCCTACTACAGCTCGAGGAGAATGTTACGTTCATCCAATAATCTGACCACAATTCCAAAAGATTGTTTGGCTAAAGCTGGCGGAGGTTCTTTCTCTTTTCTGAGCCCATTCGGTTGGAACAATCTCCCTCTAGACTTGCGCCAAACAAAGTCTGAATTTGCATTTAAGAGAAAGCTCAAGACTTGACTCTTCTCATAGTAACTGTCTTCTTCTGTTTTCTTACATAGACCGAATAGCATGGGGACAATCTTCGAGTAGCTAAGCCCTCTATAAATTCAATCACTATTACTAACCGGCTCTAGCTCTGACACCCGGTCTGCGAATGTTAGGTTGATTCGCAGAATCTGCTTATAACCCACCACACGTGGCATATTATTTTGTTGCAGAGTCCTGCCTGAATAACGTTAATGGTCCTTGGTTGGATAATGGTTAGTTGGGTGACTTGTATCTGCTCTTTAACTAGCAATATGTGAATAGAAGGAAGGAGAGATTAGGTTGGGCTAGGTGCATTGGTGGGTCTGGTTAATGTGTTCTCAATTTTACATGAAGGGTTGATTTAGTGAGTTTCTGTGTTTGTCATGTGCGTTTTGTATTGGTCATGCACCCCCTGCTGCTCACATTTTTCAAAAGTTATTAAAAATAAAAAGTAGATGCTTGCAGAGTGCATCACTGACAGAAAAAACAATGGGAATGGATCATCTGCAGCGCAACGATGTGGGTGAAGTGGTCCTAGCACTGGTGACTAGCAAGCTTGCTTCATCTGACATCTGCCTTCCCTCTAGCAAATCCTAGCGTGAAACCCACATAATTGTATGCCCTTAGGGATATAGGCCCTTAGGCATCCCAATAGGCACCAGCTGTGTCCGGAAACTGCACACCTCTGTCCGGGCCTAGATACATTCACTTTAACACCCACACTGGCAGCCCATGGTCAGGGTGAAAGCCACAGCAGCCTTGTTCCCTGGGATCAGAGAATGCCAGGACCCGTCTCTTCGCAACCCACAATGGCTTATGTCTTGAACCCTGGTGTCCTTGTCCTCTCCGAAGCCCAAAGTCTTTAGGAAAGTGAGTGACGGGCGCTTCCCTACCTCTTCACTTATAAACTCTTTCTGCATCTCTTGGCACTGCAGATGAATGTATTTAGTAATCAGCGGCAGCAGCAAGGCCTCCCTGTGCCTACATATGAATGTATTGATCAGGTAGCAGCCAGGCCATTGTGCAGCCTACACTGCAGCCTGTTGGAGCAACCACCAGCTCTAGACGGGTTCTGCATTGTAGCGCAGCCTACCCTTAACCAGGATCAAAGGCCTAGTGTCTAGCTCTGTCCATTCTTTATTGCCAAGGCACCATACCCCTAGATGGATCTGGATCCTAAGGCAGCCTACCCCTACACAGATTCGGCTTCGTAAGGCGGCCTAGCTCCAGACATGTTCTGCTTCCTAGGGCATCCTGTGACTAGACAGAATCAGAATCCAGTAGAAGTATTTGTCTAGAGAGGTTCGGCAAACTAGGGCAATCTAAGACAAGTGACAGTTACCTAATAATGACTCTAGCACATTTGGGGCCCTCAAGACCATTAAGTGCAGGAGGTCCAGAGATTGGTGATTATTGTCCTGTGCAAATTCTCTAACAATGTGGGAAAAGCCACATGCTCTTCAGAAATGAGACCCTGGATAACTAGCAAGAGATATGGGACTGGGAAACACATTAAGCGGGGATAAGGAGATTACCAGGAAAACACTGTGATGTACAAATCACAACTATAGAGTAAGTTGACTGCTTAGACCTATGTAGACAATAACTTGAAACCCATACTCTAGGATCACACAGATCACCAACCCAGTAACAGGACCTTAGAATCAATTTAAACTCTGAGTAATACATCTCCTGTGGACACCATGCCACCATTTGCACAAACTAATACCTAGTAAAATAGTTGTACCCTTCAACCACGTACAGCGGCGGGGTCTACAGATCCGCCAGCAGATGAACTAATTGCCATGGCTCATGCAGGTTAGGCTTGGGTCATATAAACTCTACCCATACTGAAATGCACCTCTGTAAATACACTAAGCACACAGACACCTCCAAAACAAACAGATGTGTTTGAATGGCAGGCTGCTGTCACCCCCTTGGGAATACAGCAAAGCCGCAGGAGAAACCCAAGATTCAACACAACCCATCTCCACAAAAGGCTTCTAGTGATTGTGGCAGTCTCACAACTGCAGACTCTTATGAATATAAGTAAAAAGCACTAGGAAGCCAAGTAGTTTGCTGATGTATGCCATAAAAACAATATAATAAACAGTGTCTGGAGACTGGGTTTCAGATACTGCTGTTGTCACATTAAGCTAATGAAGTCTCTAAGAATACAGAGGTGGTACTGCCACTCCTTTTAGCCCATTATCTTGCTTTATTAGCGCATCTTTGCCTCAATGCATTTATACTATGTGAATCCAACATTTCCCTTCAGACGCTCCATCAGCATGCTTCTTAAATAGTTGGCGAGGCATGTGTTTTGCTTCAGATGCACATCTCGCTGTAGTTGCTTCAAGTTAAATTTCACATTAGGTTAAAGCTGAACCTTTTGAAAACAAGCTCTTTGGTGCATTAGTCATCATAATTTGTTGGCCCAACCCACCTCTCATACCAATACTGGTCAAGTCCATGGATCCTTAGGGCAGTTCCTGCTCAACCGTCCTCTGTGTATTCATCGGACAGTCAGTGGATAGGCTTGCACAAAGACTTCACCAAACATTGGTATCACCTTCCGTTGCAGATCATGTGAGGCGGGAAAACTCCATTGATCAAGCAAGCGTTATAGGTCTCAATACTTGCTTTTGCCTTTCATTGACTTTTGGTTTTCTGCTGTTTTTAATGGTTCTCCCTGGCATACTTCACCGTTTAATGGTTTCATCTCTGGCTCACTACTCTTTTAGTCTTTTACTTGGTGTTATGTTATTATGCTGCAGTTTTCTTGTCTTTTCCAATAAAAGCGCCGGGACACTCTTTCTGAGTAGCCGTGCGCTATAAAAATGATCCAATAACATAACATAACATAACATCTTATTGATGGGTATTCCAATGCCTTTTTGTTGGGGTGGTGAGTGCAGTATATTCAACATAATTGATGCCTGATGGTACCTGCCATTTTTGTCTGTCATGAATGGATGGTACCAAGTGGTTACAGCTTGTCAGTTGGCTGGTGCGATTTGACAGCATAAATTGCCAAGCAGGTGGTGCCGCAACTCTTAATTAAATTATAGTACGACATCAGTCAATGTCCGCATGACGTTATGGTACTTCTGCAAAACCTCGCCGCCATCTCAGACACATGCTTTCCTAGAAATGTTATACAGCATATTACAGATTTGCCAATATAGTAATTGCATTCAACGCCTTTTGATTTTTTTCAACGATGACGCACACGATTTTATTCGCTAGATATGAGGGTTTCTGTACATTGCCGAAGATACGCCAGACAGGCATTTCGTGCCATTGTTCTAGTGTGCGGGTAATTAGTGTTGACATCTCTCTAGGGCGTGCAGATGAACAAAAGAGCATGTTTTACAGACACCAGCATGGCACGGGCAGCCACAACAAGCGTAGCGGTGAGCAGCTGTGCGCACAATCGGGGCCCTGACAAGCCACACAATTAACACATTCCTCGCGTCACTCAAAGGTGAATAAAATGAAAATATTGCAGCGATCTAACACACATACTCTTCTAATGGCCACGGGAGATGCGAATGGAAATATGTTGAGTGCCGTTAACACCTGCACCACTGCGCTCAGGGTGGAAAAATTCCAGAGCAAATTATGTTGGAACGAGCTGCAATCAGCGTTTCGAGCGGTCCTGTGACCTATTTGTCCTCCGAGGGCTTCAAACGGGGAGATTGGGAACGAATTAAAAAGGGCTGTACCAATTTGAGCCGCCATGTGTTTCAGAAACCTCAGATGGTGCATTCACAATATAAAACAAGCATTTGCAATGCAATAGGTCTCGCATTATTTAAGTTTGAGCTATTAGCATTGTAAATGGCAATTGTTTTTTGCTTTATGCTATAGTTTTTTTTTTTACATAAAAAGCTTCATATAAAATATGTTTTATTAAAGTTATTTATGCAGTATCTAAATTTTGTTTGCATAAAACAGTATAATAATATCTTAGTAAAAAAGTCAAATATTTTAATGGAAATTCACCAAATGTTCATTTATGTGTTGGTTTTGAAAATAGCTAAATTAATAGCTTTGTCATTTACAATGCCAATAGTTATAACTTTCGCAAATGTGACACCTATAGCATTTGTAATGCAACATTTGTATTTACGTGACTTAGATGTATTGATATTACAAATAACAATGGCTTTTAATTTTTTTTAATACTTAATAAAAGTGATTGTAATTTATAATGGCAATAGCTTAAACTTTTGTAAATAACTTTTGTGAAGATTATGTTCAGTGTATTTTATTGTAACAAAATCCAAGAACAGAAGTGAAATATTAACATCTTTTTGTGACATTTGTAATAAAGCTTGAAACATTGAGAGAACATATTTGTGCTGTGGTGGTGCTGAGTGATGCTGTGGTGGTGCTGAGTGATGCTGTGGTGGTGCTGAATGGGGCTGTGGTGATGCTGAGTGATGCAGTGGTGGTGCTGAGTGGTGCTATGGTGGTGCTGTGGTGGTGCTGAGTGATGCTGTGGTGGTGCTGAGTGGTGCTGTGGTGGTTCTGAGTGATGCTGTGGTGGTTCTGACTGATAATGTGGTGGTGCTGAGTGACTGTACTCACTGTCACTCTGCACTCACTGTCAGTCTGCACTCACTGTCACTCTGCACGCACTCTGCACTCACTGTCACTCTGCACTCACTGTCACTCTGCACTCACTGTCACTCTGCACTCACTGTCACTCTGCATGCACTCTGCACTCACTGTCACTCTGCACTCACTCTGCACTCACTGTCACTCTGCACTCACTGCCACTCTGCACTCACTGCCACTCTGCACTCACTCTGCACTCACTGTCACTCTGCACTCACTGTCACTCTGCACGCACTCTGCACTCACTGTCACTCTGCACTCACTGTCACTCTGCACTCACTCTGCACTCACTGTCACTCTGCACTCACTGTCACTCTGCACTCACTGTCACTCTGCACTCACTGTCACTCTGCACGCACTCTGCACTCACTGTCACTCTGCACTCACTGTCACTCTGCACTCACTGTCACTCTGCACTCACTCACTCTGCACTCACTGTCACTCTGCACTCACTGTCACTCCGCACTCACTGTCACTTCGCACTCACTGTCACTTCGCACTCACTGTCACTCTGCACTCACTGTCACTCCGCACTCACTGTCACTCTGCACGCACTCTGCACTTACTGTCACTCTGCACGCACTCTGCACTCACTGTCACTCTGCACGCACTCTGTACGCACTGTCACTCTGCACGCACTGTCATTCTGCACGCACTCTGCACTCACTGTCACTCCGCACTCACTGTCACTCTGCACTCACTGTCACTCTGCACTCACTCTGCACTCACTGTCACTCTGCACGCACTCTGCACTCACTGTCACTCTGCACTCACTGTCACTCCGCACTCACTGTCACTCCGCACTCACTGTCACTCTGCACGCACTCTGCACTTACTGTCACTCTGCACGCACTCTGCACTCACTGTCACTCTGCACGCACTCTGCACGCACTGTCATTCTGCACGCACTCGTCACTCTGCACTCACTGTCACTGCACTCACTCTGCACTCACTGTCACTCTGCACTCACTCTGACTCTGCACGCACTCTGCACTCACTGTTTCTGCACGCACTCTGCACTCACTGTCACTCTGCACTCACTGTCACTCTGCACTCACTCTGCACTCACTCTGCACTCACTGTCACTCTGCACTCACTGTCACTCTGCACTCACTGCCACTCTGCACTCACTGCCACTCTGCACTCACTGCCACTCTGCACTCACTCTGCACTCACTGTCACTCTGCACTCACTGTCACTCTGCACTCACTGTTTACAAAAGCATTAAAAGTCGATTTAGTTAGTTGTGTGCCTTGTGCAAGAAAGCTTAACTGTGCACTCACCCAGTATGCTTTCAAACGCTCATCAACATCAAGGTTGTCACTGTATGTGACCTTTTTCCAACAAAATACCAAGCCTCATAGGTTAAAAACACATTTATCCCACATCAACTACGTGCAAAGGAAAAGTAATGTATGTTGTACGTCTCTTAACAGCAGCTAAGTGGCCCCATTTCAAGTATGACGCCTTAAGCAAGTGCAGGCTGTTGTTAAGTCAATAATAAGTAGCATTCGGGGATTTGTCTTAACTTTGGACGTTTGTAAAACTCCTGAAAAGTGCTGGTGGTTAAACGACTAGGAGTGAAACTCTGCCTGTGATAAATAGGCAGGATGTTGTCTTTGTCTGACATTTATGTGGGAAAATCTGGTGTTGTATGGAAGCTTGCACTGAAAGAGCTTTGGCTATGTTTTGTAGCGGATAAAGCAGTCACAAATCAAAGACCATGTGCTTAGCGTGTATGTAAAACTCTGAGAAAATGACAGGTGTAAAAAAAGAACAAACGGAAAAGCGTTTTCAATCTGTTATATTAACTCATAAGTGACGGTCAAAGTGTTCCGGTAATAATATTGTTGTTGTTCCAAATTGAGAAGTGGGCCATGAATGACGAGGTATTTTACTACAATCATTCTTATCTAATAAATATTTTAGCGCCTCGCCAGGCATAATTAGCACTATATGTAGTAAATACTCACAGCCCGGTCGGGGTTCTCGAAGCGGTGCGGTGGTCGGTCTCGAACTTTGTGAGACTCAGACTGCTGCTGTTCTTAATCAGCTGGATTGTCTGATCGCTGCCTGTAAATCGCTCTTCACTGCAGCGAATCCACTAAAGAGAGGCCATGGCGGTGGTGCTCGTAACTAGTATATTTTTCTGTACAGCGCGGGGACTGGCTGAAAAAGATTCCCAGGGCCGTCATTAGCGCTTTCGCGCGCTACCAGATTGACGGCCCTGGGATCCACATACACTGTAGGCCGAGCCCTGCACCACCACTAAGGTAGGTGGTGCAGTATTTGCAAGCATGTGCGCTTGCACTTTCCAACACGTGTGCAGTGCCAGCTGCTCAGTTATAGCCGGACGTCGGGGGTGACGGGTGACCGGCTTGTACATCACTGTCCCTTTCAGTCCCGACTGACTCCCTACCAAAATCCTGCGCAGCCGCCGCCCGCAACTTAGTGCCGCCTGGGGCGGACCGCCCCCCTCGCCCCCCCTAGCTACGCCAGTGGCTGGAGGGGACGCGCGCATTTTTTATGCAGCGTTTTGCGCCGGCCTGCGACCAGGAAGTCAGGCAGGCCGGGCGGGACAACCGGAAGTAGGAGGGCGGGAGCCTACCCCGCCTCCCACGGAAGAGCCGCGATTGTTTGGCGCACCGGAGCAGGCAGGAGCCTACCCTGCGCCCCGGTGCCGAAGAAGGGAAGAAGAGTCTTGCTGCCGGTGGGAGCCGCTGCACTGAGGATGCCGGTGAGTGGGGCTTCGCCTTGTTGGGGGGGGGGCATCTGTGTGCGCGCGCGCGCGGCGGCGGACTGTGTATGTGTGTGAGCGTGCATGTGTGTGTGTATGTGTATGTGTCCTGGAGTCTGTGTGTATGCGTGTGTGTGACGGGGGGGGGGTTGCCTGTCTGGGTGCCTGCGTGTCTGTGTAAGTGTAAATGCGTGTGCGTGTGTGTGGAGCCGAGAGGAGAGGGGCTGGTGTGTGTGGAGGGGTCTCTGTGTATGCGTGTAGGTGACGGGGGTGTGCGTGTGTATGTGCGCATGCGTGAGTGCTGTGTATGCGTGTGGCTGTGATGTGCGCATGCGTGAATGTTGACGCGCGTGCACGCAGCTCAATCCAGCCAGGATAAGCTCGTCACAGTTTCTTGTCCCTCATTCCCCCGTGTCAGGCAGCTTTAAGTCTCCAGCCTGGACGCATCCTTCGGATGCGATGTCCAGGCGAGACCTAAAAAAGGGCCCGTTGCCGACTGTACACACATGTTGAAAGAGAAAGACACGCTTTAACAGAAAGAAAATTGTAGCCGTGATGCAGACAGCCAAGAAGCACCGTTTCACTGAAAATAATACTGCTCTGTGTAAAAATACCTATTTCTTCCTTCGCACTGTAACATAAAAATGTATTTTTTTTTTTTAAATCCCCAATTCCTGAAAAAAAAGTAATTTGAAATTAACCTTTGTTTTGTTAACACCAGGAAGGATCATGTGGTAATAGAGTTGGAAGCTGCAAGGAAATGGCCCGACAGCTGGGGATTTCTCAGCAACTCTTACCAAGAGGTAAAAATCAATAAGTTATCTTTGGATGGAGAAAATGAATTATGCCTTTTAAAAGTACTGAAAATTGTGTATTCGTTTCAGACCTGAGGATGCTGTGTTGGACTTGACTACATTTATTGTGTTGAATTGGTTCTGTCATTGGGTAGGAGTGTGTGTTTTGTATTAGACTAGTAGGCTTCTCTGAAAATGACCTAAATCCCATCCGCCCTCCTCTGCGCTCCCCAACCTCATTTTTAGGTGGCAGCCTGCCAGACAGTGCTGCTGTCTGGTTGTGAAAGACTTATTAGGGACATATCAGTAGCTGACCTGGAAAGCAACTCTGCTCATTGCTTTCTATTGACTTTTTGTTTTGTAACTCTTATTGTTTTGTCTTCTATTCAATGGTTTTATTTGTTTTAGACTGTCCATCTAGTCTTTGCCCCTCCCGTGGGGCATACCTTATTTACTGATTGGCTTCTTTTATCTTTCCACAAGTGCCTGCTTTTCTTTTTCTAACAGCACTCCACGAGAATGCATGAGCCCCCCATTTTCCCACCTCTCCCAGCACATTTGTTTTCATAATGTTAAAAAATTGTCATTTTCCACAACTTTGTCCTTCAAGCTTCTCATATGTATGCTCTCCGTTGTATGTAGCTTTACCCTTTGAGCCACTCTACCATGCGCTTTGAGTCCATGTTGCACTCTCTCCTGTTCGTTCGCTTCTGCCCCCTACAGATTGCTTGGTCTACATTTGCTTCTCTCCCTACACCCTCCATGTTGGTTCTCCCCTCCCGTGTCCACTGTGTTACTTCCCCCGCTGTCTGTGTAGCTCCCACCACCATCCGTGTTGCTTTGTCCCCTCCTGTGTCCACCATGTTACTTCCCCTGCTCTCTGTGCAGCTCCCCCACCCTTCGTGTTGCTTCACCCTGCTGTCCTGTTGCTTCCCTGCCCTCTGTAATTCCGCACTCCGTGCTGCTTCCTCCACCTGCGCTCTTTCCCTAACCTGTGTTCCCCTCCCTACTCGCTTGTGTTCACTGATCCAACTTGGATCACTTATTTTCTAGCTCTCTTCTTCGAGTGCTGCTTTCCCCAAACACTGCACTTCCCACCAATGCTCCCTATTTCCAATCCCTGTCCCTAAGCTTTTCCATTGCTTTCCACCATCCCTCTCTGGATTTTTTTTCTTAGTTCACTTTCAATTTAGCTGTTGACTGGTCATGGCCATGCATACTACAATTTTGTCACTTAGCATTAGCAATCACTTCTTCATTATCAATACAGTAACACATAATGACGATGATGATGAAGTGATTGATAAAAAGATTGAAACTGGAAACAAGCATTCTGGAACCGGTTTCTGGGTTTAACCCGCTCATCAGCCAGGATAGCTTGACTCCAGTGGAATGGAGAGCACAGGACCCACGTCAGGTATACCCTTCCCAATTGAGGTGATAAATGCAACACAAACAATTGATGGACAGAATGCAGAACAATGTCATGCATTCACCCCTGTACAGAGATCTGGGCCTAAATCCATCTTTTTTTTGCTCACCATGCCATTCCAGTTTGGACCCAACCATATGCAAATCAGTCTTGACTCTGCGCCCAACGGGAACAGTCCAGCCTGAACTGCCAGGCCAGGTCCTCCCTGGACTGGAAACAAGCATCCTAGGACCGGTTTCGGGGTTTCACCCCTCATCAGCTAGGATAGCTTGACTCCAGTGGCATTCAGAGCACGGGACCCCACGTCTGGGCATACTTGTCCCACTCGGTGACAAATGCAAAAAGACCAATTGATGGACAGAATGCAGAGCAATGTCATACATTCACCCCAGTACAGAGACATTCACCCCAGTACAGAGATCAGGGCCTAAATCCATCGTTTTTTTGCTTACCATGCCATTCCAGTTTGGACCCAACCATATGCAAATCAGTCTTGACCCTGCACCCAATGGGAACAGTCCAGCCCGAACTGCCATGCCAGGTCCTCCCTTGACTGGAAACAAGCATCCTAGGACCATTTTCGAGGTTTCACTCCTCATCAGGCAGGGAAGACATGGCTTGGCTGTTCCCAAGAGGCACAGGGTCAAGACTGATTTGCATATAGCTGTGTCTGAACCGGGGTGGCGAAGTGAGCTAAAGAATGATGGTGGATTCAACCCAGATTTGTGACTGCGGGTGAGTGTATGAAAAGTTTCAGCGCTCCGTCCATTATCTCCTTGTGTTTGCGATCATTTAGAGTGTAGCAATAAGACCCCGTTTTAACAGAAGAAAAGAAACAAACTATGTAAATTAGAATACATCATTCTGGTGTAAACAAGCAACACTGGGCCAATTGCAATGCTTAATGACTCTGATTCAAACACAGATAACCGTAAAAAAGGAAAGACTTAGAAAGAAATCAAACATGTTGACATATTTCTTATTTTTGGGAGTCTTTGCCCTCTAATAGAATAATTGCATCACAGCGCGATAGTGAACAGCAAATAAATGACATTGGATAGTAAGTAATTGTGAGGCCAACATGTCCAATTGAATAGAAAGGTCCTTCTCCATAGTTTCATTTTTTACCATTCTGAGATGACCAACACATTAGTTCTGAAACAGCCATGATGGAACTTTAAACAACAAAACACCATGTACAATACCACTGCTGCCATGTTTAACCGTATTAGTTATGGCAAGCATACGCCTGCAATGTTTAGGTCCCAGCATATTTTTTTGTTTTTCTACTTTTAATTTATCTTGCATACGTTGTTGAGCTTGTGCGTTTATTGTGGTTGTGTAAGTGGATGCAAGAATGAGTCAGTGGGGGGATGAATGGGCACATGAGTTCTAAGATGAATGACAGAGTGTATGTATGAATGCCTATTATATGCCTTAAGCCATCTTTGAGGAGGCACTTTCATTTAAAAGACAGACCTGTTGGAATTGCCAGTGCTTGTTGATGTATGTGAGCTCTTCCATTTGTTGACTTTCCGGTTTAGTTGTAGCTTCAGTAGCATAGCATGAGATAGGTGAATGCTCCAGTGTCTTTACTGGGCTCTCAAAAGCCTTCTTTTGTGTATAGGGTGGTAGGAAACCACTGACCATACATCATATGATCAATCAATTAAGAGGATAAAGAGGAGAGTGCATTCCTCTGTAACCAAAGGCTTGTTGTTGGAGATCAGAATGCATTCACCAGGGCCTAGCAGCATGCATACAATCGCCTGCGACTTTGTTAGCATTCACAAGATGTTTATCTGCAGGAGGTGTAAGCTTGATTGCACCTTCTGCCCAGGTATGTAGCTGTTGCTTGTAAAATGGGCTTGACAGAGCATGCATGTATCCAGGGCCTGAAGTCTGATCTTGGAGTGTGCCTACAAGCTCAGGCTTGCTGGGATGTATTGCCTGCTAGCTCAACCTGAGAACCAATGCTAACTAGTAACTGAATCCTGCAAGATAGGTAGGAGAGCATGCATCCAGAGTAGGCCTGTGGTGCATCCTCAGTCAGTTCCACTTTACGTCATACAGCAGATGGGCGTACCTGGTCCTGTTCCCAAACTGAGGATCCTCTGTGCATTATTCTGGTGCCCCTTCCCTCAATTTATATATCATAAGTGAGCGAGGAATTCTAGCAAGACTTGCCCATGTGGATCTTTATAGGCATTATTGAAGATTTATTTTGTTTAGCAAAGTTCATCAAATTAGGCAAATAGCCTTCTTTGCAGGTGTTGCCAGTACAGCTATACTGTTAATCTGAGCCAGGGTTGGTATGAACATTACCTGGGCCTGAACTGCCACAAAGGAATGCAGAGTAAGTCCCGTAACTGTACTTTTTGTTTTTGATACTTGAGCACAGTCCTTTGTGCAACCTTTTGGCTGTGGCAGGACGCCTGTCGGGGAAGCAGCCTTTTTTGGCCAAAATTCCATTTTATGGTTGTGGCGAGGGCAATGCAAAACACTTGTCTGCAGCTTGTCAGTGGCACCACTCTCCATCTATTCCCCGAGACCTTGTAGATGCGGTTCCATTTGGTCTTAACTAGGCAGACCATAGGCAGTGCCTGCACCTCACTGTCCCTGGCATGCAGTGTTGATGCACCAGGGCAGTAGCACACTCCTTGCATCTAACCTGGTGTTCTAGGTGGCTTCATGTCAAAAAGTGTGACACAAACTATGACATGCTGTCCCAAAAACGCTTCAATTCTGCCTTGAGAATGTAATATTTGAGATGTATTCGACCTAGCACATTGCTCTACCCAATTGTTTTCCCTCTGTGGTTGGATGAAGCTCTTCAAAGTTTTTGTGCTGAATTTTACTTTGTGTGTGAAACTATCAGCCCGATTCATCATCCGCATGTTTTGCGAGTCTGTAATAGCGAATAATAAGGAATCGCTATTACAGACTCGCAAAACGGGATTCATGTAGGAATCGCAAAATAAATTGCGATTCCTACACATTCCTTATTTGCGATTAGCAAATTGCTAATCGCAAATAAGGAATAACTCCCCATTCATTCCTATGGGCCAAAGGCCTATAGGAATGAATGGGGAGTTATTCCTTATTTGCGATTAGCAATTTGCTAATCGCAAATAAGGATGCCATTTCAAGGGTGCTAGGGGTGTCCACAGGTCACCCTGTAGCACCCCTGAAATGTAAATTAGACTCATGTTGCGCACACACATGTCCAAAGGACATGTGTGTGTGTAACATACAACTGAGAAAAATGCACAAAAGTAAATTTTTCTCAGTTTTCGCTATTTACCACGAGGTCTGACTTCGCGGTAAATAGCGGGGAAAAATGGCGGGGAAAAATGGCGAATTCGCAAATTTTTTTTGGGTCATGAATAGCATTTAAGGAATCTCAAATTGAGATTCCTTAAATGCGATCGCAATTTGAGAAATCGCAATTTTTTGCGATTTCTCAAATTGCGAGTACATGATGAATGTCAAATTCCATTTTTGCGGGTGCAAACGGACGAAATCTGCGTTTCGCACCGTTTGCTTCATGAATCTAGCTTTATAAATGCTAACTGTTATAAGGTAGAATGCGCTTGGCAACATGGTAGAAAGCTTTTGTGTATCAGGGTCCGGTCACTAGTATCGTAGCATGCCTCTAATCAGATAATGGAGACTTTGAATAGAATAGGGGAGCCCATGAGAGTTTTGGTTGGAATAAACTGTGAATTAAAATGAGAAGATCCAGGTTATTTTCATTCATGTTGTTACCTAGCTTAACATGGTGCACCAAAGCGAATGCACTGGTGAGCTACTGGCAGTTAATGGACAATTGGTAAAGTCTACCAAAGGAGTTTCTATGAGAAGTTGTTCCATTGTGGTAAGGTTTGTTTTTTTATTTTTTATTTGGCCAGAGTAATTGTGGACTTTCGGGAATGCAGCAGGACAGGGTCAGCTCATCCTTCTGTAGTCCCAGATCTTTCTTTGTGTCTTTCTTTGGAAAAGTAAAGGCCAGCAGACACCATGGAAATATAGCTTGTTCATCAATGGCAAATGTATTTACCTTTGGGTGGCTGAAGATTGTGAATAATTGTGGTTAGTGGATGCTGGGTAAATTGGAGGCCCCATGTGAAAAAAATACTTAAAGCACACTGCAACAAACGTTCTTCCCCATATTCACAGAAATATTCTGAGAAGGGCCTTCAAGTGAAGATGGGATGGAAATCCATGCACTTCTTTGTCTTCTTCTTTGCTTAAAATTTACTCAGAACGTCTGTTGTACTATGATTTCATGCACATTTGTCAAATCGTTCCCTAATTTATAAATTTTTTAAAACGTATGTATCTAATTTTTAATTGCTGTGTGTATACAGTGCTCGTGGTTCCAGAAAAACCACTTTAGATTCATCACTGACTTCATCTTCGTCAAATCGTCATCCAGAAGGGGACAGTCTAGTGTAAAATTCTTTCTGTAATGATTCTGACTCAAATATCGACCTATGTTGCGACAAATTGCCTGGCAGATGAGTGATTTGAACTGAGATCGAAGTAATTCCTGCTCATTCATCAGCCTATTTTTAATCTTACCATGTGCAATGCAACCATGATACATTTTGCCTTTAATTAAATCCACAAAATATATCTAAAAAAATAAATAAAGTCTTGAAATTTATATGTAATGCTTGAATTCCTGCTTGTTTTTAGTTGTCTAATGATGCAGGCGAACGCAAGAAGGAATCAATCCGGCTAAATCTTCCAGAACATTTGCAAGTTCGATCCACGTCTCCACCGGAAAAGTATATTAAGGTTTGAAAGCAGACTATGTCTTATCAATCTTAGCTCTGCATGTAAAGAAGTGTCCTCAAGTTTAACGATAACTGACCTGATGTTGCATACACTTTATCAGGAAAGCAATCACATTTTAAATGAAAAGATTGTGTGGTTTGCAGACAATCAAAGAATGTCTAAGATGGTACCCGCTCATATCTGTCTCCAAGCTGGTTTGGTTTCAGACAAGGACGAGGAACTTGGTCAGCCATTCATCAAGTGTGGCATCACCCATTATGGACAGTTAGAGAGGGACATTGTGGCTCTTCTCAACGTTTTTGTTGTATTTCATATTGTGAATCATCCTGTACTCGTAAATCGGCTCTAAACTGTGATCCACGCTCAAGATTCCATGTTACAGTGGTTTAGAAGGTTCCTCTTTGGTAGCTGGTCCCTAGTAATAAGGGAACATCCGGTTAGGTGCAATCCCCTAGAAGTCGCCACTGTTGGTAGTCATGAAAATATCTTGCATGGTCAACTATTGATCTCAACTTTCGTAGGTTCAGAAAATCCAGAGTCCTCGTAGATTCAGATATGTTGTTCAAACCACGTGTATGCATTGTGGTTAAGACTTTATATATTCAGTGTAGCAATTCTTCACTTCCATCCAGAAACAATAGAAAAGTATTGGTTGTGGCTTTCGTGAACTCCTTCTACATCTATTAAAATAGGCTTCATGCTAGATTACCTTCCAAGCATCTAATTAACGTACCTTTGAGTTGCAGAGTATACCGGGATGCATATCATAGAAAAAAGCTAGAGGTCATCGCTAAGTTTGATCTGTTCCCCAATGAGAAAGAAGGTACTATTCCTCTGGAATCTCTCATCCGATACATTAACACACCCTATCTGTCCCACTCTGGGGAATAGGAGTAAATCCTGGTTCTTAGATTACCTCAGTTCAAGTCACAGCACTTCCAGGTGGCCAAAGCGCTGTGGTTGTCATTTTAATGTGTCACGACTGACTCACTCTTTTGCAAGTCAACTGTCCCAAAATCCATTCCTTTGCCTTTTAGGCAGAAGGTAATAGGCACTATGAGCAAATGACGATTGAGGGCACATTGCAGTGTTGTACTACAAATTACCCTTCATAGTGCTAAGTTGTCTACATTGAGCACAAATATTTTTTACAAAGCAAATATGGTGAGTTAAAAACATTTAGACTTTTAGGTTAATCATTTTGCTGTTAAGGCTCTTACAAAGTCATTCTATTCCAAACCTCTCAACAAAAACCCCCCCAAAAAAACAATCACAGTTTGAGGAGGGTGCAGAACCTTGGAGTGGCGGGGAAGAGTACATAAGAGGCACTTGGCTCCCCACCAAAGTACCCCCCCCCCCCCCCCCCCCCCCCAAGAAAAAGCTTGGTGAGGCTGGTGATGTTCTGGGGTGTTTTCCCAGGCTGTTCAAATCCTCGAAATATTGGCTAGAAATGCACTGTTTGCATGGTTTCTAGCTTTGTTTTCCCTGCCACTATTTGATATCGGCTCCTCACCGGGTGACCATGTGCAGGAAGCTGATATTGTGTTACACCTGTTGGTGCTGTTCAAGTTTGCAGGGCTGCTAATCTGAAGGGCTATGTGCCCTGCTGTCTGCTATCAAGGCACCGAAAGAGCTCTCAGGATCCATTCCTTCCTCACCTGTCGTTCAACAGCAATCCAAATGTGAGACATCCATAGAGCTCGGAAAACTGGGCATCAATTCTGACAATAATGCACCAATATACCGTGAGACAGCTACAGAACTCTGAGTGGATCGCCATTCTGTCAATTATCAGAGGAGTATGACATCTATAGCGCTCTCACAATACACTTTTAACTTGCGTCTTGCGGAAGACGTAAACTATGAAAACATCCACAGTGCACCTTTGTCCTTGTCTTTTTTTTTAGTCAGTGGCATATACAGAGTTACAATATGCAGTTCTCTCACCACCGGGAAAATCACATAGTGGCCAGTGCTTAATTTGAGCCGGTGGTTTCCGGCGGTTGGCACCAGCACTCAAATGTCAACTCCGGTGTTGGTGACAGTCTGCCACAAGGTGGTGCTGTCTATATACATTAAAAATAACTACCACCAGCTGCCCATGCCATTCGCATAGCCTTGGCGGACTGAAATAGTCCTGATTGTCACACCTTAAGGAGTTTGATGGTTAGTAGTTGGGTTGTTACTATTATTGGCAGCAAAGCAGAGGCAATGTGTAGTGCAAGCCGCTGTGGCCTCCTGACGAGAGCCCTGTTATATATATATATATATATATATATATATATATATATATATATATATATATATAATTATATATCACCTCGGATCCCCTGGGCTCACGTAGCCACCACAGAAGTCACGGCATCACAGCAGCTTAGTTAAGTTTCAAGTTTCTTTATTTCACAAACACCACGTGCATTAAGCAGCAGGACGGCCTACGCGTTTCGACTATACTTAGTCTTCAACTGGACCATAGAGTCCCTTGTGTCTAGACAATTTATGTTGTGCTCTGTATTGAGTACCCTTGTTAGTTTCCATACCCTTTAAAAACAACTAGACTACCAATTCTGAGTGATAGATCACGGCATATTACGGTCGCCATTTTTTTACACCTTTAGTCTATTCACCTCATTATATTCAGTAAAGTACTGAAATGAAAGTAAATTTACAAAGGTGTAATATATATAATGTGAAGTACTTAATTAAAGTTCTGCTTTCCATTCACATAGACATTTTACATGGACCAAGGTGTAATTCTAATACAATTTCAAAGTGCTTTTTAGGAGTTCTTTTTCCAAGAGTTCTTATTTAGAGTTCTTTTTGAGGAGTTCATATCACAGAGATAAGTGGTTCTCTCAGGAAAAAGTGTTTGTAAAGTACAATTGTTGCAAAAGTTACTACAGGACTGCAAGAGTTCATTCTAGGTTAAACCTATTAAAATTACAATGATCGATCGATCCCATATGTGCAAAAGAACAAAAAGGGCTTCCTATTGATATTTAGTTATCTTCTCTCTTTCTTATTTTCTCCTGTTTGTTATATTGTCTTTTTTCATTCAAAGTTTGTGTTCTAAAGTAGATTTGTCTTCCCTTAACGATGTTTGTCCTTTTCAGTATGGAGGAGTCTATTCCTGCACAAAGGTGGTCGATTCCATAAGGTACATTTTATCTGATGTTTCCTTTATCTTGCCAGTCCTATGTTTTAACTGAGTGAATCAGTTCGTTCCCTCAAATTTAGTTAATTTCTCCTTTGAATATCTGTATTTACTAGGGCTTACAGTTTTGTTTACAATCTATGAGTTCATATCCACACAGTGCTCATTGAGAGATTGGATTATAAGGATTTGTCATTGATCACATTTATTTGACTACTTTTCCAGATGGACATAAAGCTCAGCGTCCAAGTTGTGTCCATATGGGTATTCCGTGCCCATGCCGAGAATCATTCTGCTCTCCATCTTCCTTAACTTTTAGGTGCGGTCTCTTCCTCTTTCAGACATTTTGGCGATTTTTAAACCTGAGTAAGTTAGTTTGCTACAGTCTGCTTGATGTTGTTCATTAAAATGTTTCGCCATAGGATAATTCGGGTCATTGTTTTTGATCGCACGCAGGTGTTGTAAGATTCGCAGTTTCAGTTTGTTAATTATGCTCCCGATATAGTCTCTTCCACACGGGCATTTGAGTCTGTAAATTACAAATTTTGAATCACATGTAATGTGATCTGTGATTTTTTCAATTTTGCCACTTTGGAGTGTGTATTCTTTGATGTTCTGTCCATGCTCACAGGCTTTGCATTTTACACACTTCCAAAACCCTGGTGTGTTCAGCCAAGATGTTTTCTCCTTCGGCTTAATCTCAAAGTGACTTTTGGTCAGAATATCTCCTAAGGACGCTGTTTTCCTATAGGTGATGCTCGGATAGGGTGTTAAGTGTCCCCTAAGAGTTTCATCCAACAGGAGAATTTCCCAGTTTTTCTTTATCACACTTTTGAGGTTCTGACTCTGATTGTTAAAGTCCATAATGAGACGTGTTTTATTCCCTGACTCCTCCAATTCTCTTTTCTCCAGTTTTTTGTGACCTTCAGTTGTTTGTACTTGTTCTTTCAGAGATATCAAGAGATCCGCTCTATCCTTAGATGCATGCGAGTTTTTGCTGTCATCAGGACTTCCAATGGGTATCCTCTGGAAAGAAAACGACCAAACATTCTTTCTATTTCTATATTCAAATCTTTTTCTTCAGAACAGTTCCTCTTGGCCCTTAGCATTTCTCCATAGGGTATACTCCATTTTAAATGTGAAGGATGGCCGCTGTTAGCATGGAGAATGCTATTGCAGGATGTAGGTTTGCGGTACATTTTAGTGCATAGTTTGTTGTTGCATATCTCCACTTCTACATCCAAGTAGATCACACTGATGTCGCTGATGGTTGAGGTGAAATGTAGATTGTACCGATTATTTTCTAAGGAATCTATGAAGGTCTGTAGCTCTGTCTGATTTCCGTCCCATACTAGAAAGAGATCGTCGATATATCGATACCAACTTTTTATTTTCTGATGTTTTTTATTCTCTTCTAGTAGAACCTCTTTTTCCCAGACGGCCATCAGTAGATTTGCATATGTGGGGGCAAAAGATGTTCCCATTGCCGTCCCCTGTTGTTGTAAATAGAGATTGCCTTGGAACAGAAAGATATTGTGTGTCAGGCAGAAGGTCAACATCTCGATCAACATGGCAGAATGTTCCAGGAAGTTTATTGATCTTTCTTTCAAAAAAGAATTAACAGCATCTACACCATCCTGATGTCGTATGGATGTGTAGAGCGAGGAAACGTCGATGGTTGCCATGAGAAAACCCTTCTCCCATTGCATGTTTTTCAGTTTATTTACAAAGTCCATGGTATCACGTAGATAGGAGGGCAATTTCATTATGTAGTTCATCAGAAAGATGTCTATGAATCTTGAGGTTGATTCTAAGAGAGATCCAATTGAGCTAACAATGAGTCTTCCGGGTGGTTTATTTATCGACTTGTGCACTTTAGGCAGAAAATAAATTATTGCTGTGATGGGATTCTCTGTTTTTAGGTACATAACTTCTTCAAAGTCGATCAGTTCTCTTTCTCTCCATGCTAGCAGGAGGTTATGATATTCTTCCATCCATTTATCAATAGGGTTCTCTTCTATCAGTTGATAATGTTCTCTGACTCCTAGCTGACGATTTGCTTCCTCCACATAATCCGATGTGTTTTGGATTACAACGTTGCCCCCTTTGTCAGAGGCTTTGATGATTATAGTCGAGTCATTTTTTAGTTCTGACATGGCTTTATATTCATTCGGAGTCAGGTTCCAGTTCTTTTTTTTGTGGGTTATGTTCTTGGTTTGAGTTGAATTATTGGCTGATCTTGATGCCATTCTTGTGATTTCCTCCACCATGATCTCTTGAAACAGGTCAATTTTGTTGCCTGCTGGTAATTGTGGGCAGTATCTGGACTGTTTTTTAAGTCCACTCTCTCCTCCTCTATTTGTTGACACCCCAATTGTTTTACAGAATTCCATGTCCGA
The DNA here is from genome assembly GCF_964263255.1 of Lissotriton vulgaris. Classification (NCBI taxonomy): domain Eukaryota; kingdom Metazoa; phylum Chordata; class Amphibia; order Caudata; family Salamandridae; genus Lissotriton; species Lissotriton vulgaris. Next base: position 1,235,736 of record NW_028242776.1, read on the forward strand.
TACTGTGGAGTCTTGTGTGTATTCTATATTGGGGGACACATCTGTGTCTAGGGAGGTTAAGGTTTTTAATGCTGGAAGGTCTTTTTGCAAGATTGGTGACAAATCAATTGTTTCTTTTTGCTGATTCCCAGGTGCGGATTTCTTCTCCAGGAAGTATATATATCTTTTTTTTACAGATGAGGCACTGATAGTGGAAAAATGTACCACCATCCTGTCATGCAGTATGCTTAAATCTCAGTGCTTAGCCGAATATAGAGCGCTCACAATGCATCTTTGTCATGGTTTTCAGTATACACTGATGTCCCTGTACGTGCTGAGATAAAGGCTGACCACACAAAATGCACCCCTATCTGAATGTTTATCCAGGAGCACCTCCTCCATTAGTACAGAGGAGTGTTGCCCCACTGCCTAAAATGCCCCCCCGGGGATGAAAAATAAAAAGGTAATAAAGTTAATCTATTACCATTTTATTTTCCACCCTCCCTTCCTGAACCTAGTGTCAGGACAGGGCGGGGTAATTGCTGCTGAGTGGCAACAGGGACATGTGCCCTTTATTTTAAAGTGTGCATGTCTTTTTGACCGGCTGTCTTGCGACGGCCAGCCTAACATGGGCATTTTAAAATTCTCTAATCCAGCGTTGGGGAAAGCTCAGACCTCCAGTGCTCTTGAGAGCGCTGAGGGAGACCACTCCCTCCAATCCTGACACTTCTCTGACGCTGGTTACCAGCAGGAGAGCAGTGCCTTAATTGCGTAACGGAGTTTACTGGAGCCCGAGAAGACCAGAGCGAGGAGGACGTCGGAGGTTGTGCAGTAAGCAAGGTAATTGCTTTTTACTTTACGAACACCACTCGCCTTGAAAAAATGCATGCACCACCACAACATATGCCCAACCCCCCCCCACTCTGCCTACATGCCAGCTGCTACTGTGTTTATCCAGATCTTTCTCAGTGCGTAGCTATCCCAGCACTGAGCATTCATGAAACAGTAACAAGGCCTTCCTCTCCTGATTTACACTGTGCACATGTGTACACAAAGCTCTCAGATTGCACCTCTGTACTCAACCACAGCCATATCACATTAATTGGCCGATTACGATGTTGGTCAGAAAGCCTCCAACCTTAGGTCGTAGGCTTTCCAACCAAGATTGTTGGTTTCGCTTCCGACCGCCTAATAATAATTTAGGTGGTCAGAAGTGAAACTGGCCAGTCGTTTCGGCTGGATTCCAACGGGCTCAAGGAATCAGTCAGCCATCCGAAAACCGGCCCGTAATCCATATGGACAGCGTTTTCGCCATCCGGGTTACTATGTACGGTTGCCAACAGGCTTTCCATGCTGGACTTTCCGACACGGAAAGCCTGTCTGATAGCGTGTTTGGGGGGGCCCTAGCAGGGCCCCCTAGCAGGGTCCCCTTCTATTTGTGGGCTCTGTTTGGGGGCCAAGGGGACACCTATGGCTTGTTGATCCTGGCACAGTGTGGCAGGCACCCTGATGTGCCTGTCACGCGGTGCAGGGATGAACACAAACTCCTGTTTTCTCATGAGAGCGTGTGCTACGACTGGTTTACAGTCGTGACACATGCTACCATAGATAGGGAAATGTGAGTATGCGAACACATCATAGTTAAGCGGTCGGGACTGCCGACCGGAGTTAATAAGCCCCTTAGTGAGAACAGCCGCTACTAAGTTATGACACAATCTCTGCCATAGTTGGGGGATGATGGGTAAGTTGAATAGTTGGAGAGCTGGCGAGCAGTATTTTACCACCTTAGACAGTGTGAGTGAAGTTTGTTAGTGGAACTTTAAAGAAATGTGCTCTTTTGGTTAGAAAAGTAGCAGCAATTTAACACATCTCTAAAATGAACACCAGAACACAACACAATAACATTTTAAAAGCAGCATAGCAAACAATTCATAACCTGGAAAAAAAGAGTCAAAATAGAAGCAACACAACAACCACAGTACCACACAGCAACATCACATTACAATATAGCAGCACAAAAAATAACCCCCTCACAAAATGCCACACAACAAATATACACAAACCTTCATGCCGCACATTACAACAGCTAAGAAACAGCTTTCATACCACAGTAGTAAAAGATGTTTGTAGAAAGCACTTCCTTAAATTACCACCAAGGGCTGTAATAGTGGTAGTCAAAAAACTTTTTGGGACGCACTACACTGCTAAATTAAGACTTAACATTTAAAATCCAGTTCAGTGTAAATTTGGTATCTTGTTCCTCTAAATGTACATGCAGTTTCTGTAGACGTCTTTAACCCCTTCCATGCTGCTGACGGAACGGTTCCGTCATGCACTACGGGTGAGCTGTGCGGATGACGGAACCGTTCCGTCATGACTCCGCCCGCGCAAGGCGGAGTCAGCATGGGCGGGAAATTCCGCCCGCACGGAAGGGGTTAAGGAGCACTACTGTAAAAACTGAACGGAATTAGACCAAATTTGGCAGGAAGCTAGTTCTTGGTCCGCAGATTGTGCTTTTTGTGATTTTGTGCTTTTTGTGATTTGGTGTAACCTGTTCAGATATTTTTAATAACTCAAGGTTTAAAAGTATTTGTGTATCTGGATGGTTTGGTTTGTGGGACTCTCACAAGAGTCCCTCAAACCGAATTTTAAAACATCAAGCACTCTGGTTGGCCCAAGGAGCTGTTTTTCCCTTTGGCCATCTTGCTCCCATGGAGCACTCTGAGTGGCTGCCAGCAACATGTGAAAAATACTGATGGCAGCCATTACAGGACTCGGCGACTTAGTCTTCTGTGCTGAAATTATTATAAAAAAAATTATAATAATATTAGGGGGCAAGGTAGGGATAACCTTTCCCCATAGGACACATGCGGGGGGATTCAGAGGGAACCCCCCTCTGTCCAAAATTGAAAATAAAAAAGCCTGTGATATTGCTGCAATCCTGCGGGATCGAAAAAAACCTCCCAACAAAATAGCGGCTCCTCGCTGTGCTACATTTGGCCCCCGAAGACCCCATCCCTGGGGCCCTATTTAAATAATATGGCGAGGAGGATGCCTGGCCCCCTCTATGAGCCGCATGCGTCCACAGGGACCTTATCCCCAGGACAGGCTCACTTGCTGTGTTCCAGGGAGCACACTCCCGAACACAGCCGTTTCCCTGACTGCACCAGCACGGGCAATGAGACTTCTGTTTGGTTGTGCCTGGCCGGAGCATTTTTAAAACTCCTGCCAAATGGAAGCAAACCCATAGTCTGCTTCCAGCAGGTGGAGCTTTAGAAATGCTCCTTTCTGCTGGGAGCAGACTGAAGATCTGTGCGGGCAGGGAAACTAATCAAGATATTGCTCCTTACCAGAGAGAGCAGCAGAAATAGCTGGACCAATTGGCTAGACCAATGCAGGCTCCCACAGCTTGTGGGGAGCAGGCTGGGGCTGCAAGGGACCGAGGGCTCCCCTGCGGCCGCCAACGTTGTATATGATGGGTGCCCTGCATGGGCACCAGGGCTCCAACCTATATTAAACTCAGGCCCCGGGAGATGGGGGTCCCCCTCCCCTTTAAAAAAAATATATAGTCCACAGTTCTATCTTTTAATTTCTGCTGAGTATGCAAAGGTACCAACTAACCTACAAGCTCCGTCCCTTTGGCCCTGCTCCTTCCAGTTAGTAGTATGCAACGGTTTTCCTGCCATTTTCAAGGCTGATGCACAGCGTGCTTTCTTTTCAATTGCACGTTGAAAAACGATCTGAAATCCTTGATGGAGGTGAATGCATCGTCTTTGATTTATTGGAGTGCAATGTCTTCTGTAGTGTTTGTCCAAGACGAGTGGGTTCTTCCTTGTCGTCTCCTGGTCTGAGAGCAGAGTCAGTGGTATTCCCTTATAATTACGGCTGAGTATGCAAAGTAACCTAATCAGCAACAAACTCTGTCCCTTCGGCCCCACATTAGTAGTAAGCAACGATGCTGGTTTTGGGAAGGGTTTTCTGCTGGCCAGGCTCTGTTGCTACCCTCCTGCTCTGCATGGCCAAAGGTTGTGCGCAGTGCGGGGTTGGCTGCCTGTGGGAAGGGATCTGGCTCAAGTCAGGCCCTGCGGACAACTACAGTCTGCACACGGCTGAAGACTATGTGTGGCAGGGGGTGGAGGCTTTACGTATGGTAATAAAATATTACTTTACATTGAAAAAACACTAGAAATGGACTGTAAAAACATAGGTTAAAGTAATGTTCTAGTTAGGTGTGATAGAAAGATCTGTTTTTGTCTAAAACAAAAACAATCTGCCACAACAAGTACCCCACAGGCTTCTAGACAAAGTCTAAAAGCTCAAAGAAATGGGGAAAATGAAAAAGACCTTTCAATTATTACCCACTAGATTGTGGGAAAGGAAGCAATTCCTTTTGTTCATATATCATCACCTGGTTCACCCTGACTCCTAAAGGTCAGAGTGGGCTCGACCATGTTTCAGGAAGCACTTAGAAAGAAATGGCCAGGGAGTATAAAGATTAAAAATCCTCCTGCAGATCCCGGTATTCCTTTATTAGTGAAGCCGCAGGGGATATTAAAATACAAAAAACTATGTGGCTCACAAAGAGTATTATGGTCCTATGACCCTGGTGCCAACATGTTTCAGTCTGAAAATTGGCCTAAAAAGGTCCCGGACTTTCTTCAGGCCCAGAATGTCCTCCCTGGTAATTATCACAAGAGGTTGATACCTATCGCTATATATGTAAGGGCATATAGCTGCTCCTTAATGTGACACTCCAGAAAAAAAGATCACTTATTTTATTCCTCAATAGGTGTGCATAACTCCATCTGTGAGAAAGAAAAAAGGGGAAAAAAGTACAACCATCAAAATAATTCTTGCGTTTCAAAATTCCCATCTGTGATGTGCTCTTAACACCCATGCTTGTCAAACAGGGAGGGTGTGTAGGAGCCATCATACGTTGTAGCCATTTGTACGTGATTTTGAATCAGAATCCTAACAGAGCCAACTGCTCTGTAAACTATTTAGTGAAGTGGCGATATGACTTGCATTCTGCCATTAATCCAAGATAAGTGAAGGCATATTCTGTCGAATTTCGCCCCCACACCACACCCTTCTCACTCAGACCACACACTACATCTCATATACGTCATCAGTAATTCAAATCACATTGACCATTTGTATAGCGCCCCCTTACCCCAATTCGGGAGAGGGTCTACTTCTCAGGGGACCGCAGCACTGCGAGGTAGCCCTTTAGTCAAACTCTGGTCAGTTTGGTCTGGCGAAGAGAGTGATATTTAAAGAAAAAAAATAATAGAGCCTCTTGTGCTGTTAGAGACTCTTATTCGGAGAAAGAGCTACATCATACCTGCAAAGTGCGTGTTCAGCCGTCCATACTGTCCCATACTTACAACATCAAGGGTCACTGCATCACATGGTGTATAGTCGCCTCACGAGAGACCAGTAAACTACAGGTCCATGAAGATTTCTGGGGATTTGTAGTTTATGTGTCCGTGGTTTTAAAGTTTGTGCTCAGTAAAGTTGAATAAAGTTGAAAAAGAAAGTGTCTCACCTAGTGTGCTCATGTTGCATAAAGTTATTAACACTTTTGTCTCGTCTAATTCTTTACTCGTGGGATTGGGGGCATAACGTTTTTAACACTTTTGTCTCACCTAATTCCTTACTCTGGGGACAGACACCCAACTTTGGTTATGGGGTACACACTATTAGAGACACCATATGCAAAACAATGCTGAGAAACTTCATATGTTTTAAGATCGACGTCCCAAAATGGACGGTCTAGCGTTTCTAAAGGCTACAGAGGATGTGTGTTACCTCTACATGTAAATAATCTCTATACCATTTACATATGTACTCTAAATTCCCAACGGATGCTTCATTCAGTAAGCGCTGCTACCTTCGGCAAGATACCAGGCACCTTGATTTTGCTGCTCTTCCAAGCCCTATTCTAGGCTCACGATGACACCGTGTGACCGGACAGCGTCCTACCATACATTGGTGAGATTCTTTCCACACCGGTTTCCATACCTCCCTAGACAAACTACCATTGTGTAATTCCTTTCTGCAGCTTACACTATGGTTCTTTTCTGAACCAAGGCCCCGGACCATACAACCCTACACAGCCAACTGGACGCCCATCACGACCTTACGATTAACCCTCTCTGTGGCTTTCATCTGGTAATTTAATTAGTTTGCATCTTGCCATTATCTCTGGGTACAGCTTCCCAAATTGCTATACCACAACTTCCCATGCATTTTCTTTATTGCTTAGCCCCGATGATGATCCCATAACCGTTGTTGGGGATCGAAACGTCGTCGACAATTACATCTTAACTCTAAACTGCAATTTAAGAATTATGTGGAGTATAAGATGCCTGTGTTATTGTGACTACTGTTAATTTGTATATTCACTAAGATTCACTTTTAAGTCACTTGCCTGTGATAAGGAAATCGGCTGATTTCCAAATACCCTGTCACTTCCTGCTCACTTATTGTTTGTGTACTGTCTTGAGTGTGTGTTAATAAATTCTAAATACCGTCCATCTGGATATAAAGAGACCCGATCTTGATTCAAGTATTGTGGCCATCTATATTGATTTTCTTTGAAAGGGACCACTGTCTCCTGTTTATGGTTAAAACAAAAACGAAATATAGAAATTTACAGAAAAAAGCAAAGTTTAAAGTAACGTTATACTTAGGTGAATATGTCAGTGACAACATTAACGTTTTGAACTATAACAAAGCACAGAAATTCACCAGTTATAGTTAGGAGAGCTAACTAGAACTTGTGCGCCCGTCATGCACTGCTAATGGCCTCAAATATTACATCACTCATGGCATGTTCTATGACATGGTTTATGACATAACTATCATAAATAACTGATAACATCATCCAATGAGTGTGGTAGATTGTTTTATAGTTTGCATAGTGGCGAGTAGCTATCGTGTAACATCATCCAAACTCCTTTTTTACACATTACTTTATAAACTAGTTTGGCATCAGAATATTATCAAGCATCAATAATGCCATCACAGATGTAGCAAGCATGTGTTATGTACAGCAATGACCCTATATCATACCCTTCACAGATAGCCTAGTTCACAATAACAATCAACCACAAATATAAGGGTATTGCACACAGTGTTCAATATGTATACAACTGTTCAAAGAAAGCCAAGATACTCAAGATACCCAACGTGTCACAAAATTAATGCCCTTCTACGACCAGTTTTTATTTGTATCAACCCCCCCACAGTCACCGAACCTACGTTGAGAAAGTAAGTTGATGCGAGTAGAAAAGTGGGAACTGTGAGCAGCATTTACTCTATGGAGAGTGTTTACGCTCTACCACACTGTTTGCAGACAGTGAAACTCTCATGAGAAAAACACCACATAGTATTAACTATCTACTAAGAACAGTGTACATTTTATGCAACACTTGTCTAAAAAGATACTATTTGTTTAAATAACCACGGTCTGAAGGTGCTAGATATTATACTACCTACCTCATACTGTGGTGAAAACTTGACAGATATTTCTGAAGCAAAAAGAAGCACATGTACAATAACATTAACATTATGCAGAACTAGTCATGCTGTGAGGATTCTGTCTAATAACTCAAGGCTGCTTACAATACTTGGCATGTAATCTTTTGTGGAACATGCTGAACACAAGTCTTCAACTGTCACCTACACACTGAGGTACTCTTCGGTGGAAATATTTAAAATGTTTTCAATACCTCTACACAACTATTATGCATTAGGAGCCCATGCGTTTGTATATACTTACAGCCATTAGCTAAACACAGGCTGTACAAAATTAGGTAGAAAATTAATATGGTATCTACTTGCGACTATGTAAACTATAAAACAAACAAACACTCCTTTGACGATGTCATCAGTGATATCAATTATGTCATTTGAGATGTCCGTGATGTCATAAATGATGTCATAGAACATGTTATAAGTGATGTAATATGCAAGTTCATGAGCAGTGCATGGCTTGTGTGCAAGTTATAGTAAGCTCTGCTAGCTATAACTGGTGAGATTCTGTGTTTTTCTATGTTTTTTTTGTTCAAAATGTTAAGGTACTCACTGACCAATTCACCTAACTTTAAAGTTAACCTTTATTTTTCCATCTACACAACCCTCAGTGAACCTCTATCTATGCGTTTCCAGTGAAAAGAATAATGTCATGTGTATGTTTTTTTGTGTTGTTTTAATTGATCACTTCACACTTGATCGATTCTGCATGATCTGTTTCTTGAATGCTGTTCTGAGGGTTAATATATTCATAATATGTTGCAGAATCCCTTGGGAAACAGGGTGCCATTTGGAACTAACCTTGCTTAGATTTACAACTGTTATAATTTTTCATCCATCTTCTGCTCTTTGAGCATGATAGGGTTAATTGCATTACCGTAGCCTCTGGATATTGTGTGCTGCTCGGACAGTTCACTATGGCTCTGAGATGTGGTCGCTGGCTGCTACTGTTTCAGGCTTGGCCTTCCTTCAAGATAAACTGGTCCTGTAGTCTTGCTTTAGAAATCTGAACAAAGTGTCCTTCATTCCTGTTGAACTTCTAAAGCAATTAACATGCTCTCAAAATCTTTTGGAGTCCTTTGCAAAATGATTAAACTGTCTCGTCTGCCATCTGGAGTAAGAGAGGCAGTGCAAGCGTGTGCGGTCCTACAGGAAGAATGCTGAGCCAAAGTAGCAGATGAACATACAGTACAAGTGCTGCTTTTACAGTATCTTTTTTCCCACAGGCTGTGCCGTTTCCTAGTTCTGTGATCCATGCTGTCTGTGTTGTCTCTTGAGTATCCTAATCCCCAGATTGTGTCATGTAAGGGATATTTGTATTCTGTGGATTTTTGTCCTGTGCCCAGATGTATATCTTCTGTGACCAGACGTTGCTTCGGCTGCCAATGGTGAGAGAACAAAGAATATTTAATTTCATTTTCAATAAAGGGTCACGTTAGTAAAGCGCTTTATATGTGCAAAGGAAAGGTGCTGCGAAAAGCGGATTGGTGACAAAGCTAAAACTGATCATGGGTGGGAGAACAGAACAATGGCCCATATGTACAAATGCATTTTGCATTTTGCATTTCCCAATGGGGCGAATCGCAATTTGGGGCTGTTAGGAAATGCAAAATGCCATATTGGAATGTATGAAAGGCATTTACTGTGGTGCAAAATTTGATTTCTACCTAGTAGAAATAAAATTTTGGTAATCGCAAAATAGGAAATCGCAAATAGCGATTTCCAAAATGCGAATCGCAAACTGCATGTACAACGTATTTCCTAATTACGACTAGTCACAAAATCACCATTTAGGAAATGCAATTACCATTGAATCGGATCAGGTGGTAACCAGGTGCAAACTATTAAAAGGCACCCAAAATGCATCAGACTCTTTGACAATGGTGGCTTTGTATGTACTGGCAAGGAGGATGAGGATTTTGGCTGGGAGGCAGAGAAGGAGGAGGAGACGGGAGAGGATATTTAGGGTGAGGGTCACCCTGTTTGGACAGATAGAGGTGGAGGTTCATGAGAGGTCCTGACTGAGTTGTCAGGCAATACTTGATTAAATTGCTGAGTTACATCCTCAGCTCAGGCCCCAACACTCAAAACAATGCAATTCCACCACTTGTGCAGGTATTGTGTTGCCTACCCCTCTTAGCCTCTGGCAGTTACCAGGGGGTCATAGCAGTGGCAGGGGGTGTTACAAAGTGCCATGTTCAGGTTCTTTTGCAGGCTTCTGGACATCATGGTGAGCGGAGTCAACCAATATATATCAGTCCCCAATATCCCCCAATTATTGCAACAAACCAAGTTGATGTTCTACAGGGTAGCACAGTTCCCCAATGTCATTGGATATGTTGATGTCACACATATTGCCATATGTTCCCCTTTCAGCAAAGGCATACATATACATGCACAGGTAAAGCTCACACTCACTCTATGTGCAGGTAGTGTGTGATACCTCCTGTATCATAACAGACCTTGAGGCTCGTGTTGAGAAATGTGCCACTTGTGTTGAGGAAGCTGCCGCACGAGTAGAGAATACTCAAGCGGCAGAAAGAAGCAGAGCCCTCTAGCATGATGCATAGTGCTGCTCGCAGTGATTTTACAGTGCTGGACAAACTCCCAGCTCTAAAAATCAGTGCGCGCAGCACCACTTTTCACACTCCACCACTTGGAAATGACTGCGCAGTAAAGGATGTTTCCCAGTGTCGGCCATAGAAAAGTGGCGCACCAAGAGTGGTCCTCTGGAGGGAGGAAAGGGAGCCCCTTGTTGCGCCCCCTTGCAGATTGGTTCATTGACTCACCTGCTGGCAGATCTCTGTTCCCCCTTGAAGGTTTAGGCTGCCTGCACTGTGAAAATCAAACCTGTTATTTCAATTAGTCGGTCCACCTTTAACTAATGCCCTGCCCTGAGGACAACAAGAGTTTACTGCCACCCTGGGTGCCATGCATTATAAGTAATAGGTTGCACTGTCTGCGCCTGTGCCCCTTGTAGAAGGTGTGCCAGACATAAACTGTTACAGCCTATCTCCTGCTAAGGGTTCAATCTCAACAGGTCAGTTAGGCCTTCTTAAGAGCTAGGAGCCCTTCATCCTTTTGTGTCTTTGTGTCTGCCTTTTGTGTCCCTGTGGCAGAAAGAGGAAACTAATCACTTGACCCTTGAAAAACAGATATCAACCCTGGGTGCTATCAGGAGTATTGATCCTTCAGCCTTCTTTCCCCAGCAGTCAGTAAGAATCTTTCCTTCCGGATGTTTATTCCAGGTCCAGTAATGCTCTGAATTGTTGGTGATGAGATACTAGTCTTACCATGTGCATTAGCCAGTGACAGGAATATTGCCTTTACCATATCCTGGCAGATGTCCAGCCAAAACCCAACCTTCTTGTTTAATATTTCCTTCTCAGCTTGCTACAAACCTGCAACCATAATGGCTACAGACTTCTTCCATTCGCAGGAGCCTTGACTTTCCTTAAAGCCATTCCCAAATGGAAGTGAGATAACTTCAACCAACCGAGTACTAAATGTGTTTTTTTCTTTCCATTTGGAAGCAGAGTCCCGGTTGGCTCTGTGCTTGAATGGTGTTAGTTCTTGAGATCGCATGTGGGATTTCCACTTCAACAGGAATAGCTGTTATATCGGCCTTTTATGATCCGTCTGTTGCTGCCTTCCTCCCTGAGGACTAATCCCTGCTAAATAGTCACAGTTGACACCAAATCAGCATTCCTGATCTCGGAGGCAAGCCATTGTCCTCCAGGAGGCCAGTCATAAACCAATCAGTGTGAGATATGCAGCAAATGTTTAGGGCATGCTATGGAACAAAGTGGGTCTTTACCATTTTGCAATCAGGCAGTACAAAGTATAGTTTTTTTTTAAATTGTTTTTTCTCAAAACCCTGCTTAAACCACGTATTCAGAGTTTTATTTATTTATTTATATTTATTGCATTGACAAATTACATACTGCAGCATGCACAATACGCCCACTCTGCAACATAACAGGATAACATGTAGGAACCATAAGCAGTCAGCAGAACATGCAGTGCAGTGTAGTGTGTTCCCTTCACAATTGGAAACGATTTACACTTCCAGGTCTTCCAGAACGATACAACACGAATATACTAGTTACCCATAAGCAGTTATGACATGTCCGGGTGCTCCATCAGATAGGTAGTCAATGGTGATCAAAAGTCCTTCGGTCTGGATGAAACCTGTGGCTCCTCAGCATATACATCTATATGGGGCACATGCATCAACCTATTTAGGAAGTGCAAACGGTGCGAATCTGTAAATTCGGCCGTTTGCGCTTCCTAAATACGTTTTTGGGATGCATGAAACATTTTTTCAAAAATCGTTTTTTTTTGCATTTCCTAAAAATGAAAATGCATTTAAGGAATCGCATTTGTGCGATTCCTTAAATGCAATGCATCATTTTTTTAAAAAAATGCGATTTTTGAAATAGGAAGTGCAAATTAACACGAGGTTGACCCTCGTGTTAATTTGCGAAATTGTTTCAAAAAGCACAAAAATGCATTTTGAAAAGTGTCATGTTACAGACACACATGTCCTTAGGACATGTGTGTGTGAAACATGCACTTTAAAATACATTTCAGGGGTGCCGGGGGTCCTTTGGACCCCCCTCTGCACCCTTGCAATGCATCAACAAATTGCGATTTCCTAAAAAAAGAAATGCAAAACGGCATTGATTCCTATGGGCCTCTAGGCCCATAGGAATCAATGTAATGCCATTCCTTAATTGCGATTCGCAATTAAGGAATCGCAAATTCCGAAATTTAAGAAATCCTAAAAAAAATTAGGATTTCTTGATGCATAGGATTTTGCAATTCCTAAATAGCGATTCCTTAATTTTCGCTATTTAGGAAATGCAAAATCCTAGATTGATGCATGTGGCCCTTTGTTCTTTACAATACACAAGGTTCCTGATCCATTGTACAAGAGTTGTGACAGTTCTACCACCCCAATACATTGCAACAGCACATTTTGCAAACAAAGTAAAAATAGCGACTATACGTCTGTTACATGGCTTCATCTCTGTCAGCCCCAGCAGACAGAGCTCCAGCGTGCACTCAACCGGTTCCAGCATCATGTCAGTTAAGACCTGCACGACACAGTGCCAGAAGTTGTGTATAGCAGCCCATCCCCAGGCCAGTTGCATAAAGTTAGCTCCATCCTCCCGCATTTTACACATCTAGCGTCCTCTCGTAATCCGAATCGCCTCAGTTGTGCTGGGTGTGATACAGCTGATGCAAGTATTTAAAATGTATGATTCGGAGGCTGCAGTTGGCAGTTAAGCGCCCAGTCAGAGCACAACATACCTCCCCTTCTTCCCTGGCCATAGTGACAACCAGCTCAGCATTCCACTTATTAAGAGATGTGGATTTAGACATGAAATGTTCCTTCTGGGAGGCACAGTATGGTCTAGTAATCAGCCTCTTGCTCTCCCCCACTGTTAATACCACTTGTAACGCTTTAAGCATCTGTGGCTCCTTAAGAAACCCGGGATAAAGTGCTCTCACAGCCAAGCACGGTCTAGTGTATATAAACCCATGCATTGACGTATATGCTTGCACAGCCAGAAAGTCATCCAGGGTCAGGAACAGCCCATCAATATACATCTACCCATGCCTAGTGACTACACCATTTTGCAAGACGCTCATTGCCCCACGTTCCTGCCCAGCGGAGATACCCGGGTGCGCAGCAATTGGCATGGCTGGCGCATACAAATACTCCCTCCCTGCTCGAGCACCCAGACCTTTCCACGCCCTGACAGTGCTCTTGACCGTGTTGATCTCTTTCCTGGTACCACCATTGCTGTTATGTAGGACCATAGCGGTTAGCGGGATAGGAAAGGCAGTGTCCTCCTCCACAGCTAAGTGTGGCAGATAGCGCTGGGGGAAATGCTAGTAATGTCCGAATTGCGCCTGTGCACACAGATGGTACAGACGCAGATCAGGCGCCTCAAACCCTCCCCATTCAAACGGCAGCGTTAGAGTGCCCCAGCTACAACTTGGCTGCTTACCAGCCCAAACCAGGTTAAACAAACAGGACTGGAAAGTTTTAAATAGTGCCATATTCAGGGCTAACGGGATGTTTACAAACAAGTAGAGGAGTTTGGGAAGAATTGTCATCTTTGCCATACTGCTCCATCTGCCAAGGACAATGGAAGACGTATCCATCAGGCAACTTGTTCGGTAATTTTGGTTATAACGCGCCCATAATTCGTACTGATCACGTATCAGGGTCTCTGTACACCCAGACCCCCAGATATTTAACTGGCTTCATGGACCAGGCAAGCGGGCACTCCAGGACAGTTTCTTGAGTGCATTCAGTTAGTGGAAAGACTGGTGACTTTGCTCAATTTATTCCCAACCCTTATTGTCACTCAAATAGGATGTACTCGCGTAGTATGGATTCCATATGTGTGGCCGACGCCCGGATATATAGAAACAACTCATCCACATACAGTGAGATGGCAAGGGGACGCCGCCGAAAACCCAGAGCGGCATTACCATGTCCCTTTCTGATTTTACACGCCAGCGCCTGGAGGGGGCAAACCGGTCTGGTACCCCTACATACTGTGATTGGACATGATACCCACCCATTAACATGTATCGTGGCAACCGGGCCAGTGTACAATAGGCGCACCCGCTTCAGGAAAAATGGCGGTATTCCCATTCTTTGCAAGACCACAAACATATACCCCCATTTAATCGAGTCAAAAGCTTTCAACGCATCCAGTAGCATCACTACGGCCGGGAGCTCGGGATCTAACTGATGCAGCACTTCGAAAATGGTACATAGATTATGTACGGTTGATCACTTGGGCACTAATCCCGTTTGGTCCGGGAGGATCAGGTTGGGGACCAGGGACTGAAGCCTATTAGCAATAATTTTCGCCAATATTTTGGTGTCAATATTTATTAGGGACAATGGCCTATGCGACTCGCACCTGTTAGCTTCTTTGTCCTGCTTCAATAATATTACAATAATCTCTTCCCTTTGGGTGGGAGGCAGAACACCAGTTTTGCATGCTTCAGCAAATACCTCCAGCAGCCTAGGAGCCAGAGCCTCGGTATATGTTTTATAAAACTCGCTAGGCTGACCATCTAACCCAGACGCTTTGCTGGATGGCAGTGCCATTATAGCTTCTCTGATGTCCTCTACCGTAAAAGGCTGTGTCAAATATTCCTGTTGATCATGGGACAACTACCCCAGTGTTATATCATCCAGATAGCCTGATATCTTCCTATTGCTCGCGGACGGCCTATTCCCATATAGATCTGAGAAAAAGTCAAGAAACGCCTTGCTAATCTCTGGAGTGGTGTAGTGAGAAGTGGAATCACTATCTAACATCTCTACGATATGCTCCTGACCCTTTTGGACGAGCCAAATTATGCGCCAGAGAATGACTGGGCCTGCCTCCCTCCCCATAGGTGCACGCCTTACACGTCCTGGACCTATGCGGTATTTCTTGTTCCGCAACCTGATTATGTTCTGATACCAAATCTCTAATTTGAGCTAACCATGTTGACAAGAACCTCTGTTAATACCCAGGCTCCAGCCCACTTATCTCCTCTACTAGGCCCTGCAGCCTATTCTGAAGTGCTTTCAATACACCTGCCTGCACCCCAATGCATTCTCCCCTAATGGTAACCTTAAAAACCTCCCAAAGTGTGCCTGCCCCGTCAACCGAACCTTCATTTTCAACAAAAAAATGTAGTAATAGCGTCCCTAATCATGGCCCGGAACACAGAGTTTAGTAGGGACGACAACTACAGCCGCCACTGAAATGGTGGCCTGGCAAGAGCAGGCATGGCCAGCTCGAGGAGGACAGGAGCATGGTCGGACAGCATTTTAGCCAGGTAATTGACTGCCACTGTCCACGGGCACACCTCCTTGGAGACCAAGTAGTAATCCAACATGGACCACACTCTGTGCACCACGGACACAAATGGCTCCTCTCTCCCAGCATGGTTTCGGCACTGTCAGATATCCATGAGACCCTCAGCCTCCATCAGCTCAGCGAGCACAAGTACGGCCTGTTTCCCCTGCCGTATCGTGTCAGCTGACCGATCTAACTGAGTATCCAGATACACATTAAGGTCCCTGCCCCATTTCACTACAGAGAGGGAGAAGGATACAGTACGCCTCCAGACATCGTTGTATAGGAAAGGGTCGCCTATATAAGACTCATATGTTTTGACAAATAGCACAGTCGTGCTTCCCAGTTTGCCTTGCACCAGGAGCACCTATGCCTGCTCATCCGCTTCCGTCTTAAGCAGAGTAAACGGTGTACCCCTCTTGACCAACACTAATGCTCCTCTAGAATACGAATAATACCTTGCTGCAACTCGCACCGCAACTCAGCAAGCCCCCACGTTTTGTTTCCGAGTGCTTGGTAAGATGTGTCTCCTGCAGAAACGCCACCTCGATATCATGCCTATTGAGAACACATTACGGATCTTTCTGGGGTTGTTGAGACGCTGTACATTCCATGTTATTAACTTAACAGTACCACCCAGACGTTCATTCTTTAATCAAAACTTGCAAGACACCACATTGACCTCCCAGAGAGGCCAATCATGTTTGAAAATCTACTGCATTTATATTGTACTGCACTGCAACAAATCGACCCCCCCCCATACCCCGCCTACTTCAGCACCCCCAACTTGCTAAAGACAACCCAAGGAAGAATGAAGAAATCCCCCCCCCCCCAAATAAACATCTCCCTGAAAAAGAAGTGGGACTCACCCATTGAGAATAGCTAGAGAACAGTCAACCTCCTACTGGGCAGGGAGTTGGCCGAACATGTCCATTGTATCAACATGACAGTCTAACTAGAGTCCAGTGCCCATGAGGCATCACAAATCCATTACCCCTGCAGTATTCATGCAGCCATCTGATTGTACGCCCCAGGAGTTGGAACACCATGATAAGATACTTCTTGTGTTATTGACCCCCTCCAGCTGGCATCCCCCACAATCCCTGACCTCCGGAACGTTTAGATGGCAGCTACAAAACCATAACAACCTAGCAGTGCTATGCTGTCACAGACAATTACTCACTGCTCCTCTTCATCAGGCTCGCTGGCAGTGTCACAGCGCCATTTTTTCAGGGATTTAGCATGCCACATTGCAGCCTTAGGGTTATTGTAGATCTTGGCAGACCCATCCAACCCTATTCTCAGGCGGGCCGGGTAAAGCATAGCATACGGAATGTTTTCTGCCATCAGCAGCTTCCTAATTGGCACAAATTCCCTCCTCGCTGCTTGGACAGCTACAGTGAAGTCTGGGTAGAAGGCTAACTTGTTTCCCTGATAGTTAATAGAACCTTTTTCTCGTGCCAGGCAGAGGACCGAGTCCTGGTCTCTATAGTTTAGCCACCACACGATGAGCGGGTGTGGCAGGGACCCAGGAACGATGATGAGCTCGGGCAACTGTTGGAGGTTATGGGATTTGTATGTACCAACGGTAGAAAGGAAGCAGACAGGCCTGCAAAGCGTACCTTTAAGGTAGGGCAACAATTGTGCCCCATAGATTATGTATTCATACAGGCCTGGCATTTCCATCTTATCAAACAGTTCGAAATTTTGGGGGCGGAGGGTAGTGATCACTATCCACTGCAGGTTGAACTTCAGGTAAATGGCCCCCCGCAAAGACAAAAAGTGCTATCAGTAAATGTAGAATACCCCAAGCAGTTAACAACACGAATCACCGAGGAATATATACAGAAACTAAGTGCATATCAGCTAACTGTGAATTTGGGTCACCTTGTACCAGAAGAAAGTATAGCCTGGTACGAGTGTGTAATAAGGCAATTGGTGGAATGCCTCCCGATTAAGTTAAAGTGTAATAACCAAAAACCAGTAAATAATGCGACATTACACCCTAATAATAACAAACACTGGTTTGATGCCGAATGCCGGAAACTGAAGGCCGGTATTAGGAAACAAGAAAGACGCCACAGAGGTAACTATAGTGAGGAAGTGGTATCAGATCTCAAAAAAATGAAGCTAAAATATAAGTCAGTTATTAGAGATAAAAAAAGGTGTTTTAAGGACAAATGTTGGGATAATTTACTCGTGGCAATTGAAGACAAAAATGTGAAAGGCTTTTGGAGGTTAATACAGGACTGTATGGGAAAAGCACAGGGGACCATGCAGTGCTCAGTGCCAGAAGACAAGTGGCTGACCTATCTAGAGGAAATTTACGGGAAATGGCCAATGAGGGAGGGAATAATGGTAAATGCCTGGCCAGGAATAAGTGAAGAATTAAAAACCCACTTTCTACCAGATCGAATTAGAACCATAATATCTAGACTAAACCTAACACGGGCAGCCGGCCCTGACAACCTGCCAGCTGTCATAATAAAAACAAACATAGAATGGTGGGCAGAGTTCCTTTCAAATATGTTTTTATGGATCCTAAATACAGGTGAATTCCCTGCAAATTGGAAAGGGGCTATTGTTAGGCCAATCCATAAAAAAGGTGATGTAAACACCCCCAAAAATTACCGCTTAATAAACCTTTTGGATATAGGTGAAAAGGTCTTTGCCAAGGTAATCCTAGGGATTCTAAAGGAGTGGGTGGAAGACAAACAGATAATACCCCCAGAGCAGGGGGGGTTCAAAGAAGGCCACTCAACGATTGACCATTGTTTTGCTCTGTGGTCCATCGCACGGAAGTCAATTGATCAGAGGAGTAATCTATTCTGCTGTTTCGTTGACTTCCGTGCATCCTTTGATCTTGTGGACAGGGAACAGCTGTGGTCAACACTAACAGGGTATGAACTACAGGATGACCTGCTGGCCCTTGTCCAAGCATTACATACAGAAAATTGGGCACAGATAATATTGGACACGGATGGAGGACTGACCGGGAGAATCCCTATTGGGAACGGCTTAAGACAGAGGTGCGTCCTAGCCCCCCTGCTGTTCGCCCTGTTTTTAGCTGACCTACCCCAAGTATTAAGAGATGTCAGAGGGGCGAACCCGAAGTTGGGAGGAAGGCACATATCGTGCCTCCTTTATGCCGATGATCTAGTAATTATGGATCAAACGGAGATAGGCCTCCAGAGAAAACTCAATAGGTTTAAAGATTACTGTACGAGTAAAAAATTAGTGGTAAATATGGATAAGACCAAAATTGTATGTTTTGGGAGAAGGAAAGTGAAGTTCTCGTGGTATCTTGGCACAACCTTGCTTGAGAGGGTGACCAACTATAGATATTTGGGAATGTGGTTCTCAGGTAACTTGAAATGGCATACACACCTGCAAGCATTAAAAATAAGGGCACTGGCGTCGGTCAAAGGCCTAAAAAGCTTTAATAACACCTATGGTGAAAGGTCAGATAGACCGGTCTTAAAAGCCTATCAAGCAATGGTCCCCCCACAATTTCTGCATGGAGCCGAGGTTATTTATCTCAGTGGCAAGACCTCCTGGGATAGTGAAGAGGGAAATATATTAAAAAGCTTATTCGCTCTGCCAAAATCCTCTATGGTGCAGGCAGCACGACTGGAGCTGGGAATAACCTCCTGGGCTATTACAGCTTGTATGAGCCTTGTACTTTTCTGGCAGCGGTTGGGAGTAGGGGAAATCGCTAAAATCTCCCAATGGGCTAAGGAGGAAATTACCAATAGTGAGCTCCCCTGGGCAAAAGATGTGAGAGCCTCAATATGCAAGGCTTATGGGGTGTTAGATTTGAAGGTACGTTTGCCGCAAGACCCCATAATATTTGGGAAAAAAGAATTAAAGACTCAAGGGGTCAATATGTCCCGTAGTTATGATCGGGAATACCTTGCTCAAAAGACCTCGGTAGCACACATGAAAGTGGCTTCGGAGAGCAGTCAACACTTCCCTTACGTGGATCGGTTACCCAGCCATAGTCTGAGGCGAGAAGTCCTGAAAATGCGAATTGGCATAAACCCAGGCTATGCAAATAACGGGGTTCGAAACCTAATGATAGGAAGTAATGGGAAATGCACTTGCACTTTAGGAACCACCTGTGATATGTTACATATTTTATTAGATTGTACGAGATTTTTAGACTTTCGAAAGGAGTTTTTATGTCCGATTTTTAAAAAATATAAGATTACGCACAGAATGCAAGCTGCCACTCTTTTGGTGGAAATGGAGAATTTAGATATAGCCTGTGCGTTGGGGAAATATATGAATAAAGTTAGGCTGTTCCTCAAATGCGCAGAAGAACATGTATAGTGTAGCCCTTATCTTTGAATAAAGGTAGAGATACTAAGGGACAATAGTAGTAAAAATTGCATTCTGAAGAAGGTATATATAGGAAAATTTTAGCGATTTTAACAAATAAATGTTATAATACTCCGTTTTAAAAGGAACAAGAGAAGTTAATTTTCATGTATCTTGAGGTGTAATTGTGGTTTTAATATTATCCTGTTATGCTGCTGCTCTTTTTCTTGTTGAATATTGCCATGTTTTGCTGCTGTCCTTTCTCTTATCACGGAATGTGGAATGTACTTTTAAGGTTTTAACAAATCAAATAAAGTTTTGTTTGACTGACTGACTGACTGACCCAGGAACCGGATGAGCCGCCAGCGAGTTGTGCCCTCGTTCCACAATCTACGAAAAAGTGGCTGGTCAACGAATGTTGACACAGACTTAGTTGCGCACAACCTAGGTATATATTTGTCGATCAAACACTGTTTGTTTTCTTTCACAAATCCAATTTATTCATATTCCTTTCTCAATTAGTATCAACATTACAATGTTATTTTACTGTTCACATTGTTCATTGTATTTCTCAACAGTTCATGATTCAATATATAAACAAAAAGCAAACAATCAATACAAAGTTGGTTAGGCTGGTGTTCGCCCAATGCATTTCGGGACATTAAGAAAGTCCCTTCGTCAGGGGCACAACTGTAAAATAAACATAATATACAGGCACATCAGTTAATTTTATAACGTTTCAATGTATGAGAAAATATCGTAGATTATCGTTACCATGCAACAAACAAAAACAGAACCTTCACCATCATCACCCGTGTAGTGTTTGTGTAACAAAACAACGTCAAGCCTTTACTCACACCAGTAATTGAAAGCCTCTCTCTCAATGGGTTCCTGATTGACTCACGTCAGTCAACTACTAAAAACCGTTTTCTGCAAAAAATTTCAAAAAGTTCCTTAAACTCAACACATTCTTTGATTTGATCTTAATACCCCATAGCGTAAGCCACGTTGTTTCATACCTATTGTCCTTCTCCCGCGTGTAAACTATAGTCGATTTCCGCTCCAGATCTCGTTTCACGCTCCTTAACTCGGGGTAATCTCAACCTATCAAGTGTACCAAATGCGCAATCACTATTTCGTAACCTCGATCTGCCTAAAAACAGTCAAGACATTCATATATGCATACCTAGTTCCACGTCAGGAAGTTGTTATAACAATACTTTTCCGGCGTCCACTCAACTCGCAATGGTCACCAGACCTGTGGATTAATTAAAAAAGCCGTCACTCTACTGCTCACGAGTTATCTAACACAAAAGAGCGAGCATTTAACTCTAAGCTCTCACCTTGTAGGAGTCTGTCTATCTCCAATCGCCACACTTATCCGCTCTCCACTCCTCGATACACACAATCCTACGGCTTTCGAGAATCAAATCGGACGCTTCCAACTTAAGCGGTCCTATCGGCGTATCCTATTGGCTAAACACCCGTCACATCTGCCAATCCCGCGAGTTCATGCTGTTCCCTGACGAAAAAGAAATATTTTACAGTCAGCATTTCCTATAGGTTAAGCACCCGTCGCAACTGCCAATTATGCTAACTCTTCTTCTTCCCTGCCGAAGACGGCTTTCGGTCAACAAACGTATCATCATCCTGCTTTTTTTATAAACAATGTCTCCATGCTTTATTGTCACGGACAACAAGGGTGAATGAAACCCATTTCAAACCATGAGAAAACAAAACAAAAATACCATGAGGAAAATAAACTTAACCGCTGAAAAAATGAAAAAGACAGTGAAGGGAAAAAAGAGAAAGAAAAGTGATGAGTGACACAAGTGTCAAAAACAAACCTCAACATTTTTTCATATAATTAAAACATGTGTAAACACAGCGGAATACAGTACAAACTCCACTAGAAAATTATGTCTAAAGATAGCTACTTAGTTCAATACGGTCATTCAGACCCCCTGGGGTCAGAGTCCCAAGCATTTTTATCCAAAATGTCTCTCTCTGTAACAATTTTTTATTCAAGTCTGTACCTTCCCTACATTGTACAACCTCAATGATTTGGAATCTCAACTGTGCTATTGTGTGTTTTTTTTCTTGCCAATGCATTGATAAGGGAGATGTCAATGATTTATTGCGTATCCTACTTTTATGTTCAGAAATGCGAATTTTAAGTTTACGCTCAGTCTTTCCTATATATAGTAACCCACAGGGGCACTTAATCGAATAAATGACCTGATTCGTGTTACAGTCACCATCATATTTTAATTTCACTGAAGTGAGCAATCTACAGGCACACAGTGGATCAATAGGACATCAGCTGAAACAACTAGAATTCACAGCCAGACGCGAGTTAAACCAACGACTACATGCGTCCACGTTGATTCAGTACCATAAGGTCAAACGGATCCCGAGGGGACTCAGATTATCCATTAAACCGATGTTATATTGCCGACAAAATAATGCCCAATTTATGGAAAAATGGTACCAGATCCTCAATAAATGTTCGCTGGATTTAATCCTTCTCATCATAGAGGAACTAGCCAAAACAATTGATGAATTAAAAGCAGAGATTTCCAGTATTCAAGCAGACCTCTCTGAGAGAATGTCAGAAGATGATTTAGGAAGATTCTTGAATGATCTGAATATCAAATTGGAAGAATATGGAAAGGAGCTGCAAGAAACAAAATTGAGGAAATTCAAACGAGATACTATAAACTATAAGCTGAATGAAGCATATACATGGGCGGAAGTATATGCACAAAGACGCTTTACACGACGTCCAACTACCTCATCTGAAGAAAGTTTGGCTACGGATAAGGATGTGGATCCATCCAGGGCATCCATAAAAACAACATCTGTATTGGGAAATATTCAAAGTCAAGATAAAGCAACTACTTCAGGAGCACAGGTATCTTTTTTGTTGGAAACTCCGGAAACAGATCGCCCTCCAGACCAGGAAACTAAAAAAAAAACAAGGAGAGGAAAAAGAAAAAGAGAAGGAGAAAACCAAAAAAGGATTACGGAGTCAGGGGAAACCGTCATAATCAACATTTCCAAGTACTCATTATCAAAACAAGAAGAGATGATTCTAAATAAAGGCATTATGTTTGTTCCCACACATACTGGTTCTCAGTTTGAGGATGAGATATCTTTCTATAAATTCATGAGAAATCTAAGACTAAGGAATTTTTTTGACAACATTGTTCAAAAGGAGGATACTCCAGAAATGAAGAAAGAAATATTTCGACCGAAAAGCACTTTTGAGGCACCTACCTCTCACAAAACATTGGACTTATTCGAGTCGCTTGTCAGCAAAGATCTAAAAAAATTGAATTACAAAAGGAACAATAAACAACCAAATAATTTGAATAGAAAAGAAAAAAGTATACTCTTACAACTGGGCAGAAAAACAGAGTTAACTTTTCAGAAGGCTGACAAAGGTGGAGCTTTAGTGCTGATGGATTCAGACTTTTACAACAGGAAAGTACAAGAACATGTAGACAATACTAACACTTACCTATTGTTGGAACAAGATCCCACACTTGAAATACAGAAGATACTTCAAGCACTAATAGACAAGGCTGAAGAAGCGGATTGGATCACAGAAAAGATGGCAACATTTTTGATGGTAAAAAATCCAAAAAGACCCAACCTCTATATGTTACCAAAGGTTCATAAATCATTGGAAAATCCACCATTTCGGCCAATTGTGTCAGGCTGCAAATCTTTGCTGACAAGCGACTCGAATAAGTCCAATGTTTTGTGAGAGGTAGGTGCCTCAAAAGTGCTTTTCGGTCGAAATATTTCTTTCTTCATTTCTGGAGTATCCTCCTTTTGAACAATGTTGTCAAAAAAATTCCTTAGTCTTAGATTTCTCATGAATTTATAGAAAGATATCTCATCCTCAAACTGAGAACCAGTATGTGTGGGAACAAACGTAATGCCTTTATTTAGAATCATCTCTTCTTGTTTTGATAATGAGTACTTGGAAATGTTGATTATGACGGTTTCCCCTGACTCCGTAATCCTTTTTTGGTTTTCTCCTTCTCTTTTTCTTTTTCCTCTCCTTGTTTTTTTGTAGTTTCCTGGTCTGGAGGGCGATCTGTTTCCGGAGTTTCCAACAAAAAAGATACCTGTGCTCCTGAAGTAGTTGCTTTATCTTGACTTTGAATATTTCCCAATACAGATGTTGTTTTTATGGATGCCCTGGATGGATCCACATCCTTATCCGTAGCCAAACTTTCTTCAGATGAGGTAGTTGGACGTCGTGTAAAGCGTCTTTGTGCATATACTTCCGCCCATGTATATGCTTCATTCAGCTTATAGTTTATAGTATCTCGTTTGAATTTCCTCAATTTTGTTTCTTGCAGCTCCTTTCCATATTCTTCCAATTTGATATTCAGATCATTCAAGAATCTTCCTAAATCATCTTCTGACATTCTCTCAGAGAGGTCTGCTTGAATACTGGAAATCTCTGCTTTTAATTCATCAATTGTTTTGGCTAGTTCCTCTATGATGAGAAGGATTAAATCCAGCGAACATTTATTGAGGATCTGGTACCATTTTTCCATAAATTGGGCATTATTTTGTCGGCAATATAACATCGGTTTAATGGATAATCTGAGTCCCCTCGGGATCCGTTTGACCTTATGGTACTGAATCAACGTGGACGCATGTAGTCGTTGGTTTAACTCGCGTCTGGCTGTGAATTCTAGTTGTTTCAGCTGATGTCCTATTGATCCACTGTGTGCCTGTAGATTGCTCACTTCAGTGAAATTAAAATATGATGGTGACTGTAACACGAATCAGGTCATTTATTCGATTAAGTGCCCCTGTGGGTTACTATATATAGGAAAGACTGAGCGTAAACTTAAAATTCGCATTTCTGAACATAAAAGTAGGATACGCAATAAATCATTGACATCTCCCTTATCAATGCATTGGCAAGAAAAACAACACACAATAGCACAGTTGAGATTCCAAATCATTGAGGTTGTACAATGTAGGGTAGGTACAGACTTGAATAAAAAATTGTTACAGAGAGAGACATTTTGGATAAAAATGCTTGGGACTCTGACCCCAGGGGGTCTGAATGACCGTATTGAACTAAGTAGCTATCTTTAGACATAATTTTCTAGTGGAGTTTGTACTGTATTCCGCTGTGTTTACACATGTTTTAATTATATGAAAAAATGTCGAGGTTTGTTTTTTACACTTGTGTCACTCATCACTTTTCTTTCTCTTTTTCCCTTCACTGTCTTTTTCATTTTTTCAGCGGTTAAGTTTATTTTCCTCATGGTATTTTTGTTTTGTTTTCTCATGGTTTGAAATGGGTTTCATTCACCCTTGTTGTCCGTGACAATAAAGCATGGAGACATTGTTTATAAAAAAAAGCAGGATGATGATACGTTTGTTGACCGAAAGCCGTCTTCGGCAGGGAAGATGAAGAGTTAGCATGATTGGCAGTTGCGACGGGTGCTTAACCTATAGGAAATGCTGGCTGTAAAATATTTTGTTTTCGTCAGGGAACAGCATGAACTCGCGGGATTGGTAGATGTGACGGGTGTTTAGCCAATAGGATACGCCGAAAGAACTGCTTAAGTTGGAAGCGTCCGATTTGATTCTCGAAAGCCATAGGATTGTGTGTATCGAGGAGTGGAGAGCGGATAAGTGTGGCGATTGGAGATAGACAGACTCCTACAAGGTGAGAGCTTAGAGTTAAATGCTCGCTCTTTTGTGTTAGATAACTCGTGAGCAGTAGAGTGACAGCTTTTTTAATTAATCCACAGGTCTGGTGACCATTGCGAGTTGAGTGGACGCCGGAAAAGTATTGTTATAACAACTTCCTGACGTGGAACTAGGTATGCATATATGAATGTCTTGACTGTTTTTAGGCAGATCGAGTTTACGAAATAGTGATTGCGCATTTGTTACACTTGATAGGTTGAGATTACCCCGAGTTAAAGAGCGTGAAACGAGATCTGGAGCGGAAATCGACTATAGTTTACACGCGGGAGAAGGACAATAGGTATGAAACAACGTGGCTTACGCTATGGGGTATTAAGATCAAATCAAAGAATGTGTTGAGTTTAAGGAACTTTTGAAATTTCTTGCAGAAAACGGTTTTTAGTAGTTGACTGACGTGAGTCAATCAGGAACCCATTGAGAGAGAGGCTTTCAATCATTTGGTGTGAGTAAAGGCTTGACGTTGTTTTGTTACACAAACACTACACGGGTGATGATGGTGAAGGTTCTGTTCTTGTTTGTTGCATGGTAACGATAATCTACGATTTTTTCTCATACATTGAAACGTTATAAAATTAACTGATGTGCCTGTATATTATGTTTATTTTACAGTTGTGCCCCTGACGAAGGGACTTTCTTAATGTCCCAAAATTCATTGGGCGAACACCAGCCTAACCAACTTTGTATTGATTGTTTGCTTTTTGTCTATATATTGAATCATGAACTGTTGAGAAATACAATGAACAATGTGAACAGTAAAATAACATTGTAATGTTGATGTTGATACTAATTGAGAAAGGAATATGAATAAATTGGATTTGTGAAAGCAAACAAACTGTGTTTGATCGACAAATATATACCTAGGTTGGGCGCAACTAAGTCTGTGTCAACGTTCGTTGACAAGCCACTTTTTCGTAGTTTAGAAGACAGAGTATTGGGTATACTCTATTAGCTGCAGCACACAGATCAAAATAACTAGAAGTAATTTGCTTAACAAAGAGTACATAGGTGTGCTCAGAACACATTTATTAGCTCGTTCCACAATCAACATAATGGACAGATTTTTAGGCCCAAAGATTTCGTTAAGTATCACCTTGACATAAATCTCCAACTTCCCATTGTTGATCGACTCTGCCAAGCCAGTTATTCTCAGATTGTTCCACCTCGATCTGGCCTCCAAATCCTCATTCTTCACTGGGATGACCGCCAAGACTTTTTCCATGTTCAGGACTTTATTGGACACACTTTGAAGGTCATCCTCAGCCATGGAGACATGCTTCTCAACCTCCCCTAGCCTGGTGACCTGTTTGTCCAGCTTCACAGACATATGGTCCATGAGCAGTAATAGTGTGTCAATCTTGCCATCTATAGACTGCAGACTGTGCTGCATTGCTAGTAACGTTGTCTCCAGTGTAGGGATGGCTTCAGTCAAGGCATCTACTTATGAGTCCGAGTTCTGCCCTAGTTGCGACCTCTCAGGTTTACACATTTCAAATGTTAGGCGGGATTGAGTCTTATCTGTTTTGCCCAAGGTGGTCAGTGCCCTTGTTACACCAGCTATGCCCACTCAGAGCCACAAGGGAGGCAAATAATTACACCACAAGAAGGGCGTCACGGACCGGTGCTGTATTAAGTGAGTCCAGGAATCACCCAATGCACTAGATCTGGGCCTTGGCAATGCGATATGGCAGCCGCAAGTAACCACAGCCGCAGGTGTCAACAGCGCAACTTCTCAGCCAGGGCACATCACATCCAGGGCAGCTGACCCAGGCGCATGAAGGCTGCGTATGTCAGTGCCTCTGCAAGCTCAAACACCCACACAAGGACTCCTAGGCCGCAGCTGCAACCCCCCCAATCAGAGGCCAGGTTCCCGGCACGAGTCAGTACATGCGGCCGCTGGGCAGTCAATCACATGAGGCTAGGGTACCTGACCCTCCATATGTCCTGGGATGGGCCACTTCAACAGGCCCGCTGTGTCCTGCTCTCACAGGCCGAGGTGATCAATAATCTTTATTGCCCACTGCGCCTCAACCCATGGAAGCAGCGTGAGCAGACAAGGGAAGCACACTCCTTAGTGCCGCTACTTTCTGGGAGGCTTAACCTGCCGTAACAGGCCTCACCTCTGCATCCTGTCACCACCGCTTTTGCATCCTTGCCGTAGCACCCGGTCAGCAGGGCGCCCACCGCTCCTCTCTCGGTACCCCATAGCTCCGCAGGCCCCCCAGCACCACAGCAAGCATTGGCGTCTCACCCGCAAGGCGGGAGCAATACAGCCCAGGCAGGCCTCCAGATATCAGTCAGACTCTGCTTCCCGTAGGCCCCCACAACTCGCACACTTACTGTTGGCTCAAGCACCAGGGCTCCGCAGCACATCCAAGCCCCACACGGTCCCGACCACGGCCACAAATCCCACAGCAGCAGTCAGGGAAGTGCGCGATCTGCAGCCACGCGCGGCAGCCGCCATGCCGTCTCCGCCACCGCGCTACACTGCACCAGACCAAATTCTCCTTACTGCTTCAGTCTTCTGGCATCAAGCTGCTCCAGTCGTCGCATGGACACATTAGCAATGCCATGCCACAGTGTATGGTGCTGGCTGCCACATTATCAGGCAGGATGATGGGCGGATTGAAGGTTCGTCCGGCAGACTGCACTAAGGCGCAGCCATCTTGCCACGCGCCCCTTAGCTCCCCCTTATTTAGCTTTTTTTGTCAAGTGACAACTACATTTGAATGCAAGTTCTATTATTTTCGGTGGTGAAGTTACACAAATAAGATGTTTTTAATAACTAGGGCTACTCCTAGAAAATGTGACTTTAACTATACAGTGACTTTTTGCACCTTTTCTCTACGGAGCCACAATTTTCCTTAATATCTAGCACGTTTCACTTGCATACTTTGTGCACCCAGCTCTATTAAAGGCACACTTAGAGGGTGGTGTAAAAGAAAATGTTTTCCTACCTAGTAAATCACTTTTCCTTGCCACATGTTCATAGACTGTTTTTGGAAACTACAGGCCATTTACCGCACAGTGGTGCTGTCCGGAGACATATACCATGATCATATGTGTGGGTGGTGTAAATGCACACTGCTGCCCTTGCATGCAGCCTTTCCTTGCCAGTGGCGTATTTTCTGCTCCAGTAGCCATGATCTTATTGGAAAGTTCACTAAACCGATTGGGTTTAGGCAATTTTTTAAAAGTACAGTTTTAAGGCCAGAGTACAAACACTGGGGAACTGAATGGCAGCGTAAAAGTACACAAAGTCATAAAACCAACAAAAATAAACTTCATGAAAGCAAAAAATCAGGGGAGACTATGTAGTAAATAGAGAGGTCCTACAATAAGTAGTAGCTGATAGAAACTTTTTTTTTTAATTCAGGAAGATTTTCTTAGCTTTAATTGGTACATTTATTAATGAGCACATTTTCTCACCTGCCTATATCTATAACTTACTATTTAAACTTACCATGCTGGTAGTTTGGTCTTCACTGTTTTGGAAGGATATTTTGCAGCGCGATATTTTGTACTCCATATTCTGTTACTGTGCCATACATCAGCAATAGTTTTGTGGGCACCAAGTTTGACTAAGCTGGGAGAGGTGGATTTTTGTTGTTGTTTTTTTAAGTACATCAGCTTCAGGAATACTTGCATATTAAAAGGCTGGGTAACCCTTGTTCCATGGAATATGGGTATTATTATAAGAATACTTAACTAATACGGACTAAGTGCCAGTGCAAGTGAACTTGACTATTCTAGTGGGACATTTTTTTGGGATTTCCTCCCCTCCACCCGAATAATATTTTCATTATGGGTTAAGGGCTGGTACCCCATAGTCTTTGATACAGCGGTTGAAATGTAGAATAATCAAATTTTTGAATGACTAATATGACCTCCACTGAGTCCAAAACACGTGAAGGAGTTGTAGAACAGCCAAACTATTTTTTCAACGTTATAACAGTGGTTTATAAACTTTTGTACTTTTACATATTGCTTTCCTTGTGCACCACACCAGCACCGAATGTCTTGTAGCACCCTTGTAGTATTTATTTAGCTCAGAACACAATTTATTGATGTATGCTTAGATTTGACAGTGTTATGATTCATTTTATTATGTGCATTGATGCACTGCAGCGATAGAAATGATTCATTTCTTATCATTCTTATTATTCAGACAGGAGTCTCCCCTGCACTATAAGTTATAAGGATTCTTTTCTACCTAAAAGCAAATCCTTTGTAATTATTATTTCACAGATATTTGGAATTCCTGCAGCTTCGGAAAATTGGCCGATATCCTTCTTCCTCGGCAGGCTGTTCGGGCCCATTTCTGGCACACATGGCAAGTGCATGTTCTTCCTCTCATGCGGCATGTGCCCAGGGCTGTGAGGAGCAAAATCACATTGAACAGCCTTGAGTATTTCAAGGACTGTGGGGAATGGGTCACTTTATGTGGGTAGGGATGTGGTGGGACCAGGGGCGTGGCTTGGTTAGTGAGACATGGGGTGAGGCAGTGTTGTAGCAAGGTGGGGTTGGGTGTGTGTGGTCTGCCCCAGGTGGCCAGAGTTTTGGGGGCGGCAGTCAGCAGAGTCCCCGCCTTAGCTGCATCAGTCCTAGCTACACCACTGGGCTTAAGGGCAAAGGGAAAGGAGTGTGAATTGGGAGAGGTACTTAAAACACAATACGTTGTAAAATACCCACATTTTAAGACCTTCAAAACAGGAGCGCGTGCTTGCGTTTTTGTCTGAATGAGTATTTAAAAATCCTAGGTGAAATCCGACAGACACCTTATCTTACCCGACTGAAAGCTCCTGTACCCAACTATTTTACTGAATAATACATTTATCAGGCAGGAGATGTAACACCCCAACAACTCGCACCCACCCGCCAAGCTACACCCCTAGGTGGCACACAAGTCCCTGACCAAGGTGGACCCTATGATGTGAGATATTAGATGGGCTTTGCTTTCCTCACCCACCCTTTTTCACCCCCGTCCTTGGTAGCCTACCTTCAGTTCACAAGCGGTGTAATGCAGCTTCATACCGTGTTATGCCGTATTATACCGCAGCGAAGCGCAGTATGCTGCAGTGATGCGAGGAGTACTATGTGCTGGATGGTAAACTGCATCTTGTACTTCCCAGAAGGCAAACCCGGTACCCTTTAACTTTACTAGGCCGTACTGGTGCTGGTGATAAACCATTGAGTGGCACATGCCAGCCAGAACAGGATGCACGCACATGTTAAAATCCCAGGGCCCAAAGATTATCGGCGAAACTATCCATTTAGACTGTACTTGCCTTGAAGTTGGAAATCTTTGCTAAATTAAAAGATAAATCTGTTTTTTTCAGATAATTTGCCCACGCAAACCCCTCACTTGGGCTTAATTTAAATTGTGATTCACCTATGTCTAAGTCTTTACTGAAGTTATTCTTAAAGAAGTCAGAAAGCACGATTAGTACAGTAAGAGATACAGCTTTAAGTCAACCTAAAGCCCGCAATGAGGTGATCTGTGTGAGTGCGATGGGGAGTAGACCCCAGCCCTATCTTTCATGGAATGTCCCACATGGAAATAGAAGGGCAATACTACTTTCAAGAATCAGCCTGTTGCCCTTGAGAGAAGTAACGGGCATTTGGGAAAAAACTCCTAGAAAGGAGAAAATTTTTGGATTGTGCTGTTCCCAAATACAGGATCTTAATCATGTGCTATTTGTGTGTCCAGAACTTCTAAGGGCAAGGCAAATGTTTTTGAGACCCTCATTTATCAAATTTAATCATCGTTCTGCTCAGGAGGCCCGATCTTTCGTGTTGTCCCCTCCAAATGAAAGGGCTTGCCATAGAATATTTCCATTTGGTAAAACATTCCTGGCCATTTATTACAACTTTTTTTTTAAAGAGTTTAGTTGGTATGTGCAATGTTTGCTGGTTGGCCATTGTAGAATTTTGTATTCGTTATAAAGTATGTTTCTTTTATTGTATTGGTGTATTTTTGTGGACCTCCGTAGGAGTTCCGAAGCAAATAAACTAATTGAATTGAATTGACTGTACTTATTCATCCCTAAGTCCTAGTCTCAGGCATTTTACTGCCCCAGCATAGGAAGCAGGGGTCCAGTTACTGTATGCTGTGGCAACCAATGCCCAGTGGTGGCGTCCTAAGAATGTCTACTATTCCACTGCTGTACACGCAACCTTTTGCAGTCTCCCCAAATGAACAAATTAAATTCCATGAGATTGGTTGAGAAAACGTTCATATGTGTCATTTAAAGCTTTGTATCTTTGTGACGATCTCGGACCTTTGTGTTGCTGCAAAACAGTGTCACAATGGGCCATAAAACAAGCTAAGGAATCCCCCACACCCTGGCCCCCGGCCCTATCGCTTGGTTTAGTAGTAAAAAAAACACAGTTGTAACTGGAGAACTTTGAGCACTGCACCCCTTACTCCTCAGACAGACGCCACTGCACCTGCGGTACTATAAATAGCCACACCCATGGTTACTGCCCTTTTCTCATCTGCGTGGATGAGTTGTCTCATTGGTTTTGAAGTTTTAAAAGTAAAGTTTATTAAATACTCCCAGGTACCTTGCGCAAAAATTTGAGCTATCTTGTGGTGTAAGAGTCTCGAGAAGCGCCAATACTTTCCTTTTGAAAACACACATCCTTAGCAAAAAGAGAACTTGTTTACAGAGCCCTCTCCGTCGCTGCCCCAAAGATATGGAACTCTCTGCCACCGGAAGTACGCAGAATCTCCTCAACAACGGCGTTAAAATTGGAAGCCAAAAGATTCCTTATGATTAAATTCTTACCCTAATTGGGCTAGGCTCATCTGCTCAAAGACATTGTTTCCTACTTCGATTGTTCCATAATTTGTTACTGTGACCCCCTCTTCTTTGGCTGCTTATACCCGTTTATTGTATTACCCTCCATGGTGCAGTTGTCCTGGAATCTGCGATCAATCCTGTTTTTTTTTTTTTTACTCCTACTTGATGCCGATTTTGCATTCATGTCCTTCCTTCCATCCTAATGTAAAGTGCTCTGATATCCTTCGGGATCTTGTTTGCGCTATATAAAACTTTATAAATAAGTACGACAAATGGGAGATAACAGATGGCAGGTTCACAATATAGTATGATAACAATATATTAAAAACATTTGAACAATAATAAGATAGGACAGGAATTTTTTTTCAATTATATGTAGAAAACAGGATATGAAGCGGAGGGAAAAAGAAAATAGAATTGTGTCATTGGTTTTACCCACCTACATCTGTCTCACACGGTGGTAGCTTATTCAGCTTTTCTGAATGAATTCTTTATTTAACAAAGATTCTTGTGCAGTTAATTCTGCCACGTTTGTCACTGGAAGGGAGGGCAAAGCTATGTGATGTGTTTCAGCTTTATTCTGTTTGGGTGGCCTTTATGCCATAATAATCATCTTTTAAAATGAATAAATGGCACTGTAACCCCACAGCTTCTAACCTTGGCTAAAGAAGAAAGAAAATCAAAAGGAACTTAAACACTTCATTTTTTGCTGTCTGTCTCACTCCCCAGCAGATCCCCAGATGTTAAATTCAGCAGTGCGTGTTTTTTTACGCGCCTTGATCATTTAGGCAAAGTAAACACAGCAGTGAATTGCGCAGCCGATTCTCATTTAATTGCTGATTAAGTGGGAGCTCCCATTTGCTGCGTCATCTTTCTTCTAGTATGATCGTTGGATGCGCGCCTTTTCTCTCCACCGTATAAATCATCTTTATAACTAATATTTGCAGTAAATTACTGTAACCCCTTGCTGATACAATTTGTGCTGCCACAATCCTCAAACGTACCCCCTAATCACAGACCCAGCCTTAATGCTTTTTCCACAGAGCAAAATTAATTTTTCACAGCCATGCAGCAATTAAAGCTCTCTCAATTTAGCAAGAAAATGGAAGTATTTAGCAACTCTCACCCTGTGGCCAGTTGGCCACCTAGGGAGGAAATTCATTGTGCGTGTTGGTCCGCCTTGACTGTGCTATAGTCCCTCATTTGAAGATATTCCACAGGCCTCACATTCTCTACCCACCCGTGATTACCACTGAGGGTGTTATCGTTTGAACAGCATTGCGAGGGGTACCCTTTTCCCTTTAAAAATAGAAAAAACTGCATTAAACAGCGAGCATCACATCACAAAATGTTTTTGACTGGAGCTAAGGGACTAAATTAAGGGAGTGCATTCTCCAAACACCTTTTACCACCATATTATGAAAACAAGATTCTGGAGTAATGTGTGACCACATGGGCGTAGGAGACACTAAATTTCTGGGGGGGACAGGGACAACCTTGTGGACTTCCCAGTGACCCTATACAAATCGCCCATTGTGCGAGACCGTACACGCGTTAAACGTATACAATCGCATAGTTATGAAGAGAAATATTGAGAAAGGCAGGCAAGTAGTCACAGTCTGCAAGTATGCTTTATTTTTATTCACATTCACAATAAAGACCAAATGGGAAAAAATATGTATATGATTCTTGCATCTTCATGCACCAAGAAAACAAAGGCGGGACAAAAAAAGGAATTATAAACTAAACGCTCTTAGCGATATTGCTACATCTCAAAATGCATTTGGACAAATTAGAAATAGTTTTTCTTGCTGCAGGAATCTGTTTTAAAATTATGAACTTTATTTTGAAAAGCCAAATAATTTCTTTCGCCGTTCATTGCAGAAGACAAATTCTTTTGCTATTCTATGCAGGTCAACTGAGTCCATCATCTCTTTATGTATGTTGCATTATTTAAAAAAAAAAACGCTTTTCTTCTGGGGAAACATTTTTTGAGTGCAACTTGCTTCAAACAAATAATAGAAAACCGCCTATTGGATAACTTGTGTTATTCTCCAATGAAGCGGCCTTGGGGTTCCGGTGATATTTACACCCCTCCACCTGGCCTCGACGCAACTGTAATGTTGTAACCTATGGGATTGGAGGGAGGGGGGGAGAGGTTATGCTTGTGCATGTCAGTGTGTGGATAGAGTCTATTAATCTCTTAAATCAATAGACCAAAATATATGTAAATGGCACCAGAAACTATGAATCGAATTTTATTGCACAACATCCAGCGCCTGGTGTTCAGTATAGCGACTTTAGAAGGATGAAATGCTGAATCGGCAGTGATTTGCACATCAGCACATATATAACTTAGATGGCAGCAGTAAGTCTTTTGTCGTTTATTTTAAGCCCATAATACATGAGTGCACGCCCAGTTAAACAGCACTGAGATTGTGACATTATGAGACCATCTAAGCCGACACAGCTCCTCCTTTCAGCAGCGCACTGCTTGCATTGCATCATTGTGTTATGTTGTGTAATGTCATTGCTGGACAGCTCACTGGAGCCCCCCACACACCCGCAAAGACCCCATTTCCACCTCTCCCCCCACCCGCCTGCGCCCGTAATGCCGGCCGTGACTGCATATTTTTCTAAACTGCATCCCAAGGTCTGATTTAACAAGGCTAAAGATATCCTGAACTCTGAAGGTATTGTCTGCACTGAATATTTTGAAAGCAGGAATACTTAAACGGGCTCGGAGTGATTATTGTGAAAATAATGGTGCTGCTGAACCGGAGGAGAGAGTTGAAGCGGCCGCTGCACGTCTACAATATTTCACCAACCCAGGCACGTGACCACAAAGCCTGCACCAGCCTCAGTGCCCCAATGAGAGGTGGCACGCGGACGGTACTGCAATGTCTGGAATTACCTTCCTTTATTATGGTTGTCATTATTTCTAGTGATAACTGGTAATTCCCCAATCCCCACCCTTCCCTGCTACCCCTCATTCCACCCACCCCCATCCCTTCCTAAACATGTTTTGGAGAGGTGCTTGTAATGTGTGCAATAAATTATTGGCCAGGGATGATTACGGGACATTTTACGATTATCACAACTTTGTGTTAACTAATTAAAGGGCTGTCATGGCTGCCCTGAAATTTGGCAGATGGCACAGGTTTTCGTGAGGCCTATTTGGATCTGGATCTGGATCTGATGCAAACAGAGCACTTGCCCCTTTTCTGCTGTTAGCAAAATGATTGAAAGGATATTTACAATCATTGACTCTCCGTGAAATCCAAGGTCACAGCTTTGGACCCGAGGAGTCCGAGGACGAGGTCAACCAGAGCACTGGCTCCAGGCAGCTGAGGTGAGAACTAACTACTTCCCGGAGCCTCAGGGGTGCAAAAGGGCAGGGGCAGGAGGGCGAGTGGCCTCTGACGTCACCTTATGCTGTGACTATCGGATCATTGGCGCCAGGTCAAGTACAGGGCCATTAGGTCTCGCAGCACCTCTCGCACTTTTTTCCGCGCGCCAATGGCCTGCCAATCTCCCTCTCAGGAGGTAGATGGGAAATTTGTTTGACCCCTCATCCCCCCGACCCTTGTCCCCTGTGTCCCCCCCACTCCAAAATCTGGGGGGGATATGTCCCCCGCATCCCCCACAGTTCCTACGCCCATGTGTGACCAGAACTATTATCTATGGGTGGACGGAGTTGGCGGAGTGGCATTACGTGGAATTCTGCGGAGTTGCCTTAAAACTCAGTAGAATTCCGCTGAGTTCTGCTAAGCCCTATGGCAGCAGCAGAGTCACACCTGCCTCCAACTTACTTCTCGGCCGTCTAGGTGCAGGGTGCTCCCCGTGCCACCCCTCGAGCCGCCATGGGGGTGATCCGCAGTTTTTCTCTTCAACTGCAACTAATGAAACCTTGTAGGACTCACAAAGACTGCACATGCGTGTGCATGGTAACCCGATCGTCACTCTCCATGTGCGCGCATGCGCAATCCCCTGCATGGAAGGGGTTTTCTAGTACTTTTCTTAGTTACGGAGGAGAAGGAAGTGAAACACTGTGGATCACCTCCCCCACACACGCGTGTTTGGATGCGGCTCACAGCACTGTGAGCACATCCCTGTGCGCATGCCAGATCCAGCAGCGGAAGGAGCCGCTCACTGTGGGGAGAGTAAGGAGAGGGGGTTCCAGCACTATATTTCATTACAAGACTATTACTTCGGAGCTCTTTTCCAACACACCCAGTGGTTTTACAGGGCAGGGTCATAGTAGCCATATTCCAAGCACAGACGTGCACGTTATCCTCTGACACACAAAATAAAATCACTAATTGTGAATTATTACGCGCCAGAGTTTGTGCACCTATTGTTTGATGGACCGCTATGGCTCAGTGTTCACACTGCTTGCTTAGTCTCCTACTCACTCTCGCGCCAGTAATGAGGGACCAGCTCGACACTATGAACGAAGCGCTGTGTTCTGGTGAGCACAGAATACAAAGGCTTGGTTGGCTGCAGCAGTTCATTAAGTATGATGCTTGATATGTCTCCCAGCCCAAGAAAAGCACGCGGGTAGCGCACTTATTACTGCGCAATTCCTGACACCCCGGGGGAATCCAGCTTCTCGAGCCCATATGAACAGCAGAGAAGCGGTCTGCCAGGAGACCTCACAGCGGACCTCTGCATCTCAAGAGCAGCTGCTGCAGAGAGGAAACTAGGGGTAGGTGGGGGGAGCTACTCCGCTACACGACAGAATTGGAGTTTTTTGCCAAATAAGCGCAGAATTGGCAAAACTCCACAAACTACGTTGGCAGAGCAGAGTTCGCCACCCACCCTTACTATTATGTTCATTTGTTGGGTGGCATTGTTGTTGTGGTAGTGATGTGTTCTTTTTAGGTCGAGCATTCGAGACCTCTTGTATATACTTAAGTATATACTTATATGTGTATGTAGTTTATGAGCTCTAGAGATCAGCCCTGGGACTGGTCTGCTTCAGCTTAGGGACTTTTCTTCTGTTCAACTGCCTATATATAACTGTCTTGATCGAAAACGTCCAGTAGAGGTCAGTAGAATATCAGAATTGCTTTCTGCTTGTTCAACTGCCTCTATGCAACTGTCTTGATAGAAAACGACCAGAAGAGGTCCGCAAAATACCAGAATTGCTTTCTGCTCAAGGTCTTTTTTTCTTCTTCATTTTTCTGGCAACTACCTCTATTTAACTTTCTTGATAGAAAACAACCAGCAGAGGTCAGTAAAAAAACAGAATCCCTTTAGCGTTCTCTATATTCCAGTCCATAGAAATTGTCTTCTACGAGCACACGTAGACAACAATACTTTTTTAAAATCTTGTATTTTCAGTGATATGACTTTGTGATTTTATATTGAAATCAGAGCTTTGGACTATTCCATTTCCCATTGAAAGGCAATATTTCT
Source organism: Lissotriton vulgaris (assembly GCF_964263255.1). Classification (NCBI taxonomy): domain Eukaryota; kingdom Metazoa; phylum Chordata; class Amphibia; order Caudata; family Salamandridae; genus Lissotriton; species Lissotriton vulgaris. The sequence goes on from NW_028242776.1 coordinate 1,273,435, forward strand.
CTCCATGTGTTCACACCAGTTTTGTGCTTAATTTCACTCCATGTTAAAGAACAGTAGACGTTTCAGCACCCAGGTTAATGTACTTCATAGCTAAATACATATAAGGTCCCAAAGGCGAGACCGATTGCATTGCAAAGGCTTGTTTTTTGTGCTGCTGTATTTTTTCGTACTGCACCATTGCAATGTAATTGATCTGTGTTGTGCTGTGGTGTTATGTTATGTTCAGTTTTGACTGTTTTGTTGTGATATTCCAGGTTACGGTCACACTTTTATCAATTTGCACCAGCCCAGCTGTTAGGGATTAGTTTAACTTTATCAGAAAGTTTATTATTATTATTATTATCCACCGCTAGTGGAGAATGTTGGTAGTTCTTGCTTGCAAACATTCTTGTTTCTACAGTTAAAGTGAAGTTCTACATCTGACTCCCTGAAATTGCAGAGCCTTCGGCCTTCAACTGTCGGCTGTTGTTTCTCACTCATTTCTGCCTAGTGCTCTCTCTTTTTTTTTGTTTAAGAAATTTTTATTAAGCATTGAAAAGTAATACAAAAAGCATGTCATGAAAAATTAGAAGAAAAAAAATTACATATGAATGAAAGGATAAATGACCTCAATCCAGAGGAATTTATATATGCAAAAGAAGGGTAGAAAGAAATAGAGAAAGGAAAGAGGGAAAGAGAGAGAAAGAAAGAGGAAGGCAGAAGAGAAGGAAAGAGTAGAGGAGAGAAAGAGGAGAAAGGGTAGGTAACCAGAGGGATCATGAGGGATGAGGAGCACGCGGTAAGGGAGAAGGATTAGAGGAAAGATAGGAAGTGAAGGGAAGCCATAGCAGATCGGATTTAATTTTCAGAGGAACAGAGGTGGAGGAAGCAATAGAAATTCTGTGTTCATCACAAATATAATTCCACCATATGTGGACCGAAAGTTGGGAATTGTCTTTCCAACACGATAAAATAACTTTAAATGCAAGAGCAATAAATAGGTCTAACAATTTAGCAGAAGAGGGTGTAACAATATTAACATCTTCAGATAAAGAACCTAAAAATATGCATAAAAAAGATAATGGGGAGGAAAGAGATAACATTTTCATACATATAGTCCAAACATCAGTCCAAAAGGAGAAAACAGGGGGACATTCGTATAGTTGGTGTTGCAAGGTGCCTGTAACTTTGGAACAAGACCAACATAGAGGAGAAGAGGTTGAATTTATGAATAGTAACCGGGGTAATAACAACTCTATGATATAAAAAAAGTAAGGATTGAGTAATGTGTGCAGCAACGGAGACTTTGAAAATCTTGGACCATAAACGATCCCACATTGAAATATCAAGGGAGACATCCAGAACCGTCTCCCAAGCAGTCTCTACTTTAGATTTAGAGCGAACAGAAGAGTTGGACAGTAAAAGTGAATATACAAGAGCAGCCTTAGGGAGTTGAGTAGAAAAAAGAGGATAAAGTGGAGTGACAGGAGTGAAGGAGGAAAAAGAGTCGGAGGAAAAAGGTAGAGAGGATAAGTGAGATTGAATAGCAGATATTATAATAGAATATTCAGATAGAAATGAAGAAGGTAAATTAAACATGTTTTGCAATACTGGAAAGGAAATAAGAGAGGAATCAAGGAAAAATTGATGTACAAACATTATATCCTTTTCTTTCCAGTGTTTAAAATAGAACGATTTACCCTTGTATCTAAGAAATTTGTTATACCAAACTACAGAGGACAAAAAACATTGCAGAGGGGAGAGAGTAGAGGAAAAAACATCATGCAACAGAGATTGGGAATACTTCAAAATGGGGTATTTGGATATAAAGGTACAATTTGACATAAAAGTAATATGTTGAAAGGAGAAATCTTTTAAAAGAGAGCGTTCCAGAAGAACCCACTTAGGGACAGGAGTATCCACGAAGTTGTAAGCCAAGGAGAAGGATTGTTTAATCAAAAAGGCAGAATGGTATGAGCCAAAATCAGGAAACCGAACACCACCTTCATTTTTAGGTCGGATCAACTTATGTAAACCAATACCGGGATGTTTATTATTCCACAAAAATTTTGTACATACAGAATTAATACGAGAAAAATAGGATTTGGGAATTTTGAAAGGAAGCATGGAAACAGTGTACAAAACATGTGGGGTAATCATCATTTTGATAGTGTCCAGTCTACCCCACCAGGATAAAAATAAGGGGGACCAAATTTGCAGAAGGGATTGAATTTTACTAGTCAATGAATCAAAGGTTAATTTAAGGGTATCTTTCAGAGAGGAAGAGAACCATATACCAAGGTACTTAATTTTAGATGGACACCATGCAAAATCAGTATCAGTAAACATGTATTGGAAGCACAGTGAGTTAAGGGGTAGAACTTCCGTTTTGGATAAATTAAGCTTATAACCTGATATGGAGGAATACAACTGAACTTCATGTAAAAAGGGTGAAAGGGAGGATTCGGGATTAGACATGTAAATGAGGACATCATCAGCATACGCTGATAATTTAACTTCGACAGAGGAAAATTTTATACCAGTTATATCAGGGTTGGAACGAATGCGCTGTAGAAAGGGCTCAAGACACAAAATAAATAATAAAGGGGAAAGGGGACAACCTTGTCTCGTGCCTCTGGACAAAGAAAAGAATCTGGAAAATTGGTTGTTAACAAAAATACTGGCACGGGGGATGAATAAAGGAGCTTAACCAAGGATATAAAATTTGGGCCAAAACCAAACCAATGAAGAGTACGGAACATATATTGCCAATTAATACGGTCGAAAGCTTTTTCAGCATCCAAAGAAAGGGCTGCCAACGGGGTTTTAACATTTTTACTATGAGCCAGGACATTGGAAAAGAGACGAGCATTATCAGCAGCGAGTCTACCCTTAAAAAAACCCACCTGGTCTGTGTTGATTAAGCGAGGGATAATGGAGTCAAGGTGAGAGGCAAGAATTTTAGCAAAAATTTTACAATCATAATTAATTAAAGATATGGGGCGGTAATTTTTACATTGGGAATGGTCCTTATCAGGTTTGGGGATAATTACAATGAGAGCATCCAAAAAGGGCCCAGAGGCTTTAGCCTCCGAGATAAAAGAATTAAATAATTGAAGGAGTTTAGGGGCAAAAAAGGAATGGAAGGAGGAATACAATTCAACAGGCAGACCATCGGGGCCAGGGGCTTTTGATTTTTTGAGAGAGTGAATGGCCGTTGTAATTTCCTGGAGAGTAATGTCACGTTCCAAGTAGGAAAAATCAACGGGGAGGGAAGGAGGTGAAGGAAGGCCTTCAAAAAATGTTGTTAAGTTTGCATCAGAGGGGTGTGTATCATCTGTATATAGGGTTTGGTAATAGTTGTGAAATACTTCAGCAATGTCTGCATCGGAGTGAACCAGTTTATTGAGAGAATCATTAAAAATTGGGCCGACAGCTTTGCGTTCAGACTTGATTCTTAAATAATTGGCCAACATTTTCCCTGCTTTGTTCTGGCCACCATGAAATTTAGATTTTATTTTAGGAGGGTGTGGCAGGCTTCATTAGTGATAATTTTATTAAGTGCTGTTTTGGCAAGAATCAAGTGCTGAAGGGTAGAAGAGGATTTGGAGGTGAAATATATGTGTTCGAGATTTTTAATCTGTTTAAGCTGGTCCTCATACTTTTGCTTATTGAGCTTCTTTTTTGTGGAAACATAGGAAATCGTAAAAGCACGGAAAGAAGCTTTAAAAGCATCCCAGGTGTTAGGGATGGAGGTATCAGCGGGGTTATTAAAGGAAAAGTATTCAGTAAAAAATTCAGTACATTTTTTCATGAAAATGGCATCCGATAAAAGAAAAGAATTACATTTCCAGCGACTAAATTTAGAGGGGCTGAGGGAAAGATCAAGGGTAGTATATACAGGAGCATGGTCGGAGATAAAAATAGAGCCAATAACAGATTTTTGAATGGAGGGAAGGAGAGACTTACTAATCATAATATAATCAATTCTTGAACGAGTATGATGAACATTCGAAAAAAAAGTATATTCTAATAAATCAGGATTACATACTTTCCACGAATCATACAAAGGACGTGAGGCAATGGCAGATTGAAAACTCTTATGAGATTTGTCAGGTTGAAATTTACTCGAAGACAGCCGGTCTGAAAAGGGGTCTAACCATTGGTTAAAATCACCAGCTACTATAAAATCAGGGCAATCTATGGATGCAATGAGCAGTTTGATATCTTTCCAAAATTGGGGATCTGGGCAAACAGGGCCATATATGTTTAATAAGACCATCGTCTTGTTGTGTATAACAACTTTTGCCATTGCCCAACGACCTTCAGCATCATTTTGAGAGGAAATAATTTGAACATTTAAAGCTTTATGAAACAATATAGCAACCCCTCCTTTTTTTTGAACAGCAGGAGAAAACACAACCTGACCCACCCAATGTCTTTTGAACTTAAGCGATTCAACATCAGAGCAATGCGTTTCCTGAAGGAAAACAACCTGTGAATGAAATTTGGTTAAGTGTGACAATACCTTCTGACGCTTGACAGGGTGACCAAGACCTCGAACATTCCAAGAGACAAAATTACACATGATGGGAGGAGGAGAGGATGGGCGACAAATGGATGCGACACAAGGCAAGGAGATCACTACAGAAGGGGAGACAAAAAATAACAGTCAAACAGTGGATTCGTCGGACGCTCATGTTAAGAAAGCCAACAAGAATCAAAAAATGAGGTATCAATAATCGGACAAATAGAGAAAACAGCAGAGACCACTTAGGGAGAAGAAAGCAGAGAGAAAGAGAGAAAAGAGAAAGAGAAGAAAGATACGTAAATACAGAAAGAAAAAGAGGGAATAGATCAAGAAAAGAGATGTTGAACAAAAATACATACTGGTAGAACAAGAAAAGAGATACTAGAAGGAGGAAAGAAAAGAGATAGAAGGACGAGAAAAAAGTGGACAGATCAAGGCAAGAATGCCAGATCTGAGAAGAAAGAAAACACCAAGACATCTGGAGCGAGGAGACGCCGAAGGAGAAGCAAACCCCTAAGAGCGTCAGGAGAGAAATAGAGAGAAGCTAGGGACGGCACGAAAGAATGAAGGAGAACATGTTGAGGCAAGGAACAGTAGAACACTACAACAGAGAGCTGGCAAAAAAGGAGAAAACAAAAGATGCCTATAGGGGGCATCAGGTGTTAACATCCATTGTAGGAGTAGAAGCAAATTGCAAATATTCGTGCAACTTCTGAGGATCATCAAAGGTGCGAGTACGACCATTATGAGTAATTTTACAGAGGCAAGGGTGTAGAATTCCATATTGAATGTTTAACTGTCTCATCTGAGGACGGAGATTCAAGAATTCCTTGCGTCGAGCATTGGTAGCATTTGACAGGTCTTGAGAGATATAGATGTTGTGACCCGACCACACAAGGCAACGTTTGAGCCTGGCAGCTTTTAGAACAGTCATTAATTCAGTGAACTCGAGGAAAAGAAGGATGATACCCCGAGGTTTTGAGGAATTAGATGTAGTACGACCAAGACGATGAGCACGCTGGATATTTAGTGGATGAGCATTAGGTTGAAGGTCTAGCAGTTCATGCAGGAGGCGACGAATGAAAGACACCATGTCAGACCCCTCAAGATTCTCCGGAACTCCGTAAATACGTAGGTTGTTTCTACGATTGCGATTTTCAAGGTCCTCAGTGTGTAGCTTGAGTTGTTGAATTTCCTTTTCCAGGAGGGGTATCTTAGTAGAGACATCTTGAATATCACTGACTCGCTGTTCCAGATTCAAGACCTTGCCTTCCATAACAACCCACCTCTCTTCAATCTGCTTGAGTTTCTCATTGGTAGCAGACATAAAGGGTTGTAGACCCCGAACCTCCTCTAAGATGGAGTCCAGAATAGGATTCTTGGAGGTGCGAATCGGAGAGGGGGGATCATTCTTAAGACGCTTGGGTGTGGTTCCTGTGTTCGACGACTTTAAATTGCCCGTTACGTGCGTCATTGTTCCAAGATAGGGGCACACCAAGAACTCAGAAGAAAATGAGTAAAAAGGATTTTTATTGTGAAGAGGTAGTCCAAAAAAGTCACCAAGCGTGAAGAAAAACTTCAAAAATGAAGGGTAAAATGACTCAGATACCCTACTTCAGAACCTCAAGGTTAACCTCATACAAGTGTAATGAGAGAATATAATGCAGTCAGACTCCGCAAACTGACAGGGTGAAGAAATCCACAAGAAATGCTGAAAACATAGTAACCGTAAAGCGCTCATGAAAGAACTGAGGAGCAGGAACTAATCATGAAGAACCACATTGCGGCGGTTGAAAGAAATATGCACTCAATACTCCCTTGCAACACAGTTTGGGAAATGGCGGTCGTCACTCATGCAGGTGGAAAAATCCATATTTAGAAAAAATTAGTCATATAGGGAGGAGCCATAAGCTAGAGTACGCCATACCTTCTGCAGGGTTGCCAGTAGGTGAAACATGAAGCAATGCCAGATCTGGGCGCAACTTGAGGCAACGGTAATTTTTTGAGGAGAGACGCGTTCGCGGCAGCTCAAAATGGCGGCCGCCCGCGTCCTGACATCAGCGTAGGAGACAGTGCTCGCAGGACCGCAGAAACAACGTTTGGAGCCTCAACCTTGGAAGCAAACGTCGCCGTAGAGGTTCCGCCGCATGGACACACGAAATGCCAGCCTCAAATACAGAGAAAGCCGTCCAAAATCACTTCGGGAGTTTGCAGCTCTCCAGAGCTCACGGGAAAGCCGGCATCCCGCTTCGGCGCGTAAGCCACGCCCCCCTAGTGCTCTCTCTTGACCAGTGGTGATGGGGCAAGATTGTTGGGTAAGGTGACTAGATCTTGAGAACCAAAAATCGGGACACTTTGCAAAAATAGAAGACGGACTGCAATTTTACATCAACAGAGTGGCGCAGAATGACGGCTTTCATCAACTTCGGAAAACAGAAGAGGCACTAAGAAAATAAGTAAAATTTAATTTCTAAAATCAGCATCATACCTGTTATTTAAATTGATTATTTATAACAGCTACTAACTAGCACAGCTTTAGAACACCTAAAAAAGTGCCCCGCTTGCTTTAGCGCCCCCTCCCCCTGTGCTTTAATGTCCCACCCCGACCCCTCCTCCTGCTTTCTGTACTTGATTGTGCCACACCCTCCCTTCTCCGTGTGTTGTTTCCTCCAGCTCTGTTTTCTCACATAATGCACAGCATCGCTTTGCTGCTGTGTAACCTATCTTTAGTAAATAAAAAAAATGTAAAGCTATGAAGTGGTAAACAATGACGTGTTACAGCATTGTTTTAATCTGTTAATTACATTGATTATTTATAACAGCTGCTAACTAGCACAGCTTTAGAACACCTAAAAAAGTGCCTCTCACTGTTTTCAGTCGCTCCCCTTTAAAAACTGGGGCATGAGCCATAATTGCCAAAATCTGTTGTCAGCTGGTGAAAAGCCGGGACTGTCCAGGCCAATCCGGGATGCCTGGTCACCCTGTTATTAGGTGTCGGGTGCCCTCTAGCCCACGGATATACAAGACCAGTCACGTGAAAGGAATTGCACTGCTTTACCGAGTTTCATCTGAGATTTGAACTGAGTTGAGCAAGAACCGATGCGCATTTACTAGCCCCTTGCGTCGCCGGTGAATCACTTTTTCTGATGCACTGGCGGCGCTGTGTGGTGCTCCAAATTTACAATTCCACGTAAAGCCACCCTGCCTGGCTTTTCATGGCCTTGTAAATATGGCCCCTTTTCACGCAGCACTTTGCATGAAAGGGGCGTGCCATGGATGTTGCTGTGGGTGTTCCCATGCAACACACATGGATTCTTTTGTATTCCTAGATTTAAAACATTTAGCAAACCTGGGAATGAGTCGGAATCCTACATCTTCCCAGGAGAGGCGTAAGGAGGGGCAACAAGGAGAAATCATTATATTTCTCCTAGTTCTTTTCCTCTTTCTTTGCATGCTGCATTCTGCAGCACACATAGAAAGAGGAAAAACCCTGACCTGATTGTTTATATGCAGGAAGGTGTCCCTTCCTGCACAAAAACAATCTCCTCTAAAACACAAACACCCCTGCATGGTGCAAGGGTGCCTGCCTTGGCGCATGGCAGCCAATTGTGCACCAGCTCAGGGGGAGCACAGAGATGCAACATATTCAGGGCACAAGTCCTAAAAAATGAAGTGAGGGACTAACCTAATTAATCAGAATGCAAGTGGCATCACGGCACGTGAGGCGTGTGACATCACAACGCGTGACATCACAGGAAGTGGCATCACAAGAAGTGACGTCAGATCTTAAGCCCTCACATATATGTTTAGCAGGTCTATCAAGAGTACATTTGAGCACATTTCGGGTATACTTGCAAACCCTCCTGATTTAGGCAGAAGATTCACACTTTTCCAAGCTTCACATAAACCAATGTTGCTTTTGTCAGCATAAAGCTTCCTCTACCCATAGTGTTTTTTTTGATCAGATATATTTTATTGAGTTCCACAGTGCAACAAAATACAGCGGGAGAAGACAAAAAATGCAATCATCATTGGCAAGGCAATAAAATAAATGCTGCGGGCGTAGGCAAGTGTCGCTAAAGTCCAGCCGGCTGTGAAACTGAGCAGGCATTTAAAATCATGCGGCAAAAACAAGCCCATCTCCAAGTGCAAGAACTCTTTTCTACCCCCCCCCCCCAAAACTGAACCCCCCCTCCGCCCCCAAGCCAACTCCCCCCCCCAACGAAGCCCTCCCCCACCCCCCCACCCCCTCGGTGTGTTACTAGTAAGCAGAACGGGGATCGAGCGAGAGCTGGATTAGACTTTATGTTCTGCCCTGGTCGTCTCCCCTCGGAATTCCTCCGCCAGTCTCAGGACCCTCAGGTATTTCGGGCATGTGAGCTCCGTGAATTCTTGAGACAGTAAAGACAGAAGCGGTTGCCATGTCTCGCGGAAGGCGTCTGAGGTCTGTGTGAGCGAGGCCTGGATTCTCTCCATCCCCAGGATATACCATAGCCTTTGCAGCCACCCCGTGTGTGTGGGTTTCCTCTGCGTGCCCCATAGTGACAGAATGTGGTGGGTCGCCGCCCCCATGGCCAGCCCCATCTGCCGCCCCCGCAAAGACTTAAGAGGGAACATGAGTGCATTGGGGAGCCCGAGAATCGTGTATGCCGGGAAGCGCGGGATGTCAGTGTTAAAGTAAGTGTTGATGTCTTTCAGCACCACCTCCCAGTACTCCTTAACAGCCTCGCAGTCCCATAGTATGTGAAGCATGGTCCCGGTGTGTCCGCACCCCCTCCAGCAAGTGGGATCTCTGCTTGGGTTACCCTGGTGAAGGCGTTCGGGGGTCAGGTGCCAGTAGCATGCAATTTTCACCGCAGCCTCCCTGCTAGCTGTTTTTCGCGCAGTGTGGTGTGCTCTGTGAAATATGTCCCGCCATTCTCTATCAGACAGCGAGCGTCCCAATTCCCGCTCCCACCGTTTCTGGCCTGCAGAGCGTTCCTCAGGGGGGGGTGGAGAGAGCAAGAGGTACAGTTCGGTAATGGACCCAGAGTCTGATTTTTTAGTCACGAGCCATTTCTCGTATGGAGTCATTGGGCGGCCCACCAGCGGGGCAACCTCAGGGTGAGTCAGCCAGTGGCGGAATTGGAAATACTGGTAGCGGTGGGGCTTAACGAGGGCGTAGCCCGCCACCACCTCGTCCCATGGGAGGAAGCCATCCGTGTCAAACAAGTGGCCCGCCGAACGGCACTCCGACACTCGCCACTGGGGAAACGAGCCCGGCGGGAGCCCCGGGGGGAAGGCTGGGTTGTCCAACAGGGGTGTCATTGGTGATGGAAAAGTCGTGAGGCCCTTCGGGACAGCAGTGGCGTTCCAGACCTGTAGTAGGGTCCTAGTGATAGGGGATTTTCTCAAGTATGCCGGCCTGTCCTGGCGCGCCAGGAAAGGGACCCTCCACAGCGGCATGCCCGCCATGGCCCTGTCCTGGAATAACCAGTGTTTTTCGGAGGTGGGCCTGGACCACTCCAGCAGATACCGGAGTTGCGCAGCTTGGAAATAGCGGCGCAAGTCCGGGATTCCCAGGCCCCCCTCGGCTGTAACCCGCAATGCCAGGTCGCGACGAAGTCGGGGTCGCTTGCCCGCCCACACATAGTTGTTCAGGGCATCTTGGAGCTTCTTGATCATCCCCAGCGGGGGGGTGACCGGGAGAGTCTGGAAGAGGTAGAGGATCTTAGGGAGAAGAGTCATTTTAACGGCCGCTATGCGTCCCAGCCAGGACAGTGGTTTTTGCCTCCAGCGAGCGATATCCCCTTGCACCCGGGAAAGCAGTGTAGTGTAGTTAAGTTCGATCGTCTGAGCAGTAGCGGGAGTCAAATCTATCCCTAGATACGGTACCATGGTGCTGACTTCTAGACCCCCTATGCGAAGCGCGCGACTGTGAGCCGGCTTGGTGTTGCGCCCTAGTGGGAGGACCACTGATTTCTGAACATTCATTTTAAAACCCGACACCGCGGCAAAGGCCTCCATTTCAGACAGGAAGGCGGGCAGGGAGACCTTGGGATTGTCCACCGCGACCAATATGTCGTCAGTGTACAGGCTGATCGTTTGCTCCGCGCCCCCGAACCGGACACCTGTGATTGCCCCATTATCTCGGATCCGTTGAGCGAAGGGCTCGACGTATAGGGCGAATAAGAGAGGCGAGAGCGGACAGCCCTGTCGTGTGCCGCGTCGGATATCAAACGGTTTTGAGCTGAGCCCGTTCACTTTTATGGTCGCTCTGGGCGTCGCATAGCAGCCTCCTATCCAAGAGCGGAACCGGGGGCCGACCCCAAATTTCGCCAGAGTGTGATCGAGAAATCGCCAGTCCACTCTGTCGAACGCTTTCTCGGCGTCCACTGAGAGCAGTGCGGCGTCCGAGGCGTTGTAGTGGGCCTTGTCGATGACATGCAATATGCGTTTGGTGTTGTCTGCGCATTGGCGGGAGGGGACAAAGCCTGCCTGGTCGGGCTCAATAATGCCCGGGAGGCAAGGGCCGAGGCGTGAAGCCAAGATGCTCGTGAAAAGTTTCAGGTCGACATTGAGCAGGGATATCGGCCTATAGGCCGCGCATCTCTTGGGATCCTTCCCCGGCTTTGGCAGGACTACGACGTCTGCCTCCAACATCTCTGCCGGGATCGACCCCGGCCCCCCGAAGGAGTTAAAAAGCTTTGTGAGAACCGGCGCGAGGAGGTGGCAAAAGGTTTTATAAAAACCCGCGGAAAAACCGTCTGGGCCCGGAGCCTTCAGGGGTTTAAGTCTGGCAATGGCCGACACCACCTCCTCCAGCCGGATTGGGCTATCCAGGGCGCTGGCGTTAGACTCATTGAGGGAAGTGACTTCCACGGTCTCGAGGTAGGCCTGCCCGGCCTCGCCCTCGATGGCCGGGTCCGCGGCGTAAAGCTGGGCATAAAAGGCGCGGAAAGCTTCGGCTATGCTAGCATCGTCCCGGAACTCCTCGCCACCGTCCCCCTGAATGACCGGGACCCTGGAGCGGACCGTTTTGGCTTTAAGGGAGCTGGCCAGGAGGCGACCTGTTTTATCGCCCCCCACGTAGTACGTGTGGCGGAGGCGAAGCGCTGCATATTCCGCCCTGTCGAGGTCCAGGCCCGCAAGCTGGGCCCTAGCCGTTTTAAGCTGGCGCCAGATGCGGGGGGCTCCCGTGCGGCTGTGGGCCCTTTCCAGTGTCGTTACCTGCTCTTCCAGCTCTTGCCGGCGGTCCCTGCGCTCTTTGTTGTCTGCGGCCGCTATCGCTATGATGTCCCCCCTGACTACCGCCTTGAGTGCCCCCCACAGAGTCGCCTGGGTTACCTCCCCAGTGTCGTTAACCCCCAAATAATCAGTGATGGTCTGTGAAAGTCTCTGGACCGTCCCCTGCCTGGACAGTAAGTTCTCCCGAAGCCTCCAACGTCCTTTGCGTGGGGGTGTGTGAGGAACGCTCAGCTGAACGACCACTGCGTCGTGGTCCGACAGTGCTGCCGGGGTAGTGTCAATGTCTGTAAGCGTGGGAAGGAGGTCGGCAGAGCACAGGAAGTGGTCTATTCTGGCGTAGGTGTGGTGGACCGCGGAGTAGAAAGTGTACCCTGGGGCAGTGTGATGAAATTCCCGCCAAGCATCTATTAACCCCCTATCTGTGAGCCACTGCTTTCCCGCTGCTGAAAGTGCCCCTGAGTCCCCAAACCTCTTGCCCGATCTGTCTTTCTCATTGTCCATGACCAGGTTCAGGTCCCCCCCGATCAAGACATGCCTCAGGTCGCCAGACAGCGCCTCCGACAGGGCCCCCCGCAGGAAGGCCTCCTGGCGGGCGTTAGGCGCGTAGAGCGATCCCAGAGTGAAAGAAAGTGTGCCAATGTGGATAGTGTAAGCAAGGAGTCTGCCCTTGATCTCGGCCACCTTACCGCCCACCTGCCCCTTAAAATGTCTAGATACCAGGAGAGCCACCCCCGCCTTCTTCTCGGGAGTCGCCGAGAAAAACTGCTGCGGGAAGGCCCTAGCTTTCATGCGGTGCCAGTCCTTAGCCAGCAGGTGCGTCTCTTGCAGTAAGCAGAGTTCGGCCCCGGAATGTTCTAGAAAGGAAAGCACTGCCCTGCGTTTGATCGGGTTGTTAAGCCCCTTCACATTAAGAGATAAGACACGGACCCCTTCAACTGCCATGGGAGATTGTGGAAAGGAAGCGCCGCGGGGCCAGCCCCCACCCGCCCACCCCGTATCCTGCAGTATTTAGCACATCCCGAACACACCAAGTACCCCCCCCCAACCCCGAACATGTCCCCCCCAAACCCAAAACCCAACCCAACAATCCCCAACAAGAACACATTGTCCGGAGCCTATGCGGCAATCGTCCAGGCCCCTGGCGAAGTCTCTGAAAATGGGAAAACGTGGCAACGGCGGACCTGGAGCCCCCCGTCCCGCCCCCCATACATCGTGCTATGCAATAGTCTACCTTCTCCTACTCCTCAAGGCACAGCCGCGGTGTCCGTGGAGACTTTCTGAATCGCCGCAGCATGTTCCATCTCGACCTCCGAGGGGTCCGGCTTGAATCCTCTCCTGGGGGAACGGCGGTTCCGCACTGTTTGCCAGCCGTCCGCCAGGGAGCGGGAAGATCGCGCTTGGGAGGGTCCGGGGCCCTCGTCGTCGTCCTGGTTCTCCTCCTCTGCAGCGAGGCCCAGCACTGCACAAGTGTCCCGTAGGGACCGAAGCTGGTGAAGTGTGCCGTTCCACTTAAAAATCAATCTAAAGGGATGGCCCCACGAGTACGGGATACCTTTATCTCGGAGAAAGGTAGTCTCCACCTTGAATGTCCGCCTCTTCTGGAGAGTGATCGCCGACAGGTCTTGGAAAAGCTCGATGGCGTGGTCCCTGAAGTGGAGAGGTTGCTTTTGGCGGGCAGCCTTCAGGATGCGCTCCTTGAGGGGGTAGTCCGGGAGGAAGGCCAGGATGTCGGGCGGGGGGGCCGGCGCCTTGCGTGCCACGCCGACCCGGTGGGCCCTGTCGATGCGAATGTCGAGGTCGTCTCCCTCTCCCAGGACCTCCCGGAATAAGTCCCGTAGGTAGGCGGCAACATCGCTCCCCTCTGCCTTGAGCGGCACGTTCCTCACCCTGATATTGTTGCGCCTGGACCGGTTTTCCAGGTCCTCGGCATGAGCCTGGAGCTGAGTCTGTTTGTCGTGGAGCCGGAGTATTTCTTGCTGCAAATGTTCCACCTCCGCGCTCCTGGCCTGGTCGGATGCCTCAACGGCCGCCACCCGCTCACCAATGTCGTCAACATCGCGGCGGAGTTCCCTGAATTCCCCCGCCATATCTTGCCGGAGGGTCTGAAAGTCCGCTTTAAGGGAGGAGAACAGGTCCTCCATGAAGGCCTTGGTGGCAGGAGTGTCACCCTCCTCGCGCTCCTTGCCTTTGGGTGAGGGGGCCGTCGTCGGCTTGTCCGGGCTCTTGTCTCCCTTGTCTCCCTTGGAGGCCCCTTTCGCCAGCATGTCGGGGATAGTTTGGCCCCTCCGGCGGCCGTTATTGGACATCTCGGGGGAGCCCGGTCCGCGCAGTACCCCAGACCGCGTGGGAGATGGCCGCCCAGCGGCCGGTGATTGGCGTCTTCGGGCTCTGGCTCTGGTCTCCGGCTGGTGGGAGCGCGGGGGTCGTCTCGTCTCGGGGGCTCGTAGTACCTCACCCCCCAGTAGGGAGAGGGGGGAGGGCCCAAGCCGGGGCCTCACGTAGATCCTCTGGCCGCCGCGGCGCGCACCTCCGCTGGGCCGTCCGCGGGGTCCTCCCAGGGCCGCCGGCGGGGCCGCTGCTGGCGCCGCTGACTCCACGAGCGGGTCACTGCTCCTGGCGCCGCTCCTGCGGTCCGGCCTCCCCGATCTCAGGCGCCGCCCCGCGGGCCCGTCCCCGCGGCTCCGCACTCGGCTGCGCCGTCCAACCTGGCGCCAAAGGGCCCGGGGCCGCCGCACGACGGGTGGGTCCGCCCGGGGCTTACGGGGCCGGATCAACGGACAGCTGGCCTCTTGTCTGGTTCAGCGAGCTTGGGGCACCCTGTACCCCAAAATTGGGCGAGACGCCGCGGCGTGGCTATGCAACGGGGGGATCGGGACGAGGAGCTCCACGAAAACGCGTCCTCTCAGGCCGCCATCTTAGCCACGCCCCCCTACCCATAGTGTTTTAAAAGAAACAATAGTGATATTTAATTTAATACAACGCTTCCTTAGGGGTAGTTAGCACTATGTAAATGCTATTTATTTTGTGCAAATACTGGGAAAGATCAACGCATCTGACGTTCTTACAGTGCACGCATATCTCCTAAACAGAGCCTGAACAAAGTGAAAAACTGCCTCTCTTAAGTATGTGTGAAGTGCTAACAGGGTGTGAGCCTTTGTTTCCCCTTGCTGCATTTGCTTCTAGGTGTGAGGCTCCTGAATGCTGCCAGCCAGGAGACTCGAACAAAAGGAGGCCTAATGACCCCTCAGATTCTGCCTTTGTTATGTACCCAACAGGAGTCAGAAATAGGAGAGCCCCGTCCCGCCCGCACGTTGTTGCCAATCGAAAGCACATAACGTGCAGGCGCTGCTGAAAGTGTCCCGGTGTTTGGAAATTACACCGGGACGAATTCAGCATCTTTTGCAGAGGGACCTAACTTCTTGGCAGGGTGGACTGCGTCCACCCTGTGAAAAAAGTGGGTGGACGCTAGCCACCCTTGCGTACCCGCAACCCGTGCCCTGGACATATTGTTGTAAATATGACGCATAACTGTGCTTTGAAAGTGACACAGCACGGTACATCCAAATGGTTTGCAGTTCTGCGCTGAGTCACTTTCTTGTAAATATGCCCCAATATGTTTATTTTAAAGACCCAGCTTGACATTTATAAACTGCTGTTCACTTTTATTTTGTACTACTTGTGCAGTAATTCTAAGATGATCAACTGTGCGATGTTAATTATTAAATTGGGACTTTCATCTTGTCTTTATCTAGGGGATTTCGGTCATTGGAAATAGGCGTTTGCAGATTTTTTGATTGGTGGCCTCTTCGTATTCTGTGAACTTTAGTTTTGTTTACATAGTTGGTGGGTTGTTCCTTTCAGACTATGCTGTGTCGAATTGATATTTCTGCAAGGCAGCACCTTTTTATTGGCAACAATAATTATGGCCTTTTGACTTTTTCCTAATTACGTGCTCCTTCCTGGTCGACATTAGAATAATTTGCCCTGCCTCATTTATCAAATTTACACAACTGTAGGAACAAAAACTTTTAAATATCTGACTTTTGCTCTTTTCAAATGTTGAGCTAAAACTTCATTGAGGAGCTGGCATATTTTTTCTGATCATTTATTGGCCAGTTGAATGTTTGTAGATGATTATAAGTCTTTCTAGAAGAACGTTTGATTTGGCACAGCTAGAAAACCATTCCAGTTATGGTTGGAATTGCTGACAGGTTCAAACTAGTTGAACCGCTTCTAGCTCCCTGTTCCTCAGTTGTATAACTGTAGTAGGATATTGCCTGGGGATTCAGTTGGCACACTGTCAACCTTGTGCCTTCATTTTTCTCACTATTGACCATTCGTGAACTCTTAATGCTTATGACCTTTTATGAAGGATGCTGAAAAAAAAAGCACCACGACGCGATTGATGTTGGCCACATCATTGCACTTTTTTTCACGACTAAGCCAATAGATCCTGCATAGGAGAAACCTTTTGGCTTCGCCAATGCTCGTTTATCTCTGCTTTCTCTCTATGTGACTATTTTACTATCTTACTACTCATCCTATTTCTCTTGCTTTATGCCAAAGTCTGATGTGGAAAAATACAAAATTAGAACCGGTGCTCACCACCAGCACAAATTAAGCAGTGGATGCACTATTGTACACATTTACTGTTTCAACCATTTCTATTTCTTCAAACTTGCTCCGATCCCTGAACTTCAGCAGATCAGGCTTTCATTTGCCTGTGAAATACATGCGCTAACTATGATGGAGGGCTTTTGGGCTTTTGGGCTTATGCTGCCGCTGGCTCGTTCGCTCGCTCGCTCGCTCACTCACTCACTCACTCACTCACTCACTCACTCACTCGCTCTGCATCACCAATTAGCTGGTGCTTTCTCAGTTGAACACTTCTCACTTTGCAATTTTGTCCAGTATGGCTGTTTGGAAAAGCTGTTCTAAACCAGCACCTCCGCTTATCTTGCAGACAAGCAGTCTCACCATCTCTGGCCGCTCTTGACACCCCAGCATCCAGGACACCACCAGACTGTAGACCAAAAAGTGTAAAAAAGAAAAAACAAGGAAGTAGGTCTTTTCCATCTATGCACACATAATCTGGAGCAACATTCCCACATCCATAAGAACTGCCCCAAGGCTGCTCCAATGTAGAAAATAGTTGAAGAAACACCTCTTTAAAGAACACTACATCACAATACAATAACAATCCAATAGCCCGCTGCCCCTCCTATAACTCATCTACGCTATTTTCGCCTTTGATCCTGTTCAGAACCTGCCACCTTCTTGGCTAGGTTGGTGCTATGCAAATACCACATACCACTTATTTTGTCTTTTTTTACCAGTTCCGAGAATTATCCATACTAACTCAGTTTAAATTTGAATTCATCTGCTATCATTTCGCCATTTGCACGTCAAGCTATTCTCATTGAACAAAGTTTAAAAAAAAAAAAATCCTTACCTCAGATGACATGTTTTCATCACCTTCGGGTGTATGATTGATTTGTCTGTTGAGCGAAATAGGTATTCCAGTGAGCCTGTTAAGAGTTCTATAACAATGGCGGGATGTCTATCACTTTGTAATGAAGTAGTCGATAAAAGCACATTAGCAAAGGGGTTGTTGCGGGTCTGTTCCAGCAATGCTTTTAGTATGTGGATTTTTAGGGCTGGCCTAAATGCAGCTTTAGCCGTTTCGCTGGCCTCATGCAACAAACTCATATAAAAAAAAGACACACATATCTAGAGGCCTCTTCAGCTGTCTCGTCATCCTCGTGCAATAAAAAAAAGACATAAATACGAAATGCAAACAAAAATGCATACAGAGAGGGGCTTTGCATCTGCAGTCTCCATATATTGGTCTATTTAATTGTCACTCACATTTTGCTTCCACCCATTACACCGTAAAGCATGGGCCTGTAGGTCAGCCACTGTACAGTGAGTGACAGTATTAACCTAATAACACCTGCACCATCCAATTGAAAAGAAGTGCTCTTCAGTGCCATGTGGTGAGCCAATACTTTACTTTGCAAATGCTTTTTTTCTTTCCATTCGTGAAATTGTTTTAAAATTATTTTTTCGTCATCCGTATATCCTTTTTTTGTAAATCTTTGTTATTGAAATTTTCGATAAAATAGTAATAATACATAAACGGTGGTAAATAGGCATGCAGTTTGACACTTGAATGACCATCTCAAGTACATTGCAATAAGTCTCTGGCTGTACAGACTCGTATGTTCCTCTCTAGGTACCTTCCATCTCCCAGTTCCAACTAGGAGTCAATGTTAAGACAACCGCTGGGGAGGATGGAACAGCAGTATTATATGCAGGACATCCAGTGTAAGTGTGCTGACCATAGCTCCAGTTCTGAAATGGACGTTGACATATTCACTATGGCAGTGGGTTCCAGCTGCCTATGCGAAATGCTATTGGAGTACCCTAGGGCACAGCTTCTGTACTGCCGAAAGGGTGGAACCTCTTGTCTATTGACTGGTTATCAGTCCAGGTTATTCTTATTGTCCGACACGTCGCTACTTAGTGGGTCTATCTCAGTAGTGAACAGATTTATCATGTCCCTCCACTGTCCAATGTCATTCAGTGCCGTCTTGTCGGTTCGGAACTCACTCAGACGCCATTCCTCTGCCAGAGCTCACTCAATCATGTCCTGCAACCAGACATCATACATGGGCACTCTCGTCAAGATCCAATGGATAGCAATGTGCCTTTTCCCCACTAATAATCCGAAAGCTGCGCTTCCTTGTGGCATTTTGCACTTTATGGGTTTCCGTCCTAGCCCTGGTATACATTGTTTCGCATCCATTCCCACCTGTATGCGCGTCACCCTGATAAAAGTTGCCTCAGTGTTTGCCCAGTAGTACCTCACCAGTCTGCAGTCTCATAACAGATGGAGGAGTGTTGTTTTGTCATTCCCATATTTAGAGCATTTGGGTGACCACTGGAAGAATATTCTGTGCATTCTCAAGGGGGTCCGATAGGTGCGATTCAAGACATTAAAATGTTGCATACTTGTATCCTTAAACTATGTTCAGTTGCAGTATTTCAAAGCCAGTAGTACAGTTGTTGATGGATACTTGTAGAATAATCCCAGGTGTCAGACTGGATGCCAGAAGTGTCATGAGATGATGTCACTGAAGACATATAGCGTCCATCCCGATGCAATGACACCCGCCCCCTTTTTCCCGCACCTGTAGCACCGATCCGCAACTCGGTCTCTTCCGAAAGTTGTCAGTTTTTCATCAAAGAAAATTGCTTGTTGCAGTGTCATGTCTCCCCTGAAGCGTTCAAGCTATAAGCCCTGTAGGAACTCCGAGGGACAGATGTCCATCACAGACCCACATTCTGTTTGTTTGTGATGCTTGGGCTCGGACTTCTATTCTTGCTTCTGCGACTCTTGCCTCTGCATGCATTCTAAGACCATCAAGGAACATGAGGCCAAACTGTTCATGGCCCGTGCCCTTGAACAAAGGCAAAGTCTTGGAAGGTCTAGGCCGATCTGCTTCCTCGCATTCCTCGGGCACAAAGTAAAAGAAGGAACCACTAAAAAGGAGGCGGAGGTATGACTCCCAGATGACACAGGTCTGCCACAGGATCTTCATCCTATGTGCTGGAGTTGGTCATGGTAAAGTCGACTGATCCTTCTCTAGGTGCCTTCACACCTGCTCCTTAACTGAACCCGACCTTTTAGCAGACTCCACTAGAGGGGACTCCTTCCTTTCCAATGCCTTTGGTACCTTCTACACAGGATCCTTCAATGTTGGCCCCTCTCTGTTCCCTCAAGTATGCCTGCACCAGGGTTTGATCCAGCTGTATCCCTCAACACAATGTTTGCGTTTTTTGCCAGTTCCTTGAACACTTCTGGAGCACCTCTTAGGCAGGGATCACCATTAGGTCTCAATTTTCATGCCTATGGCGTCATACTGCATGGGACCTGAAACAACGCCCCCAGTCTTAACCTTCACACCAGTGCACAACTAGAAAGCCCTGTCACCGAATTTTGTGGCCAGCACCATCATCGAATCAACCGCCGCCGCATTCTCCACCGCCTCTGGAGCCATACTCTGCGCCAGCGCCACCGCCTCCTCCTTTCAAATGATCCAGAAGGGAGGCATAAAGCCTTATTGAAGAGGAAGAGTGCAGATAGAGGATCAGTGAATTATTTGGCTCATACTCCTCTTAACATATATGGTGATGATTATGGTGGTATACAAAACCCCTAAGAAGTGGCAGGTTCATCATCTGCTAGTGAGTTAGACACTTCTCTAGAAATGAACATGAAATTCCCAGCTAGAACTCCAACCCCTGAAGTCATGTCACTTTACTCATCGATCAGGAAGGCTGCATAGGTATTGGATTTCTAGTTACCATCAGTCGAGATTAAGACTATTTTCCTCACAGAAGTGCTCCTAATTATGGCCCCCAACATCTGAGCAATTACTGCCCTTCAAAGACGCCTTGCTGGAGACCATCATGGCAGCATGGAGAGACCCTCTTCAGCTCTAGCTGTTACCGGCTAGTAGCCAGATGCTATTGTCCATCTCCAGTAGGCTCGACTTTTCTATCAGCCACCCTTCTCTAGAGAGCCAGGTAATCAAAGCTATGTGCTCCTCAAGCCAGTTGCATCGGGTCATTATCTACAGTCCTGTCAGACAGACAGTTCAAATGGATGGAGGCACGGGGGAAGAAAATCATCCTTGTAGGAAGTATGGCACTCAAAGCCTTAAATGCCTGCTAGTCCATTAAACCCATACTACATGGAAAAGGGGTCAGTTCATTGCGTCTCATGCACTGGAGGACATGCAGGCAGACCTTCAGCAGGTCATAAAGAATGGTCAACATGCCTCCAGGCATATTATAAAGTTGGGCTTGGATGCTGTTGACTCAGTGGCAAAAGTGGTGGGCACTTCCTTGTCTAATCGCTACTAAGCCTGGCTTAGATCATCAGGATTCTCCAGTGATATACAGGCCAATCTCATGGACCCATATTTTGATGGGGCCCTTCTGTTTAGGGATAAAGTGGATGGTGTCCTAGAGAGGTTTAAAGCAAAAAGGGCGGTGGCCTGCTCACCAGGAGCAACCCCTGAGGGACTACAGGCAGTTCTCTTGCTTTCAAGGTTTTTCTAGGGGTTTTTCCATTTGGTAGCAGCAGCCTTACCAGTCACAAAGCCAATCACCTAAGAACCCATTTGTCCACCATTACAAGGGTAGAGGCAGGGGCAAAGGTCAAGGATATCTCCAACAACCCTCCTTCTTCTCCTGTTTGTCCTCACCTGCCTCCCAGAATGCAGTCTTTGTTCTTTTCCCCAACCACACCTGGAACCTGTTGGAGGGCGAGTGTTCTCCTTTCTGCTTTTCCAGAAGGCCATTAGTTTTGACCAGTGGGTCCTAAAAGAGGTTACACCATTCCCTTCTGTTATGCTCCACCCCTTATCCCATCCCAGTCTTCCTTTACCACTCCAGTTTACCTGGCCATACTGCAACAAAAGATGGCCGCACTCCTGCAGAAAGTAGCAGTGGAATTAGTGCCAGAGCAGGAAAAGGGGTACAAAAGGGGGTGGTGATGGACGGAGCATCTGAATCAATCAAACACTCACACCCAGTCAAAATATCTGGGTTTAATCCATCACCGTTCTTTAGCCCACTCTGCCACCCCAGTTCAGACATGGCTATATGCAAATCAGTCTGACCCTGTGCCTCATGGGAACAGTCCAGCCCGAACTGCCAAGTCATGTCTTCCCTGGACCGAAAACAAGCTTCCGAGGACCGGTTTCTGGCATTCCAGCCGTCTTCAGCCCGGCTTGCTTGAATCCAGTGGCAAAGTGAGCAAGGGACTCACGTCTGAGCATACCCTGCCACACTTATGGCGGCCAAAAGCGGTACAAAAGGGGGTGGTGATGGACGGAGCAGGAAAAGAGTCAAGGATGCTACTTCTGTTATTAATTTGCACCCAAAATGCACGGTGGTCTGAGTCTGATCCTGCACTTCAAGACGTTGAGCTTGTTCCTCAAAAAGGAAACAATCAAGATGCTGGCCCTGGGACAAGTGTTACTTGTGTTGGAAGCTGGAGACAGAATGGTGTATCCCGACCTTCAGGATGCTTATTTCCACATGGAGGTATTTGCACTTTGTTGTGGGTTCTACGTATTACCAGTTTTCAGTACTTCCCTTTGGGTTAACACTGGCCCCGCATGTCTTCACCAAGGTGATGGCAACGGTAGTGTCTCCCTTCAGATGGTCGGGCATCTCAATTTTTCCTTGCCTGAATAACTGGCGAAACAAAGCTCATTTGCCGTAGATGGTTTAATCCCATCTGCAGTTAACAGTATCCTGCTGTTCGACCTGAGCTTTTTGATCAATAAGCCCAATTCTCACTTGAGACCCTCCCATTGTCTCCAGTTAATGCGATTGGGACTGGACAACACCTTTCGCTGAACCTTTTCCCCTTCATAGAGGATTTCAGACATCCAGGCAATAGTACCTTCCTTTTGTAGAGACACAAGAATTTCAGTCTGGAGGATCCAGAGATTCTTAGGTCTGTTAGCTTCCTGCATTATCCAAGGCATGCATGCATGTTGGCACGTGAGGGCCCGGCAGTGCTGCCTCTGCAGGAAGTGACTACTGTATGGGGAAGATCAGTCTCGATTGTGAATTCCCCTGGTACTGCAACGTAAGTCACTTGGTAGGGGGGTGAGATAAGCCTCAGCTACGGGATGGACTTTACTTCCCCTCCAACAGTGAGTATGTTAGTTACAGATCCTCCAATTGTAGGACGTCAAGATAAAAGGCCTCTGGTCCCCTGAAGAACAGCTTCTTCAGATCAGCTTGTTTGACCTGCAGGCAATTCAGCTGGCTCTCAAGACCTTCCTCACCTCCGTCTAAGGTTGGTACATCCAGATCTTGTTGGACAATATGACAGCGATGTGGTACGTCAGTAGGGTTTCACCTACTTTTTTTGTGGGCATTGAACCTGTGGTCTTGGGTGCACCACTGTAGGATCTGGTTAACTGCCAATCACCTAGCAGGTTAATTGTATGTTAGAGTCAACAGCTTGAGCAGGTGTTATCTTGCCGATCACAGGCAGCGTCTTTTCCCAGAGGTAGTCCAGGACACCTTTGCTTGCCCCTTGGGGCATCTCTCAGGTGGACCTGTTTGCCTCCTCGGACAGTGCTCAATGTAAGCAGGTTTGTACTCACCAGTATCTGTTGAGGAGATCATTGGGGGATCTGTTTCTGTTGAACAGGAATTTTCCCCTGCACTACACATTTCCCCTATACCCTTGATTCCTCGGATTCTGAGGACGATACGTCAAGACCAGGCTCAAGTCATTCTCATTGCCACAGATTTGCCTAGGATGGGGTAAGCAGACCTTCTGTGCTTCTGCAGATGTCCCCTGCTCAA
Organism: Lissotriton vulgaris; assembly: GCF_964263255.1. NCBI lineage: Eukaryota > Metazoa > Chordata > Amphibia > Caudata > Salamandridae > Lissotriton > Lissotriton vulgaris. Next base: position 1,296,575 of record NW_028242776.1, read on the forward strand.
ACTGCCATTCAGACTGGACCTCCTCTCCCAGGCAGAGAAGATGGTACTGCACCCCAATCTCCAAGGACTCCACCTACATGCCTGGCAATTGAACGGGGGCATCTGAGTTTCTTTCAGCTGCCACAGGAGATGGTTGATGTTATTCTTTTGGTGCATCACCCCTTCTACAAAATGCATTTACATTGGCAGATGGAATAGCTTTGTGTAATGGTGCACGGGTAACAATGTAAACCCTTTACAGGTCAAGTTACTGTAAATCTTACAATTTGCATTTTCCATGCCCAGTGGTGGTGTGCAGTTAGCACTGTCAATGGTTACTTAGCAGCAATATCGAAGTTCCCCTGTCTGTCAGACCAACCATCCCTCTGCAAATCCACCAGTTTGATAAGTTTTCTGAAAGGCTTAAGAAATCTTTATCCTCCAACCCCTTTTGTGGGGCCATGATTTAGTGTTGACTTTCTTCACTTGTACTTCGTTTGAGCCCCTAAAAAGTTGTCCCTTATGGATGTTGACCTACTGAACAGTTTTTCTTGTTGCAATAACATCAGCCAGACGGGTGAGCATGTTGCAAGCTCATAGTTTTGTCCAACCTTTACATCCTTTTACCGTGACAAATTGGTGTTGAGAGCCAGGGCTGCTTTCCTGCATAGGGTGGGGGCTCCTTTCCACCTGGGTCAGTCCATAACCCTTTTGACATTCTGTCTCCTACCCCACCCCATGAAAGAGCATCGGCGATTACATAGATTGGTTCCTAGGCAGGCTGACAACTACTTCATGAAACACACTAAGGACATTTGTCTGGATGACCAGCTCTTTGTAGGAATCTGTGGTGCCAAGAAGGACAAAGCAATGCAGAAAAGGAATCTTTCAAGGTGGATACTCCTCTGCATCAAGTCCTGATATGCCATGTGAAGAAACTCAACACCCGATGGAATCAGGGCCCAATCTACCAGGGCCAAAGCAAGTTCTTGTGCCCTTGCAAGAATTGCTCCAGTTGCCGAGATCTCCCAGACAGTCATGTGGTCTTCTCTGTTCACATTCGCTAGCATTATTGCTTAGATTTTGGGGTGCGTAGGCATGGCTATTTGGCCAGATCCATCTTTCAGGATTTCCTTTTATAGCCCTCCATCAACCCTCCTCTTGGATTGGTATGGCTATTGAATCTGTTCTACATGTGAGGAATCTGCAGGTAGAAGTATCCATCAGAAAAAAAGTTACTTACCTGTGGTAACGATCTTTCTAATGGATAGTTATCTACCTGCAGTTCCTCACCAACCTGCTGCATCTCTGTTTGATGGATAGTTATAGAGAAAGTCTAACGAGATTCCAAATATGCATCTTTTGGACACAGTTTTACTGTATTGATGTCAATCCGTCCTCTCGCCTCAAAGGCTAGGGAAAAATAGATGGAAACTGAAGCTGTTGCTCCAGGGTAGGCACAATATAACTTTGGTGATATCATCTTATGCCACTTCTTGCATCGATGCAGAAGTCAGCGACCCCAACTGGCGACATTGAAGCTTTGAAGTTTCTGGATTGAGTTTGACACCTGAGATGATTCTACAGGTGAGGAATCTGCAAGTAGATAGAGTATCCACCAGAAAGATTCTTACTGCAGGGAAGTAGTTTATCGACCTTTGCGCCAATAAGAATCACATTTTACTGTGATGTGTATAAAAAAGAGTTTCTATATCTGTGCTAGGCACACTACTCCGAGGGAGAATCCACACTGTTCTATTAAAATTACATGCAATGGTTATTTACTTAATTCCTTTTTTTAATCGCCTGCATATGTCCACGATGCCTATGTTGCAAATTATTTTCTTATAATTTTTTGGCATATACATGCAATAGAAATAAACAAAATACCTTAACCATCACACCCGCTTGCAAAAGCCAGATCGATTGGGATTGCTAATGCTTGTTTTAATCTATTAGGTAGGTCGATAGCATTTGGCATACACAGTGTGTTACTGATTGTATGTTTGCAGTCCACCAAATGTGGTTTCTTCTACGGTGTGTTTGTAGTGTGATCAGTGCCCTCTGCTTTTCTAGTCCAATGTTCTTGCCATGTTTTTTTTTTTCAATTAATATCATTTTATCCAAGGATGGACTTGCCCAGTCCGGCGAAAGCTTATTTGCCAGGTAAAACCCCATATTTGGATTCTCTGCTATATAATATTGATCATGCCAGTAATAGCTATTCTCTCATCCCAAGTGGGAAGTAAATCCTAGATTGGTTGATACCGAATCGGGATCACGGCATTTATGCTAACACCTCACTTCAAAGGTTTCCAACCCCCCACTCCTGAAGTTCCCCTGCTAAAACCTGGCAAAATGCGTGAGTGGAGAAAGTGATGAAAATGAGGTATTTCCATGGGAATGAGATGTGCAAGCACGGATTCATGGGATAATTCCCCATTTCACAGGGGAGCACTTTTAAATGCACATTATTTACTCTTTTTTTGAATTACAGCGAAATGCGGCATACTGATGTGGTTTCCCAGGTCATCATGAACGAGGGCCTCAGTAGGGCTGCCCCATAACTTTTTTTGCTTTTAATGAAACTAGCCAGACCTCTTAGAGTTACTAACCTGAACATGTGGCATGTTTTGCTTCAAAGACATCAACGGGAAATGTTGTTAGTAATGTGGTTTTGTGTATTGGAAATCATTTTGTATACTGTGGAAATAATAGATGTTTGTGCAATGCATTCATGTTGTCTTTCGTTTTTAGGTTTCCCCATCGCCTGCCCTCCCCAAGACAACTATGGGTTTAATTGGATGGAGGTCCACTGTCCCAGGGTTAGAGCTGGAACGGTACAATACTTCTCGACATGTGAAAGGCAACTTTTTCAAACAAATGAACTGGCCGGCAGAAGGTTTTGATTGACTTCATCACACTAAATGCTCTACATCTTCACGAGATGTTGTCAACGAGTTCTGCCAAATTTATTTGAAGTAACATAGGGTCCAAATCTCTATGCATGAGTATATTCAACATATTCCCACATGTTGTGCATAAATCAGTTTATCTGTGACAATTCATAGGAACCCTGGATGTTGAGTCTTCTGTACAGTAGCTCAAGGGTTGTCTCCCCTAGATTTACAGACCTGTGTGTAAACTGCAAGTCATGCCTGAAAATGTGTATTTGATTCACAATTTTAGCCCTCTAATGTTCATAAAAACAGCAGTGTTCGGTTGGCCAATAAAACCCGCTGTTATTTTTAGTGATCCTAAACTTGATGCCATTCATCACAAGGGTTATATTTTGTAATAAATTGTGATAGCTACACTTTTTGTGTAAAGTTTTTATTCATTCAGATGTATCAGCATCATACATAAAACCACAGATAATTATCCTGACACAAATCACAATGAAGAAAAAAGAAACCTTCATTTTCTACACAAATCCCTCCTAGCAAAAAAGAAATATACAATGACCTCATAAATATCATACATAATTCAATCTGGCTTTTCTCAGTTTTTCCAGATTTTAAACACTAACAGTGGACCCAAATCTCTTTGTGTACATTATTTTGTGTGTACGGACTCTTTGCGTCTTATTAATCCATTCGGACACTGAGGGTACTTATCTGTTTTCCAATTCTCCAGAATTAATGATCTTGCCACCAACGTGGAGATGAATACCAACTCGCATTGCCTAACTGACACTTCCGTGAGTTGAACCTTAATCCCAAATAGTGTCCCGTACACATCCGGAGAAATAGAGCACTCCAGCCTAATGCTGTTTCAGCAAATATATCCCACCAAAATTCAAATAAGTGGGTAAAAATGAGCATCATATGGAGCCAGTCCCCGTTTGTATTGTTGCATCTAAAACATTTTGACTCTGCCCCGGATATATTTTTTATGAATCTTAGCTGCAGGATAATATAACATCCACTTTGCTTAAATAGGAAATTCTTCTTAAATTAGCAGCTTGCATGGCCTTAAAACTAATTGGGTTTAAAAAAATTCCACTGCGAGATCTCCAATCAGCTGCAGCCGGTGCAGGTAAGTATGGTGGGGCTCGGAGGAAAGTCGACAAAATAGGGTAATAAAATAAATAAATTAAACCACTTACCTTGTGCTCGCTGCATCGCTGAGTCAGCGATGCGGTGAGTGGAAGTTAAGTGGTTTTATTTTTTCATTTTATTTTTCCCATTCCGTCTTCTGTCGACTCCCCAACCCCCCCGTCCCGCTACACCACCCCACTGCATTTACCTTCATCTGCCGCAATTATCTCAGATATACACTCCATTGAAGATTCAATTCGCTGCAGTAAGTCAGCAATCAGCTCCTGGCTTCTCTTGGGGTACAGTAGTCTGCACCAGTTCCTTGTGTTTTGTATTTTAAAAATAAAGTAAGCTTTATTAAGGGAAACTGCTAGAGATCCTTCTCTTATTACAACACCATCACAAAAATGCTTGATTTGGACATAGCTAAAAAAATCCAAGTGCTGATAATTGGGGTCGCTTTCACCGACTGCCATTGTGAAAACTCATTATTGTGAAAAAAATCTTTTAGACTCAAAAACCCCAGCTGACCCCACCTACTGCACGTATGAATGGACACACACAAACCCAGTGGGATGCATTCTGCTAATTTCAGCTGGGGGTTAAACTTGAGGATTTCCCCTTCTTCCCAAATCCTGGTAAAATGCTTTTTGGTGGTGCAGGGGGTCTTAAATCTAGACCTCTTCAGTAGACTTGGGATTTTCAGAAATGGGAAAAGCCAAATTTTCGATGATTTCACCATCTGTTCTAAATACAAATTTGCATTGCTTGAGGCGTTAGAAGCGGACCTTACCAACCAGTCAAAGAATGACACCTGATAACAACATTTTATATTGGGCAAAACCAGCCTTCCTTTCGGAATCTAGCTGTATAGCATGCTTTTTCAGTCTGGGTTTGTTACCCTGCCAAATAAAGTGTCAAATTTCGATATCTAAAAAAACACATTTTTCGATATCTACTAACTCAAAAAAAGACTGGGTAATTTTAATCAAAATATTAGAAAAAACTAATAATGGAAGAATACTTATTTTAACCATGGCAACCCGAGCCATTGTCATAGGAAAGTTTTGCCGTTGACTTAATATCTTATGAATTTTATCAAAAGTAGATTTAAAATTCAGTACAAATCCTCTAATTTTGAATTTGCGAAGATCCCTAAATACCTTATAGGTGAGGTAAGGGAATAATGAGATTGCATTGTAAGAGGTAATACACGTGGAGAGTGATTGAAAAGAAGGGTTTCTGACTTGGCATGAGTTATTTTATAGTCTCCTATCTTTGAGAATTCACCTACTTTTTTAAATGCCTTTGATAAGTTCGTTTTTTCCGCCGTTAAGTAAAGATATTAGGGTCCTGACAATAGCGCAAGCTGAGGGAGGCTGAATCAAAGCCCTTTGAGGTTGTAGAGAATACAGTATGTTCACCATGAATGGTCTTAGCGCCATTGTGTATCAAACCTGAAAATAAATTAATTGCCCACACCCCTTTGATCTTCTCCTTGCAAAACCCGTTCACCTCCTTGGCTCCCACTACGGCTTGCTGTTTCACTGTCCGACCATGAAGGTGCCTCATTTCCAGCCGATTGTTTACTAACACGACATATAATACATTTGTGCTTGGCTCAAATATTACCTATTACTGTTATTACTACTTTTGGCCTATCCCCGTGGCTACTCCTCTAATACCGTCCAAGACATTGCGTAATCTGGGGGTTAGCTTCGATTGCAAGCTAAATCTGGAGTCCCAAGTGAACAAAATCGTTGGGAGCTGTTTCTCTCTAATTAGAATTCTCCGGAAGATCCTTCCATTGTTACCTTCACAGGCGAGAACACTGGTAGTTAGGAGTGTAATCTTGAGCCATCTGGATTATTATAATGCCTTGCTGCTGGAGTCCCCTAAATACCTGATTGAGAAATACAGAGAATCCAGACCATGGCAGCCAAGCTAGCCCTAATGAGACCACGTTCTTCATCTGCCTGTCAGGCCCTCTCTGAACTCCACTGGCTTCCGGTTCTGCAGAGGATATAGTTTAAAGCGCTCTGCATAGTTTTTAAAGCTTTGCATGGCCTTGGGCCTATACTCCTGCAGGATAGATTCGAATGGTACACTCCCTCGCGCAACCTCCGCTCCTCATCAGCCAAGCTGGTAAGAGTCTAGATTTAAAAGAGTTAAATCAGGAGGAAGAGCCTTTAGTGTTGCAGCAGCCCTGGCCTGGAATAAACTCCCAACTGAACCAGGCAGATGGAGAACTTGCTGCAGTTCAGGAAGAAGTTGAAGACATGGCTCTATCCTAGAGCATAAGTTTCTGATCTTCTCACTCGAATCTATCCCTCTTTCCTCCACTACTTCTAGTTCAGCAGAACTCGTGTATCTAAGCGCCAGGATACCCATAGGGTCACAGTGCGCTTTATAAATCCTTATTACAATTGCTGAAACTACCAGGCACCTCTCTGCATCGGGAGAGGTTTGGACAGGTAGTGTCGCCTAGATTTTTTAACCATGCGAATTGAGTGTGGACTATGTTGCATCATGGACGTGATTTGGGAGTAGTCAGGGGTCACAGCTGTGACCTCTAGCTTGCTCCCTGCTACTCCTGGCATTTCCTTTGCGACCCCTGGCATCAGAGGAGGCACAGGTGTTGCCCCTTCTGAGGGGGGTCACAAAGGAAGTACCAGGAATAGCAGTGAGCATGCTAGAGGCCACAGCTGTGATCCCTGACTGTTCAGAAATTACGTCTATGGGGTGCATGTTTTGTTGTCCATTTTAGTGCAAGATCCTGATATGGGGTGATGATGGTGAATGGGGAAACATTATTGGGCTCTGGCAGCTGAGAAGAGTAGAATTTACCCCACTCTCGCCTCCTTCAGTCTTACAGATGTAGGATTTCTTGAAACATTCACAGGGAACTCTCCCTTTACAAATACCTTGGCACCACAAGGGCACTTTTACTGCAGTGCTGTTTTGCGTTATTTATTTAATCAGTGCTTTTTACATCCCCTGCATTAGTGGTTATTCGTCATTTGTAACCGACAGTATTAAAGAAGCCAGCGTGCTGAAGGAAGGTCTTTAAAGGTGTTGTTTTATTCATGCTTCAGAGGACAGGAGCATCGTTGAGAATAGATTTAATTTACCAGAGTACACGTTAAGAACATCGTTCTTTTTTTTGCCTGTCAGCAAGTTGTTGGTCTGGTTTCCAGGAGGTTAAGCGCATCGATTCAAACCGCTGCCTATAAAGGACACCTCGAAGGCTGCATGGTGCAGCAAAAATAAGTTGAATCCGTAGAAAGGATGCAGTCTTGCGGCTAATCTTTTACTCTGGAAGCAGGACTCCCATGTGCTGATTGGTAAAATATCTCAGTGGGGTACGCAGCTGCTGCGCCCCCTACCTAACCAGAAGGTCATAGGCTAGATTTAGCCTTTTTACTAAAATGTAACATTTTTTACAAATAAAATAACACATAGATATCCTACAACATGACAAGCAGTGTCCCCCTAAAAAATGCACAAGGGTAAAATGTGTTTAATTGGGATCCACCTTTATGGGCTCTAGCCATAAGTGCATGATGGGAAGGCAATTAACAGCTATAAAATAGTAAAGCTCTAAGCATACATTCCATAATGTTATTCACCAAAAACACCTGTACCTGTCTGCTTCATCTCCCTAACTTGGAACCTAGAAAGCAGCCAAGCAGCAGTATTTAATGTTAGCATTGTCACTTCTTTTATATAGCCCATCTTACCAAATGTCGTTGTTTCATAGCGCTGTAAATAACAGGTATTACTTTTGCCCAGTTGGTCTTCAGGTTATCACCTTCCGGAGATTCGAAGGCTGAGTTGGTTTTCCCAGGAGTCAAACTCGTGACCTGCATGTCTTAGCAGCCTTTTACTCGTTCAGCCATTTTGCTTCTATTTTAAGATTTCTGTTTTAAAACCTAATCTTGTCAATGAGTAAGTAATTGGTTTGTGGATTGGTGCATATCTAGGAGTGGGTGAAATCCTATATATACCTCAAGTAGTGGATTCTGAATCTTCAGATGTTTGGACTGTCTTCACCTGTGTGACACTATTTGATGACATATTATCACTTTAAACAAATATATTGATGTATGTGATCACCCTTTCGATAGAGACTAGCATCACAATGTAAAATCGACATTACCTTTGCGGCTTAAATAAAAATAAATGAAATTATACTCTTATGCTTTACCTGCTTGCCGTGAATTTTTTCTTTAATTATAGAGTTTAACAACAAACATCTATCTTGGTGTGACCACAAACTTCTGATTTAACTTTGTATGCACAATACACAGAAACGACCTAAGGGGGCGTATGCAGTTCCTACTTGTGTAATTTAGGAGTTGTGAACTTTTCTGCGACTCACAAAAGTGATAATGGATGTAGCAGTGTGGATTTATGATATTACATTTTCTGCTATGACTGCCCAATTCTAAACCTAGCCTGGGAGTGAAAGGTAAGCATTTTCAATAGATGTATCATCAATATCGTGAGTCAAATCAGAAAAATAAGAGTTCTGAGGAAGGGGACAGTCAGTGATCATGAAGGCAATGCTACCGACAAATGAGTAAATCAGTCAGAAAGAGAATGGATTCACAACACCTGACAGAGACGTTTTAAGGCATGGGCAAAGTGGGCCCTGGCCCGGGGGCTCAGCCTTTCAGGGGGCTCCTGATAGATCCAGCTCTGTTCTCCACACAGTCCTGCCCTTATGACCTTGAATGATTCGTAAATATAGATTGTTTCAATTAACGTTTGCCTTTGATTTATTTCTAATATGATTGATTTGTGAAAGTCTATTGCACAGATGTTGCTGAGAAAAGTGGTTTGTTCTTTAGCACCATGCAAGATCGATAAACAAGATCTTTTTAGACCAAAAGTGGACCTTTCATATGAGAAAGGCCGTCAAAATTATTAGAAATAATAATAGTGATCTGCTGCTGTATTACAATATTGAAAACACACAACACAATCTCTTACTAATAATAGATGAGTCTTCGGGGTCCAGGGCAGGGGTATGCAGGTGCTATAACGGGTGCTTGGCAAAAGAGGCTGTGTGCCATGTCGCTATCCACTCCCCCCCCCCCCCCCCCGAGACCCATGGAGCTTAGAATTGTAGCGCCCCCCAATAAACTCGGTTCCACTCTAATACGTCGGAATCTTAGAAACCTTTTAATTTTTACTTTTTTCACACAAGGAACCCTGGTTAGGGTGGTCCTTAGCGCGCCCATACTGCCGGGTTCCTTACATAACACTAATCACTTGCACATTGGTCCTGACGAATGCCTGATTAATTCCATCACATAGGCTGAAACATGTTGACCTGAACGCTACACCTAAGGATAACCTCAGACTTATATTCCTGATCCTTTATCCTTCCACTGTTTTTACTCTGTCCAATTGGCAAAACTAATAAAATATATTTTTTGACCTAATTGCGACATTTTAATCTTTCACATTCACGAACACAGAACCAGCTCCGCAGTAACTCTGGCGTTGCAGCACACTGGGGTGGCATTCGGTCACTCCCGGTGGGGCCCAATGATGAAGCATGTCACCGACTAGTGGTGAGTGAGGGCCTTCTTCAAAAAACCTAATAAGGTTTCATTTATAACTGCCATAGACTGTGTACCAGTTTCACTTGCTGACAAATTAACTTTTCTGTCTTGCAGTCACTCTAGCTGTGACGCTCCTTTGTTGTTTTTGTATAATAATAGATAGAAACAGGTAGAATTTGGACCAGTGTGCCTTTGCAGTATCGGTCATCTGGTCAAAAAGGGTTTGAAAAAGCTGGAATTGGATCACAAAATCAGAGCTGTACTGGAAAGCTCCCCCCAAAATATGTTGAGCCCAGGGCCTCCAACATCCTTAAGATGTCCCTGCTGAGACACGCATCTATTCAACTTTCAGCCAGCCATAACTAACACCCTTTCAGCCCAAGTCCCCGAGATGCCAGTCCCCACCAGCAGAGGCAGCATAAACACAAAAAAACTCAAACAGACTGCTTGCAAAGGTAGGATTGCCACCTAATACCAATGTCAACATGCACTGCAGCACACGGGGCACTCATTGTGAAATCTATTGAGTTAAGCAATCAAGATGGAAACTAAGCAAATTACTAGGCATGCAGGGATAGCAGTCACTCATGTATCACAACTTTTTCTCATTTCGGCCCATAGTTAACCAACTCCGATGAAATGTATAACAACTACATGAATCATTGTGGGTATTTTATCCAACTGGCTGCATTAGCAGCCATTTCTATGAACTGCACCTTTTTTTGGAGTGTTCCTTTTCAACAGCAAAAATTTGACCATTAAAATCTCTTTAGACATGAGCATAATGTAAATATATTGGCGAGTTATGTTTTTTTTTAGTCAAGTCCAACACATTGCCTCAATAATATTGGCTTTGCACAAAATAAATATATCATGAATAAACATATAGAAAGGAAAAACGTCCAATAAGAGGACAACACTGTAGATACGTTTTGCTGCATCTCGACAAATATTTAAATTAAATTAAAAAAAGTATTAAGTGGGTGCAGAAATGTAGTCTTCCACACTCGCTAGTAAGAGAATACGTTTTTTCTATGGCGGATAGGGGACACCTTGTACTTAGCGCATGTGTCCTGGTCCCATCCCTACAGGTAATTTCCAGGGCTTTCATACATAAATAAGAAAAGTACGTACAATTCAATCATAGGTTTCGTACAGGTTGTCACATGTGATTCACACATTCCTAGGAGAAATGCATCTGCTGCACATGCACAGCAGGGGGGTCAGAGGTGCGTTGTGGCTACTTTAACATTTACAAGTTATTTCAGGGCCTTTGTGGATAAGTCAACCGACTACTCAAGGTGAAATGATGTACTCATCTGGCAGATATGCTTCTGATGGCCAGAAAGCACCATCATGTCTTGCATCCACAGCTTTGGGGCTCAAGCAGATTCGTGACAGTTTAGACATTCAGGGGCATATTTACAAGCCCCTATTTTCACCACAACAGCACTTTTTCTGATGTTGTGGTGGCAATGGGGGCTTCGTCTTATTCTCAAGGCTGAATTAAGACACTTAACGTGGCTTATCGCGCCTTGTGACTACGTCCCCTTACACCCTATACTTAACGTGAAAAGGGTGGGCAATGGGTGTTGCAGTGGACCAATTGATTTTGATCATGCCCTATATTTACAAGGGGCAGCGCCAAAATTAAGACCAGGGAAAACCTGGTCTTAAACAGGCACAATGAAGAGAGATGTTTAATTTCTCTTAGTTTTTGCTGTTTCTATGTGTGCTGCGTTGTGCAGCACACAGAAACTGCAAAAGGCCATTGATTGTTTATGTGTAGGAGGGGGACCATTCCTGGTCATAAACTATCAATTTAAAAAATGAAGTTTTGCACCTTCTATATGTGCTGCATTAAGCAGCACACCTACGTTTCAAAATTCAATTTCAGATTGTTTATGTGCAGGAAGGGACATAAACAATCTTACCCTACAACACAGGCACCCTTGCACTATGGTGCAAGAGTGTCTGCGTTGGTGATAGGCAGCTAATATTAGCGCCAGTGCAGGGGGAAACACCGGGCTGCACCATATCCTTGTAAATACGGTGCAGCCCTGTGTTTTTGAAGTGGCGGAGCGCTGCGTTAAGCTAAGGTGGCTAACGCCGTGCTCAGCCACTTCTTCATAAATATACCCCTCGGCTCCAAATGTCAAAATCAATTGGAGGCATCTATTGGGTGTGACCTGCAAACCTCGGATAGCGCAGAAAGTACCTTTCTGTTTGCACAATCTGGTTCAGGCCATTTGGTCTGTAGGCAAACCATGGTAAAAATATTGTCCACAAAAATATTGACTTTACACATTTTCTAATGTAAGATACACAAATATTGTGGTAAAAAATGCTGTTAAAATATCGACATTATAATGCTGAGTATGAATATTTATTTGTAATTAACAATATTATAATTTAAATTAAAGTAGATTTTCGTTTTAAATGAATAGATTTAAAAGCATATACCATGAAAATATAGCAAATAAAGAATGATTTCCTAAATTATTATTTTTTATAAAATAAACAGCTTTATAAAAACATAATTAACTAGAATGTAATTTTAATGTTAAATTATAAATGACAATACATTTATTTTACTCTTTAGAAAACAAGAGACCCCGATATAGCTATAGACTAGCTAAACACAGGGAAGATAATACAATAAGTAAAAGTGTATACCTAGGTGTTTATTCAAAACAAAAACATTTCTATATCTCTCTAGGACCAACTGAAACCCCTCTTCTTACAAATATACACACAATGATAAATCTAGAAACACATTTATTTCAATATTTTATATATAGTTCATAGTCAGATTTAATTTTTAGTTCATAAACATATATCTTTTTGAATTCATTAATTTCATATGAAACATTTGACAAAAATCAGCATATATAACCACAATCCATAAATTTATACGATAGACGTGAAGATGATGGAGGCAGTGCGGCAGATGTAAACTACGCGCATTTCAGCATACGTGCCTTCATTAGGTAGCCGTCTATTGCACTAAAATAAGATATCTGGAGCTGGATACTAGACGTCCACAACGGATCGATTAAAGCTTCATATTCATCCCAGCTGGATGCTGCAATGTGTAAAATACTCGACGTTTAAAAATATCAATATAGTACTGCATGAGTCACAGCTTCAGAAGTAATGTAATGGTATTGCTTTAAAATGGGTTAAGGTTAAGAGAGTCCAAGTGTGGAGGTCATAGCCTATATAGTTCGAGGTTTTGGATTACAGAACAGTCACAGCGTTGCTTTAAAAAATCTAAAAGGGAGGCATGTGAACATGACAGTTAATTTGAGAGATGAAAACCATGTTGGGTTGGGCCGCGCTGGATAAGCCGGAGGTCGTTAGATAGTTTTATGGTGACGAAGCGGCACGACCATCCAGCAGAGGATTTGCTGCCCTGTCTTTCCGCAGTGATATAGCTGCTCTACTTACAAATTTAGTGAACCGGATGTTCAACTTTGTGTATTCTGAGTTCATAGCTGCTATTATGGCCTGGCGACAAGTGCAAGATCCAAGTTTTTTCCACTCCTCCCTCAATACGTTCCTTCTATCATTGAGCAAGGCGGGGCATGTGCAGGCTGTATGCTCCATACTTTCAGAGTGGTAGCCGCACTCCCTGCATTTGATACTAACACAGGGGCACAGCCATTCTGACAAATGCTTTAAAAAAGGCCATTCGCCCAACCTTAGGGCCATACACTTTAGCTTCCAGAAGAGTGAAAATGTGCTTGATAAGTAAGATGACCAAACCCCCGGTTTGAGCTTAGAAATAACGGCCCAGGCGTGTTTCTTTCTAGATAGTTTTGCCCTGTCGGAGTGAAAAGACTGAAGCCGGACGGTTCGCTTGATTCCGATCTTTAATACCTGTTGTGATGGGTTTCCTCAGTATTCCATGACTTCAAGTAACTGTAGGGAATGTGCCAGGCGGTGCCGGTATTTTTGACTGGATGTGCTGGTCTTGGCCTCCAGACTTTTGCTATGACAAATCTTTCATATCTTCACTTTTCTCCTACTAAGCATGTATTGAAGCTACAAACACCGTTTTTTTTCTGGATTAGTCCTTGAAGTGTTGCTTCACACTTAAGAAATGCCTTCCAATTTGTTTTCATAAAATAAAATGTCTTGTTTATCTTTGATTGAAATCTATTTCTTGATGTCAGTATATCTCTGGAATATTTTCTCAGGAAGCAAACCTTTGTCTTTTCAATCAAAATAGCCTTTTGCCCTATGAATACAAACCTTCATATGGGTGTCTCACCCTGCAGCCTCTTGGTTGCTTTTGTGCTTGCCTCAAGACTGCAGTGCTTTGCTTCTCACTTGTTTCCTGGATCTGAGTCTTCTCTAGAAGGTCTTGCTACTCCCAAAAGGTACTTATATTGAGCAGCGCAAGTTATGGCGATTCCCTACCTATATTTGGCTCTATTCATCATGGCCACCAGGATTTCTGTGGTTTCCTGTAGCTTTCAAGGACAACTGGAGATCTTCCATATTGCCAATCACCAAGCCCAAAATAGAAACTTTACACATTCAACACCTTTACCCCTCCTTGTTCATTGTACCACAGATATGCCCAAAAGCTTTAGTCACATACTGCGGATGAGGCTGCCTGACAAGGCACTTTGCAACAAAGCAAAAACCTGACAATTAGATTCACTATGCTAACTTCAATCTAACAAACATTGGGAAAAATGCCTATATTAGGGTGGGGTCAGGCCACTGGAGGTCTTCCACACCGCCAATCACCAAAAACAAGTTTAAACATCCTAAATATATTAACATTTAAAACAGAATAAAATAAATTAATAATAACATGTATATAAAAATAGCACACAATTGTGTTTAATTTTATTATTTAAACACAAATTGCAAAATAACACAGACATTAAAGAAATGTAACATATTCTGTTAAGATAAAAAAGTATTTTTTTTAATGAATTTAAATGTTTTTAATAAAAGTACTTTCCATTCATTCTACAATGTACTCTGCATACCAAAATAAAAGTGAAAAATGTATAGATTAAAATCAAAACAGAAGACCTCAAACATTAATGAAATAGCAAAAATACACTTGAAAAATATTAGCCACAGGCTCCAAAACATCACACTGTCCTTAAAACGTAATCCTTATTATAAATGAAAAGTAATTAAACATTTTGGGCCTCATTATGATTTTGGGCGGAAAGCCGTCCGACAGCTTGTCGGAGGCTTTCCGCCCGACATCAGAGGTTTCCATCCAACCACCGTAACATGATACTGGCGGTCGGAGGGAAACCCATGGAGGAACCTGTCAGAATGGCACTCAGAATTGTAATCCTCAAATGGCAGCGGAGCCAGCCTCGACTTGGCCGTCGAGATTACAATTTCCCTTTCTGACTGCCCTTTCATGGCGGTCCGCCCGCCATGAAAAGGCAGGCATTAAGGCACTTTAGGGTCTCCTAGCAGGGTTTCATTCCCCCCTGGCCATCTGCTATAGGGCCTGGGGGGGCACCAGTGTTTCCCCCCTAACCATCCATTTGCCTGCCACATGGTACCTGCCTCACTGTGAAGGGATGTTTAAACTCTGCATTTTTCCATTGCTGCTTGTGCTGCGTGCGGCAGCACAAGTCGCAATGGAAAAATTACAGTATCCGACACAGCAGTCATATCGTAATCTGGGAAGCGGGACCTCTAACTCCTTGTCGGGCAGTCCCGCTTCCTCTACGATGTCGGTCGGGTCGTTGCGTCCGACTGGCATCGTAATCGGCCCCTTTGTGTCTGTTTCATGAAGATAAATTTAAACTTTGTAGTAAGGTTACTATTTTTTTGGTATTCACCAACTACAATTGAAATTTTACTAATAGTCGTAGGGGTCCACAGTAGGGGCAGAGAACTGTGCACATAAAAAGAAAGGCCTGTCCTAGCTTTTTATGTGCAGATTCTCCACCACAAGTGTGAGGTTTCCACAGTTGTAAAACTACTATTAGTTAAATTAAAATCTTAGTTTGTGAATACCCAAAAAAATTATAAACTTACTACAAAGTATACGTTTACTATTGAGAATCAGGCTCATAGATAAAAACATTAAAGTACAAAATTAGCTTATTTAATACATTCATAAATTATTAGCAATTTAAATATATTTTATTCGAACATTACTCGGTCAATCCCCCAATAAACCCTAGATCCCAAATTTAAAAGTTATCAAATTTAAAAAGTATAAACACTTAAATACCAATTAATCAATTAATATCTGCAGTTTATGTCACACAGAGACCCTCAATCCGGGGTGCGGCGGGGGGGCATCGCAGAGGCATTTTTTCACTCTCCCACTTACCGCTTCTTGGGTGTCAAAGAAGTGGGAGTGGCCATTGTAAATCACCCTTAATTTCTCCAGGATCAGAAGCATATATTTAACGGTAAGGGCCCTGAGTTTTTGATTCATTTCATCAAAGGACCCCCATTCTCTAAGGTAATCCGGAAAAATCATAATGCGGGATGCTTCAAAAATTATTGAACTGGCTTTGTAGGTCGCGCAAAGAATAGCATCTCTGTCATGATAACTGAGAAACCTGCAAACTAGTGTGTATGGGGTTGCTGAGCTAGGGATATATGCACCCTCTCAATTACAAACCACTTTGACAAGGAGTCCTTAATTAGCCTTGATTGGAACCAGTCTCGTAGGAAATATTCAGGGTCTGATGGCTCTGATCCTTCCGGGAAGCCCACAAATCGAGATTGTTGTACTGCAATCTATTATCTGCGACCTTTTTGTTGAGGGTGGTGGTGATAGATAAAAGCTTGACTAGGTTTGCGCTGGAGGAGCTTAAATCATCATCCACAGTTGACATCCCACTTCTGCTTCAGTAGCTTTGTAAGCCACATTCCCAAAATCTTGGCAGATAAGTGTGACATCCACCTTGCCTTCTCCTTTCTTGGTTTAAACCACCTCCCAAAATGCTTGGATGGCCTGCAGTACATCAACAAGGTTTGCAGTCTCTGTTGGGCCCTGCTGTGAGGGGACTGCTCCTTTTGAACATGTGTTAATGCTAGGATGAGTGGTGAATCTATCCATTTTGGTTTGGGCGGGGGCCGTCGACCCTTTGTCCTCCCCCATGGTATGAGGTGTGTTGACCTTTGGTCGGAGTCCTGATGGTGAGATTCGGGTGGTGAGTCAGAGGCAGCTGTTGTCTGGCCTGCTTGCCCCCGCCAGAGGGACAGCAAAAGTAGCTAGGAGTACCTTTGAGGCAGTTCCAAACACGAAGGGTGCCGTTCCCCCAGCATGTGGGTGAGTCAGGCCAGTGAAGCCTGTGATCAGTGGAGGGTTCCTGCTCAGCCCACTTGACATCATCCATCCTCCAATGGTAGTAACAAAGCCAGAAATAATTTCTCTCTCTCCTCCCCAAAAATGCTATCACTGTGCTCTCATGCCGATATATTGGAGGTGTGTCTGGGAAGGAAAGGCAGCGTCAGATGCATGAGACCAGCCTCAGATGACAGGTCAGTGGTAGCACTCATAGAAAGTGTGAGGCTCCCAGCTCCACCACTGTTGATACGAAGTTCAGTCAAAGCTGCAGGGCAAATAACCTCTGCACCCCTTCCAGGCAAGGCCCACGACCGGCTTTGGCTGCCCTAGATTGCCTGCCAGGTTAGGTGAGGTTGGTGATAGGGCAGGAGAAGAGGGAATGGAAGGGGTACATGGGACACATAGTACAGTAAGCCGGCTGCGTTTGCTCCTGGACATAACATTTATTAAACTTAATATTGCATCCTCGTGCTTTCCTATGGAACAGCTAACTTTGCTACCGCAAAAATAACCTTTTCACTGTAAGATAATGTTTAACATTAAGATTTTACAGGTACCACTCTTAAATACCATGCACCCTGCAGTAGTGGCAGTACATATGGTTGACTTATTATTATTTAAAAGGAGGGTTTAGGCCTTTCAAAAGGTGGAATTTTGAAAAGTCTAATTTTTAGTTTACACATGAACAGCCAGGGTACAGGTGACAGGCTTGCAGTCATGTTTGCATTGTCACTGCAGTATTTGGCACAAGGAGTGCTGCAGCCCGCTGGTGACGTTAATCACAGGTCTTGGGTACCCTGTGATTACCATATACTAGGTACTTATAGGAAAGGCAAATGTGCAATCAGGGGTATGCAAATTCTATCATGTTGAAAGGTCGGTCACAATCACTTTACCACTGTTTAGTAGGGGTAAGGTGCACAGGTTTCTATAGCTAGCAAAAAATCATGTTCAACAAAAAGTCTGGGTGACCCTGCCAAAATGGAAATTTGCAAACACAGGCATTCTACTTCAGCAAACATTTAGAGTATATTAATCAATACGTCCATGAACTTCTCTGCTTAGGCAATAAAATGCGGACAATTTGACTGTTCTGTAGTGTCACTTGTCTTTCCAAACCTATTTTTGCCGCTCTGTCATAATTTTCCTGGGTCACTGATCACGCCCAGATGGAACCCTATGCTTTATCTGCACACACCATCTGTGCAGCTCTTAGTTTTCCCATTCTGCCCCCTAAGCTAGACTTCTGCCTCAACTTAGAAAAACCTCTGCCCACAAGGACAGCAACCATTAGAGACCACTGACAGCTGTCAGTGTCAAGAGCCAGCCACCCAGCCACCCACTGCCAGGTGGAGGTTCCAGTCTAGGACTTTAGGGAGGCTGCACCTCTAGCGATGAGGCTGATTAAGACTCTCCCTCCCATTTGCTCTAGGGACCTCCCTGGCCTCTTAGGTTTCTCAGAATGGGGGATTACACTCTCAGTTGATAGACACTCTCCTCCCACTTGTACGTCTGCCACCTCAGAGGTGGTACCCTGAGATTGACCTCTCAGTTCCTGGTAGGTATCAAGAGACTGGACAGGTGCCTAGCAGTCCATGACATTTGGGAGAACACAGCCCCCCTCAAGGGGACACACTCTGTCTGTGTCATGCAGGAGTCTGGTTTAAGTTAGGTTTCTGTCCTCTGTATCTGTGACAACACAGTGATCACATCCGGGTCAGAAGTGGCCTCACCAGGATCAGTCATGGGGTGCTTTTCTCTCGGAGCAGATAACCCCTGAGCTACTGAACCTCCCACTATAAATTGCCTCCACCTTCTACCCTTTACTGTCCATCCGTGCCACTATATTCTCTGCCTGGAGACCGAATACCCAAAAATCTGAGGGTATGGTGTGCTGGTCAAGCCATCCCACAAACTCTTCTCTCATTACCAAGGATGCAGTCAAAATACATGTGGGGAATGACAATGACCCCCCTCTGGGCTACTTTCCATTCACTCCGCTCATCAGCACCCTCCCCCTTTGTACTCATGTAATTTATGGGACACTATGAACATTTATTAACGGAGAAGTAGGAAAAACTTTTTAAATATGTTTTATTATGCACGTGAAGGATCAGATTATATTACCGTGTTATAGGCAAAAACGATGTTTTATTAAATATTTAATAGCGTTAGTAACTGTTGTGGCACTTTACTTAGGTTCGGGGTCGTGTACATGAGCTGCAGATAAGTCAGAGATTTATGTGTGACGGAACAATAATGAATGAGTCCTTGAGGTGATTCATGATTCTAAATGGAAAATGTTGCGACTTTACAGTCTGTTATGGAGTCCTGTCCCATTTGATTGGGGGGGCTCTCATTTTATTTCCTTGGTGCCATGTACTGGGTTCTTATCCATAAATTTAAGGTGCCAATTAGGTGTAGGCCAATTTTACAATGTCAAAGAGAGAAAGCACAGGCACTTTTACTCCCAGTTAGCAGGGGTAAAGTCTTAAAGCCAACAAAAATTGGTTCAGTAAAGGAAGACCAAAATCTGGGGTTACCCTGCAGAAAGGGTCTGATCCAGAAACCATGATAATCATTTACTTTGCTGCTCTTCGCCTAACTCTTACTTGATAAGCTTCAAGCAATACTTTTCTGGGATCAAACACAATAAGGGCTTCCTTCATGAGGACACATCACATCGTGTCCCCCTTCTCAAGGGTCAATAAGGTATCCTTCCCTGTAGTGGGCCTAGACTAGTTTTCCAGTCCACCTCTGGGACTCTATATATGCAAACGGCCACCTCATAGATCTCAAACTACTTGTCAAGGTCATCCCCAACCACAAAGCTGGTTCCCAGGTTTCTGGAATGTGGACCCTTTTACCTCCTCTAGGCAAATTGCTGCCACCATCTTTACTTAATTCAAAGAATTTCCTTGCCTTCAAGACCAGTTCTTTCTGATTCATCTCATGGGCCAGTAGGGATGCCTTCTCTTCTGTCGGATGGCACACTGTACTCAGCTTTGGTGGGGCAGGTGACCTCACTCCTAGGGCCCCCCTTTTTCTTCTGGCTCTGTGACCACTGCAGGAGTATCCTCCTCTCCCACTAGCGCTGGGGCCACTGCAAGGTTATCTTCCTCTTCCTCTTCTTCCTCAAACTCATCCTCACCCTGCTCTTGTTCTTGTGCTGTACACTGCAACATGGGGACCTCCTCCCAGACTTGGAGGTCTGTCTGATAATCCAGCTTCTTGGAGCCCTTGGCTAGATTTAGCCTTCTCTTGTTGCACAACCCTTTCTACTCTGCCATACTAAAGCTCTCAGTTTTGCTGAGATCCACCTCCATTCTTGCAGAAATCACAGGTGCAAAACATGAGGATAGAATTGTTAGGAAAAAGCCAAAATCTTCAATTAAAAATAAGAGGATAATTTAAAAATCAAACATTGATTATAAAAAAGAGTCACTGACTGGTAATGCAAAGCTCAAATCCTGCATCCCACTGCTGAACACCAATGTAAGACGTTTGTTACTAGTTGAGGGGGTAATTACCCACCTCACGTAATAATCACAATCCTTGTCAGGGTGAACCACTAAAGTTACTGAATCAGAGGTCTCCAACCTTTTCTATGATGAGATCTGTTTCTGATCGATGAAAATTGCTTCAAGCTACTAATGACTTTGACAGTTGTTACAGAAGTGGGCAAATAGGTGTCAATCACAGAAGTAGCCACACCTTGCAGAATTACTAGGACTGGTCACCCAGATGTATGTCACTAATTAAAGTGAAGTAAAACTATCATATTCAGAATTTTGACTAACACCAAATAAGGAATGCACATTATATAAGTAAGTATAGTTTTACATCTCTAAACTCCACATCTACGTTTCCAGAAGATATACATCTTGAGACAAATCGCTGTTGAGTTAAAAATACACATACAACTATACTTGCCTTTACATACACCCTCGTGATGTAGTAATATATGTGTTGAAACAATATTTTAGTTGGACAATATTTAAAATTCGACATTGTAATTGAGCACCAATTACCCCAAGGCATAAGATAGGTGTACTAACAGCAATGTCAAGTAAAGTTTTATCATGATAAAATGCCTAAGCATGACTATTGACATCGCAGTCACATCAGTAAGCGCCCACCGGCAAAAAAGAAATACTAAAAGCTAACATCTCCACATCTCTGTATGAACTATCATTCAAAAAGCAGTTGAAATATATTTTAGATTTTCAATCTTCTTGTTTACAAACATCAATATGTCAGTTTCTACATGATATTATTTCAAATATGTACCTCCCATTTTGGTTAAACAGTCTAAAATATGGCTAGAGTAGACCTTATGAATTAAGTATTATCTTAGACTAAGCTTCCGTAAGATACTTCCAGGTTACTGGTGAGCTACCAGTAGCTGCCAAGCTACCTATTGGAGACCACTGCACTAAATAAACCTGAGCTCAACCCATGATAGCTACAGCATAACGCAGACAGGCTTAACTTAGAAGCAATATGTAAAGTATTTATTCAGTGCTGAATCAGTAATACAGTCAAAAGGCAAAACAATAAATATCCCTAAACAAATTAGTGTAAAATGTAATAAACAGAATGACACCAAAATGACAAAAATCCAATACCGGGAACCAGTGAGTTTTAAACGTTTTATTGACAAATAGTGGCAAAAAGCACGTACAAAGGCCCAAGGATAATCAATGGTTGTAGTTGAACAGGATCTAGGCACAACTGGACAATTACTACATTAGCGTGGAGGTCAGATAAGGCACAAACCATCATTGAAGTAAACTTGTAAAGACCCAAGGACCTTGGGGGAGGTACCTAGAAACTACCAGGGTAGTAGGTATAGCCCAAAAGGAGAGTCAGACCAGGTGCAGTTGGCACTGATCAGCTAGTCAGTGGCAGGAAAAGACTTCTTGTAGCTTGTTGTGACCACGTAGCTTTAACAGGAGGTCAGCCTTATGAACCTTGGAGTTCACTTCTTTATCCTGCATACAGGAGGGAGATCAGGTGCAGTCTTCTATGCTCTTGTCAGGTTTCAGAAAGCAGGTTCATTCATTCAAAGGTCCAGGAGTGTTTCTGAAGTGGGTGCCTGTAGCTGCCACATTTATGCCTGGTACAAGCCACTGGTTGGGAATGACTCCTGGAGACGCCCTAACCCATGGGGTAAGGTTCCTGGAGTGAATCCTCCCCACTTTGCACATTTTCAAAATAGCCGAAGTCTTTGACCACATTAAACTTCGGCTCCAAGGGTCGGGGGTGTATGAGGCATTTGATATGGTAACCCGGTGTCCTCTCACATCTAACAATCAAATCCAGTCTTCGGCAGTCACTGAACCCTGACCAAACTCTGAGACAGAAATCGGGTAAAATGCCTCTAGGGTCCACATAGGATTCCCTTGGTGAATCAAATGCTGGGACGGAAAAATCTGACCTCCTGTCTCCAGCTCTGTCCGTGAACAGAGGTAGAGGCTGGAGGTTGGATTTTTCCGTCCCAGCTTTTGAATCAACAAAGGAATCCTATGTGGACCATAAAGACGTTTGGGAAAACCTCTCAATAAAGCCTAATTTAAATAGTGCCTTATAACGTATACAAGAAAGTAAGATTCTCTACACAAGGTCCAAAGAGAGGACCCAGCTTTCCTTAGGATACACTTCTTTCTCTATGATACCTCTTTGAGGATTGTGGTGCTACCTGACTACAGGGACCAGGCTAAAACATTTTCTCTAGTCCTGAAGAAGACCCTTTGTGATGTTTACATGAACACACTTGTTGGATAGGGTCGAAATGTTGACAATAAAACATAGGTGTTCGGTAGCATTACACCCCCATTCTGAAACAAGGAATGATGAAATATATTTGAGGAACTCTCTGTTTCTGGGTATGTTGTCAAGAGACTTGTACTATGTTAAGTGTTAAGACACAGTTTTATGTACAGCACTTATATATTATCCATGTTTATGAACAGTACTGTCTTTTCCTTTTTTTCTGTTATTGGATATCTGTGTCATTCTAAGATATATGAAGAATTAATATATCTTAATAAGTACCTAAACCTAAGTGTGTCAGTATCAAGTTCATTTTATAAATGTTATTCCATGCATTGGAATTTCCAAACTTTCCAGGAAACGATTGATATAAGAAAATAAATCTTTACATTTCCCGACAGAACTAATTGTTCATATATACTAGTAATTCCCCAGGATCTGGGGTTGGGGGTTGTGGGCGGGAGTTTCACTTGGATACCCCATTGATTTTTGATAATATGGAAAACTCCAGCAGAGCTGTCTAGCATGATGTGACATTCATGCAGGACTTGGCACTTTAATGTCAAAGAACTATCAAGTCAAGATGGGTGATCTCTGCTCATTTATGTCAGTCTGTTGTTTGCTCCTGAGACTGTTCACACCTCATCACATTGAATTCATCAGCTACCAAGTGTCAGTTGGAAGGCACTGAAAGGCCTTAGAAGCTTTAGGAACGCTAAATGTAACTTTTCTAAAGTATACTTTTCTGACTTCGACTTTACCATTAAAATGAATATTGTTGGAAAATCCTAGTGCTGGGAGGCAAGATGGCGGCGGCTCACTAGTCCGCTGTGAGACACTCTCCTGTGCTGAGTCGATCGAATGGGCTGGTGGAGGGGTTAGGATCCTGCAATACCCATGGAGACACCGTGAAAAAGCGATACTAACAGATGCAGCGAGGGACAACACTAGCAAATAATTTTTTACCTTACAAGGGGTAAAAGAATGAGTAATGAATAATGAATAAAGAGTGGCGCCTGTTTTAAAGCATCTGGAGACTCGTCATTCTTACCTGTGCAGCCACGCACACGACTCCACTACATTGCGTCAGCACTCGGCCTTACGGTGTTAAGGCTCTTCATTCAGTTTCACGAACAGTCTAGGAGTGCTTCTGGCAACGACTATTTTCAAGTGAAGACATCGATGGCTCCGAAAAATGCTGCAGCGGTTACAGCCGCCTCGAAAACCTGTGCGGCCAAGCAAGCGCTCCGCGATCAAAAACTTGCTGCAAGGCGCGCTGGTTCATTGACAGACGAAGCTGCCGGATCTGATGGGGGACAAGTCCAGCTCCAACTCCATCCAAAGCAACCGAAAGCAGCGAAGAACATCAACACTCCGGGGCCAGGTCCCTCCGTGGTAGACCTGCTTCGAAAGACGCCGGCCGGAGCTGCTCCCTCCCCCTCCATGCAACACGCAACAAGCGGGACGCTGATTGCAGCGCCGCCGGTAACCCCGACGGCGCTCTCCAACACGGATTCGTCAGCGGCAGTAGCAGCGTCTGAGTTACCCGCTGGTCTAAATCCCACAGTAAGCTCTACACAGTTAGCTACTGCCGTAGCTACAGCTGACCCGCTATCACCACTATTACCGCTATTACCGCTGCAATGCCCAACAGATACAGCAGAAGGGCCAGGGAGTTACACTGCAGAGGCAGCGGTAGCAGTAAAGACCACAGCAATTCCGGCGCAGTCACAACTGCAAGCACCAGAAAATACAGTGGAGACAGTGGGGACAGACACACTAATTCAAGTACGAGTCACAGCTGAGTCTACAGTAATCACTGCAAACACAGAAGCCCCCACAAATGGTACAAGCGGTGCAACAAATATGCCCACTCATCCACAGCCTGAAAAGCACTTGGCATTGCTAAATCCGGCCAACGAGGAGGATAAACTAATATCACCTTCTTCAGCACAAACACTTGCTCAGTCTCAAGGCGCCTCTGCACCAGTTGGGAAAGAAAATGATGAAGAGCTAACATTGCCTATGCCAGATTATACTGGTGGAGCCGGAATCGCGTCTGATACAGACCTGGAACCTCTTGAATTTTATACTATTTCTGAAGGTCGCGAGGATCTAGGCTGGCACCATGACTTAGACTCTGATTTGGATCCTCTATCCGACCTGCATACAGGCTCTAGTACCAGCACTCAAGATAGTGATGTGGATGAGCTATTGGGGGAAGCCACAGCCGGAAGACACACAGTGATCAAAAAAAAGAGAAGCCATCATGGCCCAGCAGGCCCTCACCGGGAATGTATTCCCGCAACAGCCTCCAGCTTTCAGGGGGCATCTTCCTCGAAGGGGCAAGATACTACCTTAACTGCGGTAATGGACACGGTGCTGCAGGCAATCGCATCCCACAGAGAACAAACTTCTAAGGATGGTCGGAAAGCTCAACAAGCTCTACAAAAGGTACAAGGGGTGGTACGTAAGCTTTCAAAAACAGTGGCAGCATCCAATGCAAGAATGTCGGACATGGAAGATCGAATTGTGGTTATTGAGGCTGAAGCAACCGTGGTGAAAGAGCAGGTTGATGCCCATGACGCTGAGATGACTGATGTAAGATGGAAGCTTGAGCAGATGGAAAATCGTATGCGTCGTAATAATCTCCGAATACTGGGAGTTCCCGAGAAAAGTGAAGGAGATAACATACGTGTCTTTGTGATCCAACTCTTTAAAGACACTTTTCCTGAGCTATCCTCATGGAACTGGGAACTGGAAGTTCAACGTGTTCACAGAACCCCCGCTACATTACGGTCTACTAATTCGCAAAGCAAATATCCTAGGGCAATTCTGGTCTATTTTGGTAACTTTTTGCTACGTCAAGCCATTGCAGAGAAAGCGAGACCTGAGGCCCATCGGACCCGAGATGACATTTCATATTTTGTCAGGCCGGATTTCTGCCACACAACTGTGGAGCGGAGATGGCGACTTCGTCAGCTAATCAAACCCTTTTTGGACAAAAAAGCTAAGGTCTACTTGAATAACCCCGCCACACTCAAAGTGTTGTATAATGGTCAGGTAAAATTCTTTTCCTCCGAAATCAAAGCGAAGACTTTTTTAGATAGCCTGACCTAATTTTTTTAATCAATAGGTTTTTTTTTTTTTTTTTAAGAACTCTAAATGCAATGTTTATCTCGATTATTGTATAAACCCCCGGATGGTGGGTTTTGATTTACAATATAGAAGGAATAAGCATACTTCAAAGTCCTAAGCTTAATACCAACTCTTATCTTCTCTTATCTTTTCGGATAAATCGCTTAGAATAGGACAAGTATATGCTGTTTGATCTATTATCGCTACAATGAACTTTTATGCTAGCATTTATGGGTTCTTTTGTATGGCTCACTGGGTACTGCGGGGCTCTAGTATGATTACTCTATTATAGCTTTACATGTTTCCTTTTTTTTTTTTTATATACCTTTCTACTAGCCTACACATGTGTTATTTGATGTACATAGAATCAACAATAAGGCACGGGCGTAGGGTGTCTCTCCATCACTATAGACTCTAGCTAGAGTCTACATGCCTCAAAGGGTGGTGTGCGGGGGGAGGTGGGGGAGGGGCCTTGGGGAAGGCCCTGGGGAGGGGGCTGAGGAGGGGGGGAAGGGAAGGGAGGAAACAAAAATAAAAAAATTGGCAAATTCGGTCATAGATTACGTTGTATAATGAGAAAAAGTCACAGAAAGCAAAACCGTATTATGTACCTCAAGGAGAATGGGGGTCTTAAGCTTCAACATATTAAATCTGGGCTAGTCTTTCAAGTTAATAAATGGGGAGAATAAGTCTATGTACGTGGAACGTGGCAGGCCTCAACCATAAAGATAAAAGGGCCCAGCTTTTTCACTTAACACAACAAAACCCAGTTGATATATTATGTCTCCAAGAGACACATATTGCATATTCTGACAGGGACTTACTTAAACTACCTGGTTATAATCTAATGGCAGCTACATCCCAAACATCCAAAACTAGAGGGGTAGCCATCCTAGCCAAACCTATAATAGGTTCCCCAATTCGCAAATTAGCCGATAAACACGGTAGATGGGTCATAATTCAGCTTCAGCTGGGTATTACTATCTGTGCAATTTATGGCCCAAATTTAGATGACCCTGCTATTTTTCGGGAGCTCGAAATCGAATTGGCCTCTTGGTCTGGCTCTCTGGTTTTCTGCGGAGACTTTAATATCGACATAGGGCTGTCTTCTGGGAACTATCTATCTCAAAACTATAAAGGGCGTAAACCAAAGGTATACAGGGCACTGGATCAGGTGATGAAAAGTCATAATTTGGTTGACGTCTGGGGCCTACTCCGGGGGCCAAATGTAGATGGTTATACACATTTCTCCTTCCCCCACAATAAATACGTCAGAATCGATTATATTATGTCAAGAATAGAGGAGAAGGATATCATAGAAATAACTAAATCCCCGAAAACCTTATCTGACCACAATGCACTGACCTTTACTTTTGATACGGTTAATTTAGTTAAACCAATAACACAGTGGACTTTTGATAGGAGGTTATTGGTTAATCAGGAATACATAACGTATATTAAATCATGGACCCAGTCCTTTTTTGAGTGTAACCAGTTTAGTGCACCCCGTATAATAGTGTGGGATTGTTTTAAAGCAGCATTGAGAGGAGAGACTATCTCATTTGTAGCTAATAAACGAAAGAAAGAAAAACAATCCAATATACAAATGATGCAAGAGCTGTCCAATCTTGAGGCCCTTCATGCCTCCCAGCTAAATCTGTCTCGAAGAGGGCAAGTCGATCCTACCCTAGATCCTGGGAAAATCTTAAATAAAATAATGATCTTAAAAAATGAGATTAATAGTACGTTAATTCAAAAAGCTGCGGAAATTTATCAGGCCAATAAGGATAGATTGTATGAATCAGGGGAAAATGTGGGGAAGCAGCTAGCATTACGTACTCGACAAAAACAATCACTAAGCAGTATTAAAAAGATAGAATTTGAGGGCAATGTGTATACAACTCCCAAAGACATTGTTAAAATATTTCAAAAGTATTATCAAAAACTTTATAGTAGTGATATTTCACACCCTAACAATGAAATAATAACATTTTTAAATAATTGGCTCCCAGACCAGACTTTTCATAAAATTATCGATGAAGAAATTAAGATTTACTTGGACAGAGAGATTACGATCACTGAGGTGGAGATTGCATTAGCCGAGATGGCCAACGGTAAGGCGGCAGGACCGGATAAAATTCCATTGGATCTATATAAAATCCTTGGTAATCAGATAACTCCTTTCCTGTTTAATTTGTTTCTTGGAGTGCAATACCACACAATTCCCCCTGAGTCATGGAAACAAACAAATATAATAATTTTCCATAAAAAGGGTAAACCACCTCACATGCCTTCCTCATATAGGCCTATATCCTTGATTAACTCCGACTCAAAGCTATATGCTAAAATACTTGCAAATCGACTGAGTGGGGTCATCGAACGACTTGTATCCCCGTGGCAACACGGCTTTATCCCCGGCAAAGGCACTACAGACCATACTCGTAGAGCCATAACTCTGTTTGACATCATGGGCGCCGCGGGGGGCGAGTTGTCGATGATCTTCCTCGATGCCGAAAAGGCATTCGATCGTGTATCTTGGCAGTTTCTCTGGAATATCTTGGAAAGTAAAAACTTTGGAAACAACTTTATTAATGCCATCAAAGCCATTTACACCGACCCTACGGCTAAAATTTGTATAGCTGGTAACGAGTCGGAGGTTATTACGGTCCAGAGAGGTACAAGGCAGGGATGCCCATGCTCCCCGGTTTTGTTTGCACTTTATATAGATCCCCTTATTCAAAAATTACTAATTTCACCAGCCATACAACCAGTAATTACAGGGTCCTTCTCCACCAAAGTTATGGCATATGCGGACGACATTGCCGTAATAACCACCAAGCCGTCTGAAGCAGTTTATGAAATTGAGACAATTACTCAAGCTTTTGGGAAGTATTCAGGGTATTCTATGAATAGAGATAAAACCATGGTATTAGCCACTATTAATACCCAATACGAAAGCACACTTAGGGTTAAACAGGCCACTTATCTAGGAGTAGTTCTCTCGGCAGAGATAAGTAAGATCAGCGAGATTAATTATTCTCCCCTCATCGATAGAATTAAAAGTGATCTAAGAAGGGTAGACAGTTTACACCTCTCTATTATAGGTAGGGCCAATTATGTTAAAATGAACATACTTCCGCGTGTTTTATATTTTTTCAGAGCAATCCCTCTACTACCTGGGGAACACTTTATAAAGACTATAGATTCCCTCATAGCAAAGTTTATGTGGAGCTACGGAAAAATAAGGCGGGCCCTTCCCCTGCTAGCACTCCCTCAAAGTAGAGGCGGCTTAGCTTTACCAAATCTAAGATTATATTTTTGGGCATCATTATTGCAACATATGGATCCTCTTTTGACTGCTAAACCAGGAGGTCCAACCTTTATAACTCCATATATACCATCTATATATGAGCTTAGTTTAGGCAAAAAACATAAGGGACTACTTTTAAGGCAGGTTGAACCATCATATTATAAAAAAATTAAATTAAAGACTGTTCTAGATGCTCGTTCAGTTTGGAAAGCTATCTGTAAACATCTAGGTATTCCTACATATACGAAATATACACCTTTATGGCAATGCAAAATTTTTCCCAATATCCTTAACGACAGTAGATTCCAGAGGTGGGAGCTCCTAGGTATTAAAACAATCGGAGATTTTTTTGGTAATAATCTCCCACTTTCTTTTGAGCTCTTTCAAGTAAGATATAATGTCCCCGCGAGCGATTTTTTAATATTTTATCAAATATCAGCTAGTATTTATAATACTAAACCAAAAATTCTACTAGATAATATCCCACTATTTGATATTATAGGGAAAAAATCTACAAGAATTGGGGTCCTATATCAGTCACTCTTGGCCAACACCCCTGATGATCTAGAGCGCACGGAACAATCTTGGGCCTTAAAATTAGCTAACCCAAATGTAGATATAGATCTCTCATTAGCCCTCTCAACAAGATATTTTATAGCCTCTAACTTAAAGGCTCAATATTATAGAATCATTTATAATTTATACTATACGCCAGCTAAATTGTTTGCATGGGGGCTTAGGATTGATGACAATTGTCCCAGATGCAAACAACCACTTGCAAATCTCCTGCATATGTTTGCTGAATGCCCTACATTGGCAACAATCAAAACTATGATATTGGAATATTGGACCCAAATTTTTGGGCACCGAATATATGATTCTATAACATTGCTCCTATTGGGTCATGATGACTCTTTGAAACACAATAGAGAAGAACAGGCGGTACTTTTTCTGGGATACGCCGTGCTTCGGATAATTCTAGCAGCTAGGTGGAAAGATACAGAGCCTCCTACCTTTAATATGTGGCTTAGCCGTTTCATAGCTATCTATAAACAAGAAATTACAATATATGCCACAAGAGGCAGGAAAATGAGAGCAATAGGAAAACAGATATGGGAACCTATTACCAGGTGGTATAATGTAGAAAGGGGAAACCAGATACAGGACATTTGATGGATTTTGATTTTGATATTATGTTCCCTTTCTTTTCTTTTTTCCTTTTTCTTCTTTCTTTTCTGTCTTTTTTCTTTATCGTTATATTTTTCCTATTTTTTTTTTCTTTTTTTTTCTCCTTCTTTCTTTATTTCTCCTTGAGATAGAAGTTTGTTTACTTATATGTGTGTATTTATATTGTATTCCATGTATACCGTATCAATCCATATTGATTATGCTTTGTACTTATGTTTCGTGATTTGAATTTGCCAATAAAAAAAGAAAAAAAAAAAATGAATATTGTTTAACTATTACAAAGACTCCTTTAAATATTCCACTAACTATTTCCTAGGCAGAGATAAGATTAATTAATGTTGTTATTGTATCCCAATGCTTTTCTATTAAACAGATAACTATTCTACAGTGAAAGGCCTTTTCACTGTAAGACCATGTTTAATGTTAAAATGTTACATGTCCTACTCTTAATTTCCACACTGCATTCGTGGGCAGTAATGCTTACTTAGGGGTGAATTATAAATAGTTAGAAAAAAGGTTTAGCCCTTTAAAAAAGAGATTATGTTGATAGGTAAATTTGCAGTTTAAACCTACACACATCCTGGCTGCTGCTGGCAGGCCTGCAGTTATGTCTGCATTGTCTGCAGTGGGTGGCACAATGAGTGCTGCGTCCTACTGGTGATATGCGACATACAGGCCCTGGGTACTGTGTAGGTACCGTATACTAGGAACCTATAGGGAAGTTAAATATGCCACTTACGGGTATTCCACTTTCATACTGTTGAAAGGAGGAGCAAAGGCACAGAGTTCTGTAGCCAGCAAAAAATCCCATTCAGCAAAAAAAGCTGAAATAATTGAATGATCCTACAGAAAAGGTGAATTTCTAACTGGTACTTTAACCCTTTTTTTGGTGAATTGGTGTTTCAACATATGTTGCTGCTTTATACAATGTATTTATGTGTTTTTTGTGACAAATTAATATATATATATATATATATATATATATATATATATATATATATATATATATATCTCACACAGTTTCCGTATCGTGAAACACAAAACCACAATCCAGGTAGTCAAAAAGATACGGACACGGACCACAAATATCGTGCTTCTTCTTTATTTTAGTGCTTGGGCGTCACGACGCGTTTTGGTCCCGCCTTGGACCTTGATCACATGATCTAAATATATAAAAACGCACAACAGCCCCCTGGCAGACCTATATTATCAGCCATAGGGAGCATCTTTGAAAACACCATCACATTTATTGACTCTTTCCTACAACCGTATGTTTGAGAATTGCCTGCCTTTATCAAAGACACAGGAGATTTCCTAACAAAAATATATGACTGTGATTGGAATGAGAAATATGTATTTATGACCCTTGATGTTCAATCGTTATACACGAGTATCAGACACAGGGATGGGCTACGGGCCCTTCAACACTACCTAGGGAACAGACCAATTTCACTACACCAACACACATGTATGCTTTTGGAAATGACAGAATGGTGCCTCACCAACAATACATTCCTCTTCAACAGACTACACTACAAACAAATACAGGGTTCGGCCATGGGTACTTGCTTCTTCCCCAACTATGCGAATCTGCATATAGGCTGGTGGGAGGAGCAAGTACTGATGGTCACACAAAAACAGGCAATGACAGAGAATGTAATGATATACAAGAGGTTCATAGATGACATCTTTATCTTATCGAAGGGGTCCAGTGAGAGTGCACTGACACTTGCCACTGAAATCAACAATAATAGTTTGAACCTCACATTCACCAGCACAATAAGTACCACTTCCATCCAGTTTTTAGACCTTGAACTTTTTGTGGCAAATAACAAAATACATACTCGCACATTCAGAAAACTGACAGCAGGTAACGCAATATTACATGCCCAGAGCTTCCATCCAACAAAACTCAAACAGTCCATACCTTATGCTGAGTGTCTGAGGATGATCCGGAACTGTAGCAGGGAAGTTGATTTGAAAAAGTCAAAAGAGGAACTCTTCATGAGACTAACAAATAAGGGATACAACAAAGTCACATTAGCTAATAAGAACAGGAAAGATCTCCTTTTTCCAAAAAAGAACCAACACACACCCCCCAGGAAGATAGTCTTGTCCCACACCCCAAGACTCATCACGGGGTACAACAGTTATCACGCCAATCTACGCAAAATCCTTAACAGACATTGGCCATTGGTTCGGAATGATCCAATTGTGGGTCCCGTATGTGAGAAATATCCATCTGTCACATTTATGAAGGCTAAATCAATGAGAAGTGAATTAGTGTATAACGCACCAAATAATCTCAAACGCTCTACATGGCTAGAAGCTCAAAATGGATTTCATAGATGTTTTAAATGCAAAGCCTGTAGACATGGCATAAACACACAGTCAGTCAGGCTTCCTTTCAAGCACACACCTCACACCATAAGAGGGAGCTACACATGTAAGACAGAGTACTCTGTCTATGTGCTTGAATGCATCTGTGGAAGCATATACGTGGGCAGCAAGATACACCAGGCACACGTGAGGGTATTACAACACCTCAGGGCAATTGCCAATAATGACCAGACGTACCCTGTGGCGAGGCACATCAATACTCAGCACGCAGGAAATGCCAAAGATCTAACATTTTTCGTAATAGACAGCATCTCCAAGAACATCAGGGGATGGAACCGACTATTGGCATTAAGAAGACTTGAGTCAAGATATATTATCTCACTCTACGCGAAAATCCCAAACGGGTTGAATGCAGACTAGGCGCTTAATGTGCACCTCTAGCCCTGTGCCGCTTGCCCTGCACACTCTAACCCCCCTGAAAACATCTAGATCTCACTCAAGATCATTTTAATTTAGTTTAATTTTAATTTTGAAACAAGGAACACACAAACTTTTTCCTCACATATCACACTTTTCACTGTACATTATAACCACCCTTGGCACATCACAGATAGGGCGCACACGGGCACCTATTGACCCAGGAGCAGAAATTCTTATGCACCCCTAACGGGACCTTGTTCCTCCACCCACTGGGGTTTCACATAAACATATTCAAATGCACGCTGGGATCCGGCCACAAGATTCCTATGCACAATCGCCAAAAATACAACGATTAGGCATTAGCTTATAATCTCAAGATAGATGTGCAGTGAGGGCAAATCGCGTAATGAATGGAGTAACTTTTTGCCGGACAGTGCCTCGTATGAGATCATGCACACTGACAGGCGCCACCGTATAGCTCTAGGTAGGGGGCAGGAGAGCACAGAAAATGACAGAACTCCGCTGGGGTTTGCTCCACAAAGAGCCACGGGTCTACACATTAACACGTAGGGTTCTTCTAGGCATTTCGCTCACACAAGTCACAGCCACGGAAAAACACGATTACTTTAAATCTTTACAAACTGTATAATATGTCACAAAGTGTGATTTGCTTTATATTAAATGTGATGGAACATTTAAGTGTACTAGAGTAAAACTATTACAAAATGTATGAAATCAAAGTACACGCAATGGTTAATGTTGAGGATACCGACATGCCATATGTTAAAGAGGAAAACTCTTCTATGTTGCTTGGAGTGGTGTCATACGGTTGCAATGACAACCAACCAGTTCAAACATGTCAACCTTGGATCTATATAGTTGGCTTACTTTGAGATCAGATGTAGTGAGCAAGGTGGTGTTGTCCACCGAAACGGGTCTAAGATGTTGGTTTTGGAATAAAGAAAATCGTACTTTGGAAGTATTCACGGAGTCAGCACCTTCTTTTGATGAAAAAGTTTGGACTGGTGTTCGATATATATATATATATATATATATATATATATATATATATATATATATATATATACCCCTGCAAGTGCTTTATTCAACAAAGTCAGCTGATGGCCTGACACGTTTCGGCACTTGTCCTTTCTCATAAGCCTGTTACTGGTGTTGGTAACAAATGGTGCAGTACGCAAATAAACATAAACAAACATCTATAATGCATAGGAGCAGATTGTCTCCTTCTCTGGCAGACATTTCGGAACACGCCTTATTCATAATATCTGTAAAAGGGATTGTGAACTAAAATATTATGTACATTTGTGTTCTGAGACATACTGGTCATACTCATATGTGATTACAACAAATTAACACCTTGGCTGCTATGGCGTTTCCCCTCCTGTGCTGATTGATTGATGACCCCATTATACATGACGAGCTCAGTCCGTCATAAGCACACGCCACCCGTGGGTGATGACGAGCTGAGCTCGTCATCAGCATCGAAGGTGTTAAATACAATAAAACTCTTTTGGTGTAGTAATTACATACATATATATGTGTGTGCGTGTGTGTGTGTACATATATATGTAAAATTAATTTGTTGTAGTAGTAAATAGAAATGTAATTAATATAAATACATTTTAGTAAAATTAACCTAAAATTAGGTCACTAGTGCTAAAGTGAATATATAAGTTAACATGGTTTTAATATTAGAAAAACACTTTAAATATTAAATTAACACTAAGTAATAATTTAAATGTTAAGTTATTTAATAAATAAAGTCATTATTTGCATGGGTTCTGTAAATGGGAAGTAAGTGTTTTTTAATGTTAGAGGATGGGTAGTTATAGGAGCAGTAAGGAGTTTTTAGGCCTCAGAAATGGATTGGGTATCAGGATTGGGAGGAATTTTTGGCGCTTAAGAATGGGATTCTCGGATGGTTTGGGTAGAGCGTGTGTAATAGTAGTAAGGGAATTTAATTGTAATGGTATTTTACAATTATTGTAAACTATTAAACGCACAAAAATTGATTATTTTATCATTTAAAAATTAAATAATTAATTTAAAATGTTAAAATCCAAATTTATATGGAATAAAATTACATTTATTTTAATAAATGAAAATATGTTTGTGTCAAAACTGATGTCCTTGTAGTAGCACAAAAGGGCTAGACCACTAGGTATTAGAAGAGCTTGGCAGTTTAAGTTGACCCTGTCTTTGAGGGTTACTACGCCAGGATGAAACCTAGGTAGATGTCCGTCTGCAAGATAGAGCCACTGCCAAAGACAGGACCAGGAGAATCCTCATGGTCCCTAGCAGACCACAACGCTGCAGCGTTGTAAATTTGTAATGGGTGAGTAGACTTGCGTAGATCCCAATTGTTGGGTGTAAGTAAATGGGTTCTGCTCATCAAATATGCCTGAATTTTTTGCTTTTTGACCACCTGTGGGCGAGCCTCACAACTGGTGACTCACCCACTGTAAACAAATGTTAAATGGACTGCTAGTGTTTACTGCCTGTGTCCGTCTTTTAAGATAATGACACTGTGATGCAGCAGGGTAAAGGGCTCTTGGCTGGTTCCACGTGAACATATGTGTGTGCACACATGTAAGGGCTGCGTGTGGGATTCTCCTGTTGTTATTGTTATTTTTGATTTATAGCACGCTCAATCACCTACAGGCCTCTAAGCGCTCGGGAATCGATGGTAAAAACAACAACTTTGACAATACAGAAGGCATCCACTAGCTTAAGTGGCTCTCAAGGACCTCCTAAACAGCAACGTTTTCAACCCCCTTCTAAAGCGTAGGAGGTTTTCTTCCCTGCGCAGTGGCTCAGGTAATGTGTTCCATAGGTGAGGAGCCAGCACCGAAAAGGCTCTTCCGCCCTTAGTGGCGAGTTTGTACCAAGGGCAGACCAATAGTTGAGAGTCTGAGGATCTGAGAACTCTCTTTGGGCTATACACTGCCAGACGATCTTTAATGTGTGCGGGCGCCAAACCATAGATGGCTTTGTGGGCTATACACAAGCTTTTAAATTCCACTCGTTCCTTGATAGGGAGCCAATGGAGACTTTGTAACAGGGGGGATGCTTTGGTGCGTCTTGGCAGTCTGAAAATAAGACGGGCAGCGTCATTCATCACCACCTGTAGCCTATTTGTCAGAGTTTTTGGTAGGCCAAGGTAGAGGGCGTTTCCGTAATCTATTCCTGAGATCACAGTGGCTCCGACAATGGAGCGTAGCATAGATTGGGAAATGATAGGTACTAATTTCCGTAGCTGTCGGATAATATTAGTACAACTGCCCACTACTGAGGAAATTTGGTTGACCATAGAGAGGTCACAGTCCAGTTTGATCCCCAGGCTCTTCACGTTCAGGCTGGGTTTTGGGGCTGGACCTAGCTCTGCGGGCCAGTAGAGATCACACCATGGTGAAGTAGCGGATGAAATCACCGTTTCGCCTCCCGGTTACTGGACACAGGGAGCCTGGCGCAGAGCGGACTCTGCAGGATTGGATATTGACCTGGGGTAGGCCTCATAATGTTAGTGTACACTCATAGGGAAAGTCAGTGCGGTTTACTATCTTCTCTGCAGGCACTCCCCATTATACACCTATGGGAAGGATGCCTAAGAGTGCAGCTTCACTTCCCCATGGCCTACTGAGACCAGTAATATATCGAATTGGGGTGTAACCTGTGGAGGAAAAATCTATTCTGAAAGTTGCAATAAGATATCTGTAGAGCTTATGGTCCATCGATGATTGCCCTAATTCGCTGGTTCAGCTCAGGATCAGAGCCCAAGTCTTTTGTCACCCTGCTGTGCTAAGTTCATTACATTTCTCTCCAGAAGAAGGAACAAAGGCCTCCCCACACAAAGGGAGCAATTAACAGAACTGCACTCAGCTCCTGAGGAGTAAAGGGGGGATGAATGATCTGTGTCAATCAATCAGCTGTCACATTATACCAGGTATGGCCTACCAAGCCTACTGAACATAGGAGGGAGCCCTGGCCTCTGAAGCCCAAAGGAAACAAAGCACAAAGGTTGGCCCAGGGAGCCAGTGGAAACAGCCCCCTGCAAAGTACATCCCTTTAGAGGCTAGGAGGCCTAAGGAAAGTGCTCTGGTTGGCTTTGGCTCACCACCCAGAGCACAATGAGCCCCAAAGCGTGCAAAACACCTCGAAATATCAGCAGGTAAAGGATTTTG
Organism: Lissotriton vulgaris; assembly: GCF_964263255.1. Classification (NCBI taxonomy): domain Eukaryota; kingdom Metazoa; phylum Chordata; class Amphibia; order Caudata; family Salamandridae; genus Lissotriton; species Lissotriton vulgaris. The sequence continues at coordinate 1,333,840 of NW_028242776.1, forward strand.
AAGATTGACCCTCAGCATGATCCTGGAACGCATGAAGCTCAGCTGCCCCGATGCTCTTAATTCCCTGGGTGGGCCACGGCCCATGGGTCACCCCATTAAGGATTTTTTATAAACATGCCAGGAGGGGTCCAATGCGGGGAGCCCTCCTCAGTTCTAAAAGGGCCCGGGTATCCTCACCCCCGGGCTGGATTTAATCAATGGGGGCGCAGGATCCCCAACTCGAAGCCCATCACCACTGCCAAGATACGGGGAGCACAGTTGCGCCTCTGGAGGATGCAGCCGGTGGCCTGGGATCCCTGTCTCCGGGCCCCAAAAGCAGAACAAAGAAGGGGAAGTGCAGCCACACTCCCCCCGTGTGTCGTGGACCTGCCTTGCCCCCATGCCCATGTCTGGGGGGGAGTGGGTAGCCACCGCACAAGACTACACCCTGCCCCCCGGAGCGGGCAGGGAACGAGAGAACGCTGTCTCCCGTGGCCACATAGAGGAGTACGAGCCAGCAAGTGGTGTGCACCCCAAAAAATAAGGCATGTGGGGGTGCCCATGTGGGACGGGGCACCCCCTCCAATATAAAAAAGAGGGAAAAAAGGCACACGTAGTTGCACAAGAAAGAGAACAAGCAAAGCTGCTAATATAAGAGGCACGCTCCAGAGGGAGCACATCATAATGACCTACAGAGCTTGAAATCAACTAACATCATTTCTACTGTTGTGGTGGCCACCACCAATGATGGAAAAAATGGCATAGGGAGCTCCAGCGGCCTTGCGGCTCCAACCCTCCCCAATGAGCCAAGGGGACTGCATTAAAGAACTGACAGTATGTTTGACAGGTCTAGGAAAGCATGACCAGCTCAGGGTTTTCGGCTGAGTTCAAGTACTACCCAGGCTGGAGCATGTGCTCCACAGCTGGGAGTGCAGCGCCCTCTAGTGCTAAGGTTAAGGTCATGATTACTATGGCTAAAAGGTGTCTAAAAAGAATACAAGCAACACCCTGTAGGGGTCATGTTTATGGTTACTTGTTTTATGATCACAATGTGATGCCCTGTAGGGGCTTTTTTTATAATTAAATTTCCAATGGTTGAAAGTATATATAAATATATAAAACACGTAGCCCCGGTAATTAGCCAGGTGATGTTAATTTTTAAATATTTTATTGAAATACTTTTGACAGCGATTACTGATCACAATGTATATGCTTCATTAACGTTAATAAATGAATTAACATATGGTTATTATGAATTATTGCATTTACTCCTAAAAGGATGGTTTTTGACATGTAGTTGGTTGATCTTGACCACTTTAGGGGGATGGAGGTGATTAGGCAATCTCATTAAAAGGTATCTCCATCAGCCTTATGTATATTTGTAAATTACTGCATAGTATTGAGTAGTGTGTGTAATAATTGTACTTTTTCTTTTACAAAAGAAAAAAGCACATATTGGATAATTATTTATTGAGGGTTATTATTGCATGACTTTGAATGGCAATTACAAGTCCACATCATCTCCCTTGTGTAGGCCTTGGGCTGCTCTGCTCCACTACCTTGAGAGTGTCAAGCGTTACAATGGGGTGTCTGGTTCCAAGTAAAAGGCAAATGTAGACCCATTACTTGTGCAGGCCACACAACTAATGGCATGTTTCCTTACATTGGTATACTAATCATTTGCAGTCTACAACTTTTCCTATGTCTAAGCCAAATAGCAGTTTTCCTCCTAAACTCGCAATATTTTCTTTCAAGTGCCAATATTTCCTCATCAGTGCTGATATGTATACATCATTTTCCTCATAACCTTGAAAGTGGGTGGATGTTGGAATTATTTTCTTTCTTTTCACAAAGTGAATGGGAATTGTGAGTGCCGAATTTAACTTGAAAGCTTGCATGAAGAAAACAATGCAAACCATAGGTTATAATCATAGTTTTGCAAAAATTAGTAGAGGTACATTAGACACATGTGTTTCGCAACCGTAAATTGTTTTCCCATTAACTTACACCTAAAATTAAAAATAACTCCACAAAAATGATCTTTCAGTGCACATTGTATTAGTCTTTTGACTACTAGTGGCCCAAAATAATGGAGAGTCCACACTGCAAGACATTAATTAGTGTTTTTGAAGCTCTTCTTGGAATGTTTCCAGTAACTTCTTTCATGTAAGCCAGCAAGTTGACATATTTAATTTCAGCATCATGGAGCATAATTGAATCATAATGCAAGCAATTTATTTATTTAATGACCGTAGGAGTCCCTTTGGAAAAACATTGAGATTAACTTGCAGAAATAATGCTGTTATCCTGGGAGATTTATAATAAATGCATTCATGAGTTAAACTGGTTCTTCATGCAGAAGAAAGGGTTGCACTTCCATCAACATATATTTAGAGAGGTTAGTATAAAACCGTAAAATGCTCCTTGGCATTACTGTGGTTTGATCACAGCTCACATTTTAATTATAAACAAGCAATTACAACATATTTTAATTCTTGCCTCAATATAATGTTTTTGAAATGTAAATACGAGGGTGTTTTTTGGAACCTACCAATTTGGTCACAGCATTTATCTGGTTAATTCCTAGAATGAAAGAGATTTCTCCATACTTTGCATCTGTTAGTAGTTTGCATTAATGTTCTTAGTGGAACAAGTGTCATTGAAACCCATGAGGTCGAGCAATAACAGGCCTGTAATGCACAAAGATGTATGTGGGTGAAAAGGTGATTGCATGAATTGGCATGAGTTTAATATGGGCGGGCAGGAAATTGTAGATTGTTTTCAAAATGGCATATGGAGCAGGCAACAGTATCATCTTAGTCCTATGTTTGCAGAATAGATTAAGGCCTCTACGTCATAGCAGTTTATTTTATCCCAACTACTGGTGTTCCTGGTGGTTGGGAATGCATTTATTGTGAATATCCCTAAAAGCTGGTTTGCAAGTGGTGGTTTACAATAAGTGAAAAGACCACGTTCCACCTGTTTCTTGCTTCCAACCTGCATGGCCAGCATAGGGATACCTACCTCCCTCTGCCAGTTGACATTTGCTGACTCACCCCCATCACAATGAGGAAACATTTGCAGCTTGGAGGAGCAATTAGACGTGCCTCCTTAGGTGCTGCTTTAACCTATCTCTAAGATTTGCCTTGAACTAGGACCACAGATGGATGACTAGGATTTGGCATCAGGGGACGAAGGTTCATATATTCATTTTGTTTCATAAGCTACATTAGTACCCAGAGTGCATTGGAGATTTGGAAAACACCCTTAGAACATGTATGTTTGCATGTTTAGCCAACCAGATCACTTTATCGTGTTATCGTGTCAGCAGAGAAGGGAGGAACGAGTAAAAGGAAAAAAAGGACTCCTATATTGCAAAATGATAGCTGCAGTAGATCCATGAAGCTGCACAAATATACTGGAATCAACAAGAGAGAAAGGGAACAGTTCAGGAGCACTCCTACTCCCCTCAGATTAAATAAAAAAAGTCAATAAAGGAGTGTGCCATGAAAAATGAGAGAAGAGCAAGCATGTTGAAAGTCACAGTGCGAGTCTACTGTGGAGAAAACCTGCTAGGTTTCTAGAAAAGCACTCACTCACCAACCTAGTAGGTGACATGCTTCATCATTGGGCCCCACCAGGAGTGGCCGAATGCCACCCTAGGGTGCTGCAACGCCAGTTTACTGCTGAGCAGGTTATAAGTGATCAGTGAAAAGTGAGTTGTGAGTTTAAAAATGTCTAGATTGTGTCAAAGAAATACTTTATTAGTTTTGCCAATCATACATGAATAAAATGTCATAAAGTGTGGGATAAAGAACTAAATTAAAAGTTCAATTTTATCCCTGGGAGTGTGGTCAACATGTTTCTGCCTATGTGTGAGTGTTAGTCAGGCTTTCATCAAGAACAGAAGTGTGGTAGTGAACCCCGGCGGTATGGGTGTGCTAAGGCCCACCCTGACCAGGGGTTGCTAGTGTTAAAAATATTTAAAAAAACACTGGGTACAGATTCCCTCAAGAGTAGAGAGGAACCTAGTTTATTCTGGTTGAAAATGTGACAAACAATGACAAACAAACCTAAAGAACAAAGAAGACAAAGAAAGTGTTGTCAGTATGCTCCAAAAGGTTGTCACAGTTGAGAAACCATGCAAATGTGCTCTTTATAAACAATATTAAGTTCACATGAGCTGCTATTAGTGAACTTGTGCACTTAAAGGACTGCAGTGGAAATCGTTGTGAAAAAAGGGGGTCAGCCGTCCCCTGTCTAACCCATACAACGTGGTTGTATAGCTAAGAGATTAAAGGGCAAAAGGGTGTCCGTAATGCCCATATAGCGTTACTAACTAACAGGTGAACTACGGAAAAACATAAGTACGGTCAAGCAAACATAATTGTGCTGCTGGGCAAAAGGTAGGCTGAGGAACGCAATGTAAAGTTCTTGTATGTAAAGGGGGGTGGTGGCGATATGGCTGCACAAATATAACCAGCATTCATTTCCCTTAGAATTCCACTTTAAAGATCAGAGCACCATCCAATGCCAGTGGAAAATATGACTAACAGTAGTAAAGTACTAAAATATAACATCATAGATCTAAACTTGTGCTTGGTAGTGTGGTCAGATGTGCTTGCTGAAAATAAAGGGGTTTCCTTTGTTGGAAGGACACACTGTGCTGAGCATGGCCTCATGTGTATTGCATATTTTGCCCCAGACTGCCCTAACCCGTCCGTACATATGAACATAATTATAAAGTTCTGGTTTGGGGTCAGCAGCTCATACCCTATTCTTTTTTTAAAAATTTCATTTTCAATGTTGCAAAATGCAAGAGACAATACCCCCCACACAGGCATCATTAAAAACAGTTGTATACGGATCGACTGACTCATTATGGCACATCACGGAATAAGACAACATCTGAAAACAAGGACGTTCATGTGCACAGTAGCATATTGAGCAGCACATTACGAGACTCGTGAGGAATACAGGCCAGGTCTCATGTCATGCACCCCGCAGGCAACTCCTAAGTGGTCTACGCCCCCTTCTCCCTCAGGCTCTGAGTCAGGAGCTGAAAATAATTCGCCACTGGTCCCCTCTGAATCAGTGTGTGTCTCCGCGGCGAGTCCTACCATACACATGGTACGCCATGCCAACAGACCATCCTGCAATTTTTCATCCTTTCTAGTGTGTTGCATTTGTGTTTCCTCTGCGAGTGTCCATTCCCTCACATCCTTAAGCCAAGTAGCTACCTCAGGGGCTCTCTGTCCCATCCATGTGATAGCGACCCTGCGCCTAGCCAGTACTAACATCAGCTGCAGCAGTTTATATGGAAGTTGCTCATACCCTATTCTAACATGCTGACATGGCGGTCGTTATATGGACATATTGAAAATTACCTAAGTACGTTTGCCCACGTTGGAGGGTCATGTGGGTTGGAATTATCCCCACACAGGAAGTAGGTGACCTATGATAGATTTGTTCATGATGATTGTAAATGAATACGTGGTCACTTAGGAAAGTAGCCTTTCTACTAATTCTTTCCATTGTATTTTTCCCCTTGTGTGTTCTTCAGATGGTTGAGAACACAAGACATTAGAGGTTGGTGATGTCTTGTTGCTGAGCACTAACTATGGGTGACCGGTCAGGGATTATTGCTACATGAGCAGGCACTCGCGCACTTTTGTCATGAGGGAGTGCCGCGGTACAGCATGCCACGGTATAGACATGCTCAGTGCCCGCACTAGGGATACTGAGTAATGGTGACATAGGCTCATATAGAAGATATATACATGCACATAGCACATATACATTTTGCTATATCTGTTACTGTTTGAACACTGAGGCCTTCTCGTGTTCACACTCGGTCAATCTTGTCTACTGGTCAGATGTTTGTCACGAGGTGCATGATTATAAGTTTTGGTCACTTTTTGCTCTGCCACACCGTAATAAGACACAGTGATGGTTTGTGGAATTATGTATGTAACATTTACTGCCAGATGTAGGTGATCCCTGATTACCGATTCTTAAATACCGAATCATACCGATTCGGTATTTAAGAACTGGCAATCGGGATGTAGGTATATTTACCAAATCAATTACCGAATCGGTAAGATTTGGTAATTACATAATCGGTATTTACCGATTCGGTAATTGCCATTGATTCCTTTTGGCCTTGAGGCCCATAGGAATCAATGTCAATTACCGAATCAGTAAATACTGATTCGGTAAAATTACACAATTTACAAGGGGGACAGGGTGTCAGTTTGACACCCTGTTGCATCCCTGATTCTGGCTTGTGTGCAATGTGACACACATACATGACCTTAGGGCATGTATGTGTGCCACATGGCACAGGTGTACATGCACAGATGTGCATGTACACAGGAATGCGTTATTTACCATGAGATAGTATTTCATGGTAAATAACGAATTCTTAAGGGCCTGTGGCACTATTTTAAGTTCCACCTACATCTGGAATTACCGATTCGGTAAATATACTGAGTCGGTATTTTACCGAATCTGTAAATTTACCGAATCGGTAAATTTACAGATTCGGTAAAATTCGGGCCCCCTACATCTCAAAAAACCAAATACCGGTCGGTAATGGCCGAAATCGGCCGTTACCGACAGGTAATTGGCGACCTACATCTGGCCCTTAGTGATGAGACGCAATTACATTGACAATTTATTCTGTATTTTCACTAAGCCTTGAAAAAGTCGCAGGTTGTATTTCCATTGTGGCGACTAAACACGTGTTGGCTAAGCTCTTGTTGAAATAAAAAGAAACCTGAAGAAAGAAATAAAGAAAAGGAACCCATTGTGATTTCTGTTGTATATTTAAAGTGGACTTACATGCGCTACTGCTGTCATTTCCTGTTTACATTTTAAAACGTGTGCTGTGGATTGCAAATACGTTGGCATACAATTGAGCCACAAGTCCTCATCTTGGCCTAGTGAAATTGCAGACCCTGTGCAAACACCTGGTCGATCAGTGGTTGCAATTACAAGTGGATGGATAAACGTCACATTCTCTGGATTGTTTTTCCCTTTTTAGATTCCAACAGGTCAAACCTCCTGAAATTTTACAGGGGCAATAATGCTTGGGATATTCCAGAACATGTTGATTTTGGGCTAGAGAGTAACATAATGTTATGCCCCATTTTTAGGGTACAGATCGGAATTGGTTCTATTTATCAGACCTAGTAATTTTTTTATCCCAGATTATCAGATTTCACGGGGCGTAATATATAGCACCCACGCGTCCACGGCGCTCTCATGGAGGCGTTTCACGAGAACTTCAAGAGGCTTCTTGTTCTTGGCAAGCGGATTGAGGCTTTGGCTTGCAAAGTCGGGGCTGGGATTCTCTACAGTGAAGGAGTACCAGCAGGTTTTTAATCTTTGAATGACTTGGCTATCAGAAGGATCCAAAGCAGAATAGAAACTTTTTCCACATGTTCTCAGAAGAGAGCACAAAATACTCCCAGCACTCCCTCCCCTGGGCTTTAGCAACTTGACATCAAATATCATAAGAAGAATGGACATTATATTCAAAGTAAGTCTTTTTTGCCCATAGCGATTTCATAAAACCACTCAACGCAAGCCGGCCAGCGCGGCATGAAAAGCTCCTTTCTTCCCATGAATGATATTTTAATGAAAGAAATGGCTTCTTTCAACACAATTCCTCCCATTTGTCTGAAACGCCGTTCCTCCGCCGGGCTGGCGCGGCTGAGCCCGGCGGAATGGTTTCTGCAGATGCTCTGTGATGAGTTCAATTTTGTCTTATATATTGATGGAAGCTCTTGCGAGCCTTCCCTGTTTATATTTCACAAAGGGAATTGTAAAGACCTTGGAGGACAATTACTTTGAACTTCTCAAACATCTGCAGTTTGAGCTGAAATTCACAAAGAAAGGAAGATGAAAGGGATAGGAACAACCTTCTAAATTGATAAAGGCAAATGATTGTATTTTTAAGTCACAAGTGATATTTTTGAGCCGCCAACCTGAAATATCTTCAGCCTGCGCTTATGATTTTCAAGAGCTGCCTTAGAGTAAGGCAGGCTTCCAACATTACATCAAGCAGGACCATCTGTTAAAAGAGTTTACTTTTTTGAAACTGTAGAAATTGACTTTTCCTGCTAACTTCCAAGAGCGTTCTTTCTGTCGGCGAATGTAGCACTTGCTCTGTTGAAATTCGTGATCTAGTCTTTTCTTCAGGCAGTTTCATTTCCGAAAGTAGCATTGTTGTTGACTTTCCTGAATATCGACCTTGCATCTCTGGTCGGGCAAATATTCAGTTATAAGGTTGTTTGAGTGAAGGAGGAAGGGTGGATGGGGGTTACAAAACCCTTGTAAGTGACTATACAACCCCTGAGGCCTGTTTCTTTCCCCATTCCTGACCCCCGTGCCCAAAATTGGAAGGCAGAGAGGACTTTAAAAATGGCTACCCCTTTCCCTGTCTCTAACCTATTCAGAGCCATGGATTTCACGCACATCAGCTTCGTTGGTCCGGGCAGGAACTGGGGCGCAGTGTAAGAGTAAGCTCCATCACTTGTCAGCTACCGAACCATATTGTACCTTCTTTCATTTTACCCCTTGTACTTCCCCTGTCCCAGAATACAGTGTCGCAAACACACTGTGAGACTGGGGTCAATGCTAGGCGCCTTGTGGCAACTGACAGCCATGGGTGTTCAATGCCAACCCTGGCAATATAAGGTGTTTAGTGAGCTTTTGGTTCTGGTGCTACTGCACCTGTTGCACCACTCAAATCATGACCCAGTTGCCTGCTAGATAAATGACCTTGTGACTGTCTCGTTTAGTAGTAAAATGTAGCAATAATCTGTGTTAAGTGGGTTCCTTAGAGATTTGGCCCCTGTGCCACTGCACCTGCTGCACCATTCAAATCAAGTCCGTTTTAACTGCAAGGTAACTGCCAGTTTAGTAGTCAAATATAGCATTATTATGTGTTTAGAGGAGTTCTGACAACTTTTGGGCCCGGTGCTACTGCGCCTACTGCATCATTCAACTCATGACCCTGTTGTCTGCAAGGTAACTGCACTTGGCCTTCCTTTTTTGTTGATACTTGTAGTTAAGAAGTAGTGTATGGTACCCTAAGTGAGACGAGCTGACTAAAAGTTTGAATATAGTTTGGCAAGTTAGTGTTCGTTAGTACATGCCCTGAACGTCCAAGTGAGTGGTGTATGGACAACATGCCCCATTACCACGAAGCTAAGCCCATTCAAATGTGTATGACTCTCAAGTTGGCTGAACAGATGCATGAGTAAACAGAATTTGTAGTCTTGTCTCCACATCATGCTACTCCTACACTTCTTTTCTCTTGATCTTACTCTAGCAAATTTATTTTCATGCCTGCATTTTTGATTCGAAAAGATTTCCTATCTTTCTCTGCTTATTTTCCATGTTCTAGCTTTCAGCCCTTCTCGGCAATTTCCATACAAAACATGCGCCAGCACTCAAAAAAGGAGTGCCCACCACCTGCAACTATCTGCACAAATTAAGCACTGGTCATTTGTGAAGTACGTTCCCACCCCTTGTTTGGCTAAAATAACTTTCTGTGTGGCTGGGTAAGTACGTGGTTTGTATTATTTATAGCACTTTGTACCCTTGATGATGTCTTGAAGTGCTCTAATTAGTTCGGTTTCTTTGGTGCTCTTCGGAGTGCATGCTTGAGAGGGTGTTGCTTTTCGGTTGGTCTATTTAAACATTATTGTGTGTAAGCAGACGGTGTAGCAGAGATTGAGGGAATATTCAGTCATTCATACTAATTTTTACCAACTTTATATTGGGCTGCATCATTTACCAACCTCCATTTCGCTGCAACTGTGGTGTCCAACTGGGAATATATACAATATTGAGTCCGTCCTTTTGTGTCACAAGCCAAATCCATTGGAAGCACTGGTTTTTTTTTGGTCCTCATCCTGCCATTTAACCTGTTGGCAATACTACCTTTTCCCTGCTAGGAACAAGATGGGAATGGAGTCTTTCTACACAAAAAATCTAGCTGTTTCCAATCCAACCCCTCTTACACTTGACAGGCAAGGAATACAAAAGAGGGGGACCAGAACCGACAGCTTGGTTTAATCATTGGACCCCATTCCTCTGGCACCATTCAACCAACATGGCCCATATCTTTTCCCGACTTCTAGAATCACATGCCATGTCTTGTTGACTTATGTATATGATGCTGTTTTTGCAATCAGAGAAAAGGGGTGGAACCACCGATTTCCAAGCTTTACAGATTTCTCTTCTTCCCAATAAAATAACATAAACAATTAACCTTGCCACAGTTTTATTTGAGACCAGAATGCTATCCTGGTCCAACCCAAAAAATATAAGCGCTGGGGTTACTTCTATCCAGATTCCTGTTACATCCGTCAAAAATTCATACAAATCCATCCAAAATTTAGTAATTACGGAGCAAGTTAAAAACATGTGACAGTCATTTGCTGAAGGATCCTGACATCTTGAACGCACATGCTGAGTTCCTGAAAATTGTGTCAATTTCACCGGAGACCAATAAACCCGGTAAAGAGTAAAAAGATGATTTCGCTTAAGGTAAGCCGGTTTGACTGTCTTACAAAGCAATGTAAATGAACTTAACCAAGCATCCCTCAAATTAGTAGTATCTACATCATCACTCCAAAGTTTTTGGATATCATGACTTATATCATCTTATGATTCAATCAAAGTTCGATACCACAAAGCCACCTCTTTTTTGATACTCCCAATTTTCATCGCTTGAATTAGCCAGGCATCATCCGTATGTTCCTCCCACTGTCGCCAAGCCCACCAGGCACACAATTGATAGTATTTGAATCTGGTTAATTGACCACGAGTACACAATGTCAAAATTTCCCAACTCATCAGATCAATACCTATTTTTAAATCTCCCCAATGAGCAATACCTGCTTGTTTCAATGGTAGGGTAAGTAAATCGTCTAAACATGCTGGAGTACCTGGGGAACCCCAAATTGGTGAGTGATCTGAATAATATGAGGTTCCCAATTTTTCCCGTATGAATACCCAATTCTTTAGGGCCTGCAGGAGAATTTTAACCTTACTTTTTTTTTTTATTCGGGTCTCTGAACTTTAAAAGGAACTGATCTTGTTTGTCCCCCAAATTGCTAAGTAATGCCTCATACATTATACCTAATACAGAATCATCCGGTTTATTTAATAGCATCTGAAAGTTCTTGAAATGAAATACATGAGCGTAAACCCATAAGTCCAGAAGAGCGAGACCCCCACTCTTTACCTTTCTTCTCAGCCTTTTCCAAGATATACGCGGACCCTTTGACGCACACACAAAGCTTCCAATTTTGCCCTGCAATTTTGATACCTCATTCTTATCAAATGGGAGGGGTATATTATTAAAAAGAAAAGTAATCTTAGGGAGTATGATCATTTTGATCAGATTTACCCTTCCGTATAGATTAAGAGGGAGATTAGCCCATCTAATCAGTAATCTTCCAACCTCCTGGCCAATCTTTCTCCAGTTAAGCCCAGGGACATCTACTAACTTCTCTGTAATTATATATATATTATGGGCCTACTACCATGCATCCTACACCTCCCTCACTGGCTGAGATCGAAAGCAGGAATACTATGCAGGCTATGTGGCATTGGGGCTGAAGACATGATGCATCTGCTATGCTCGTGTAAAGAACTGCAAGAAGAAAGGAAGCTCCTGCTGAAACGCCATTTTATTCTACAGGGTGTACGCACACGAAGGAGTGCAGTGCTAACCTGTTTCTCAGCACAGGACCCTCAGCTGAGCTGTAGCTTCGTGAAATTTTTAAAAGCAGTGGAAAAAAAAATACCAAAAACTGACCCATGAACAATCTATAAACAGGACATATGATTTAATTTACATTGATGAACCATCTATGTTGTAAACTTTAATGAATTTTACGGGAAATACGAATAGACTAACAGGCCTACAAAGTGGATGAGAAGTACAGAACGGCCTATTGTGGGCGGCAGGCAAAATAATTTTGTATGCTGAATAGCTTATGCATATCGCACTATAGTATAGAATTGATCTTAAACGCATGTTTTTTTATGAGCATTTTAACTTTCTTATTGTGTACTGTATTGCATTGGTTTTAATTAACTGCGCAATAAACTATAAACTGACAAAAACTGTGTAATTATAATACCCAGAT